>NC_064641.1:797769748-798479748 GCF_023864345.2 Schistocerca serialis cubense
GCCGCCGCCGCCGCCGCCGCCGCCGCCGCCGCCAACACCACCGCCTCCGCCACCGCCGCCTCCGCCACCGCCGCCAACACCAAGACCACCGCCGCCGCCACCGCCATCTTTCTTGCAGAGACAGCCTTTGCCCACAGCTCCAGGTGCACCGCAACCTCCAGGCTTCCCCAGCCAGTTTGGAGGTGCTGGTGCGCCTACTCCAGCTTTTCCAGGTGCCCCAACTGTTCGTGCACCTGAAAGGAATGCTGGTGTACTTCCAAGAGGTAACAGTATATTTTTAATATGCCCTGTTAGTGAGCATAAAGACTACAGTTGATGGAATATCTACAAATATTATGAAGGGTAACAATATAGTCGACTTGTTTGGAAGGTATTTTATATACAATTCCTTCAGGGATTATTTTCTATGCCGTGAAATGATTTCACACTGCACTGAATTTTAATTTCATTTCATATATTTACAGGGCCTTCTCGAGTATAATGTCTTTATTGTTTGGTGAATTGCTTTACCTTTTGGGTGAAGTAATAGTTTTCTATTTACTGCCGTTTCTTCTTTGCAGCTATAAACCATGTTTCACAGTGTCATTCTTGATTCATTCGGTGGATATAAAAATTCCTACAAGGTGATGAATGTTTTCTTCAAGAAATATTTCTGAGCTAAATCCGTGGTGCTACCCTTCAGTGGTACGTACCATTTCGGTAACTGTACATAGGTTATATGTTCCACTACACATAAAATTTTATAAAAAACTTCGAAATTAAACTTAGGACCACTGAAGAGAAATGCACTAGGTGCGAACATAATTAAATACTGACAACAGTACTACACACTAAGTAATGCAGGTATAGCAGTCAGAAACGCGATGTGAAACATAAAAATTGTAGTGACTTGCTAAAGCAGTGTTCTTTTGATATTTGTAGCTTTCTAATAAGGATAGCCTAAATTTCCAGTGAGACTGTGAAACTGTGATACCCATCTTGGTGTATTGTAACTGTCGTTTGATATTAGAAATACTGATGCAGTTAACAGTACACTGCAGGATCTGAACGTAAATGAACTAAAAACAGGCAGTTCTCTGATTTTCAACGAGAGCTACAGGGTTGGACACACTTTTGGAAAGAACGCGAGAACTGCATTATTGAACACAAATGCAGATGGTAGCCGATTCTGCAAGTTGCGCTTTTGTATCTGATCAAGAACGGTACCTGTACAGCATCGTCGATAGGTTGAAAGTGTCAGTAGTGGTCACGACAGTGTTCTGTGCAGTTCGGAGTGCATTACAGCGTGGCCAAGTAAACTTGGACGTTGGCAAATTGTTAGTGCTCGTGTGGTGTGTGCTTCCACAACCAAGGGAACCGAAATATTTGGTATTTGAAAAGGCACTGTACGGGAGACTTAAGTTAAGGTGACAAGTCATCTGATAGCGTTATACACATAAACAGAAGGTGGCAGTACCGCATATAGGAGATACACTACTGGCCATAAAAAATTGCTACACCACAAAGGTGACGTGCTACAGAAGCGAAATTTAACCGACAGGAAGAAGATGCTGTGATATGGAAATGATTAGCTTTTCAGAGCATTCACATAAGGTTGGCGCCGGTGCTGACATGAGGAAAGTTTCCAACCGATTTCTCATACACAAACAGAAGTTGACCGGCGTTGCCTGCTGAAACGTTGTTGTGATGCCTCGTGTAAGGAGTAGAAATGCATACCATCACGTTTCCGACCTTGATAAAGGTCGGATTGTAGCCTATCGCGATTGCGACTGTCGAGATCCAATGACTGTTAGCAGAACATGCAATCGGTGGATTCAGGAGGGTAATACGGAACGCCGTGCTGGATCCAAACGGCCTTGTATCACCAGCAGTCGAGATGACAGACATATCCGCATGGCTGTAAAGGATCGTGCAGGCACGTCTCGATCCCTGAGTCAACAGATGGGGATGTTTGCAAGACAACAACCATCTGTACGAACAGTTCGACGTCGTTTGCATCAGCATAGACTATCAGCTCGGAGATCATGGCTGCGGTTACCCTTGACACTGCATCACAGACAGGAGCGCCTGCGATGGTGTACTCAGTGACGAACCTGGGTGCACGAATGACAAAACTTTATTTTTTCGGATGAATCCAGGTTCTGTTTACAGCATCATTACGGTCGCATCCGTGTTTGGCGACATCGCGGTGAACGCACATTGTAAGCGTGTATTCGTCATCGCCATACTAGCGTATCACCCGGCGTGATGGTATGGGGTGCCATTGGTTACACGTCGCGGTCACCTCTTGTCGGCATTGACGGCATTTTGAACAGTGGTCGTTACATTTCAGATGTGTTACGACCTGTGGCTCTACCCTTCATTCGATCCCTGCGAAACCCTAAATGCAGGATAATGCACGACCGCATGTTGCAGGTCCTGTACGGGCCTTTCTGGATACAGAAAATGTTCGACTGCTGCCCTGGCCAGCACATTCTCCAGATCTCTCACCAACTGAAAACGTCTGGTTAATGGTGGCCGAGCAACTAGCTCGTCACAATACGCTGCTCACTACTCTTGATGAACTGTGGTATCGTGTTGAAGCTGCATGGGCAGCTGTACCCATACACGCCGTCCAAGCTCTGTTTGACTCAATGTCCAGGCGTATCAAGGCCGTTATTACGGCCAGAGGGGGTTGTTCTGGGTACTGATTTCTCCGGATCTATGCACCCAAATTGCGTGAATATGTAATCACTTGTCAGTTCTAGTATAATATATTTGTCCAATGAATACCCATTTATGATCTGCATTCTTCTTGGTGTAGCAATTTTAATGGCCAGTAGTGTATAAAAGGACAATGCATTTGCGGATCTATCATTTGTACCGACGTGATTCACTTGAAAAGGTTTCCAACGTGATTATGGCCACACGATGGGAATTAAGACATCGAACGCAGAATGGTACTTGGAGCTAGACGCATGAGACATTCCATTTCGAAAATCATTACGGAATTCTGTATTCCGAGATCCACAGTATCGAGATTGTGTCGAGAATACCAACTTTTATGCACTACCTCTCACCACAGAAAACACAGCGACCTACGGCCTCCACTAAACGAGCGAGAGCAGCGTCGTTTGCGTAGAGTTCTCAGTGCTAAAAGACAAGCAACACTGCGTGAAATAACCGCGGCAATCAATGTGGGACGTGCGACCAAATCTGGAGTTAATGAGCTGTGGCGGTAGCTGACTGACGCGAGTGCCTTTGGTGACAGAATGACATCGAGCGCCTCTCCTGGACTCGTGGCCATATTGGTCGGTCTCTGGACGACTGGCAAACGATGGCCGGGTCAGATGAGTTCAGATTTCAGTTGGTAAGAGCTAATGGTAGTGTCAGTGTGTGGCGCGGACGCCACGAAGCCATGGATCCAAGTTGTCAACAAGGCACTGTACAAGCTGATGGTGGCTCTATAACGAAATGGACTGGGTCATCTGGTCCAGATCGTTGACTGGAAATTGTCATGTTCGGCTACTTGTTGACAATTTGCATCCATTCATGTACGAGGGGAGTTAGAAAAGTCCGTGCAAAGTCCGAGAGATGGCACCACATGCGCGTATCGAGGTCATGTTTAGTTGGTAGCATATTAGGAAAGAACGCACAGCCAAGTTTCAACCTTATTGGCCTATTTCTTCGTGTTTGTCATTCATGTGAATCAAGGAAGTCGAGTGATTGTCAAAAAATGGACGAAAAAGAATTTCGTGTGGCGATTAAAAATTACTTTATGAAAGGCTAAACGCCTCAAGAGACTAAACAGAAGCTTGATAAACATTATGGTGACTCTGCACCTTCGATTAGAACAGTTTATAAGTATCTAGAATGAGATTTTCACTCTGCAGCGGAGTGTGCACTGATATGAAACTTCCTGGCAGATTAAAACTGTGTGCCGGACCGAGACTCGAACTCGGGACCTTTGCAAAAGTCCAGCACACAGTTTTATTCTGCCAGGAAGTTTCATATCAGCCCACACTTCGCTGCAGAGTGAAAACTCATTCTGGAAACATCCCCCAGGCTGTGGCTAAGCCATGTCTCCCCAATATCCTTTCTTTCAGGAGTGCTAGTTCTGCAAGGTTCACAGGAGAGCTTCTGTTAAGTTTGAAAGGTAGGAGACGAGGCACTGGCAGAAGTAAAGCAGTGAGGACGTGGCGTGAGTCGTGCTTGGGTAGCTCAGTTGGTATAGCACTTGCCCGCGATAGGCAAAGGTCCCGAGTTCGAGTCTCGGTCCGGCACACAGTTTTAATCTGCCAGGAAGTTTCAGTTTATAAGTAGTTTCAAAATTTTTGGAGTGGCCATATGGGCACAAGTGATGTTGAACGTTATGGACGCCCTGTGGAGGTTAGGACTCCAGAAATCATTGATAAAATCCATGATACAGTGATGTATGACAGAGGAGTTAAGGTGCGAGGGATTACTAGTGCTGTGGGCATCTCGAATGAGCAGGTACATAATATTTTGCATAAACATTTTGACATGAGGAAGCTATCCGCAAGATAGGTTTCGCGATTGCTCACGCTTGACCAAAAACGGAATCTTGTAAAGTGTTGCAAGGATGGTTTGCAGCTATTCAGGAAGAATCCGCAGGACTTCAAGCGTCGTTCCGTCACTGTGGATGAAACATAGATACATTACTGTACTCCTGAGACCAAAGGACAATCTAAACAATGGGTTACCAAGGGAGAACCTGCACCACAAAAGGCGAAGACCATTCCTTCGGCCGGAAAGGTTATGGCGACTGTCTTTTGTGATTCACAAGGGATAATCCTCATCGACTATCTGGAAAAGGGTAAAACTATTACAGGTGCATATTATTCATCGTTATTGGACCGTTTGAAAACCGAACTGCAAGAAAAACGCCGGCGATTGGACCGCGAAAAGTCCTTTTTCCATCACGACAATGCACCAGCACACACCTCAGCAATTGTGGTCGCAAAATTAATGGAAATAGGATTCCAACTGTTTTCACATCCCCTCTACTCTCCAGACTTGGCTCCTTCGGACTATTATTTGTTCCCCAATTTGTAGAAATGGCTGGCGGGACGAAGATTTTATTCAAACGATGAGGTGATTGCAGCAGCTAATAGCAGATGGTTGCAGCAGCTAATAGCAGGTGATTGCAGCAGCTAATAGCAACTATTTTGCAAACTTGGACAATTCCTATTACTCGGAAGGGATCAACAAATTAGAACAGCATTGGACGAAGTGTATAAGTCTAAAAGTAGACTATGTCGAAAAATAGGTTTACTTCAAACACGTGAGTAGTTTTTATTTTTGCACGGACTTGTCAAACGCCCCTCGTACTTCATGTTCCCAAATATCTCTCTGGGTCATAGTTGTTGACGACTGGTTTGAAGATGATTCTGGACAATTCCAGCGAATCACTTAGCCACTCAGACCGCCTGACATGAATCCTATTGGAAATTATAAGACATACCTTTCGCAATTACGGGCGGCTAGAGAGGCAGTATAGCTCAATACATCTGCAGGGGACTTCCAACGACTTGTTGAATCCATGCCACGTCAAGTTGGTGCACGACGCCCGGTAAAAGGAGGACCGACACGATATTAGAAGGTATCCCATGGCTTTTTTTTTTTTTTCCTCGGTGTAGGCAGTTGTATCAGCAAAGCGTTCGTGCACTCGTCTGTAAGTCTACCCTAATAGCGCATTCCTAAGTGGTTGTGGTACGTTGTCGTATTTTTAGTAAGTAGCATGCATATGGACCATGTTGCGACAGGCTGTGTATAGCTTTCTTGGTCACAAGGAAGTATGTCATTCTTTTTCTCCCTTTCATGTTAAGAAGGAACTGATAGGTTCTCCTCCCTGTTTCTGCCCTGTACCCAGACTGGTTGCCCTTCTCTGTCAAGGCATGCCTTTATTTACTTTATCGTATTCGAGCTTTCTGAGCCAATGTTGTGCACCTCTTTTCTCTCATATCGGTTGGTCTAGAGGTAAGTAGCGTAGTATCACTAGCAAAGCTTCAGTCGGTGCTGTTCAATTCGCGCATTTCAGGCGCAGGAATATACTTCCTGTGCTCGCCTAACAGCCTGTCCTGTCCTTAACTTTCTGGCTATGAGTCCACCTCTGTGGGCCCAAGCGCTCGGTCTGTAGTCCACAACAGCGAGTAGGGTTGCGTTGTGGTACGGTCTCATTGCACTTAGTGCCATGTGAAATACTCTTTGGCCAGTTGCTGCTATTTTGTCAACGACTTTAATGTCTCTCTGGCAGATTTCTAAATGTACAACAAAGTTCCGCATTCCGTCGATGTTAATTCCAAGGCAGGTGTACACTTCTTTTCACAAGTTTGTCATTTATTCTGATTGCGGGGGTTCTCGTTCCTGATAATGTTTCCTTTTGTGACACACAAACTGTTTTGTGTGCCGCTATCGTTCCATTTCTACGCATCAGTTATTTAGTCTTTCGAGAATTGTCATACTATTTTCCTGTAATTTAGGCTTTTTGTTAGCAAATCATTATGTTGACAGCCTATGCAACATCTAGCGTTATACTCTGGAGCTGGTCCAGTAACGGCTCTATGCCAAACTCCCAGAACTCTGGACCACAAACAGAGCCCTTTGGGCAGCCTCTGGTATATCTTCAAAAAATTTTCTTTCCAGGAAATTTCAGTTGCACCTGGCTATCTGTACAATAACCTCGTGGACGCACCTGGGACAGTCTGTCTGTTTGTCTTTTAAACAGGGCAGGCAACAACAAATCATCAAACTCCCCAGCCGTATCAGTCTTTATACCCATAACAGACTTCTCGCCTGAAGTGAAAATAATATTCACTATGTGATTTATCGCATCCTCGGCGAATTTCCCTTTCTTTCAACCATATACGGCAGGGGGCTCATGCCTACTACCTGTCAGTGGTACCTCACGCGGGATCAGAGGTGCTTTTCCTGTGTTGTGACTAGGGCATTTAACAAATTTGCCTGTAGATTTCGGTCCTCTTGGGTCTCTGTCTATCCCTTTTTTAGTATAAAGATTTTGGAAATTTTCCAGATTTTGGGCACCCATCCTGCAAAAGACATTCGTTTAATAGCACTTTTATATATGATACGATTTCGTCCATTAGCTGGTGCAACAATTGGGCCTGTATTCCATCAGACCTCGGTACTTCGTTCTTTTTTGTCTTCATTATTGCCGGCCTCGCTTCCTCCTCGGCAGATGAAATCGCAACCACTATTATTCACATGCTTGTCTAATAATTCAGAAAGAAGATGCTGATGGTACACTGTGTCTTTCATCGCCATAGCGTCTGACAACAGATATCTGAGTAAGTACTACACTGAAGTCTCCCATCTGTCATCATCGTGCCGTATGATCGTCTCAGGGTTGAAAATACAGTGGGTGATCCAATCTTGGTTGTTGCTAGTTTGTATGGAAAACCCCAAACATCTGTTACCGTTTAATCCTTAATGCCCACTACTTTTCTACTCTTTTTGGTGTAGTTGTTCTTTGCATTGTTGTTCGATAGAAATCAGCCGCCCTCGTAGAGGTTTTTCCTCTAAGGATGTCTGGTAATCCTTGCTTTGCCTCTTAAGGACTGTAGGGCAGGACTCTAGGAAATTTCAAACCCATTTTACTTCCTAACAGATGTTGGGAGTGCCTGTCTTGCGCCGTTTGCAGAGCTCACAGCAACTCGGCCACTTCGGCATGAAAATCAGTGGAGATACACAACGGGATCGAAAGTCTCTAATTCAACGAATAGAAGTTCCGCGGTCTGGTCCTAGGAGGGCCAGCCGTGTTTGACCTTCTGCCATGTCATCCTCCGCCAATGGCATCATTGGATTGCTGTACGGAAGGTTATGTGGCCAACCCACCACTCTCCCTTTGTTTTCTGGCTCCTCGGTTTTGAAACCGGTTGTAATCGGTGGAGTAGCTTCTCACTTAGCCTCGTGAGACTCAATGCACCCTGTACCATATCTCCCAGCAGTCGAACCCGGGTCATCACCTTGGCAGGCAGTCGCACTGACCACACAGCTACAGAGGTGGTTCTATGTATAACAGCACCGAAAGGCGCGTTTTGTTGCAATTACGGTGTTGAAATCTTAAGATATAAAATCCGGCTGTTGATTGAAATTTGTAAGAGGTGAAGTTCAATTTATCTTGCCGGCGTACCTGATCCAGAAGCTCTTCCGCAGATCAGTATCATTCTTAAGGCTCACCACCAACAATGCTGCTCAATGGACTTCATAACACTAACGTTCAGCAGTGGCCATTAGTTGGAATTTAAGTATTACTTTTCTGTATTTTAAACATAGCTGCGTAACAGCAACGGTTCCACGTAATAGGATTAAAATCAGCCGACCAGTTGCAAAGGGTAAAGTAATCTTTACCTAGGTTTCGATAGATTTAAATCTATCTTCTTCAGAAGGCGGCCTGAGGACAATGAACATCGTAATTTATATTAAAAGGTATGAAACATAAGTAAAGAATAGTGTTTAATATATATTAGGAGAATCTTGTATTACAAAATATGAGGATTCCTGGTACTTACAGTATTACATTAACATGGAGTGATATGTCATTATCGTTTTTACAAACACCTGCATAGCTCCATTAGTCCAAATAAAATATAGCCCTGAGAATAGGGTTCGCCAGACAAATAAAAATAAGTACATGGAAGTTGGAGAGCGCATAAGCGACTGGGTAACATCGGCCAGCGTAGTAGCACTGCAGCTAGGGCAGGTGGCGCTCAGGTCGCGAGCTATGTGCCGATTGGCGTTTAATATATAACATTAATGTTGATAACCTCAGTAGTCTATTTCCTCAGGAAGCTATAATGCACTTTCAAATCTTTAAGCTCACTACCTTTTATGTAATGTGGTATTCTCACGATGTATGGCTGCCACTACATCGGCCCTCATGTAATTTTCTCTTATTCTAAAACCTTGGCTCCCTGAGAATGTATATTAACTGGATTGTTGACCAGGTTTCGTAATTTGTGTCTTAAGAGCCATTACTGATTATTCTTAAAGTTTTGATTTATATACGATCTATGGGCTTCACTAATATGATAATATAACTTTTATATTCTGGCTGTATATGCCACTGCATGTAACTTATGGTGTAAGCGCCACCTGCCTTTTTGATGTACGTATCTACGTTATTGTTCCTAAGGCTCCCACAATGTCATAACGGGAGTGTTAAATTCTTTCCTTCTATTTATTGTCACTCTATCTAAGGACGCAATTAATATGGATATTTTACATGTTGGTTCAGTACGCCAATCGGCACATAGCTCGCGACCTGAGCGCCAGCTGCCCTGGCTGCAGTGCTACTACGCTGGCCGATGTTACCCAGTCGCTTATGCG
Organism: Schistocerca serialis cubense; assembly: GCF_023864345.2. Classification (NCBI taxonomy): domain Eukaryota; kingdom Metazoa; phylum Arthropoda; class Insecta; order Orthoptera; family Acrididae; genus Schistocerca; species Schistocerca serialis. The sequence continues at coordinate 797,779,097 of NC_064641.1, forward strand.
CTCTCCAACTTCCATGTACTTATTTTTATTTGTCTGACGAACCCTATTCTCAGGGCTATATTTTATTTGGACTAATGGAGCTATGCAGGTGTTTGTAAAAACGACAATGACATATCACTCCACGTTAATGTAATACTGTAAGTACCAGGAATCCTTCTCATATTTTGTAATACAAGATTCTCCTAATATATATTAAACTCTATTCTTTATTTATGTTTCATACCTTTTAATATAAATTACGATGTTCATTGTCCTCAGGCCGCCTTCTGAAGAAGATAGATTTAAATCTATCGAAACCTAGGTAAAGATTACTTTATCCTTTGCAACTGGTCGGCTGTTTTTAATCCTATATATTACTTTTCTGCTAACGTCTGCTCCACTCACAAGGTAATTAATAAATTCATAAATGATCTGTAAGAACTATGTACTGAAATGAATAAGTGTTCTCCTCAGAATGAAACATGTGAAAACACAGAAAAACAACACTGGTAGAAATTGTTGAAAAAACATGAACGAAAATTGTCACACTAGTATCAACGGCTGGCAGTTATTAAATGGGAAAGGAATGGTCAAATTAACATGATCCCTCCCAAAAAATAATCGCAACGGAAACGCTAAAAGTAAAAGCGGCTTGTAGTGAAATTACGTGCCTATGGAATATTGTCTCCGTTACGTGACTGGTGATTTCCTATCAGACAGGTCACAGTTCGTAGCAACTGACAGAGTGTCATCGAGTAAAACAGAAGTGATATCTGGTGTTTGCCAAGGCAATGTCATAGATCCTCTGCTGTTCCTTACCTATATAAACGATTTGGGAGACAATCAGAGCAGCCGTCTTAGGTAGTTTGCAGATGACGCTGTCGTTTGTCGACTAGTAAAGCCCTCAAACGACAAAACAAATTGCAGAACGATATAGAAAAGATACCTATATAGTGCGAAAATTGGCAATTGACCCTAAATAACGAAAAGTGTGAGGTCATCCACATGAGTGCTAAAAGGAACTCGTTAAACTTTGGTTACACGATAAATCTGTCAAATCTAAAGGCCGTAAATTCAAATAAATACCTAGAAATTACAATTACGAACAACTTAAATTAGAAAGAACACACAAAAAATGTTGTGGGGAAGGCTAATCAAAGACTGCGTTTTATTGCCAGGACACTTAGAAAAGTAACAGATCTACTAAGGAGACTGACTACACTACGCTTGTCCGTCCTCTTTTAGAATACTGCTGCGCCGTGTGGGATCCTTACCAGATGGGAATGACGGAGTACATCGAAAAAATTCAAAGAAGGGCAGCACGTTTTGTGTTATCGCGGAATAGGGGAGTGAGTGTCATTGAAATGATGCATGATTTGGGATGGACGTAATTAAAACAAAGGTGTTTTTCGTTGCAGAGGTATCTTCTCACGAAATTCCAATCACCAACTTTGTCCTCTGAATGAGAAAATATTTTCTTGACGCCGACCTACATAGGGAGAAAGCATCACCATGATAAAATAAGGGAAATCAGAGCTCGCACGAAAAGATGTGTGTTCGATCTTTTCCTCACGCTATACGAGATTGGAATAATAGAGAATTGTGAAGGTGGTTCGGTGAAACATCTGCCAGGCACTTAAATATGATTTGTACAATATCAATTGAGATGTATTTGACTTCCCCTGAATTGTCAGAGATAGGAACCTCTAGCTGGCAGTTAACTACATTGGCTGACACATAAGTACTACAGGTCAGGCGGATTCAGTCCAGTGAAGAATAAACTACTCAAGAAAAATTCCTAATATGCACTTGCTGTGGATATGTTCACCAGCGTACTTCCGAATGTACGATACAGTGTCTGCTCGTAGGTGCGTAATTGTTACAACCGCAACCAGTGTATTCTTGCACAAAGTTGAGTGGACAATTCTGGTTGAAACCTGCGGAGAACCAAGATCGTACTCTCCGGCATATGTCCGCTGAAAGTCCGAAAATATCCTCCCATGTTTGCCTTCTCAACACCATCGCTTCATAAGATCAGTCACCAAAGAACTGTCTCCAGTCGTCGAGCAATAACGGCGGCAGGCAGAAACGGAAGCCGTCTACAGAGCTGTGGCAACACTGAGGCGTTTGCATTATTGGCTAAAGCGGCCGCGCAAAGCTGCCGTGCCCAGCCGATGTAATTGTCAGGGATCAGCTTACGCTGGCTCAACTATAGACAAGCCATAAAGCACTCTCCCAATAGCGAAGTTTGCCGCCAAATACTATGTATACCCACACAACGTATTCTGACCTCAACGGCGGTCCTCCTTCCGTGGCAGACAACGCTCTTCTCCCCAGGGATATGCTTTAAGTAGGCGCCAGGGTGTCACTCACGACATCCTGAACTCGTAAATGGCATGTTCCGACTGAGACGTACAATGTGTCCTGTAGCTTCATGCGAGGGTCAGGGTGATGCACTGCGACCTGGAATCAGCCGGACAAAAATAAAACGCGATGGACGCGGCACTTGTCCACCCGCGGTTCCCATTTTCGTGACATCCCAGGTGAACCGGACTAAACTACCTAGAAACTACTAATCGCGGGCACCCTCGGCTCGACAGAAGCATCTCCCAAGCATACTCACAGACACGAAGAAATATTCATATTCTAATTATGTTGCCCCCAACTATTGGTCCTAGTGGTTAACTAACTGTCATTCCATGTTATACTGGGTGATCAAAAAGTCAGTATAAATTTGAAAACTTAATAAACCACGGAATAATGTAGATAGAGAGGTAAAAATTGCCACACATGCTTGGAATGACATGGGGTTTTATTAGAACATAAAAAAACAAAGTTCACAAAATTTCCGACAGATGGCGCTGGACAGCAAAATGTCAGTGACTGCACATGACAATCGTGTATAAAAGGAGCCGTAATGAGAGAGAGAATCAGGTGCGCCAGCAGTCGCAGCATCTTGACGTTACCTGAAAAAGCGCTTTTAGTGAAGCTGTATTATCAGAATGGGGAATGTGCTAGTTCAGTGATATGATCCTATCGCCATAGGAAGTGGATTCGAACGGGTAAAGGTCCGTTCAGAAAGGCAGCTGTGGCGAGAATGACTTCGAAATTCGAAGCCCCTTAGTGGCCGACCGAGCACAAGGCGTAATGCTGCTGAGACAGTTCAGGAAGAAATGGAGACTGTAGAGGGTTCGTCTATGCACGGGGAAATCAGCGCTCGTGCAGTCGCACGTCGCACCGGCATTCCATACACTGTTTGGTTGGCACTTCTGCGTACCCTCCGATGCTATCTGTACAAAATCCGTCGGCATTATGAACAGTTACCTGGCGATTTAGTGAAGCGGAGGGCATTTGCGGTGTGGGCGTTTCAAAAGATGGCGGAAGATGACGATTGGTTGAGTAACGTATTGTGGATCGACGAAGCTCATTTCACGCTCCGAGGGTCTGTCAACGCCCACAACTGCAGAATTTGGGCTACCGAAAGTCGTAGAACTGTCGTGGAAACTCCATTGCACGACGAGAAAGTCACGGTATGGGTTGGATTTACATCTACATCAGGCTTTTTTCTTCGAGGAAATGCGTGATTCTGGTTTTGTAACTGCTACCGTGACGGGTGAGAGGTACGCCGATATGTTACAGAATCGCATCATCCCCAGCCCGGCTGACAAACACCTGCTGGAACGTACGATGTTCATCCAGGATGGCGCTCCACCCCATTTTGCTAGACGCGTGAGAGATCTCTTGCGCGCGTCGTTTGGTAATGATCGTGTGCTCAGCCGCCTCTTTCGCCATGCTTGGCCTTCCAGGGCCCCAGACTTCAGTCCGTGTGATTATTGGCTTTGGGGTTACCTGAAGTCGCAAGTGTATCGTGATCGACCGATATCTCTAGGGATGCTGAACGACAACATCCGACGCCAATGCCTCACCATGACTCCGGACATGCTTTAAAGTGCTGTTCACAACAGTATTCCTCGACTACAGCTATTGTTGAGGAATGATGGTGGACATATTGAGCATTTCCTGTAAAGAACATAATATTTGCTTTGTCTTACTTTGTTATGGTAATTATTGCTATTCAGATCAGATGAAGCCTCATGAACTTCTGTATTTTTTTTTGTTCTAATAAAACACCATGTAATTCCAAGCATGTGTGTCAATTTGTACCTCTCTATCTACACTGCTGGCCACCGTAAATGCAACACCCTGAAGGAAGCATCCGAATCAAGTGAAATTTACACCATGAGTTTGCAGCGATGAGATATGCAACTGATTAGAATTTCAGCGCAGACGCACATCACGCGTGCCTGTGGTGCCACCTCATAGCGCCATTTAAGGCTTGGCGATTTCGACGAGTGTACGTTCGGCACGTGTGTTTACCTTGTGGTTGTTTCACAAGACGATCAGTTATGCCTCGTAGACAACAGCGAACATCTTTTGATCAAGTATCCGAGTTCGACAGAGGAAGGATAGTGGCTTACCGACATCGTGGATTATCATACAGAGAAATCGCTAGTCGTGTTGGACGAAACCAAACAACTGTAATGCGGATATGTGACGGTTGGATGCAGGTTGGTACGACGGACCGACGTGGTCGATCGCATTCACCTCGGTGCACCACTGCACGTGCTGATAGGCAAATTGTGCGCATCGCAGTGACGGATCGCTCAGTGACATCCCGAACCATAGCACAGCACATTGCGTATGTAACGCATCATCCAGTGTCTGCGCGTACCATTCGACGCCGTTTACAGCAGAGTGGTCTGTCCGCAAGACGTCCATTGCTTCGTCTACCATTGACGCAGAACCACAGACGTCTCCGTCGCCAATGGTGTGATGACAGACGGATGTGGACGGCAGAATGGAATGACGTTGTCTTTACTGACGAGGCACGCTTCTGTCTGCAGCACCACGATGGTCGGATTCGAGTGTGGAGACACCGTGGAGAGAGGATGCTGGACAGCTGCACTATGCACCGCCACACTGGTCTTGCACCGGGTATTATGGTATGGGGCGGTATTGGATATTACTCTCGCACGCCTCTAATACGCATTGCCGGTACTTTAAATAGCCGGCGCTACATATCCGAGGTGCTTGAGCCAGTTGTCCTTCCTTACCTTCAGGGCTCGGCCACAGCCATATTTCAACAGGATAATGCGCGACCACACGTGGCACGCATTGTCCAAAGGTTCTTCGTCAATAACCAGATTGAATTGCTTCCCTGGCCGGCTCGCTCTCCGGATCTTTCGCCGATAGAAAACATGTGGTCCATGGTTGCTCAACGAGTGACCCAGATTACATCCCCAGCTGCCAAACCAGATGATCTTTGGCAACGTGTAGAAGCTGCTTGGGCTTCTGTACACCAGGAACACATCCAACGTCTCTTTGACTCAATGCCGAGACGTGTGGCAGCGGTGATCTCCAACAATGGCGGCTACTCTGGCTACTGATTCTGGCAGGAACCACATGTCACAGACGTCTGTAAACGTAATCATTTGATACTTAGTCAACATGTTATCTACAAAATAAAATTTGTTGTGCTACCTCTTGTCTTTCTTGGTGTTGCATTTACGGTGGCCAGCAGTGTACATTATTCCATGATTTATTCAGTTGTCAAATTTATACTGACTTTTTGATCACCTGTTACATTCATTTAATTGCTGTGATGGGTCACTACGTATCTAAGATGGCGATAACGCCTGTGCACTGATTGTTTAATGTGTACTTTTAGGTTTTCTCGGGGTAGGAAAATCTTGAATAGTTGTCAGGTAGCCGCGTGGTCTTGGGCGCCTTGTCACGGTCCACGCGGCTCCGCCCGTCGGACGTTCGAGTCCTCCCTCGGGCGTGTGTGTGTGTGTGTGTGTGTGTGTGTGTGTGTGTGTGTGTGTGTGTGTGTGTGTGTGTGTGTGTGTGTGTGTATGTGTGTTGTCCTTAGCGTAAGTTAGTTTGTTATATTAAGTAGTGCGTTAGTTTAGGGACCGATGACCTCGCCACTTTGGTCCCATACGACCTTACCACTAATTTCCAATTTTTTGCAGTTCTCGGGTATTCAGGTGGGTGGCGTCGCCTAGAGCTGCGGTATTTTAGCAGGCTGACTTCTTTCCGTTTTCAGGCGTTCCTAATTGGTGATACACTGACAATGACTCAGGAACCGTGCTATTTTAACAATAAAATTCTCCAAACTGCCATGCAATTGAGATGTTACTCTTTTACACTTTCGCTATCACTTTCGGCAATTCATTACACCATAACGAGATTTCACTCTGCAGCGGAGTGTGCGTTGATACGAAACTTCCTGTTCTAGTTCTGCAAGGTTCGCAGGAGAGCTTCTGTAAAGTTTGGAAGATAGAAGACGAGGTACTAGCAGAAGTGAAGCTGTGAGGACGGGGCGTGAGTCGTGCTTGGGTTTCTCAGATGGTAGAGCACTTGCCCGCGAAAGGCAACGGTCCCGAGTTCGAGTCTCGGTCCGGTATACAGTTTTAATCTGCCAGGAAGTTTCATTATACCATCTTCAGTCCTAATATGCACCTCTCAGAAATAATCGATATTTACATACTGGGATCATATGTTTCCAGATGTTGTCAGATCTTAACTCAAGTTCTTACTTCGAAGACATCACTTTTGAAGTCAAGTCTTCGAAGGAAGCACCTGGACTACAAATTCACGACATCCAGAAACATACAGCTCTAGTATGCCGATATCCATTACTTTTCAGAGCTGCATATGGGCCCTGAAGATAGCATAATTAATTGCCGAAACTGAAAGCGAAAATAAAATAAAAAGGTCTCAATTGCACGGCTGACCGGCGAATTTCACTGCTAAATATTTGAAAAGTTGCTGTCCCATGTCCACAATGGATTAACAGAGATTGGTCCGAGATTTAAGGCGTTCGAGCAGATACTTGCCAGTCCTCCTGTTCCAGACTGAATGATGTGAATGGCGAGCCCTCACTTCGACCAACACGTTATTGACTTGATCAGTTTGTGAACTTTCTCTTCAACAAACCATCCATTTTTCTGAAATTTTAAAGATGAGTTTGTCTGTACATGTACATTACATCTACCGATTTCCATTCCAACGCGTAATTTCTCAGTGGCGTGTCGTTTCCTTTTTTAGAGTATAAATGAGCTGAAAGCTATGGAAAACTACAGCTGTAAATTTTCTCGAGGGCATGCAGCTTTACTGCGTGCTTAAATTATGATGGCGTCCTATTGAGTAAAATATTCCGGAGGTAAAAACTTCCCACATTCGGATCTCCGGCCGGGTACTCCTCAAGAGGACGTTGTTATCAGGAGAAACAAAACATGTTCTACGGATCGGAGTGTGGAGTGTCAGATCCCTTAATCAGGAAGGTAAGTTAGAAAATTTAAAAATGGAAATGGATAGGTTAAAGTTAGATATAGTGGGAATTAGAGAAGCTCGGTGGCACGAGGGGTAGGTTTAATCATGAAAAAAATAATGAATAAAAATGAATCAAAAATAATGAATAAAAAATAATAAATAAAAATAGAAAGCGGATAAGCTACTACGAACGTCATAATGAACGCATTATTTTAGCCAAGATAGACACGAAGCCCACGCCAACCACAGGGGTACATGTTTATATGCCAACTAGTTCCTCAGATGAAGAGAGTGAAGAAATGTATGATGCAATAAAAGAAATTTTTCAGAGACGAATTTAATTGTGTTGTGGAACTGGAATTCGATGGTCGGAAAACGAAGGGAAGGAAAAGTATTAGGCCAATATGGACTGGGGTTAAGGAATGAAAGAGGAAGCTGCCTGGTAGAATTTTGCACAGAGCAAAAAAATGGTTCAAATGGCTGTGAGCACTATGCGACTTAACTTCTGAGGTCATCAGTCGCCTAGAACTTAGAACTAATTAAGCCTAACTAACCTAAGGACATCACACACATCCATGCCCGAGGCAGGATTCGAACGTGCGACCGTAGCGGTCGTGCACAGAGCACAATTTAATCGTAGCTAATACTTGGTTTAAGAATCATGTATACATGGAAGAAGCCTGGAAATACTAGGAAGTATCAGATTATATAATGGTAAGACAGAGGTTTAGGGACCAGGTTTTAAACTGTAAGACATTTCCAGGGGCAGATGTGGACTCTGACCACAATTTATTGGTCATGAACTGCAGATTAAAACTGAAGAAGCTGCGAAAATATAGCAATTTAAGGAGATTGGACCTGGATAAACTGAAAAAACTAGAGGTTGTAGAGTGTTTCGGAGGGAGCATTAGGGAACGACTAACAAGGGGAAAGGAATACAGTGAAGGAGAGATGAAACAGTGACGGCGGCAGAGGATCTAGTAGGTGAAAAGACGAGGGCTAAACTGATGAAAGGAGAAAGTATAAAAATGCAGTGAATGAAGCAGACGCAAAGGAATACAGATGTGTCAGAAATTAGATCGAAGAGATTAGAGCAAAATGGGTAAGCCGGAATGGCTAGAGGACGAATGTAAGGATGCAGAAGCATATATTGCTGGGGATAATATAGATGCCGCCTATAGCAAAATTAGAGGGACCTTTGGAGAAAAGGGAACCACTGGTATGAATATCAGGAGCTCAGATGATATACCAGTCTTAAGCAACGAATGGTAAGCCTTAAGGTGGAAGGAGTATATAGAGGGACTATAGATGGGGAATATACTTGAGGGCAATAATATGGAAATGGTAGAGGACGTAGATGAAGATGAAATGGGAGATACGATACTGTGCGAAGAATTTGGCATAGCACTGAAATACCTAGGTCGAAAGCAGGCCCCGTGAGGAGACAATATTCCATTAGCACTACTGATAGCCATGGGAGAGCCAACCATGACAAAACTCTACCATGTGGTGAGCAAGACGTATGAGAAAGGTGAAATACCCTCAGACTTCAAGAAGAATATAATAATTCCAATCTTAAAGAAAGCAGATGCTGACAGGTGTGAAAATTACCGAACTATCAGTTTAATAAGCCACGCTTGCAAAATACGAACACGAATTCTTTATAGACGAATGGAAAAACTGGTAGAAGCCGACCTCGGGGAAGATTAGTTTGGATTCCGTAGGAATGTTGGAACACACGAGGAAATACTGATCCTAAGACTTAGAAGATAGGTTAAGGGAAGACAAACCTACGTTTCTAGCATTTGTAGACTGAGAGAAGGCTTTTGGCAATGTTGACTGGAATACTCTCTCAAATTCTGAAGGTGGCAGGGGTGAAATACGGGCAGTGAAAGGCTATTTACAATTTGTACTAAAAACAAATGGCAGTTACGAGTCCCGAGGGGTATGAAAGGGAAGCAGTAGTTGGGAAGGGAGTGAACAGGGTTGTAGCCTACCCCTGATGTTATTCAATCTTTATATTTAACGAGCAGTAAAGGAAACAAAAGAAAATTTCGGAGTAGGAATTAAAATTTATGGAGAAGAAATAAAAACTTTAAGGTTCGCCGATGACATTGTAATTCTGTCAGAGAACGTGGAAGGACAGTTGCACGGAATGGACAGTGTCTTGAAGGAGGCATATAAGATGAAAATCAACAAAAGCAAAACGAGGATAATGGAATGTAGTCGAATTAAATGCTGAGGGAATGAGATTAGGAAATTAGACACTTAAAGTAGTAGATGAGTTTTGCTATCTGGGAAGAAAAATAATTGATGGTCGAATTAGAGAGGATATAAAATGTAGAGTGGCTATGACAAGGAAAGCGTTTCTGAAGAAGAGAAATTTATTAACATCGAGTATTGATTTAAGTGTCAGGAAGTCTTTGCTGAAAGTATTTGCATGGAGTGTAGCTATGTATGGAAGTGAAATATGAACGATAACTAGTTTAGACAAGAAGAGAATAGAAGGTTTCGAAATGTCGTGCTACAGAAAAATGCTGAAGATTAAATGGGTAGATCACGTAACTAATGAGTCATCAGTCTACTGACTGGTTTGATGCGGCCCGCCACAAATTCCTTTCCTGTGCTAACCTCTTCATCTCAGAGTAGCACTTGCAACCTACGTCCTCATTTATTTGCTTGACGTATTCCACAGTTTTTGCCCTCTACAGTTCCCTCTAGTACCATGGAAGTCATTCCCTCATGTCTTAGCAGATGTCCTATTATCCTGTCCCTTCTCCTTATCAGTGTTTTCCACATATTCCTTTCCTCTCCGATTCTGCGTAGAACCTCCTCATTCCTTACCTTATCAGTCCACCTAATTTTCAACATTCGGCTATAGCACCACATCTCAAATGCTTCGATTCTCTTCTGTTCCGGTTTTCCCACAGTCCATGTTTCACTACCATACAATGCTGTACTCCAGACGTACATCCTCAGAAATTTCTTCCTCAAATTAAGGCCGGTATGTGGTATTAGTAGGCTTCTCTTGGCCAGAAATGACTTTTTTGCCATAGGGAGTCTGCTTTTGATGTCCTCCTTGCACCGTCCGTCATTGGTTATTTTACTGCCTAGGTAGCAGAATTCCTTAACTTCATTGACTTCGTGACCATCAATCCTGATGTTAAGTTTCTCGCTGTTCTCATTTCTACTACTTCTCATTACCTTCGTCTTTCTCCGATTTACTCTAAAACCATACTGTGTACTCACTAGACTGTTCATTCCGTTCAGCGGATCATTTAATTCTTCTTCACTTTCACTCAGGATAGCAATGTCATCAGCGAATCGTATCATTGATATCCTTTCACCTTGTATTTTATTTCCACTCCTGAACCTTTCTTTTATTTCCATCATTGCTTCCTCGATGTACAGATTGAAGATTAGGGGCGAAAGGCTACAGCCTTGTCTTACACCCTTCTTAATACGAGCACTTCGTTCTTGATCGTCCACTCTTATTATTCCCTCTTGGTTGTTATACATATTGTATATGACCCGTCTCTCCCTATAGCTTACCCCTACCTTTTTCAGAATCTCGAACAGCTTGCACCATTTTATATTGTCGAACGCTTTTTCCAGGTCGACAAATCCTATGAAAGTGTCTTGATTTTTCTTTAGCCTTGCTTCCATTATTAGCCGTAACGTCAGAGTTGCCTCTCTCGTCCCTTTACTTTTCCTAAAGCAAAACTGATCGTCACCTAGCGCATTCTCAATTTTCTTTTCCATTCTTCTGTATATTATTCTTGTAAGCAGCTTCGATGCATGAGCTGTTAAGCTGATTGTGCGATAATTCTCGCACTTGTCAGCTCTCGCCGTCTTCGGAATTGTGTGGATGATGCTTTTCCGAAAGTCAGATGGTATATCGCTAGACTCATATATTCTACACACCAACGTGAATAGTCGTTTTGTTGCCACTTCCCCCAATGATTTTAGAAATTCTGATGGAATGTTATCTATCCCTTCTGCCTTATTTGACCGTAAGTCCTCCAAAGCTCTTTTAAATTCCGATTCTAATACTGGATCCCCTATCTCATCTAAATCGACTCCTGTTTCTTCTTCTATCACATCAGACACATCTTAACCCTCATAGAGGCTTTCAATGTATTCTTTCCACCTATCTGCTCTCTCCTCTGCATTTAACAGTGGAATTCCCGTTGCACTCTTAATGTTACCACCGTTGCTTTTAATGTCACCAAAGGTTGTTTTGACTTTCCTGTATGCTGAGTCTGTCCTTCCGACAATCATATCTTTTTCGATGTCTTCACATTTTTTCCTGCAGCCATTTCGTCTTAGCTTCCCTGCACTTCCTACTTATTTCATTCCTCAGCGACTTGTATTTCTGTATTCCTGATTTTCCCGGAACATGTTTGTACTTCCTCCTTTCATCAATCAACTGAAGTATTTCTTCTGTTACCCGTGGTTTCTGTGCAGCTACCTTCTTTGTACCTATGTTTTCCTTCCCAACTTCTGTGATGGCCCGTTTTAGAGATGTCCATTCCTCTTCAACTGTACTGCCTACTGCGCTATTCCTTATTGCTGTATCTATAGCGTTAGAGAACTTCAAACGTATCTCATCATTCCTTAGTACTTCCGTATCCCACTTCTTTGCGTATTGATTCTTCCTGACTAATTTCTTGAACTTCAGCCTACTCTTCATCACTACTATATTGTGATCTGAGTCTATATCTGCTCCTGGGTACGCCTTACAATCCAGTATCTGATTTCGGTATCTCTGTCTGACCATGATGTAATCTAATTGAAATCTTTCCGTATCTCCCCGCCTTTTCCAAGTATACCTCCTCTTGTGATTCTTGAACAGGGTATTCGCTATTACTAGCTGAAACTTGTTACAGAACTCAATTAGTCTTTCTCCTCTTTCATTCCTTGTCGCAAGCCCATATTCTCCTGTAACCTTTTCTTCTACTCCTTCCCCTACAACTGCATTCCAGTCGCCCATGACTATTAGATTTTCGTCCCCCTTTACATACTCTATTACCCATTCAATATCCTCATACACTTTCTCTATCTGTTCATCTTCAGCTTGCAACGTCGGCATTTATACCTGAACTATCGTTGTCGGTGTTGGTCTGCTGTCGATTCTGATTAGAACAACCAGGTCACTGAACTGTTCACAGTAACACACCCTCTGCCCTAACTTCCTATTCATAACGAATCCTATACCTGTTATACCATTTTCTGCTGCTGTTGATATTACCCGATACTCATCTGACCAGAAATCCTTGTCTTCCTTCCACTTCACTGACCCCTACTATATCTAGATTGAGCCTTTGCATTTCACTTTTCAGATTTTCTAGTTTCCCTACCACGTTCAAGCTTCTGACATTCCCCGCCCCGACTCGTAGAACGTTATCCTTTCGTTGATTATTCAATCTTTTGCTCGTGGTAACCTCCCCCTTGGCAGTCCCCTCCCTGAGATCCGAATGGGGGGACTATTCCGGAATCTTTTGCCAATGGAGAGATCATCATGATACTTCAATTACAGGCCACATGTCCTGTGGATACACGTTACGTGTCTTTAATGCAGTGGTTTCCATTACCTTCTGCATCCTCATGTCGTTAATCATTGTTGATTCTTCCGCCTTTAGGGGCAATTTCCCACCCCTAGGACAAGAAATTGCCCTGAACCTCTATCCGCTCCTCCGCCCTCTTTGACAAGGCCGTTGGCAGAATGAGGCTGACTTCTTATGCCGGAAGTCTTCGGCCGCCAATGCTGATTATTTATCAAAATTTAGGCAGTGGCGGGGATCGAACCCGGAACCGAAGATGTTTTGATTACGAATCAAAGACGCTACCCCTAGACCACGGGTCTGCAAATGAGGTACTGAATATATTTGGGGACAAGAAAAATTTGTGGCACAACCTGACTAGAAGAAGGGATGGGCTGGCAGGACACGTTCTGAGACATCAAGGAATTTCCAATTTAGTACTGGAGGGAAGCGTGGGGGGGATGGGGGGCGTAAAAATCCTAGAGGGAGACCAAGAGATAAATACATTAAGCAGGTTTAGAAGGATGTAGGTTGCAGTAGTTATTCGGAGATAAAGAGGATTGCACAGGATAGAGTAGCATGAAGAGTTGCATCAAACAAGTCTCTGTACTGAAGACAACAACAACAATTAATAGTGTTTATAAGAAAAGAAACATTATCTCCAGAGGTTGTATCACTCGTTCACATGACACTCGACACTGTTACAATCTTTGCACTTGTGTGGAAAAGTTGTCAGGATTTGGTGTCGAATGGAGAATGTGGATCTCAGGAGCAGAGGGAAAGATTATCAGCGTCTGTGTATCAGAGAATGATAAAGGTGTAAGCGGTACTTGACGTTCTTTCATCACGGATGTGAACTGCTGGTAGATTAATAACCGGTGTAGCCGCCTAAAGTTGAATGCAATCAAGCAAACGGGCATGCGTTGTGTTGTACATGTTCCGGATGTTAGTTTATGTGATGGAGTTCCAGGTTGGTCAGTACAGAGACGGTTAATGCTGTTCGTGGGTGACGCTGGAATTGTCGTCCGATGATGATGTCCCATACCTGTTCGTTTGGAGACAGATCTTGTGATCGAGTACGCAAAGACAATATTTGTAGAGTACTTTGTGTTACAACAATAGTATGTTGGCAAGCGTTATTCAGCTGAGAACTACTTCACGAATGGCAGCACAATAGGTCGAATCATCAGACTGAGGTAGAAATTTGCAGTCAGGGTGGGTGTGATAGCCACGAGAGTGCTCTTGCTGTCGTACGAAATCGCACCCCTGAGCATAATTCGAGGTGTAGGTCCAGAGTATCTGGCATGTAGACAGGTTGGTTGCAGGCCCCCAATTGGCCTTCATGTAACAAGCATATGGCCATCAATGGCATCGATTCAGGATCAGCCTTCATCAGAAAACAACAGACCACGTTGCCCTCCAGTGCGCTCTCCCATGACACCACTGAAGTCGCAAATGGCGGTGGTTTGGGGTCAGTGGAGTGCACGCTATGCGACCCCTTTTTCGGTGCTTTTCTTGAAGCAACTAATTTGTAACTGTTCGTTGTGTCACTGTGGTGCCAGCTGCTTTCAAAATTGCTGCAGTACAATGCAACAGATGCATGCGCCGAACTCGATGATCTTCCCTCTCGGTAGTGCCACGTGGACGTCCGGAGCCGTGTCGTCTTGCGACCGTACATTAACGTGACCTCTGCCGCCGGTAGTCGTGTATAGTGGCTACATTCCTGTCAAGTCTTTCTGCGATATTGCTGAAGGAACACCCATCTTCTCATAGTGCAACTGCCTGACGTCATTGAAACTGAGGTGTTGATAACGGCGTCTTTGTCGTCCGCAATCTTCGATGGTGGGCGGAAACCCACTTCTGAAATTTTCGGGAAGTTCTTACTATTTTAAACGAAGTGCTACCAACGTGGCCGTGCGGTTCTAGGCGCTACAGTCTGGAACCGAGCGACCGCTCCGGTCGCAGGTTCGAATCCTGCCTCGGGCATGGATGTGTGTGATGTCCTTAGGTTAGTTAGGTTTAATTCGTTCAAAGTTCTAGGCGACTGATGACCACAGAAGTTAAGTCGCATAGTTCTCAGAACCATTTGAACCATTTTTGATGGTTGTGACAAACATTTTATTCTTGCGCATGCATGGGTCACCTTGAAATATTCCTCCAAAAACTTTTCCACCTACGAATTATAAAATAGCTTGATTATGGAGATGTAAATATGTTTTTTTTTGTTGCCAACGAAAGGCAGAAAAGCTAAAGATTGTTCCGGCATGTTCTCCTCTTTATCCACACAAGTGACATACTGTCCACTTACTCTCTCTCGAATTCTGAACTATGACTGTTTACAAAAAACTAAGTTGTACCATAAAGTACATGCATTCCAAACGTCGCTTTTGTACAAATACAAAATAAATCAATGCCGTTAAATGTGAACTACATTCGAGGCTTTACCTCAGAAGGCTTCTTGAAGTAGCTCCGACGACGGCAAAAATCTTTGCCCTCCTTCCACATGTAGCAGTCGTACACGTGCTACGCATCTATACATATACGGGGTGTAACAGGTGCGGAGTAACATTACATCAGTATTTACGTCATTTGCAGATAATACACTCATGTGCAACAGAACACCTTGAATGACGGACAGGGCGTTCATATTCACAGTGTATGTATGTACATCACTACGTTCAGGCGAAAAGATTATCGTTTGAACCATGTCGGCCCGTGGGTTTAAGGTCAACATAGACATCGTGGCGCAACACCACTTACCGGTAAAATGTGCTTGCCGCTCTCATTGTCGCTATAAACCCAAGGTAATGGATCAGTGCGAGTTGAGCAGACGTGGAGGATACTTCAGACGTGTACGCGAACCGTAGAGACAAATCAGAGAGATTGAAAGAGGGAGCATTACTGGCATGACGAAATGTGATGCGTCTATCCGCGAAATTGCTGCTCGTGTGGGACGAAGTGTTTCGGCAGTGCAACGGGTGTGTGCAGAACGGTTCACGGAAGGCTAGAAAACACGACGAGGTGGGTCAGATCGCACGACAGACCACCTGCTCCCTCCCACCCGAGAAGATCAACACCTCACCCAAATGGCACTGCGCAACAGATCTTCGTCCTCGTCGGCTCTTGGGCACTAGTGGAACAGTGTAACGCGTCGTACACTGTCAGGGGTGACAGTCAGTCACCATTTATTGCAACATGGTTTACTGGGCGTCGTCCAGTTCTCCACCTATCTTTGAGGAACGTGCAGAAACATGCTAGACGGCAATGGTGTCACTGGGGACAGGAATGATACCAGATAGTGTTTTCGGACGAGTCCAGGATCTGTTTGTTTGAAAATGATGGCCGCATTTTGGTTCGCCTCACACAGGGGGAGCGGCATGACAATGTCTCATCCGCACTGGAGATAAAGCGCTAACTCAAGGCCATATGGTGTGGGGTGCTACTTGGTACAACCACAAATGACAGATGCTGCCCGCATCTCGTGGTCGTGCGGTAGCGTTCTCGCTTCCCACGCCCGGGTTCCCGGGTTCAATTCCCGGCGGTGTCAGGGATTTTCTCTGCCTCGTGATGGCTGGGTGTTGTGTGCTGTCCTTAGGTTAGTTAGGTTTAAGTAGTTCTAAGTTCTAGGGGACTGATGACCATAGATGTTAAGTCCCATAGTGCTCAGAGCCAATTGACAGATGCTGCCTATCCATGGCACTGTGACCAGTGCGAACTAAGTAAATGACTTCCTGCAACCCGTAGCTATACC
Source organism: Schistocerca serialis cubense (assembly GCF_023864345.2). Lineage (NCBI taxonomy): Eukaryota > Metazoa > Arthropoda > Insecta > Orthoptera > Acrididae > Schistocerca > Schistocerca serialis. Next base: position 797,795,708 of record NC_064641.1, read on the forward strand.
CTTTCTGCACAAGACCCCATACGACATTTTTCAACAAGACAATGGTGCTCCAACACTTGCCTTCTTGGTGTCATAGGATGTCAGCCTTTTACCCTGACCGCCAGATCACCATACTTGTAGCCAGTCGAAAATGTGTGGGATATGGTGAAATGACAGGTGCAGTGTTCTGGCCCTATGCCAGCCACCGCAGATGAATTTAGAACCAGCTGAATGCAGCGTAGATGGCTACACCACAGGACGCCATTTGCGTCTTATACGCATCGATGGCATCATGCATGGAACAAGTTATCGGGGCCCAAGGCGTACCCTGCGCCAACTAAGCGACAGGACACATGCTGAACCCAGGCGACTGAAGTGTTAATGATTTCTGCAGAACTTGTTAATGTACGTGTCCTGTGAATATGGACGTCCTATCTCTAGTCGTTCAAGGTGTCCCGTCTTTTTCTGAACACGAGTGTAATTATAGCTATTAGGAGTAGTATGTTTTTAGGTTGATTAGTGCCTCCAAGTACATGTGGCAAGAGTAAGCACTCAACGCTTACTTTCCCCTGGGCAACCGGTTAGCTACTGTAGTGTGGACGAGAGGACACAAAACGTTTAGTCTATACTGACAGATGTAGACCACTAGTGGTGCAGTTACAATTGTACAGAAAACTGCACGTCGTAAAGTTTCTCACGTGTTTGTGGAAAGACTGTTCCATACAAAGAGAAAAAAACCAACACACTGTGTGTACATATTAAGGTAACACACACGAAATATCTGCACTTTACCCGTTGTGCCCTGTACATGAACTCCCCCATCGCGTTTTTATGTCTGCAATATGTGGTGTATAGAGCCACGCCAATGGATTGTGGATTACTGGAAACGAGTGGTACGGAGCGATGAATCACGCTATAGCCTCTGGCAATCTGATGGGAAGTGTTTGGTTGTGGCGAATTCCAGCAGAACATCACCTACCATCATGTTGTGCCGACAGTACAGTATAGGGGATGTGCTGTTAGCGTATGGGTGTGTTTTTCGTGGTTAGGGTGTGGTCCACTTACTGGGGTTAAGAACATGGCAAATTCGGAAGGACATGTACACGCTTTACAGTATTGTTATTGTGTACAGCAGAGGAACAGGTAGGAGCCGATGGCTGTGTCCCATGGCAGTTCACCCTGTCATAAAGTAGCATCTGTGATGTAATTCCTGAAACAAACTGGCCTGCCCAGAGTTAGGATCTGAAGGAAATTGAATAACTTTGTGATGAATTACAACGTCGACTTGACTCCAGGCCCTAGCGTCTAGCGTGCAACATCTGTACCTTGTGTGGTTTCGGCGTTTGTGAAAGTAAGGGCCGCCATTCAGGCAGACATTCAAATACTTCACTGACAGTGTCCCCATCAGAGTTCAATAAAGGTGAATGGTAGACACACCCCATATTAAAGTCCACTAATAGGTGCGCAGATACTTTTAATCAGGTCATGTAGTTTTGCTCTCTTTTGCTCTCTTCTGCTTCTTCCAGTGCCAACTTTACTGTTCCAGGAAGCGGTAGCATTATTCTAGTGACCTGCTGCTTTTACTGGTAAGAGCTCCCAGCACAATTGTTTCCTCTCTATTTAAGTTTCTCTTCACTTCATATTTTACGTGTCCAATTAATTTTGAACAATCTCAGACGACGATAGATTTTTAAGTGCACCCAGTTTCTAATTTCCCATATTCCCAATGGCCGACATATTACTCCTATACAGTGCTGTGCTCCAAATGTGCCCTTTGAGGGCCTACTTTCTCCATCCCGCATCAATATTTGATGCTATTACACAACGTTTATTGCCTGCACCAGTCTTCTTCTTGTACTTTCCTTGTTACGGCTACCCTATGTAATCTTTCTTCAAACATATGAGAATTCCTTTACTTGTTGCCCTACTGTATCGTTTCCAATTTTTGTGATAATAGATATTATCTACTGTTCCCCTGCCTTTATTTTCTGTCATGTTTGCTCTCGTACTGAAATTTATTGAAGGCTAATTTCTAAACAACACTTATTCATACCCATCATGTTCAAAATCAATCGGTACATCTATACAATTGCTAATGTACTTTGCAGCACTGTGTTGTTCTGTGTGTGTGTAATAGCTAATCTCAGGAATTAACTGTAGGGATTTTGAGATGGTTTTCATTAATAGGCAGACTGACCTACGATTAATGCGTGTGTATAAAATTTATCACCACTATTTCAGATATGTTGTCCAGTCATAGATGCCTAATCTCACCAGTGCATAGTAGTTGCAGACTGCTAGGTACCAATAAATTAGTGTGTGAATGCAAATATGGCATAAAATTAAAACAGTTGGAATTCTACAAATACACCTATTTTCCTTTCCACTACACTTTTTGATAGGCACATAATATACACTTAGTTATCCTTCTGCAGTATATTTGAAGACACTGGAAGTGCGTTTTTCTTTGAGAGATGTGTTCTATTGGGCAATGAAGGAGTAGCCAACACTTTTTTTTTGGTCATCAGTCTAGCAGATGTCCTATCATTCTGTCCCTTCTCCTTATCAGTGTTTTCCACATATTCCTTTCCTCTCCGATTCTGCGTAGAACCTCCTCATTCCTTACCTTATCAGTCCACCTATTTTCAACATTCGTCTGTAGCACCACATCTCAAATGCTTCGTTTCTCTTCTGTTCCGGTTTTCCCACAGTCCATGTTTCACTACCATACAATGCTGTACTCCAGACGTACATCCTCAGACATTTCTTCCTCAAATTAAGGCCGGTATTTGATATTAGTAGACTTCTCTTGGCCAGAAATGCCTTTTTTGCCATAGCGAGTCTGCTTTTGATGTCCTCCTTGCTCCGTCCGTCACCGGTTATTTCACTGCCTAGGTAGCAGAATTCCTTAACTTCATTGACTTCGTGACCATCAATCCTAATAAGTTTCTCGCTGTTCTCATTTCTACTACTTCTCATTACCTTCGTCTTTCTCCGATTTACTCTCAAACCATACTGTGTACTCATTAGACTGTTCATTCCGTTCGGCAGATCATTTAATTCTTCTTCACTTTCACTCAGGATAGCAATGTCATCAGCGAATCGTATCATTGATATCCTTTCACCTTGTATTTTAATTCCACTCCTGAACCTTTCTTTTATTTCCATTATTGCTTCCTCGATGTACAGATTGAAGAGTAGGGGCGAAATGCTACAGCCTTGTCTTACACCCTTCTTAATACGAGCACTTCGTTCTTGATCGTCCACTCTTACTATTCCCTCTTGGTTGTTGTACATATTGTATATGACCCGTCTCTCCCTATAGCTTACCCCTACTTTTTTCAGAATCTCGAACAGCTTGCACCATTTTATATTTTCGAACGCTTTTTCCAGGTCGACAAATCCTATGAAAGTGTCTTGATTTTTCTTTAGCCTTGCTTCCATTATTAGCCGTAATGTCTGAATTGCCTCTCTCGTCCCTTTACTTTTCATAAAGCCAAACTGATCGTCACCTAGCGCATTCTCAATTTTCTTTTCCATTCTTCTGTATATTATTCTTGTGAGCAGCTTCGATGCATGAGCTGTTAAGCTGATTGTGCGATAATTCTCGCACTTGTCAGCTCTTGCCATCTTCAGAATTGTGTGGATGATGCTTTTCCGAAAGTCAGATGGTATATCGCCAGACTCATATATTCTACACACCAACGTGAATAGTCGTTTTGTTGCCACTTCCCCCAATAGATATGTGGAAGAAAAAGGTGGCCTTACACTTCGTTAACATTGTGTTAAGAAATATGACTAGTAAAACATTTGTGTTTTGTGATGTCAGCCATGTATGTGCCACTGAATGCATCTGGTCTGTGCAGGAGTGCCCGGCGCTCCAGCTGCCCCCGGTGCCCCAGGCGCCCCTGGAAGACCAGGCACCCCCGGCAGACCTGGCACCCCCGGTGCACCAGGTGTCCCCGGCATTGGCACACCAGGTGTGCCCGGCACACCAGGTACCCCCGGCACACCAGGCACCCCCGGCTCCCCGGGTATCCCTGGCATCCCTGGCATGCCAGGCTCCCCTGGCTCTCCAGGTGCCCCGGGCGCACCTGGCAGACCCGGCACCCCTGGGACACCAGGTGCCCCCGGCACACCTGGCACCCCCGGTACACCAGGTACCCCTGGCACCCCTGGCACACCAGGTGCTCCAGGTGGTCCTGGCGCACCGGGTGCCCCACCTCCGCCGCCTCCACCACCACCGCCACCACCGAACGTGGCCACATCTCCGCAGTCATTCCCTGTTGGCACAAGGGTTCACTTTGCTGACAACCTGGGCCAGTTCACACAAGGGTAAGTATACAGATGGTCATTACGAGTAATAGTTGAATATGTAAATGATTCAGTTAATCACATCAATTAACTGTATCCCAGTAACAGATTTTGAGATTGTTATTTTACATCTTTATTTTTAGGCCTGTAAAGCATTCCCATAAAAATATTTTTAGAGTTCTGTATCTGAATTGATAGAAACAGAACTCTTACAGTCCACCCATTATATTTCGAGCATGCAGCCGCGCAAATAAAATTTCTTCCACTGATATTTCGTCCGCGTATCGTCCAGACATTTTCAGAATAAGTCGCAAGAATTGCTGCCTATACCTTCATTATCCGCGGCTGCATGCCCGAAATATAATTGACTATTCTTAGCGCTGTGAGAAGTTGAAAATGCACATCAAGATCTCTTACAGGATCAATTTGTTCTCCATCCTCCTGTCCATCTGTTAAGCCCCTTTTTCTCAGGAACGGGTAGGTACATCAAACTGAAAACTGTCTAATATTAAGCTTTGTGGCCGGCAGCGATGGCCGAATGGTTCTACGCGCTTCAGTCTGGAACCGCGCGACTGATACAGTCGTAGGTTCGAATCCTGCCTCAGGCATGGATGTGCGTGATGTCCTTAGGTTAGTCAGGTTTTAGTAGTTCTAAGTTCTAGGGGACTGATGACCTCAGATGTTAAGTCCCATAGTGCTCAGAGCCATTAAGATTCGTGATCCCTTGTCAGTGTAAAACGTTTAAGCCTCTAAATCAATTCGTCCATTTATCTCATATATGTTTGGATACTCGCAAACTAACGCATCGAAACCTGTAGATCAGCTATCCACATACATAATTAACTTCGCACGGAACCCCCAGAGGGTGAGTCCTACTCGCACTTGTCCAATATTTTTATGATAGTTTGATCTGTAAAAAATAGTGATGTCATCACTTCTACATTTCTCTTTTTCTAAGTAATTGAAGTAAGAAAATTTCGTGACAGCACATCTTAGAGCACAGTTGTTGCTTTATTTATTTCTGAAATCCTACAATCAACACAGAACTTCGCCACTCCACTTAAAAGTACTGTTAGATCGCTGATGTCAGCGATCGTATGTGGTACACAGTCGACATTAATATTCGTCCTTTTCCGACTTCACACCATGGTTACTAGGCGAGAGACATATTTCCATAATGAAGCTATAGACAGTGAATCAACAGTCACCAGGTTTTACAACAAAAAAGGGAATTTACTCGTACAGATTCCGGTGTATAATATACAGCTCTGTGGTTTTACATTTATAAAAGAGTATCCATTTCGGTCATGAATCTGATCATCTTCGGCAGTCGAAGATGGGCAAGTCATGACCGAAGTCGATCGTCTTTAACAAACGTGAAATATTACAGCTGTGTATTATAAAGTGCCATTCCTAACCTGGGAGAGAGAGAGAGAGAGAGAGAGAGAGAGAGAGAGAACTGGACTAAGTAATCGTGAGGATTATCGATTACGTAAAATTGACATGAATGGAATATCCCCTAACCGAAAACCAGTTACAAGAATAATTGCATTTAATCCCTTAAATGCGATTAATTGCCCATCCCTATGTCGAGCACGGGTCACGCTTACATCGACTGTACTCATTAGCTGATCTATTGCTCTTGTTTCTCTTGCGATATAAATGAACAGTTAATTGACACTAATTATGAAATATAAAGATCGGATAGAAATTCATAAACAGCTTCCCGCTCTTTATTTTTCGATGACAAGAGCCGCCAGGAAATGAAAACGGTAATGTAAGTATTTCACGTCAGCGAAAAACTGAAAGTACGCTTCTGTAACGTCTTCAACAAAATTTTCTTTCAATTTACTGCACTGAGAGGCTGAAAATACTTCTTAACTCCATAGGATCCACTAGGAGTATCCGAAAACAGAAACTTGATTCTCGCAAGAGCTACAGTAGATAATTCCATTAGGACTTCTTAGTCATGTGGAATATACCTTTCATGGGCAGTAAAAGATCTGACAACTATTCAGAATCAGAAAACATGCATGGGGCAGCTCTCTGCCTTTATAGAAGGGTATGTGTTGTCTGAGTAAGGGGAAAGCCCAGTCTCTGGGTTTAGCTGTCCGAACTAGAGGCCTTTCGATGACCTCGTGGCAACATTATCTAGTGTCCGATTTAAGTTAAAAAAAAATTGTCTCCTACTTTCAGATGTGCACTGGTTAGCGAATTCTTTCTGTGAATAGTAGTAAATGTCTGCCGCAAAAATGCCTTCTCTTACAATAAATTTCACTACCCCACATGGTAGTGACGATACTGAACTGTGATCAGAGGTTTCCGAAATCTCGTTGCGCATCTGCTTCGCGCAAGTCAGCGCTAAGAGTTCGACAGTTCGCCGGCAGATGGCACCACGAAACAGGTATGCTGCTTGACATTCCGTACAATGTGTCTGCATTTACAGTATCCACATTAGTTGCAAATTTCTATTCTGTTTGTCTCTCCAAGCTGCAAAAAATGGTGAAAACTTCCTAACATGACCGAGTCATGACGTCGTTATCAAAAAGGTTTGTTTTTATTGTAGGCCCATTCTGTGCAGTAATGGAAGGCATAAATATCCAAACGTTGATATTCATTCAGCTTTGAAACACAAACATTGTGACGATTAACATGGAGTCTGCTGCTTGATTTTTCTCTGGCGGAATTACTACGCTATTGGGGAAACTTCAGGGTTTTAAATTACTCTCCCTGAAGTTAGATTGTCTTTACTAATGTATCCTTGGCTTCCTTCATTGCTTGCTCTACGCACAGACTAAAATATCCTATCCCACTCCCTTCTCATCCACGACCTAGCTTTCATGTACTTATTACTTCAGTGTGGTTTCTGAACGAGTATTAGATAACGCTTCTCTTCCTATGTTTTCTCGCTGTTCTTCCTTTCCGTATTATCGAGTTACAGTGCAAAATCACAAATGAATGTTCGAACCAGTTAGGTTATCAAATAATTTTTTTCATCTCAACATTCATAATTCAACCTGTTAATCATACACGGAATGAGCAGACGCGTAACATGCTCTATTATGGTGTGTATTGACTTTTGTGACCGCAGAATGTCCCAGAACGACCGATAAACATTTAGAACGACCATTCGAAGCAGAAAAATCTAGTAAAGATGGGCTCTAAAACGCATACAGTAAAATGATTATTCACCTTCGCTGCTGTGAAATGCAGTCCTTCTACAGAGCAAATGCTCATTGTTCTTAAGGTTTGCATTCTAGAGCCCATTTTTTCTAGAATTTTGCTTCGAGTTATCCTTCTTACTCCTGAATATTGCCCGTTCCTTCTGAAATAACCTGTATATTGGCTGTAATAATGTATTCACTGCATTTTTGACAGTAGTTCAATTGCACTTCTACTTTCTTATTCGTCAGTAGACCGACTCCTGCGTTATCACTGTTTTATTTTGTGTTGGTACCCTGTTTTCCGTGCCACAGCACTTCGGTAGTTCCCACTATATCATAAATCAATCCATCTTCTTCTCTTTTCAAATTACCTAACCACTAACTTGTTGGGAGATCTAATTTCCACACTTTCACTGGTAGAATGGCGGTTTATTAGTTTTCTGATGACAATGTCTTCCTGAGTAGTTACCGCCTAGAAATGCGAATAGGGACTACATTGCGTCTGGAATATTTTATTTAAGAATGGGTCATGAGCATTCCACTATACAGTAGAGTTGTAGGTCTTGGGGGTATACAACAAAGGTAGTTTCCCGTTGCTTTCAGCTATGCTGCAGTACCAGAATGATTTAGGTTAAATGGACAGATCAGTCAACCATTCAGGCTTCTACCCCCTCTTTACGAAGCATATGACTGTTGAGATCTGGTGACTGGTGCTTAGCGGAGATACGACAATTCATCTTCGTTGTCACAAAACCAGCTCTTGGTGAGGCAAGCTGTGTGAACAGGAACCCCTATCGTCTTGGAACACAGTATCAGCATCCGGGAACAAATATTGTACCACAGGATGGACGTTATCAGCCAAAATGGTCACATAATCCTTAACAGTAATGCGGCCTTGCATATTAGCCATGGGGCACAAGGGATACTACAACATGGCTGCCCAAATTATCACCGAATACCCGCCATGTTTCTCTTGGAATGTATAACTCGGCAAGAAGTTGGAAGCAATGTGGAAGAAAAGACTCATCCGACCAAATGACTGTGTGTTCTATTACACCATAGTCCAGGTTTTATGGCTGCGGCACCGCATTTTCCTGATATGGACATTTGCATCAATGATGATGAATGGTTTTAGAATTCCAGCTGACCCTGAAATTCCCAGCATGTGGAGCCTCCTCCGTGCGACGTGCAGCTCTGCTGTGACTTTTGCTGCTGTCGTCGTCTTATTTTTCGCCACAGTCCGCTTCAATGACCGTCCGTCACGATCATTCAACAAATACTTGGCGGGTAATGGTTTTCGGCATTCCCTCTACGTGGAATAAATTTTCAACACGGACCCTCTTGAAACATTAGACACTGCTGCTACCTTGGTTATGGAAACACCCACTATGGGACCACCACCAGTTTGGCGACGTACGAATTCACTTAGCTCCGAGATAATGCCCGCCCAACGACACAGAAGACTGTTTTGATCACGACTAACAGTTGCAACGTACTGAGGACATTGCACAGGTGCCGTTCGTGGTCAAATACAATTGCACAACCTTCAGGCTAGGCTAGTATCTGCGTTTATGTCCAAGTACGCACGTCTTGAGTCTTCCTGCTTGGAAGCATTTAGTAATAACGCCGCCGCAGCTCGCGTTTCCGCATTTATCGTATGCAAGTCGGAAAGACACGAATACGACATAAACACCTTGCCTACATGTCGGCGTTTATATAGCCGCGTCGGAGTTACGCTACGTTGCATATACGCTGCGGCATTGCCCTCAAACGGAAACTTTTTGATTTCCCCTTATACTTGACTTCACGCATGTAAGCGAAAAGTAGTTCAAGAAATGTTAGAAATTTTGCCTAAAGTTCGTTGAAAGGCTCTGAGTGTTCCCGTTATCAAAAAATGGACGAGTATAGTCTGGGATTGGAGATGAGCGTCGGATCGCAAACATCTGGCTGCACATCTGGACGTCTCTGCTGACAGTGCACACACACTCGTCAATCAGTTGGGGGTATTCAGAGGCGTGTGTCCCCTGGGTTCCTTGCCGCGCAACAGAAAGAGTGTGAGGACGAACTAAGGCTCATCTGTGCAAGTGACAACTTTCGTCGAAAGTCGTCACAGGCGATGAAATGTGGGTTCATCACTTGGAACTACAGGGCAATCCATGGAGTGGCACAATCTCCAAAGGCGAAGTTCAATGCAGCACCTTGAGCCAGTAAAGTCATGGTGATGGTCTCGAGGGACTCCGAATGGGTTATTCCGCGTGCCGAAGTGTGTTGTATTCCCCTGCGGAAATTGATGAGAGGCTTTACGGTTTTCGTGGCCAGAAAAATGCAAACGAACATCATTTTATTGTACTGTTCATCCTCATCCACCTTTCAGCCTGGATCTCGCATCTTCCGACTTCATCTGTTTGGTCGAATGAATGATGCACTCCGCAGCAAACAGTACATGGACCATGGGGAGGCTATGATGCAACGTTGGCACCGATGTGGACCAGTAGAGTGGTACAAGTCCTCTTCACTGAAGAGGCAAAGTAACTGGTACACTTGCCTAATATTGTGTAGAGCTCCCACAAGCACGAGGAAGTGCTGCAACACGACGTGGCATGGACTCGATTAATGTTGAAGTAGAACTGGACGGAATTGACGCTATCAGTCCTGCAGCGTTGTCCACAAGTGGGAGACATCCAAAACACGCTCAATAATGTTTATATATGGGGAGTTTGGTGGCAAACGGAAGAGTTTAAATTCAGAAGTGTGTTCCTGAAGCCACTCTGTAGCAATTCTGGACGTGTGGGGTGGCGCATCATCCTGCCGGAATCGCCCAAGTCCGTCGGAATGCACAATGGACATGAATGGATGCAGGTGATTGGACAGGATGCTTACGTTCGAGTCACCTGGCAGAGTCGTTTCTAGACACATCAGGGGTTCTACATCACGTCAACTGCACACGCCCCACACGATTACAGTATCCTGCTGACATGCAGCGTCCATGGATTCATGAGGTTGTCTCCATACCAATACACGTCCATCCCTCGATACAATTTGAAACGAGACTCATCCGACCACGCAACGTGTTTCCGGTCAACAGCAGCCCAATGTCGGTGTTGATGGGTCAGGTGAGGCGTAAAGCTTTGTATCGTGAGGTTATCAAGGGCACAAGACTGAGCCTTCTGCTCCGAAAGCCTGTATCGATGATGTTTCATTCTATGGTTCGCACGCTGACACTTGTTGATGGCCCAGCATTGAAATCTGCAGCGCCGGCCCGTGTGGCCGATCGGTTCTAGGCGCTTCAGTCTGTAGCCTCGCGACCGCTACGGTCGCAGGTTCGAATCCTGCCTCGGGCGTGGATGTGTGTGATGTCCACAGGTTAGTTAAGTTTAAATACCTCTAAGTTCTAGGGGACTGATGATCTCAGATGTTAAGTCCCATAGTGCTCAGAGCCATTTGACCCATTTTTGAAATCTGCAGCAATTTGCGGAACGGCAAAACTTCCGCCATGTTGAACGTTTTTCTTCAATCGAAGATTTGATGTTTTACCGGATTCCTGATATTCTCGGTACACTTGTGAAACGGTCGTACGGGAAAATCCCCACCTCATCGCTACCTCTGAGATACTGTGTCCCATCGCTCGTGCCCCGACTATAATGCCACGTTCAAACTCGCTTAAATCATGATAATCTTCCATTGTAGCAGCAGTAACCTATCTAACAATTGCGCCAGACAATTGTCTTATATAGGCGTTGCCGACCGCAGCGTCGTATTCTGCCTGTTTACATGTGTCTGTATTTGAATACTGTGCACTGGAATACATAATAAGAGAATGGTACAAGGGCAATCCAAAGATGATAAGAATTGGAAGTGCAAAAGATATTAGCTTAAACTGCTTGGGATTCGCTGATGATCTTGCTCTCCTAGCCAACACCGTTCAAGAAGCCAGGCAACAAGTGAAATCACTACAAGAAATAGCAGATAAAGTAGGCCTTAGAATATCATTCGAAAAAACGGAGATTATGCTAACTGATCCACCGCTTGCAAACGAAATTACAATAGAACAGGAAATCAAATTGTTGTTAAATTTAAATATTTAGGCGAAATAATAACATACAATATAAATGAGAAGCCATCATGACAGAATAGAATAAAAAACTGAACTACGCAAAATACATTACCAAAACTACATACAACAAAAAAAGCCTATCTATAGATGCAAAATTAAAATACTCTAAAACAGTTACACAACCAGAAGTAACGTATGCAGCTGAAACTATCTTCAAAACAACTAATACAGCAGAAATTGACAGAATACTAAAAATAAAAAGAAGAATAATTAGGACATGTATAAATAAACAGTATGAAATAAATGGACATTGGAGAATAGCATCAAACGAAACAGTATATAAGAAAATAGAACCAGTCATGAGCACGATCAGGAAGAAACGCATCTCATTATTTGGACATTTGATGAGAACTCCAGAAAACAATCAGTAAAAAAATAATTAAAAAAATGTATAATAGCTAGAGCGACATTAAAGGGATCACAGAAATTAAGGAAGGTATAAAAGAACTCCAAATTACAGTAGATGACCTAAAAAACAAGACAGAGAAAACCAGAATACTGCAAGACCCGCAAACCGGACTACAAATGAAAATCAATAAAAGTAGTACAGGAAGAGCGGGCTCAGATGAAGAAAGAAAGAAAATATCTGCAAGAATGAAGAAATATTGGGCAGACAGAAGAGCAAAACACCTTTCATATAAGAATAGACTCTAATAATTATATTACCTAAATATCATATTAAGTTATTGTTGAGCCAAATTGTATCCCTGTGTAACAACTTGTTTACAACTTTGTATTTTTGACTAGTGGTCCAATGAAGGCCATAAAATAAATAATAATAAAAATAATAATAAAAGGCGATTCAGTGTAGAACGTCCCTCGTATTCTTTCAGTTTCGACCAACACTAACTGCTGTAGGATGATATGACACTTTTTTTTAACACTCTCTGTATAGAAATTTAGCACTTGAGGTTAGTGCACTAAGCGACCGCTTTTGTACTGCATAGCTCTTGAGGTGTGTCCCGTTGGTTTTGCAGATACGCGGAGAAGAAGGGCGCTGTGGTGACCGAGCACGGCAGGCTGGTGCCGGTGAACAATGGCTGGGAGGCGGTGCTGGTGAAGGAGGGCTCCTACACCTACACCAGCCCCGAGGGCAAGCAGGTGTCGCTGAGCTACGTGGCCGACGAGACGGGCTTCCACCCCGTGGGAGACCACCTGCCCGTACCGCCCACCCCCGTCACGCCCTCCTTCGTCTAGACGACCACCGCCGCTGCTGACGCCGCCCCCGACTGGGAGCCACCTCGCCCCGACGGTGGTCTCTTCAGTCGCGACCTGCGACCACCACAGACGCCACAGCCAGCCCAGTCAACAGACGACACATGCTAACAGCTACGGACTCTACAGTGTTCACTGCGTATATGCCACTGCGCACATGTCGATGACAATGGGTTCGACCAAACATTGCCACACAGGTTACTGAACCACGATTAATTTAAATCTCACACAACAAACCGTGCTCACCCTTCTGTTCGCAAAACGTCCACTTTCTGCTCTGCAGAATCATCGCGTGCATGCAACAAATCGATGTCCTACATAGTTCTGTGCAGTTTATTGCCTGAGGCTACGAAACCCTCTTATCTCACCCTAGAAGTGTTTTCTACATGTACCTTGCAACTACTGTATCCTAGGAACACTGCTACACTTTCGCGAGTAGCACTTCAGTCAAGAAAGGAGAAATTGGGCATTTCTGTACACACTCAGTCATTTGACAGGTCAGCATCCGCCGGTTTCCTACTGTCCTCGCGCCGCTAGGAGTCGCAGTAGCTCTTCAAGGCATGCCAGATGGCCCCTAAGCCACAGCCTGAGCTACGGAACACTTGCGCCACTTAACCACACCTGCAACGAGCCGGCTGTTTCCCGCCTTGAACTTGGTTACTCGTTGTGCGCATGCGCACAATGTACTATCCGTTAGTGCCCCTCGCTCTTCACATAGCGGACATCCCGTGGCGCGACCATAACACCAGCAAATCCAGCGCGGGAGTGGAAAGATATCACGACACAATATTAACACTCCCAAAACAAGGGACTATGCAGGGCGCCGAATATTTGAGCCAACAATTTATAGCTGTGTAGTGATCAATCGCACCGCTCTCGTAGCCGAGTGTGATACCTCTTCTGGAAGTAGTTGACATGTGTGTGCCGTAAAGAGGTTGCTCAAAATGCACTGGAAACGCGCCACGGAACTATATTTCTGTTTCGTGCCCTCGTGACTTCCCATCTTCAAAGTGTCCCGCCAGCATTCCAAAGGGCAACTATTTACGTTATCCGACTCCGAGGGTTGGGAATCTAGATTAACCGTGCAGTTGATCCTTTATATGTGTACAGAAGTGGGAGCTAGAAAACCATATGTACTTAGTTCAGAAGTAGCGGCATTGATAATCAAATAAAAGAACAATTTGATAATAATCGGTGAAGATGTGTTTCATAAATAATATTTGAAGAAGATATGTTTCATAAGATCAGGTAGGCTTTATCTGACTGAGGTTACATAGCATCATTTCATATCACACACAAATAGTAATTACATACTTCGGTTATAGATCCTTTAGTCTTTTGCAGTGGCGCAGATACCATTACCAAACACCTTGGCTCCATATCACAGACTTTCTGTCGAAGCAGCAGAAATAGTTCATTAGCTAATGGGTCGGAAGCCACGCCCGAACTCTTCAGCTTCAGTTCATCCTACGAGACAGTAGTGTTCGTTATCACGACCATAAGAGCTACGAAGGAGAGCTGGTAATACTGGACAGAGCCGAGAAACCAAACTATTTTAAATACTTCCTTTCAGTACATCAAGTAGCAGCAAGTAACTGTTGTGGAAGATAGTTACGCAGAAAAGAATCTAACCCGCTGTGGAATTGTTTATCGTCAAGTGCTGTGCTTCCAAAATTTGTGAATTTTATGGCTCTGGAATTTATGTTTTATGTTTTCTTATGATATGCTGTCGAAATTAACTAATGCTCAAAGAATTTACTCACACAACTTGTGCCCAACGTATGGTGGTCTGCTGTGTAAATTATTCCTTTTCTTCTTTGTTGGGGTGACAAACAGTTTGTTACCAGCGTGTTCACATGTAGAAAGTTTCTTCGAATATCATCTACCTACACATCTAGTAACACTAGCGACGATATTCGTCGTAGGAATCATTCTTAATGTTACAAAAAAAGTCTTTAAAAAAAGTTTCATCGATGTAAAACGTATGATACATTATCAACTTATTCTGAGAATAAATGAGGATATTGTATTATCTCTGAGAATTGCGTTTAGAAGACAGATGCACATGGGCCATATATATGTGTACTTCCAAGTTACTGATTTACGTTTCTCTGTTCACTGATTAACATTAGTATGTTATAATCCTGTTGATTACATTTTTGGAATTAAATCGATCTAAATTGTAGCACAGCGTGTGATAATTCATACAATAGCGAATAACAGAGTTATTGCTTACTCCTGTCAGTGCATCGTGCCGATATTAGGTTTATTAAGGGAAAATTAACTCGTAACATGATTGTCACATAATTACGTTTATATTAGCTGTGTTTTAGCGCTTAAACTGTCAATGAATTTTATCCGCAAGTTTCCTGGTTCAGTTAATCTAATAATATATTTATTTAATTAGTTTGTATCTGTGTAAAATATTTTTTAATTAAAGTTTACAGCTTCGCATTACTTACTGTTTCTTACATAGCGCAGAAATTGTTCACAAAGTGACCTCTAGATGGCAAGCGAATCCAGCGACTGAGGGTGGTTACGTTGAGCGACGCACAGATGGCAGCTGTATCTGCTACTGCAACGGTTCCGCCGTTATATCCGGTCTCCTCGGGTGCTAATGGCGGGCAAATTGAATGTCTCGAAGTACGTACACTGCAGTCTTCCACAGCGACGTAGCAGCCGATAGACGAGCGTTGTAGACAGAATGTAAGAGCGAAAATATGTAACTACAGAAGAACGCACTCCTTTTCTTAATACATATTATAGCTATCGCTGAAGTATCGTACGTTGTCCTACTTCACACTATAAAGATGGAACTCAGAGAGGCAAATTACTACAATAGTGAAGATTAACATTAATAGAACTTCCCGCTAACTGATCTTCCCACCGCGTTAGGCACTAAGAGCGATTCATCTGATCAGGAGATTTTTCTTATTGCTTAATGTTAAGGAAGTACTCGCTGTGGGGTATCAGAGCCTGACTGTTGTGTGTGGAAAAAGAAAGTATATATAAATACGACACGAGAAACACTTCGTTAACAATGTGAGTAGTTTAGTTCCTTTTACTGTCACGGTTCGCGTGTATGCTGGAACAGACGGAGACTATTTCCCGGTATTAACAACACACTACTTTATCCATAAAAGTATGGAGTGGACACAACAATTTGAAAAGCAGATTTGCACATAAATGTTAACGTTGGCATTGTGACTGTAGACGTAATCATTAATTTATCATTTCGAGTAACATTAAGAATCAAGACTATTAAACACGTTATCAAGTTTTCTTGCTAACAGTTCATGTATGAAGGGCCAGGGGAAAGAATGAGAAGTCAGATTTTATGAAACTCGGTGAAAAGCGATTTTAATGTTTGAATTGTGATTACATGAATATGTACGAACATACAATACTTTTTACTTAATAAATGAAGCATCTTGGGTGCACTGAATGTGGAAATAGCATTTTTGTCTTCCGAAGTGTTCCCAGTATGATGTTTTCCAGAATGCAGTCAAACGTAAGAGAAAAGCAACAGGTAAGTGGAGCGAAACAGTCACGACTAAACGAATTTCTGCCTATGATAATAAAGGTATAGTACTAACATCACGAACGTTCACAGCAGCTGACTGGAAAACTTCGCAACATCAGAACAGAAAATAATAATCAGCGTTTGCAATTCTTTGTTTTAGCCTGCGAATTGGAAGGAGGAATTGTTCAATTTAGATTGTAGCGAACAGAAAATAATTGCAAAGCTACTGTGGACAAGTAAGAAATTCCGACATTAAACATACGGTACCATTATAAGCAGTTCAGAAGCTCCATCCACTGGTTGACATTCTCGTGGTGTCTTTATGATTACAGTGCTCATTCCCCTGTGATAAATCGTTTGATATGTAACCATACGACAGTAGCTGGGTTCAGATATTATGCTAATAGGCTTAGTTTTGAAAGGGAATTTTGCAGTGTTTTGCATTTCTTCGTTATCAATGACCAGGCAAAGGAGATGGCTTACACAGGGATGTTTCGATTGTTTTCTTGAAATCTTCAGGTGCTACCATCAGTGTCTTTGTGTCCCATAATCCAAAATTTTTATCGCACTCTAAGATCGAATGGCCACGAACAGGGAATGTACACTCCTGGAAATTGAAATAAGAACACCGTGAATTCATTGTCCCAGGAAAGGGAAACTTTATTGACACATTCCTGGGGTCAGATACATCACATGATCACACTGACAGAACCACAGGCACATAGACACAGGCAACAGAGCATGCACAATGTCGGCACTAGTACAGTGTATATCCACCTTTCGCAGCAATGCAGGCTGCTATTCTCCCGTGGAGACGATCGTAGAGATGCTGGATGTAGTCCTGTGGAACGGCTTGCCATGCCATTTCCACCTGGCTCCTCAGTTGGACCAGCGTTCGTGCTGGACGTGCAGACCGCGTGAGACGACGCTTCATCCAGTCCCAAACATGCTCAATGGGGGACAGATCCGGAGATCTTGCTGGCCAGGGTAGTTGACTTACACCTTCTAGAGCACGTTGGGTGGCACGGGATACATGCGGACGTGCATTGTCCTGTTGGAACAGCAAGTTCCCTTGCCGGTCTAGGAATGGTAGAACGATGGGTTCGATGACGGTTTGGATGTACCGTGCACTATTCAGTGTCCCCTCGACGATCACCAGTGGTGTACGGCCAGTGTAGGAGATCGCTCCCCACACCATGATGCCGGGTGTTGGCCCTGTGTGCCTCGATCGTATGCAGTCCTGATTGTGGCGCTCACCTGCACGGCGCCAAACACGCATACGACCATCATTGGCACCAAGGCAGAAGCGACTCTCATCGCTGAAGACGACACGTCTCCATTCGTCCCTCTATTCACGCCTGTCGCGACACCACTGGAGGCGGGCTGCACGATGTTGGGGCGTGAGCGGAAGACGGCCTAACGGTGTGCGGGACCGTAGCCCAGCTTCATGGAGACGGTTGCGAATGGTCCTCGCCGATACCCCAGGAGCAACAGTGTCCCTAATTTGCTGGGAAGTGGCGGTGCGGTCCCCTACGGCACTGCGTAGGATCCTACGGTCTTGGCGTGCATCCGTGCGTCGCTGCGGTCCGGTCCCAGGTCGACGGGCACGTGCACCTTCCGCCGACCACTGGCGACAACATCGATGTACTGTGGAGACCTCACGCGCCACGTGTTGAGCAATTCGGCGGTACGTCCACCCGGCCTCCCGCATGCCCACTATACGCCCTCGCTCAAAGTCCGTCAACTGCACATACGGTTCACGTCCACGCTGTCGCGGCATGCTACCAGTGTTAAAGACTGCGATGGAGCTCCGTATGCCACGGCAAACTGGCTGACACTGACGGCGGCGGTGCACAAATGCTGCGCAGCTAGCGCCATTCGACGGCCAACACCGCGGTTCCTGGTGTGTCCGCTGTGCCGTGCGTGTGATCATTGCTTGTACAGCCCTCTCGCAGTGTCCGGAGCAAGTATGGTGGGTCTGACACACCGGTGTCAATGTGTTCTTTTTTCCATTTCCAGGAGTGTAATTTTGATCTTCTTGAGCCCTCTAATTTGACTGAGAGTTCTATAATGAATGAAGAAGAAGCTCAAGATTTACAGGGTGTCCCAGGGCAATGCCCAATATTCGTGGATATGACAGGAACGGTTTAAGCAAAGTAGTCCACTAAACATGGGCTCTAAAGTGCATGTCTTAAGAGCTATAAGCATTTGATCATCTTTACTGTGAAACATATCACTTCAACTGGACAAGAGCTCATAGTTCTTAAGACGTGCGTTTTAGAGCACATGTTTACTAGATAATTTTTCGTGCTTTGGTCCATACTATTTCCTCTCAAATACAGAAAGAAAAGAGCTAGCAGTAGAAGAGGTTTGTTTCATAGTATCGATCACGAAGCTATCTTCATAGCTGTCAAGTTACCGGTATGCAGTTTAGTGCCCATGTTTACTACATATTTTGGCTTCGAATAATCGTTCATGTCGTATCCATGAATACTGAACATAACTCCTTGGGCATAGAGTGTAGTGCAGTTCAGTGTCCTCATCCAAGGCATATGTGATAGTGAAAAAGGAATGACGTCACTTTACTTCTGATCTTTTTCGCAATGGATTCAGGATAAACGTAAAAAAAAAAAAAAAATTTTCGACTGTTGCAAGAACATGGATAATGAAAGAAAACACAGAGACTGCTGCTTAAAGTAAACGCCAATGGCTGCTGTGGTTGGCACGGATACCTTTTTTGCAAAGTCTATGCAGCCAGCCACCTTCTTTTTTTAGTTTTTCTCTGCCTCTAATTTACTGTGGGGAGAGATTGCATCAGAGGTCTGTCTGTTCGTTTGCCCTCTTGTAGCCAATGAGTCATCCTAACTTGGCTGTTCTTTTCCCCTGAATAACTGACTTCTCTGACTGCATCCCCTTACAGTAAAACTTTGCATGCTCGTGTCTGGGTTCTCTTGTTGTTTTTATTTTTTATTTTTTTTTTTTTACATTCTTAACAGTTGCATATGTAAGTCCGATTCGAGCTGTAGCAATAATTCAGTTTAGAAAAAAAAGTGAGTTACCAAGTTTTTTACCCTTGACCTTGTAACCTCCCCGCAAGAAATTTGATAGTCCCACAAAAGTGAATAATAAAAATGAGCCAAGCGTAACCTCCTTGCAAAATTAAAGAATAAAAATTGCGCATGGCCCAAATGTAAACTCCCCACAAAACTTAAGGAAAGATGATTGATCATTAAACCCACAATAATATTTATTAAATAATGAACTATGAACTGAATGTAACATCTCAACACAAATAATTAACCCTGATAAATTTTATAATGGCAGCATCACTGACCTTCGGCCCTGTGAAATAATTAAACCTGATAAATTCTTACCTCAGTAAAACTGCATCTATATCTGCTCTTATTTTTCGGCATAGCTTCGTGCAATGCTGGCTTATATTTAATTTTGATTCTTGGAGGGAATGCCTAGGAAATATTATTCAGCGTGAAATGAATCTTTTCCTTTAAATGAGTTACTTTATAAAAAGTTATTATTGGAGCATCATTTTGAACAAATTAATTACAATTAACATACGTTATTAGCTGAGCGCAATGCTGCTTCAATACCTTCTACAATAATATACATATCTTCCACCACATTCCTGACCTGACTCGTGGGCAGAGCATACCGCGGACGCATGCCGACTCGCTACACACTAGCACTGTCGTCTCGCGAGGTCAGGCGCAGACTAGCCACGATAAATAACTCTCTGGTCAGAGATTCTGTCATGCCTCGCCATCGCTGGTAATGAATACGTATGAAACGTACGCGTTTCATAACCCTCCACTGGGGGGGGCAAAAATTTGGCAGCGATGGTGAGTCATTTGGACTTGCCATGAGCAACAAATTTGTTCTTAACTAATTAACTTTACAATTACAGAATATATACAGATATATATTGGTGTAGAACATGAGGTACGTATAGTGCACATGCAGTGAGTACAGAACATATCAGGCAAAGACAAAATATATACAATGAGTACAAAACATATTTACAAATGGCAAAAGTGCATGCACACAGTAGTACAGAACATATCAGCAAATCAAAAAAAGTATATGCAATGAGTAGAAAACATGTTAACAAAATGACAAAAGTGCACATGCGCTGTAGTTCAGAACATATCAGCAAATCACAAAATGTATAGGCCATGGATACAAATCATGATAACAAAAATTATTTTTAATCTGTTACAAGAATTAGGATAGGAAAGGGAAGGATTGCGTCATGGTTGTAGCACTTTAGGTTGCACGCAGCTGCACTGAAAGTCCATATCTTTCTACAGAAGCACAACACCAAGAGATACAATCTGAAGTTCTTTTCCCAGAAGTATTAATCAGCGTAGCCAAGACATTGAAATGCCGTAGTAATATTCCATGTTATCCTTTTGGTAGTACATTAGGTACACCAAACAGTGGGACCATAATAGCATCTCATCGCTCATTGTGGTGGACAGCATGTCGTGTCAACACCACGTTCTTGTGTGTTAAAGCAACGTAGAATTACTGCACAAACCAACTATAATGCTCCATGATCATGAGGATATACAGGACAAACGGATATTGCAGTAATTCCAGGTAATTAGGTTAGAAGGTAAAGGACATTAAGTCACATACTAGTCTTCATTGAGAATTACACTAGTAATGGGTGGCACTCATTGCCCAATCATTGAACATTTCTGTACCATGCACGTAGTATTAGAGAATAATGTTCATGAGTAACTTTACAGAGAACATTGACACTCATTGCCTAATTACAAACCCTCATAAGTCATTTACAGAGAACATTGGCACTCATTGCCTAATTACAAACCATCAGAAGTCATTTACGGAGAACATTGGAACTCATTGTCTAATGACAAACCATCAGAAGTCATTTACAGAGAACATTGGCACTCATTGTCTAATTACAAACCATCAGAAGTCATTTACAGAGAACATTGGCACTCATTGCCTAATTACCATCAGAAATCATTTACATAGAACATTGGCACTCATTGACTAATTAAAAACCCTCATAAGTCATTTACAGAGAACATTGGCACTCATTGCCTAATTACAAACCATCAGAAGTCATTCACAGAGAACATTGGCACTCATTGCCTAATTACAAACCGTTAGAAGTCATCATTGAAATGAGTTAATAAATTGCATAATTAATCTAATTATAGTAAACATTGTCCTCATAGTTCATCTTATTAATCAATGGCATTCATTTGCCAGTTACAAAGCATTTTTTTGTGCTAGCAATGCATTGCATTCGGATCGATAATTAATAACAATATTTGCTTTTGAGTTATTGCTGCAAATGAAGATGTGTAACGTCATGAGTCAGCTGTATCAAGATTATGAAACAAGTAGAGTGTATGTAATCACATTCACAAATGACATGGGTTTATGAACAACTGCTTATAGTACATTAATTTCATGAATAATTTCTCCTGCAAAATATACAAAAATGGATTATCAGACTGAAAGAAGAAACGCATTTTGTGCTGAAAAGTAGTGAACTTCGAATTAACAGGTAGTGAAATGTGTATAAAATGTGTTCCCCTAGCTGTCCTTTCCAAAACCTTCACTCATCATACTATGCAATACAACACATACTGTCAAAACGAACTGCAACAAATACTTAAATAACTACAGAGCATAAATACATAAACTTCAACATCATCCTCATCTGTAAAGAAAAAACTTCATTATCCATCACTTCATTATCATAACTCCATTATTATCATCACCTGTAAAGAAAAACTTCATTATTCATAGCTGCATATTCTTCATCATTATTCATCACCATTCATTATCATCTGCAAAAAAGAAAATCACTTCATTATTCATTACATAATTATTCCTTATTTCTAGCATATTTCATCACTAAAACTAAGATGTGAAGTTCTGTCTGACAGCCTGCATCAATCGCTTCGTATTCTGAAAGAAAAAATTAGTTAAGACTGCTATTCTACGATGTGTATAGTATATTCTTGTTAATGCTTGTTAATTCTGATCCATTTACTCTTCATAAGGTTTTTGCATCTTCTTTCGTTTATTTCGTAGGTGAAATTCCATTTCTGTTTAATTTATTTCCTTTACACGTCTTTCTGAAAATGATGAACAAAGAGTAATGTCTTGCATTTAATTCATATACCCATTAAATAAAAACTGGTTTATAGTAACATAATTTAAGCATACAGCATAGCATGACAGAAAACGTCATATGTCAAAAAACATAGTGTTCAGATGCAAAAATGTACACAGAATATCATAATGCAGCAGCAAAAAATGTAAAAATAGTCACGATGTTGAGATATCATAGGGCAAAAATGTCAAAGTCAACTGGTGTGTGTTATATCATAACTATTTCATAATGCATACAAACAAACAGGAAAACAATCATATATACATAAGAAATGGAAAATGTGCATGGTCTGATGTGTAACGACAAGAAAAGCGACCTGCTAACCTTACCTTGCCGGGCACTTGCCAAAAAAAAAAAAAAAAATACGACAATCGTCAGTAAGTAGTCACATAAATATAATTACATAAGTGGTCATAAAAATGTGTAAGTTCATCTGGAAAATATGCACGGTCTGATGTGTAACGACAAGAAAAGCGACCTGCTAACTTTACCTTGCCGGGCACTTGCCAAGAAAAATACAATCATCAGTAAGTATTTACACGAATATAATTGTATAAGTGGTCATGAGAATTAGGAAATGGCACTACAGCATGTTAAATCATAAAGTATCTTCATTCAATAAAAGGTATAATATTCGATATGTGGTGGTTTCCTTTCGATTTTCTGGTTCTCAAAGTTTCGACGTGTACAACATTGGGGTGAGGAATGCTGCGAATCCGATATGGACCTGCGTATCGAAGTTCAAATTTACTGCACCTGTCTTTTATTTTGTTGGATAAATAGTGTGTACGTACTAATATCTTCTGTCCAACGTGAAAGTCACGGAGTGTACAAACCTGTTTTTGCTGTCTTCTCCGGCGCTCTGCGGCACGTTTTATGTTGTTCAGCGCAATGTCAATTATTTCATGGTGTCGTAGTCGACGAGATGTAGGAAAGTTTACTAATTCTTTAATTTTGTTAGGTGGTTCAACATTTTTCAGTATAACAGACGGAGATAGCATAGTGGATTCGTTTGGTATGGAATTAATTACATCCTGGAATGAGAGTATGTGTGTGTCCCAATCAATATGACTTTTATGGCAGTATATTCTACACAGTTTACCAATTTCTTTCATTAATCGTTCACAAGGGTTCGAAGAAGCATGGTACCTGGATATATAGATCGGAGAAATGTTTCTAGCTCGTAACATACGTGTCCATATAGCAGATCGAAACTGTGATCCATTGTCGGAAATTACTTTCAATACATGCCCTACATAAAATAGAAAATGTTTTACAAATGCTTTCGAAACAGTTTTAGCAGTAGCTTTGCGTAACGGACTGAAGGTAACAAATTTTGAAGTGAGTTCAACAGCGACAAAGATGTAGCAAAAACCTCTATTAGTTCTGGGAATCGGACCAAAAATGTCTACAGCGGCCATATGTCTTAATTTAACAGGTACAATGGGAAATAATGGAGGAATATGAGAAGTTGTGTCTGACTTAGCTTTCTGGCAAATTTTACAAGACGCTAAAACTCGTCGTATACGTTTCTCAATGTTAGTAAAATAACAGTTCTGTCTCAGTATAAGAAAACATTTTCTAGCTCCGTAATGTGCGTAACTTAAATGAGTATACCAGATTAATTTGTTAACAAGCTCGTCAGGAATGCATAATAACCAATTGTTGCTGTCAGGATGAGAGCGGCGAAACAGAATGTCATTGCGTACAGTGTAATGGTTTCTAATGGTAACATTATTCCTATCTTGCCAAAGGTGTTTAATTTCTTTCCATACGTTATCTTTACTCTTCTCTTGTGCTATGTCTTGTAATGACGACGAAATGAAATTTTCAAATGCAACTTGTTGAATGTACATGACGCTGAAATTTGCTTTGCAGAAGTTGGTTGCAATGTCTTGCTGATTGTTGCCGAGAGAACGAGATAGCGCGTCTGCTACAACATTTTGTGTGCCGGGAATGTGAACTATTGTAAAATTAAATTCCT
Source organism: Schistocerca serialis cubense (assembly GCF_023864345.2). Taxonomy (NCBI): domain Eukaryota; kingdom Metazoa; phylum Arthropoda; class Insecta; order Orthoptera; family Acrididae; genus Schistocerca; species Schistocerca serialis. The sequence continues at coordinate 797,820,179 of NC_064641.1, forward strand.
GTAGATAAAGTTTCCATCTGCTTAACCTGTCGTGTGTAAATTTAGCGGAAAGTAAAAACTGTATCGCTCTGTGGTCTGTGTAAACTGTAGTGTGTCTTCCATAAAGAAAATGCCTAAATCTGGTAAAAGCCCAAACAACACATAATGTTTCAAGTTCTGTAACGGAATAATTTCGTTCAGCAGGTGACAGAATGCGACTTGCAAATGCAATGTTTTTAATTACCATACAACCATCTTCTTTAATTTCCTGAAAAATGTGTACGCCTAAAGCGGTGTTAGAACTGTCGGTCGCAATGGAAAAATTTCTGGTAAGATCTGGGTGCGATAAAAGTGGTGCATTCAACAAAGCATGTTTCAGGTTCATAAATTCAGAATGTGCTTGCTTGTCCCAGAACCAAATAGTGTTTTTACCTGTCAATTGACATAATCTAGGTGTGTCTAAAGCAGAGTAATGAATAAATTTACGAAAAAAGTTAATTAGACCCAAAAAGCTGCGTAGTTGTTTCTTCGTCGTAGGAACATTAATGTCACGCAAAGCTTGAAGTTTTTCCGGATCAGGCGCAATGCCTTCTGCTGAAATTACGTGTCCAAGAAATTTTATAGACGTTTTACCAAAGTGCGATTTACTGAGATTAACTGTAAGTCCTTGTGCACGAAAAGTTTGCAACAGTTGTTCAAGAATCAGATTGTGTTCAGAGCAGTTAGCTTCAGCAATAAGAATGTCGTCTACGTACGTTGTGATTCTGTCTTTAAGTTCTGTCGGAAGTATTGCGTTCAAACCGCGAATAAAAGCTGCTGAGGAAATTGTTAAGCCGAACGGTAATTTACAAAATTGATAACAGTCACCAAAATAGAGAAAAGCTGTGTACTTTCTGCAGTTCGGATGGAGCTGAATTTGCCAAAATCCCGATTTCAGATCTAATGTAGAATAAATAGCAGTACCGTGAAATTTCTGTAGTAGTTCTTCTAGTGTCTGTGGGCGATCTGTTTCATTAACAATAATGTCATTGACGTGACGCGAATCAAGCACGAGGCGAAGTGAACCATCTTTTTTCTTAACAATATGGAGTGGGTTTATGTACGGACTAACTGCCGGTTCAATAATTCCTTGGTCAAGCATAGCTTGCAATTCTTTCTTAACCTGTTCTCTATGAATATACGGAATGGGATAATGCTTCGCTTTAAATGTGTCGTGCTGTTTAACTTGAAATTCGTACATAAAACCGGACATAGTACCAGGAATGTTGTCGAAAACTGGAGCTTGCTTTAAAAGAATTTTGTGTAGTTGAGTGCGTTCATCGTGTGTATTTGCACTACTCTGCTTAACTTTATCAGAAATCATCTGTATTACGTCATAATCAGCTTCGTCTGGAGTATTATAGTTATGTACGTACGTATCTGTGAACAATGTGGAATTACAGTCTATGCTACGTGATACGGAAATGACCTCTGTGCGATTGTTTGTTCTTCTGCAGATAATGAGTGCTGAAATTCTAAAGCCAGTTGTACATTTTCATCCTTTAACATCAAATAGGAATTTTGAAAATCAATAATTGCGTCGTGTTGTACCAGAAAATTTGTACCTAAAATAACGTCTGTTGTCAATAAGGGAACAATCCAAAAATTTGAGTGAAATGTGTGACCTGCAATACAAAATGATAAATGCGTCTGTGATTTAACATCTACTCCTTTACTAGATACTGCTCCTTTCACTTTCGTTTTGCCTAATGGTAATGTAGGATAGGTATTCTCTTTGTTACACTCGTTGAAAGTTTCTTCATTTATAACTGACATAGGTGATCCAGAATCGATTACTGCCGAAAATTTCGAAGATCCAATTTTAATTTCGATGACAGGGTGTGAAACGGTTTTTTGAACAACTGGTCTTTCCTGCAAAAGAGTGTCTCGGATGTCGTCAAAAGTAATAACATTTTCGTAAACAACATTCTGCGTGTCAAAAGTAATGCTTGTGTTACTGGAAGATGCGACCTGTACAATATCTAGTCAAATTCTATCTGACGTATTATTATTATCAGGAGAATTCTCTGGCATTTCAACTATTTGAACTGTTCTTTTATATCTTCCAGACGTATTACGCTCTGGATGATACCTACTGTCTGGTTCATTCATGAGAATATGTTGTTGCTGATCATTTTGCTGCTGGTAAGACCGACTGTTATTAAACGTATGTTGATAATTGTGCTCATTGTTTTTACGTCTGTCGTGATAGTCATTTCTATACGGTGCATTGCGATAGAAATTGAAGTACTGTGTTTTCTGCACGTAGTTATTTCCTTGCTGGCGTGCGTTACTATTTGTTGTAGCTGGGACTATACGTGCAGGCGGCGAAACATTAAAGCTTGGTTGACCTTGTGCATTACATTGTTGGTTAGGTATGCTAACCGGGTGACTTTCATGCTGTTGCGGTGAAAAACGTCTATTGTCTCCAAAATGTGGTTCCTGTTGCTGATAATTTTGACGATATTGATAATTAAAATTTTGTCTGTTATTAAAGTTCAGGTGGTTGTCGTTCCTAAAGCGTCTGTTACCTTTGCGTTTGAAATTACGTGGCTGATCGCAATTGCTGTACGTTTGTTGATCTTGGTTATTATAAGAAAAATTTTTGTTTATAAAGGAATAGTCCGATTGCTGTACTTCCAAAAGCTGTAACACATATCTGAATGCCGAAATGTTGTCCTTCTGCTGACCCGTTAAAAGAGACACACGTAATGATCGTGGTCATTTAGAGATACATAGTTGAATAAGTGCAGATTCACTATAAGGTTCACTTAGGTACAGGTTTTGTTGGACCATGTGCTCAAAAAATTGCGTGACAGTGGAAAAAATTTGAGTTCTCATAATTTGGTAAACTAATTAACTGATCCTTAATTCCGCGCTGTGTCGTCTTCGACCAATACGCTGACAGAAAAGCATTCTGAAACTCTTCTACCGAATAGCATTGTCTCGCGATCGGTCTCATACGAGTTGCCGGTTCGCCTTCCAAAAAACTGCAAATAAATTCAAGTTTATGTTTTACGGGCCAAGTCGGTGGAAAAGCAAAGCTGAATTGTTGTATCCAATCCAGGGGGTGAATCTGTGTTCTGTCATTTTTAAATACCTTAAATTTTCTCACTGATAGAAAATGTTTGTAATCAAAATTATCGTCTCTGTATGTCGCAACAGGTTCAGGATTGAATGAAAATCTATTTGACTGGGACTGTTCGGAATCTAACTCACGTACTCTTTGTAGATTACCTAAATTATGCTGGCTGTGTGAGTGTGAGAAATGTTCGGAATTCGCCGTATGCTGTGACGTGTTATTAACTGAAATATTTTTTATCTCTGTAACTTCTTGCTGTAAACTTGACAATTCTCTACGTAATGTATTATTAGACGAATCTATCTCACTGATTGTCTGCTGTAGGTTTTGGAATTCAGGTGTTTGGTTAAACGAAACCGGTGAAGTATCGTCTGATTTGCTGTCATTATTATTTTCAATAACGTCAATACGACTGGTCAATTCATCATATTTTTCACTCAGTATTTTTACCTGATCATCGGTTTTAGTGTCGCAAGCATTAATTTGTTTTTGTATTTTTCGTGTGGTTTCGTTCAATTTTTTAACGTCTGCTTTAATGACATCGGAATCCTGTGTTAGTTCTAATTGTTCAAGTCTGTCTGTCACTGTCTGAAAGTCTGCTGTGTGTGTGTCTGTTTTCGACTTAAGATCGGAAATTTCATCACGTAATTCTGTGTTCAACTGTTTGATGGTATTAATTTCGTCGGACACTGTAGCAATATTGTTGTCTACGTATGTTTTTGCTTTCGCAAACAATTTGCGTTTATCTTCCTGTCTCTGTGCGGTGATTGTTTCCATGACTTGTCGTTTTACTTTATTCTGTTCCTGTATAAATTTATGGAAACGCGTATCACTGTTTTGTAGGTGATGATTAAAACGCTTGTCAATTTGAGTGTTCTGTTGGTCGAATTTCGCGTCTATCTTTCCATCCATTGTGCACGAAAGTTCTGCTGTCATTAATTTAAACTCGTCGCGTAATTGTGTTGCCTTCTCAGAGCATTGATCACCGACTGCACTAATTTCGTCTCTAAGTGATTCTGTTGCAGCTGTTTGCATATCCCTTAATTCTTGAGCAACAGATCTAATTTCCTCACTACTTTTCCTAGCACAAGTCTCAATTTCCTCACGTAATTGTTCCTTGGTATCATGACACTGCGCGGCAACGGCTCTAATCTGTTCACTAAGCTGTCTGGAATCACTGTCTAATTTTTCATTTAGTTGTTTGTGATTTTCGTCTTGTCTTTCATTCTGTTGTTTGGAATATTCATTAAGTTGTTGTTTAAAATCTTCTTTAAGGTCGTCTTGTTTTTCATTAAGTTGTTTCAAACTTTCCCTAACTTGTTTCTTATCTTCACTCTGTTGTTTGGAATTGTTATCTAGTTTTTCAATACGTTCATTAATATGTAGCAACAATGCCATAATTTGATCCGAGCCAAAATTAACAACTCTATTCTCTGTGCTGTGTGTTGGTGTATTTGCATTTGTCACGTTTTCTGTAACCACTTAGTTATTCTGTGATTCTTGGAAATGTTTGCCAATCGGATGAGCACTGTTAGTCACTACACCGGAATTAAATAAATGTGTCGTACTCTGATTACTCTGTTCATTTTCAATAGAAAAATTTGTCTGTAAATTTTGCAAACCGGTTGTGTTAAGCTGGGCAGAGCTCATTGCAACAGAACGCCCCGCGTCATCAAATGTCGTCAAATTAACAGAGGACACAATTGAGTTCGTCTGTTCATCACTAGGATCAAAATCAACATTAGTGGTCGGTACACACTGATTGTCCGTAATTGAAGGATTGTCATCGTTACACTGCGTGTCGCAAGTACTATCGGTCAAGTTGTTTAATTCGGTTATTTCGCTCATTATACCTCGCGATGTACTATTAACAGTTTTTCGTGGCATTTTTACACAAATCACAATTATTCAATAATGAAACAAAGACAATGCAAAATCCAAAAAACAAAAAAACAAAAAAACAAAGAGCAACGAATTGCCGATGATCTGTGGAAGAAAATGACAAAATTAGTAAATGCGTTGCGCCAAATCCTAATTATATTTAAGTAAATAAGAGCAGATATATGACTACTTATCAGAACATTCACAAAGAAAGACGATCTTGGCAGGGTCGCCAAGTGTAACCTCCCTGCAAGAAATTTGATAGTCCCACAAAAGTGAATAATAAAAATGAGCCAAGCGTAACCTCCTTGCAAAATTAAAGAATAAAAATTGCGCATGGCCCAAATGTAAACTCCCCACAAAAATTAAGGAATGATGATTGATCATTAAACCCACAATAATATTAATTAAATAATGAACCATGAACTGAATGTAACATCTCAACACAAATAATTAAACCTGATAAATTTTATAAGGGCAGCATCACTGACCTTCGGCCCTGCGAAATAATTAAACCTGATAAATTCTTACCTCAGTAAAACTGCATCTATATCTGCTCTTATTTTTCGGCATAGCTTCGTGCAATGCTGGCTTATATTTAATTTTGATTCTTGGAGGGAATGCATAGGAAATATTATTTAGCTTGAAATGAATCTTTTCCTTTAAATGAGTTACTCTATAAAAAGTTATTATTGGAGCATCATTTTGAACAAATTAATTACAATTAACATACGTTATTAGCTGAGCGCAATGCTGCTTCAATACCTTCTACAATAATATACATATCTTCCACCACATTCCTGACCAGACTCGTGGGCAGAGCACACCGCGGACGCATGCCGGCTCGCTACACACTAGCACTGTCGTCTCGCGCGGTCAGGCGCAGACTAGCCACGATAAATAACTCTCTGGTCAGAGATTCTGTCATGCCTCGCCATCGCTGGTAATGAATACATATGAAACGTACGCGTTTCAACCTTCATGTCTAGATTTCGTTTCAGTACTAGTAACATTGACATTAGAACGTCGGGTCTAATTAATTTGGAATTTAGTATTATGGTAACCATAGGTTATGAAATATTAAAAGGAAACATCAGAAACTCGCAAAAATGTGATATAACAGAAATAAAATTTGGGAATATTTCTGCTGCTACTGCGATGGAACGGTGTTGCTCTTCAAAAAAAATGGTTCAAATGGCTCTGAGCACTATGGGACTCAACTGCTGAGGTCATTAGTCCCCTAGAACTTAGAACTAGTTAAGCCTAACTAACCTAAGGACATCACAAACATCCATGCCCGAGGCAGGATTCGAACCTGCGACCGTAGCGGTCTCGCGGTTCCAGACTGCAGCGCCTTTAACCGCACGGCCACTTCGGCCGGCGGTGTTGCTCTTCGTTTGGGTCATATGTACATGGTGGACAGTTGTGTGTTTGCTATTCTGTAGAGAAAAACACTTAAGACAAAGGCATAGTGCTATGTCGTGAGCACTTTGACGTAATGCTACCACGCTGATACTCCGATATTTATACGCTTCTTTGACAAATGGTTCAAATGGCTCTGAGCACTATGGGACTTAACTTCTGAGGTCATCAGTCCCCTAGAACTTAGAACTACTTAAACCTAACTAACCTAAGGACATCACACACGCCCATGCCTGAGGCAGGATTCGAACCTGCGACCGTAGCGGTCGCGCGGTTCCAGACTGTAGCGCCTAGAACCGCTCGACCACAACGGCCGGTCTTCTTTGACAAGCTGGTTAAAATTTCAGCAGAAATGAAGCTTACTCTGAAGATTTTCAGTACATCAAGAGTTATTCTTGTAGATGAGTTCTGTTGTGAGTGCATGATGGCGATTGGGTATCTGTGTGTAATGAGTAAGTTTCCTTTGTAATTTTGTGTATGAGACACTTAATATTCTGTTTCCAAAAACTTTCTCTTCGTGTAACGTCTGCTATGGACGTCGTGTTCAAATGCTGAGCAACACTAACTTGTTTGGCCCTGTGATACGCATGTGAACAGCGTTGTGAAACAAAACTGTAATCGTAGGGAAATTCTGAATGTGCAATAATGAATCTAATTAAATCCCCGAAAAAAGTAATGGTGTACTCAGTGAAAACTATTGAGCTGAAACTCAGTACTGAAGTACCTCATGAAATTTACGTAGCATGAAGTGCAATCTCTGACTTGAAATATGCACAAAATAAAATACTGCTCAGCACGGTAGAAAATAACTGTTTATATAACTTACACTATTCACTGTAAATTAATCTGATTACTTAGCACAATACCTGGAAATTCTGATTAGATAGAGTTTGCTCACAAGAACGCAAAGTGAGATCTGTACTTAGCTCTTGCTCATTTGCTATTTCGTATTTGGTGTACTGACTTTCTGGAAAGAAAATTGACATCAGCAAATACAGCAGCTAAAGAAAACTAGTGTACTTTGAATGTTTCTTTGCTTATCAGAAGCAGTCTATGACTGCGTGTGGCATACGGTGTAATACACACGTGACATAATATTTTAAAATTTATTAAGAATGATGGGGGCGGGTTTTACTTTAAAGAAAAGGGTTCTTCAAAAAATTTAACTTGATTACTGTCAAGCAAAAGAAGGTTATACAATATAAGACGACTCTAAGAATTAGAAAATTCTCTCATTACAAAAATTACAGACATTTCATCCAGTTGTGTAATTTGTGACATAATGAAAACAGAGATCAAATTAACACGTGATATTATTTGTTATCTCAGGAACAAAGATGGTTATTATTCCCAGCTTCTTATAGAGAAACCTGCAAGGTGTACATGAATGAACTCAGCACGCCGGCCGTGGTGGCCGAGCGCTTCTAGGCGCTACAGTCTGGAACCGCGCGACCGCTACAGTCGCAGGTTCGAATCCTGTCTCGGGCATGGATGTGTGTGATGTCCTTAGCTTAGTTAGTTTAAGTAGTTCTAAGTTCTAGGGGACTGATGACCTTAGAAGTTAAGTCCCATACTGCTCAGAGCCATTTGAACCATTTTTGATGGTTGTGACAAACATTTTATTCTTGCGCATGCGTGGGTCACCTTGAAATATTCCTCCAAAAACTTTTCCACCTACGAATAATAAAATAGCTTGATTATGGAGATGTAAATACACTCCTGGAAATGGAAAACAGAACACATTGACACCGGTGTGTCAGACCCACCATACTTGCTCCGCACACTGCGAGAGGGCTGTACAAGCAATGATCACACGCACGGCACAGCGGACACACCAGGAACCGCGGTGTTGGCCATCGAATGGCGCTAGCTGCGCAGCATTTGTGCACCGCCGCCGTCAGTGTCAGCCAGTTTGCCGTGGCATACGGAGCTCCATCGCAGTCTTTAACACTGGTAGCATGCCGCGACAGCGTGGACGTGAACCATATGTGCAGTTGACGGACTTTGAGCGAGGGCATATAGTGGGCATGCGGGAGGCCGGGTGGACGTACCGCCGAATTGCTCAACACGTGGGGCGTGAGGTCTCCACAGTACATCGATGTTGTCGCTAGTGGTCGGCGGAAGGTGCACGTGCCCGTCGATCTGGGACCGGACCGCAGCGACGCACGGATGCACGCCAAGACCGTAGGATCCTACGCAGTGCCGTAGGGGACCGCACCGCCCCTTCCCAGCAAATTAGGGACACTGTTGCTCCTGGGGTATCGGCGAGGACCATTCGCAACCGTCTCCATGATGCTGGGCTACGGTCCCGCACACCGTTAGGCCGTCTTCCGCTCACGCCCCAACATCGTGCAGCCCGCCTCCAGTGGTGTCGCGACAGGCGTGAATGGAGGGACGAATGGAGACGTGTCGTCTTCAGCGATGAGAGTCGCTTCTGCCTTGGTGCCAATGATGGTCGTATGCGTGTTTGGCGCCGTGCAGGTGAGCGCCACAATCAGGACTGCATACGACCGAGGCACACGGGGCCAACACCCGGCATCATGGTGTGGGGAGCGTTCTCCTACACTGGCCGTACACCACTGGTGATCGTCGAGGGGACACTGAATAGTGCACGGTACATCCAAACCGTCATCGAACCCATCGTTCTACCATTCCTAGACCGGCAAGGGAACTTGCTGTTCCAACAGGACAATGCACGTCCGCATGTATCCCGTGCCACCCAACGTGCTCTAGAAGGTGTAAGTCAACTACCCTGGCCAGCAAGATCTCCGGATCTGTCCCCCATTGAGCATGTTTGGGACTGGATGAAGCGTCGTCTCACGCGGTCTGCACGTCCAGCATGAACGCTGGTCCAACTGAGGCGCCAGGTGGAAATGGCATGGCAAGCCGTTCCACAGGACTACATCCAGCATCTCTACGATCGTCTCCATGTTGGAATAGCAGCCTGCATTGCTGCGAAAGGTGGATATACACTGTACTAGTGCCGACATTGTGCATGCTCTGTTGCCTGTGTCTACGTGCCTGTGGTTCTGTCAGTGTGATCATGTGATGTATCTGACCCCAGGAATGTGTCAATAAAGTTTCCCCTTCCTGGGACAATGAATTCACGGTGTTCTTATTTCAATTTCCAGGAGTGTATGTTTATAAAGTATTCCAGCTAATCTCTCCCAGATTTACAACTATCGTATCTCCTCCTCCGAAACTCAACTGCTCGTTACTATTCCTCTAATAAAAATCCCACAGAGCTGCACTACTGACTGCCAAGTAGGCGCACCACTTGTTACATTAACCGCAGAATCAAGGATCTCCTCAATTACTCGTGCAGCCCGCTCGTGCCTCTTTGTCCCAGTACAGTAAAGGTGAAATATTTACAATGACAGAAAACATATGAACACCTTACAAACGTCACAGGAACTTTCGAGGTGGAGGCAGCAACACACCAAGCTCAGTGGACGTGCATCTGCAGCTTATCACCTTCTCTTGGAGTTTGAGAAAGGTCGAAAATTGATAGGAGTGACATGAGAGCATCATATCGGCAGATCGTGCTCACAGTTCACTGTAGTGTAATTACTGCAGAACTATTAGTGACAAAGTGGACTCAGGATGACAGTTCGGCAAGAATGGTAGGTACAGGTAGCACACCGCGAGAGGATTTTTCGCCTGGTTCTTAGAAATTGGCGTCTGAGGACAGCTGAAATTCGGACGGAGGCCATAACTCATCGCTACAAAACGTCAGGTACGAGACAGATTTACCACGCATCGTTTACCGCTGACACCATAACACAGGTAGTAGACCCATTCACGGTTAAGAGCCAGATGCCACTGGCACATTTAGCGTTATTCTGTGGTGTTTAGTGATGAGTTTCGCTTCAGTTCGTGGCGCTCAGACCGAAACCAATGTGTCCGCAGGCCACCAGCGGAATTCTTACAGTCCGTGCCTTTGAAACTCCTGAGATCATCGTGTGGTGATCTATCGAATGTGTCAACATGACTGAGTTGTTAAAAGGCGGCTGAATACTCGTAAAGTTGTGGGAATAATGGTAAACCATGTTGTTACACTTAACACAATAAGGATACCAAATAACATACTGCGGCAGGATCATGCAAGACCATACACTGCAGTTCACATCACAAGCGTCTTGAGGAACGTACAACATTGACTGGACTCCCGTGTCCTATAAATTGTCACCATCGGAGTATACTTGAGTTAACCGTCCGTAAAGCGCAATGCGCAGGAAGGTGAGCAACTCGCGGACCAAACGCACGCAGCGGATTAACCACCGTGGCTGATGCACATGCCTTTTAGACGGCTCCCAAGCTCGTTTAGGCAAACACTGGACTGGTAACCAATTCTCACATCAGAAAATACGATATGCAACCTTTTAAAATAAGATGACACAATGTTTACATCATTTGCAAACAGGTGACGCACACGAATTAGCTACCTCAGGTAATTGACGACGTCGGCGAAGGGAGAGCATTCGGCTGCGTAGGTAAATGAAGATAAATTTGCTAAAACTTGAGTATTTGGCGCGGTGCCCGCTAATGAAAAAAAAACGAAGAAGAAGAAGAAGAAGAAGAAGAAGAAGAAGAACATACTTGGGCTGTGATGGGAAGACGTACACTTCCATATGAGTCTCCAGCGAGCGATCTTTATAAAATATGTATTCGAAGGGTGGTAAGAAATTCCTCAAGATGACATTCACCAGGAGGTCGTTCGCTTACACATAGTCGTATATCCTTGGTCTTCTGTTCAGTATTGTTGATTAGATCACTGAACGCTGGGTTCTACTCCCGTGTGTGCGTGCGTGCGTGTGTGTGTGTGTGTGTGTGTGTGTGTGTGTTTTATCATCATCATCATCATCATCGTACAAATCGACGAAGTGGCCGATCTGCCCAGAAGTGGACTCCCGGCCAAATATACCACACACACACACACACACACACACACACACACACACACACACACACACACACTTTTCATTTTACTTTTTGCTTTCGCGCAACTAGGAACACGTGGTTGTATTCGTGCCTGTGGGTGCCACGTTATGCTGAATTTCGGAATGAAGTGGGATGTAAATCATTTAATACTCAATGTTCAACACCTCCACAAAGTTTGATATTGGACGGGTGCTACATTCTTGTAACACTATCCACTTCTGTAAGCCTACTACATATTGCTACTCATAAAGAAACAACTGGAAGTTAAGGTCTAGCGTTCAATCGGAAGTCAGCAGAGACCACACGAATTATTAAGGATGGAAAAATAAATTTCATGAAACTTCCTTTTTCAAAGATATCGCTCAGGCAATCGCTTTAAGTCATTTAAGAAAACTATAGGAAACTTAATTCTGGTTGGCCCGACGAAGATTTGGACTCGGAACTAGCGAATGGTGTAATCCCTGTACTATGCACCCATGTGTTCCTTACCTTCCTCCGCAGACGTTCACCTCGATGAGACTGTGTGTACCATTGCATTCCACTGGTGGTCCCACATGCACTAAGATGTCATGCGCTAGTGATATGCGCATACCTAGATGGCGGTAGGATCGCGTACACAATGCACGAAAGGGCAGTGTATTGGCAGAGCTGTTATTTGCATTCAGGTGATTTATGTCAAAAGGTTTCCGATGTAATTACGGCCGCCCGACGGAAATTAAGAGTTTGAACGCGGAATGGCGGTTGGAGCCAGACGTATGGGACAATCGTTAGGGAATTCAATATTCCGAGATCCACAGTGCCAAGAATGTACCAAGAATACCAAATTGCAGGAATTAGCTCTCACCACAGTCGGCCTTCACCTAACGACTGAGAGCAGCGGCGTTTGCGTACAGTTATCGGTGCTAACAGACAAGCAACTTTACGTGAAATAACGCAGAAACAGATATGGGACTGACGAAGTGTCCCTTAGGAATGTGCTGTGAAGTTTGGCGTTAATGCGTACAGCAGCTGACGACCGACAAGAGTGCCTTTGCTGACAGCATGTCATCGCCTGCAGCGCTTCTCCTGGGGTCCTGACCATATCGATTGGATCCGAGACGACTGGTAAACCGTGGCCTGATCAGATGAGTCTCGATTTCGTTTCGTAAGAGCCGATGGTAGGATTCGAGCGTCGGATGAAGTATGGACCCCTGGTGGTAGCTCCGTAATGGGATGGACTGGGTCCTCTGGTCCAACTAAATCGATCATTGACTGGAAATGGTTATCTTCGGCTACTTGGAAGCCATTTACACCCATTCGTGGGCTTCATGTTCCCAAACATGTCCCCAGGCAACGATTGTTCACGATTGGTTTCAAGAACATTCTGGATAGTTCGAGCGGTTGGTTCAACATACAGATCGCCTGACATGAATCCCATCGACCATTTATGGGAAGTGAATCGTGCACAAAATCCTGCACCGGGAACACTTTCACAAATAAGGGCGGCTATAGCGGCAGAATGGCTCAATATTTGTACAAGGGACTTCCAACGACTTATGTAGCCTACGCCACGTCGAGCTGCTGCTACTCACAGGGCAAAAGGAGGTCCGACATGGTATTAGGAGGTATGACATGACTTTAGTCACCTCAGTGTACACTATACTCGTAATTAACACCATGCAACGTCAATGTAACTAGTTTAGTTTCTCATCCTCACCAGACTCCATATTCGGTTGTTTATAGTGGAGTGTTGTACCTCGGGACACATTTCAGACGTTCGTCTACAGATTTAGTATTTTGTCTTACGTCATTTCGAAATGACAGTCTTTATGTTTGGTTAGTTGGGGGAGAGGACCAAACAGAGAGGCTATCGGTCCCATCGCATTAGCGAAGGATCGGGAACGAAGTCGGCCGTGCCCTTTCAAAGGAAGCATCCCAGCACTTGGCTGAAACTACTTAGGGAAATCACGGAAAACCTACATGAGGATGGCTGGACGCGGGTTTGAACTGTCGTCCACCCGAATGAGAGTCCAGTGCGGTAACCACTACGCCACCTCGTTCTTTTTCCTAAAATTACAACAGATACACCCGAAAAGTGACGGTTTCCAAAAAACTGTTCCAGGATTGGCCATCTACCAAGGCACAAATATACTATCCAAATTTAAACGCGTAGCAGTCCAAAAATATCTTGTCAGTACTGTATTTAACAGTTTGTTACATTATTACTCTACAATACACCAGTAACAATGAGAAACTCAAATCACATTAAGATCGAGCATTATCAAAACTCACAAGTTAAAAACATTTTGAAACAAGCTACTGGCAACTAACAAAAATTTCGATTTTCAAGACGGGAAAAAATGTTAAGACATAAAAGAAATTCAGTTCATTTGCAAATATCACGTATTGTATGGCAGAAGACTTTCTTCAACTTCGAGGAACAAGATTCTGCATCGCTGAGCAAGTATGGCTTGAACATCCACACATTCTCTAACTAATTTCAGAAATATACAGATATACTCTATAACTGAAGAATTAACGATTTCATCGAAATTGCTCCAGTATACGCTGAAGGAATAATATCGCAGCACCAAAAAATAATTAACGTAGAGTAATTAAATTTCGGAAATACATTCGTCTGGGTAACATACGTGATTAACATTGCAAAACCATAGCTTAATACAAGCGCGAGGTAAGCAATTGCAGAAGTGAAATGCTGCGCCGGCCCGTGTGGCCGAGTGGTTCTAGGCGCTTCAGTCCGCAACCGCATTGCTGCTACGGTCTCAGGCTCGAATCCTGCCTCGGGCATGGCTGTGTGTGATGTCCTTAGGTTAGTTAGGTTTAATTAGTTTTAATTCTAGGGAACTGATGACCTCAGTTGTTAAGTCCCATGGTGCTTGGAGCCATTTGAAGGATTTTTTTTAAATGCTGGTTCATTAAAAACCGGTGTAACCGCCAGAATGTTGACTGCAAGCACGGAAACGTGCGTAAATTGTGTTGCTCAAGTGTCAGATGTCAGGTCAGTTTGTGGGATGGGAATCCATGACGCTTGCTCCTGATCGGTTTATGGATGACTCTGTAGTTGTCGTCCGCTAGTGACTCATGACAAATCTGGTGCTTGAGCAGGCCGAGGCAACATTTTGACACTCTGTAGAGCATGTTGGGTCACGACAGCGGTAAGGGGGCAAGCTGGCAAACACCATCATACATCTTTGTCGCAGTCGCTTTCAACAGAAAACAGGAAAGACTTATTTATAGATTATTATCGGCATGTGATTAAAATACTATTATGACATCTTTAATTTTAAGTAACAATGAACAAAGTATAAATAGAAGTTCGGAGAGAGAGCGACGAAGAGGAGATGAAGAGAGGGTGGAGGAGAAAATGGACAGAGAGAAGTGGATGCGGGAGATGGCCAGAGAGAGGGCGCTGGAGGAGATGGAGAAAGAGGGAATGGAGGAGAAGATGGACAGAGAGAGGGTGAGAAGGTGATGGATAGAGAGAGAAAGGAGAGGATGAGTTGGGCAAAGAAAGGGGGGCGGGGGAGGTCAGAGAGAGGGGGGGAGAAGGAGACTAGGACGTAAACTACTAGCCATTAAAATTGCTTCAGCAAGAAGAAATGCAGATGATAAACGGGTATTCATTGGAAAAATATGTTATACTAGATCTGATACGTGATTACACTTTCACGCAATTTAGGTGCATAGATCCTGAGAAATCAGTACCCAGAACAACCACCTCTGGCCGTAATAACGGCCTTGATACGCCTGGGCATTGAGTCAAACACTGCTTGGATGGTGTGTTCAGGTACAGCTGCCCATGCAGCTTCAACACGATATCTCAGTTCATCAAGGGTAGTGACTGGCGTATTGTGAAGAGCCAGTTGCTCGGCCACCATTGACCAGACGTTTTCAGTTGATGAGAGATTTGGAGAATGTGCTGACCAGGGCAGCAGTCGAACATTTTCTGTATCTAGAAAGGCCCGTACAGGACTTGCAACATACGGTCGTGAATTATCCTGCTGAAGTGTAGGGTTTCGCAAGAATGGAATGAAGGGTAGAGCCACAGGTCGTACCACATCTGAAATGTAACGTCCACTGTTCAAACTGCTGTCAATGCGAACAAGAGCTGACCGAGACGTGTAACCAATGGCATCCCATACCATCACGCCGGGTGATACGCCAGTATGGCGATGACGAATACACGCTTCCAATGTGCGTTCACCGCGATGTCGCCAAACACGGATGCGACCTTCATGATGCTCTAAACAGAACCTGGTTTCATCTGAAAAAATGACGTTTTGCCATCCGTGCACCGCAATCGCGATAGGCTACAATCCGACCTTTATCAAAGTCGTGATGGTACACATTTCTCCTCCTTACACGAGGCATCACAACAATGTTTCACCAGGTAACGCCGGTCAACTGCTGTTTGTGTATGAGAAATCGGTTGGTAACTTTTCTCATGTCAGCACGTTGTAAGTGTCGCCACCGGCACCAAGCTTGTATGAATGTGTATCACAGCATCTTCTTCCTGTCGGTTAAATTTCGTGTCTGTAGCACGTCATCTTCGTGGTGTAGCAATTTTAATGGCCAGTATTGTTGATGCACACATATTTAGCATCATTGCCTGGTTCGCTAGTTACGTATATGTAAGTCTTCTTAAAACCATTGTTCTTACAGCGTATTACATGGATAATAGTGGTACGCCATTCCTTGTACACACATTGTGCAGTCCGCAGTGACACACATTACTGGGGAACTTAATTCAGGGTGTGGTCATGGGCACGTCCAAACCCTACAGCTACTTTCTGCCATTGTGGTACGTCTCGATGTCGACCCATCTCACTATGCTTATTCCATGCAACTGGCTGGCACATACACTCTTCTTAACTGCAATGGTTTAGGTCGGCAGTGGAGGCTCACGTGACTGGTAACATATCGACTTCTCCTACGGCTCTCCAAAGCCGTCACAGTGCTCTTAAAGAGGGCGACGGATATTCCGTCTGGTGTTTATTATGAATTCCATCACATGTATAATTGTTTAACTCAGGGCTTAACAACAACTTGACTCTGAGCATGACCACTTACGCTTGCCCTTTGAACGGAAGCAGAGCAGTTGCGGCGTGGTCGGGATGGAGGGAATTGCGCGCTCATCATGTGGTCGCGATAATACTGCACATGAGAAGCGCCGACTGTGAAATAGGACAGAGTCGGTTTTGACAGCGGCGTCATCTGACAGCAGCACTACCGAGTCAGCACTGTGTAACACAGACAATATCTTCACTTTTAGGTCTGCAGTGCGAGGAATCTTATCGTTTTACACGAAAAGGTGGGTTTGCAAAATGTTTAGTGTATCATAAGACAATGAATACTTCCAGGAACTTGAATTTGCAAAGGCTCTTCATGTCTTACCAGGTCAGGGAACACGGAAACTGAAAATATGAATGATCTGAAAATGTACAAGAGATTTTAAAACGTGAATGAACGCTCTCTGAAGTGGAGGAAAAGCAGAAAAATCAAGTGAATCTGCCGTTTGAATGATCTACAAAACTGCACTACTCTTAGTCAAGTCCTGCGCCCTTTCACAAATAGTAATTTAACTCATTTGTTAACAAAATAATTAAAATTTCACATATTACTGTTGAGGAGAAGTAAATGGTTCCAAAAAAATGGTTCAAATGGTTCTGAGCACTATGGGACTTGCCATCTGAGGTCAACAGTCACATAGATTTAAAACTACTTAACCGTAACTAAGCTAAGGACATCACATACATCCATGCCCGAGGCAGGATTCGAACCTGCGACCGTAGCAGCAGCGCGGTTCCGGACTGAAGCGCCTAGAACCGCTCGGCCACAGCGGCCGGCGAAATGGTTCCCTAAATTTGTCCCTTCTCGGGTCCAGCCAGACATATATGTCCCATTTGAATTTTTTTACTAAGGGTTATGATCTCTAAGAGGAAGAAAGTAAGTATCATTATTATGTCAAACAAATTCCAAACTAATAAGCCAGTTACAGTTTAGTCAACTGCTTATTACCCGAAAGGTATGATTCGTCACAAGACAGAAGAGCACACAGCTGTAGTTCGACCTGCAGACAGGTTCGACAAGCGGAGACTAAGATTACGCTCTTGGCAGTACGTCACAGAAATAGTGGCATCGTCTTTCTTATATTCTTTTGGAAGTTGAAATAGTAAACGGTTTCATCTTGTGGAACTGCAATAACGGAGGAAGATGTGACGAACCTTCATTTCACCTTGTTTTTGAAAGGCAGGTTTGAACTTTGACAAATATAAAGAGAAGGGAAAGGCAAGCAGTCACCACAAAAACAAACCCCAAGTTTGTGGAGTTTTCCGTTTCATATCAAATCAAAGGAAATAAAGTAAGATTACAACACCGAAAAAGATATACAAATGAAAAAATTTAGACATAAATATGAACAAAAGGCATAAATAGATGGCCGGCCGGGGTGGCCGTGCGGTTCTGGGCGCTACAGTCTGGAACCGCGAGACCACTACGGTCGCAGGTTCGAATCCTGCCTCGAGCATGGATGTGTGTGATGTCCTTAGGTTAGCTAGGTTTAAGTAGTTCTAAGTTCTAGGGGACTGATGACCTTAGAAGTTAAGTCCCATAGTGCTCAGAGCCATTTGAACCATAAATAGAAGTTCTCGACAGAAACTGATCATCAGGCAAAACCACTAATCGAATTTAAAAGTGTTTTATCAATACATATGAGCACAAATATTTACGTGTATAGCAAACAGCGTACTAAAAGGTTCAAAAATGGTTCAAATGGCTCTGAGCACTGTGCGACTTAGCTTCTGAGGTCATCAGTCGCCTAGAACTTAGAACTAATTAAACCTAACTAACCTAAGGACATCACACACATCCATGCCCGAGGCAGGATTCGAACCTGCGACCGTAGCGGTCACGCGGTTCCAGACTGAAGCGCCTTTAACCGCACGGCCACACCGGCCGGCCGTACTAAAAGGGTAAATGCCTTCACTGAGTTTATGTATTGCAGGCAGGAAAAAAAATTACATTCAACCACGAAAATACAAGGCACACATTGCACTACTGAAACCTTTATATGGTATCTTGAGCATCAGGTGCAAAACAAGCGAGTCTGTTGGCTCCAAACAGTTGATACGTTCAACGCTAAATCACAGCAACACACAGACGTGAGATTTTCATATCCTTATGAACTTTGTATATGGGACATATAATTTCCGCTGATCACGAAAAGGTTAATAAAAGAATACTTGGTAGTTACAACTGAGCTCTTAAATCCACTTCAGCTAGAAATTTTCCGTAGTGCCGCTATCAAACATGAGAATCATGTGTTCCACACTGGTTAGGACAGATGAGGTTCAGAGCCACCTTGCAAAATATTTGTCAAGATTTTGCTGGCTATTTTTAGCGCTCTATGAATGTGTATTTATCACGGGCTCACAGGTGGGTGTAACAATCTTACCAGCGTCAAAGAAAATGTAAAATATGTAGGTTTGTCAAGGAACGTATTACTTTACGTGTCTATAGACGGAGCGCCAGTCATGTCAGGAAACAAATCAGGATTCGTAGCGAAGGTGACTGGGAAAACAAGTATCTTCGAATAACCGATTCGTGCTAATATGCAGCTTGAAATATCTGCAATGCAACAGGCAACTTTACGCCATTCTACATTTCTCTAGGCCAGTGGTCGTGAAACTGCGACACGCCGGCTGCATGAGGCCCGAATCAAGCGTTCATGTGGCCAGCAGATCTGATGATATGAATCTAACAACTAACAGCCGAAACCAAAACCGTCAACTAATTGTAAGAGCTTCTTAAGAGTGTAGTTTTCCTATTCAGTCGATACAGAGACAGTAATGATCTTTAGGTTGTGGGGGATCACAGTCATATTGAATATTTAAAAGAAATTTCTGCCATATGGCTGTTAATAGTTCATCTACTTTACACAGTCATGATTTCGGCTATGTAACCATTCTCAAGTGTATTTTGAAATGTTACACATGTCTGATCTGTCTGTGACGTCTCATCATCGAAAATCACATTTTTGGTCTTATAGACCAAAGGTCGTATTCCAGGATACGAGGACATACGATGTGTGTTCAAAAAGTTCCGGAAAATTGTCCACAAAATTTCCTCCTCAATTCTCTCCACCATAATTGATACACTGCTCCCAACGCCGTTTCCACCTTCGGAAGCAGTCTTGGTACGCCTCGTAATCGGATCGCATGAGCGCTCTGCGAATTTCATTTTATCCCGTCTATCGTTGCATATCTTCATCCTTTCAACGGAGTTTTCAACTTTGGAAATAAAAAAAAAGTGTGCATCGGGCGTGTCCTGAGAGTACGGAGGATAAGGCAGTACAGTGATTTCGTTTCTCCTGCAACAGTCACATATGACTCATGAGCCGTGGGACGAACGTAGCCGCAACACGATGCATTCCAAGATGCTGTGTCAGGTGTTCACTACATAATCCAATTGAAATGTTACATTTTTCTGCAGTCTCTCGGACATCCAGTCTTAGATTGGCACGCACAATTTCGTTGACCTGAGCATCGTAGGTAGACGTCGAAGAGCTCCTAAACGAGGGACATCTTTAAGTTCTTTCTGACAATTTATAAACTGCGTGAACCATTCATAACACCGAATATGGCTTCAACACATGTATCTACATCTAAATTTATACTCCGCGAGCCACCCAACGGTGTGTGGCGGAGGGCACTTTACGTGCCACTGTCATTACCTCCCTTTCCTGTTCCAGTCGCGTATGGTTCGCGGGAAGACCGACTGCCGGAAAGCCTCCGTGCGCGCTCGAATCTCTCTAATTTTACATTCGTGATCTCCTCGGGAGGTATAAGTAGGGGGAAGCAATATATTCGATACCTCATCCAGAAACGTACCCTCTCGAAACCTGGCGAGCAAGCTACACCGCGATGCAGAGCGCCTCTCTTGCAGAGTGTGCCACTTGAGTTTGATAAACATCTCCGTAACGCTATCACGATAACCAAATAACCCTGTGACGAAGCGCGCCGCTCTTCTTTGGATCTTCTCTATTTCCTCTGTCAACCCGACTTGGTACGGATCCCACACTGATGAGAAATACTCAAGTATAGGTCGAACGAGTGTTTTGTAAGCCACCTCCTTTGTTGATGGACTACATTTTCTAAGGACTCTCCCAATGAATCTCAACCTGGCACCCGCCTTACCAACAACTAATTTTATATGATCGTTCCACTTCAAATCGTTCCGTACGCATACTCCCAGATATTTTACAGAAGTAACTGCTACCAGTGTTTATTCCGCCATCATATAATCATACAATAATGTAATGTATTCGCAATACATTACATTTGTCTATTTTAAGGGTCAGTTGCCACTCCCTGCACCAAGTGCCTATCCGCTGCAGATCTTCCTGCATTTCGCTGCAATTTTCTAATGCTGCAACTTCTCTGTATACTACAGCATCATCCGCGAAAAGCCGCATGGAACTTTCGACACTATCTACTACGCCATTTATATATATATATATATATATATATATATATATATATATATATATATATATATATATATATATATATATACACTCATCATCGGAGGCTTCCTGCATCATTTCCGTAAAGATTTCCTTGAATTTCACGCAAAATTTAATGCAGAAGCCTTGCCTCTCTAACTCTGCCATCTCGAAATTCTCAAACGGTGCGACACAATGTTGTACTCAATACAACACTGAACAATAACTAACAGACATACAACAATGAAACTTCCGGCGGATACACAATAAACACAAGCGTGTCCAGGGATGCCAACTATTTTTCGCTCCAACACACCACTGGCGCTATATTGCGAATGTCCCGGAATTTTTTGAACAGATATTGTACATAATATGGCTGACATCGTGCACAATGATAAACCATTAACATACAGTATGGGCCGCGCCCGCGGTGTGAGGCGCCTGCCACAGCTAGCACGGCCTCCCCCCCCCCCCCTCCCCATCCCCCCCCCTTTCGGGTGTTTGTGTTGTGCTTAGCGTAAGTTAGTCTAAGTTAAATTAAAGAAGTGTATAAGCCAAGGGACCAAGGGACCGATGACCTCAGCAGTTTGGTCCCATAGGAACCTACCACCATATACAGTATGGCGTATTTAACAACTAATATATTCCTGTGACCTGCATTCGTCACATCTGTTCGTCAACTGGCGTCAACTACAAGAATAAATACTATTATTAATCATTTGCTTAAAACTACACGAGCTTTCGGCCAAACACTCCTTGGCCATTGTCAAGTGGTATGACAGCCTGTGGGCTGTCGGTGCGCCCTTATATACGCTAGCTGCCGGCTGTGACGTCACTGGTGCCCGTGACATTGCCATATATGGGCATGTTTTGAGTCGGCGTACGATGTGCCCTTTTCAACCACGCGGTCGCAGGTTCCAACGCAGCGCTGAGCTGCAAGCCACCGTCTCTATTCAGGGTGTTTGCGTAATTTTTATTTCAATAGCTTCCTTTATTAAACTTTCCCAGAAGCCGTTAGTGCGAGCCACGACAGAGGTATCGTCAAATTTTATGTGGTGACCGTTTTCTAACGCATGCTCAGCTAACGCAGATTTCTCTGGATAGCGTAGGCGATAATACCTCTCATGTTCTTTCTTGCGCTGTTCCACAGTGCCCACTGTTTGTGGCTTGCAGCTCAGCGCTGTGTGGGATCCAGCGATCTCGCGATTGAAGAGAGCACATCGAACGCCGACTCAAAACATGCCCATATATGGCAATGTCACGGGCATCACTCACGTCACAGCCGGCAGCTAGCGTATATAAGGTCACACCAACAGCCCACTGGCAGTCATACTACTTGACAATGGACAAGGAGTGCTTGGCCGAAAGCTCGTGTACTTTTAAGCAATTGACGCGGTTGGAAAACCGAGAACATTTCATTCAATGTTATCGTCCCGAGACTCTGCATTCATACGAGGGCAGTTCAATAAGTAATGCAACACATTTTTTTTCTGAAACAGGGGTTGTTTTATTCAGCATTGAAATACACCAGGTTATTCCCCAATCTTTTAGCTACACAACACTATTTTTCAACGTAGTCTCCATTCAATGCTACGGCCTTACGCCACCTTGAAATGAGGGCCTGTATGCCTGCACGGTACCATTCCACTGGTCGATGTCGGAGCCAACGTCGTACTGCATCAATAACTTCTTCATCATCCGCGCAGTTCCTCCCAAGGATTGCGTCCTTCATTGGGCCAAACATATGGAAATACGACGGTGCGAGATCGGGGCTGTAGGGTGCATGAGGAAGAACAGTCCACTGAAGTTTTGTGAGCTCCTCTCGGGTGCGAAGACTTGTGTGAGGTCTTGCGTTGTCATGAAGAAGGAGAAGTTCGTTCAGATTTTTGTGCCTACGAACACGCTGAAGTCGTTTCTTCAATTTCTGAAGAGTAGCACAATACACTTCAGAGTTGATCGTTTGACCATGGGGAAGGACATCGAACAGAATAACCCCTTCAGCGTCCCAGAAGACTGTAACCATGACTTTACCGGCTGAGGGTATGGCTTTAAACTTTTTCTTGGTAGGGGAGTGGGTGTGGCGCCACTCCATTGATTGCCGTTTTGTTTCAGGTTCCAAGTGATGAACCCATGTTTCATCGCCTGTAACAATCTTTCACAAGAAATTGTCACCCTCAGCCACACGACGAGCAAGCAATTCCGCACAGATGGTTCTCCTTTGCTCTTTATGGTGTTCGGTTAGACAACGAGGGACCCAGCGGGAACAAACCTTTGAATATCCCAACTGGTGAACAATTGTGACAGCACTACCAACAGAGATGTCAAGTTGAGTACTGAGTTGTTTGATGGTGATCCGTCGATCATCTCGAACGAGTGTGTTCGCACGCTCCGCCATTGCAGGAGCCACAGCTGTGCACGGCCGCCCCGCACGCGGGAGATCAGACAGTCTTGCTTGACCTTGCGGCGATGATGACACACGCTTTGCCCAACGACTCACCGTGCTTTTGTCCACTGCCAGATCACCGTAGACATTCTGCAAGCGCCTATGAATATCTGAGATGCCCTGGTTTTCCGCCAAAAGATACTTGATCACTGGCCGTTGTTCGCAACGCACATCCGTTACAGACGCCATTTTAACAGCTCCGTACAGCGCTGCCACCTGTCGGAAGTCAATGAAACTATACGAGACGAAGCGGGAATGTTTGAAAATATTCCACAAGAAATTTCCGGTTTTTTCAACCAAAATTGGCCGAGAAAAAAAATGTGTTGCATTACTTATTGAACTGCCCTCGTACATATTATTAATCAAAGTCATCCGTGCACGCAGTAAGACCAACAACACTTCACCATGCAGCTATAGTGCCACAATTGTTAAATCGCTGAGGTTAACAGCAATCTGAAGTGGTGTCGACTATTAACGTTCACAAATTGGGGGCCGGCGACCAACTTATTGAAACTTACTACAACTGGCCTAATGGGGGCTTATAGCCTACTACTTTATATAGGTTACCAATAAATACTAATACTTGCGGCCCGAGCCGTCGCCCTACAATGTGAATATTGGCTCTTGAACAGAACAGTTGACGACCACTGTCCTAGACATTTGCCTCAGAATCGATTTCCTTGTTTACACAAATCTCTATCCTATTCCCTGTGACGGTGGAGGGCATACAGAGCTCGCTGGTCACAGACTGGGTGCTCGCCGACTGCTCTCGGAGCATGTTTGCTGTGAAACCCTGGCTTAAGTTAATTTGTGTAATGTCACTTGGCATCGCCCAAGAAGGCGAAATCAGTTTATCGCTACTGTAATGAAATGATCTGTTCGTCTCTAATAAGATACAGAATCACCCAAAAAGCAACTTATTTCAAGAAAGCAAGTAATAAAGTTAAAAAAAAGAAAAAAATACTAGTACAAATTGAGGGAAGGGATACAAGACAGTGGTTCAATGGCTCATCCTCGCTGCTTGTTTTGAAAATGGATGATACCAGTGCTCTTTCCAATGTCAGGGAAAACTCCACTGCCAAAGGTATCTTCCGCAAATTACGGAAACGAGCGAAGTTAAGCCGCTGGCAAATGCTGTATTGAACAGTGGAGGTATCGCGTTTGACTTTGACCTCCTGTGGAGTTACTGCGATTTCAGGGGCTTATCAACGTAACTAGTACCGGCTATTACGTCAGTCATCTTTTCAGCAGTACGGCAACTGGGTGGACCTATGGTGTTCGTTCATGAAGAGACATTTGAAGATGGGAGACTACGGCTTTTGTTTTTCTCTTATCTCTTTCGGTTTCTGTATCGGCAGTAGATGTCTGGGGTTCATTTCCGATGCCAAAGGCAGCCTTAAGGTACCACCTCCCACATGGTGCCAAATATGAGGATTATTAGGTGGTGCGGAGAAGTGTCTGCAAGTCCAGCCTTTGTATCCATCGATATGTGAGAAAGCAAACTATCCTTAAAATAGATTTTTCTGGGATGCAGTATACTGATTCAAACAGAAATGTATCACTGTTCGTCACACATCTGCGAAACACATGACATATATCACGGAAGACAACTGTGAACAAACTGTTGTGCATTTCATCTCTTCTTATTTTCAACAAGCCTTTTTCGAGAATTACGTTTTCCAACAATCATGTAAATTAAAATACTCCTCAGCTATCACTGAGAAATACTGTCGACTAAGCAGCCCACATGTGGCTGACTCAAGAACGGAAATGAATAACTTATTTGTCATTTAAGGTGTTAATGAAAAGATTCAGTTGTGTCTTTATCATATAGACATAATTTAAAGTGATTTGTTTCTTGTGTCGGAGACTTACTAAGATGGCGTTATGCCTGGAGCCTCGCTAGACATAAGGTTCAGCTATATCTAGGTCAAACGATCACTCGGGCACTAGTAAACAAACTTGTATATTGCTGTTAGGTAGTCGGATTCGTGACTGATACTCTGTGTCATTAGCACACTGGAATCGCATTCGGGAGGACGACGGTTCAATCCCGCGTCCGGCCGTCCTGATTTAGGTTTTCCGTGATTTCCCTAAATCGCTCCAAGCAAATGCCTGGATGGTTCCTTTGAAAGGGCACGGCCGACTTCCTTCCCTGTCCTTCCCTAATCCGATGAGACCGATGGCCTCGCTGTTTGGTCTCTTCCCCCCCCCCCCCAAAAAAAAACAAAAAAAAAACAAAAAAAAAAACAACTCTGTGTCAACCTCATAAACCCAATACACAAATGTTACAAAAATTATGAAAACAGGGAACAAACACGAGAAAGATAGGAATGGTGGTCCTAGCATAAGCGAGAGTTTATACCGACGATATCCACACAACACTTTCTGAATATTTATTTCATTGTAGTGACGTTTCAGGTACGTACCACGCAGCCAGCAATGCGTAAAATAGACGACACATCTCATGACTACAACAAATATAACTCGGACCCCAGCAAGAACAGTGACATAACTCAAAAATATGATACTTGAGAAACTCGATTTACGGAATTAATTCTACAAAACTTTATTGGAAAGTGTAAGTTTCCTTTAAATTTCAAGTACGTATTGTTGGCAGTAAATACCATTATATTTTTCGTGCAATTTGAGGCACTTCACACGTATTTTTCAGTGATATAAGCAAAAGACCGCGTTTTTCGACTTGAGTCACTTTTCGTGCCGGGGTCCTAGCGTTATGGTATCCTGGATCCGGCTCGACATAAAATGTTAGCGTCGTTTGTTTCGTCTGTTGCATGTGCTATACAACCCGGCTGATTATATACTCAACAGCATGCCAAACGAGCGAGTGCAATGCTCGTTATACGTCAGTTAAACAACTGATCACAATATCTGTGTATAAGCTGAATAATCAGAAGGTTTGGCCACTGTCCTGCAACTCAACACCGTCAAAATGGGATGAAGAAATTAGAAATGCGGATAAACGGGATATATTGATTTTTAGAGGCTCGCCTAATCAGCATCAGTTGTAGGACAATAGTTTGATTCTGAGTTTCAAATTAAGCCAGTCACAAATTTACCCTAAGACCTCGGCACACACTACATTAAAATGACGCAGAATAAGTTTCCAACGAATTGAAGATAGTCTCGTAAAATTGGCTGCGACATTGCCACAAAAGTGAACACAGTCACGTAAAAATACTGAAACACAAAGCTCTCTAGAAGCTCCGTTTAAACAAGAATGCCCGGCTAACACTGTGGGTAGGTATCTTATTTACGTGGAAGATCTCTTGGGAAACACTACAAGTTTTACTAACCTGTGGAGCTCGCAGATGCAAAGTAAGTTCAAGAAAACGAAACAGTACACGGAGGTGATAAAAGTCATGGGACCACGGTATACACATATACAGACGGCAGTAGTATCTCATACACAAGGTATAAAAGGGCAGTGCACCGGAGAGCTGTCATTTGTACTCGAGTGATTCATGTGAAAAGGTTTCCGAAGTGATTAAGGCTGCAGGACGAATAGACTCTGAATGCGAATGGTAGTTGAAGCTAGAAGCATGGGACATTCCATTCCGGAAACCGCTGGAGAATTCAGTACTCTGAGATCCACAGTGCCAAGAGAGTGCTCTAAATACCAACCTCTCACCAGGGACACCGCAGTGGCCGACAGGCTCAATGATTGACAGCAACGGCGTTTGCATAGAGTTGTCAGTGCTAACAGACAAGCAACACTCCGTGAAGGAATCTCAGAAAACAATGTTGTGACTGACAATTCGCAATTTTTCACAAACACAACTTTTATGGAGGTAAGTTCACAAGGCTGATGACTGAACAACAAAGGAAAAGGTAACAATAACGAAGCCAGTAAAAGTCTCCTAAATGAGTCAAACAAAAGTTCACTTCTAATTTTCCACAAAGGTTCGTGGTAAAACACACACAAACACACAAACACACACACACACACACACACACACACACACACACACACACACACACACACACACACACACTAGTAAGAGTCCAATTCAGAGACGAAAACGTAATCTTCAGCGGTCGAAGTACACGAGGTCGGCATCCGGAGTGAACTTCAGGACTGGTTCTAGCCCCTAAATAGCTGTCTCCAGCCAATCAGGTTTTGGCGTAGTGATACTTCCTGCATGCCGTGGCTCGAGCTCCCCCTGCAGGAAGAAGTTTTCTGAATGCCTGTTTCCATTATCTTGTATGTAAATAGCTGGTGTTTACCATTGTGCTTTTTGTACGCCTTGGACAAAGACAACGCCGTCCTCTGTGGTGTAATATGGGTAGCCGGCCCTCAGGGGCTACCTTGGCTGCGGCATGACAGGACGTACGACGGAAGAATCATTTAGAACAGGGACGATAAATTCGGCGTTAACGAGCTATGGCAGCAGACGACTGATAAGTACCTTTGCAAACAGCACGACATCGCCTGCAGGGCCTCTCCCGGGCTCGTGGCGATGTCGGTTGGACCCTGGCCTGGTCAGATGAGTCCCGATTTCAGTTGGTGAGAGCTGACGATAGGTTTTGAGTGTGGCACAGATCCCATGAAGTCACGGACCCAAGACGTCAACAAGACACTGTGCAAGCTTGAGGTGGCATCATCATGGCGTGGGCTATGTTTATATGCAATGGACTTGGTCCTCTGATACAACTGAACCAATCGTTAACTGGCAATGGTTATGTTCGGAAGCTTGGCGACTATGTGCAGCCATTCATGGATTTCAAGTTCCCAAACAATGATGCGGCAGGTCGCTGGCTACAATTGTTCGCGATTGCTTTGAAGAATATTCTGGACAATTCGAGCGAATGAGTTGGCCAGCAATATCGCTCGACATAAACATTTGTGGGACATAATCGAGAGGTCAGTTCGTGCTGAATCTCCTGCACCGGCAAACACTGTTGCAATTATGGACAGCTATAGAGACAACATGGCTGAATATTTCTGCAAAGGACTTCCAACGAGCTGTTGAGTTCATGCCACGTACAGCTGCTGCACTACGCCAGGAAAACGGAGGGACGACACGATTTTATCGTCTCAGCGTATAACTAACCAGGCAACACAAGTTGCGTAGCAAGTTCTGCAAACTGTGAGGTGCTCAGAAAGCGGATAGCATCAATGCGAAATGCAACACTTATTCAAAATTCTGCAAAAGTTCGCCAGACCACGCTGACCGCCACCAAATAAAAAATCGGTTCAGTCCACGTGCAGCAAGTATCCGAAATTATCTTTTCCTGAACCAGACTCCTAACTTTTTGAAAACTCTACGTGGAGGGGATAACGGATTGCTATTACCAGCTTGACCACCGAAATGTTTCCTTATTTCCGTGAATACGTGGGAAACCTGAATAAATTTCTGCACAGAAACTTCCCGTTTTCGCGACTTCTGCCTCTGCTATGGCCCAACCTAAACTGACTCTCACCCATTTCGTAGTGAAGGGATATGACGTTTATAATGCGACTTCTGAACTACGGTACAACCTGACGTTCTTCATTTGTCATCACTGGAGGAGATCTGTCCGTGTTTGTTCAAAATACATAATGGAAGTGGGAATCAAAATTGTTCAAATGGCTCTGAGCACTATGGGACTTAACTTCTAAGGTCATCAGTCCCCTAGAACTTAGAACTACTTAAACCTAACTAACCTAAGGACATCACACACATCCATGCCCGAGGCAGGATTCGAACCTGCGACCGTAGCGATCGCGCGGTTCCAGGCTGTAGCGCCTAGAACCGCTCGGCCACTCCGGCCGGCGGAAGTGTGAATCGGACGACCACCTCCCAGCTAAGAATCTACGACCAATCAACGAGATCAATGAAGTCCAGGGTTGCTACATTCACAATTGTGTCGCGACGTATGATGTGTTTAGCTTACAAATTATTCACGGTGAAAAAAATTCATTTCTCTATTAACTGGTTGATTTCAGTAGGCCTGTGGCACGGAAATCATGCTATCGGGATGTAAAGACCCTTTTAGCCATGACAGCCTCGATTCGAAGACATTTTCAAATTTTCATTATTTCAAGAAATTTCTTAGATCGAGCAATAGCATTGCAGACTATAAAGTCACCAAATACTTTGATTGCACTTCATCTGTCGCTATTCCCTTTTTCCTTCTGCTGCTGCTACACGCGCGCTTAAAGGAAGTATTTAATGATTCTTGGTCATTTTTAGAAGCAGTTGTACAAAAATAGGTAAATATTTAGTTCGCAGCAAGTGATTGCTAAGTTTTGTGGCAAATGAGCCGGCCGGGGTGGCCTAGCGGTTCTAGGCGCTACCGTCTGGAACCGTTCGACCGCTACTGTCGCAGGTTCGAATCCTGCCTCGGTCATGGATGTGTGTGATGTCCTTAAATTAATTAGGTTTAAGTAGTTCTAAGTTCTAGGGGACTGTTGACCTCAGATGTTAAGTCCCATAGTGCTCAGAGCCATTTGAACCGTTCTTTGTGGCAAATGAACCCGAACAAGTAGTTATTTAGTTCTTGCCATGTCTAAGGATTACTTTCTAAGTTAATATAGGACATCTCCAATTATTCATAGATTACATTAAGACTAAATAAACTGATGAAGTCGTTATTTCATAACAGGAATTGTATTTGCTCCATTTCATTTACGTGCGCTTGGAAACGACGCTGGTGGTAAACACTACTTTCAAAGCCAGACGTTGGTAATGTCTTCTCTTAAATGTCACGATCATTGTCTCCAGATGCGTTGGTCGACGTCATCTATTTAAAGTAGCACAAGGAAGAAAATATTAAAGAAGATCAACTGTTTTCGTTGCAATAAACTCATTTTACATAGTCGAAGCTCGTATTTTCGCGGAATTACTCCAACTATACAATTCCACTTCAACCCTGGAGAAAAATATTTCAACGTTGCAAAACTGACATCCGAGTCACAAACTTAACACTTAATCCACAACCAGAAATTCTAACTCAGTGAAACGCCGGTTTCTGAACGGAAAGAAAATCAGTTGACTTATTGGTCTGTATAACTATATTGCAGTACTAATTTCGTGTGCAAGCAATGCTTACGAACTGCAGAATTTAATAGTGCGGTGGCTTCCAGTTCTGTATATTCCTGACATAAAAGAATCTGCACCATTTCAGGCCCAAGGCTTTGCAACGTCATACTGACATCATTAGCTTGCTGCTGTAGCATCGAATTCAGATCAAGAACCAAGAGGACGGCGGGCATCGATGTTGGCCTGTAGAATATTCCGTACTGATGCTGTTAACAATTACAAAGCACAGCGATGCAACTTCTGAGCCGTGCGTGGAGAAACATATTTGACCGGATGAAACAAGCAAGGACTGACGTGGCTTATAGTCCGACCAAACAGATAGTGGTGGAATTTAGTCACACCATAAATAATAGCGAGAGCTCCTTCTCGATTTGAGAATTATTACACTGGGTCTTGGTCAATAACTTGGAAGCGAAAGCAGTCGGCCTGTCCCGTGAACCAAATCTGGGCGAGAGCACAGTTCCGATTCCACACGAGAAAGCGTCCACTGCCAAAACCACATGCTTAGTGGGATCGAAATGAACAAGGAATCTGTCTCTCAACAACGCATTTTCAAGTTTCAGGAATGCATCCTGACACTCTGGTCCAAACAAAAGGCACATTTTTTCGGCACAAACGATGGAACGGAGCCGCGATCTGGACTGCGTTGGTTATACTTTATTGGCCATTAAAATTGCTACACCAAGAAGAAATTCAGATGATAAACGGCTATTCATTGGACAAATATATTACCCTAGAACTGACGTGTGATTGCATTTTCACGCAATTTGGGTGCATAGATCCTGAGAAATCAGTATCCAGATCATCCACCTCTGGCCGTAGTAACGGCCTTGATACGCCTGGGCATTGAGTCAAACAGAGCTTGGATGGCGTGTACAGGAACAGCTGCCCATGTAGCTTCAACACGATACCACGGTTCATCAAGAGTAGTGACAGGCGTATTGTGACGAGTCAGTTGCCCTGCCGCCATTGACCAGACGTTTCCAGTTGGTGAGAGATCTGGAGAATGTGCTGGCCACGGCAGCAGTCGAACATTTTCTATATCCAGAAAGGCCCGTAGAGGACCTGCAACATGTGGTCGTGCATTATCCTGCTGAAATGTAGGGTTTCGCATGGATCGAATGAGGGGTAGAGCCACTGCTCGTAACACATCTAAAATGTAACGTCCACTGTTCAAAGTGCTGTCAATGCGAACAACAGGTGACCGAGACGTGTAACCAATGACACCCCAAGCCATCACACGGGGTGATACGCCAGTAAGGGGGTGACGAATACACGCTTCCAATGTGCGTTCACCGCGATGTCGTCAAACACGGATGCAACCATCATGATGCTGTAAAAAGAACCTGGATTCATCCAAAAAAAATGACTTTTTGCCATTCGTGCACCCAGGTTCGTCGTTGAGTACACTATCGCAGGCACTCCTGTCTGTGATGCAGCGTCAAGGGTAACCGCAGCCATGGTCTCCGAGCTGATAGTCCATGCTGTTGCAAACGTCGTCGAACTGTTCGTGCAGATGGTTGTTGTCTTGCAAACGTCCCCATCTGTTGACTCATGGGTCGAGACGTGGCTGCACGATCCGTTACAGGCATGCGGATAAGATGCGTGTCATCTCGACTGCTAGTGATACGAGGCCGTTGGTATCCAGCACGGTGTTCCGTATTACCCTCCTGAATCCACCGATTCCATATTGTGCTAACAGTCGTTGGATCTCGACCAACGCGAGCAGCAGTGTCGCGATACGATAAACTGCAATCGCGATAGGCTACAATCCGACCTTTATCAAAGTCGGAAACGTGATGGTACGCATATCTCCTCCTTACACGAGGCATCACAACAACGTTTCACCAGTCAACGCCGGGCACCTGCTGTTTGTGTTTGAGAAATCGGTTGGAAACTTTCCTTATATCAGCACGTTGTGGGTGTCACCTCCGGCCCCAACCTTGTGTCAATGCTCTGAAAAGCTAATCATTTACATACCACAGCATCTTCTTCCTGTCGGTCAAATTTCACGTCTATTGCACGTCATCTTCGTGGTGTAGCAATTTTAATGGCCAGTAGAGTATATACCGGATACAATATGTCAACTTCCCGAGAACTGACCGCAGTTAGGCCACGTTCTGCAAGGCAGGGTGGTCCGGATGGCCAGCGAATGTGATTGAAAGGGGTGAATACCCTGACTATTAAGAACATGGCCTAAGTACTAAATGTGAAACTGAAAAAAGGCACATATGTCCAGCCAACACTTCAGACCTGCAGCTGAAAGCACTTGAAAAAGCGTACGAAGGTTACTGATATGTTCCTCTGGTGTACGTCTTGACACCACAGTATCGTACAAGTAATTTCAACAGAATGGAACTTTTCCAGTAGGCTTTTCTAAGTAGTGTTGGAATATGGCAGGTGCGGAGGCGCTGCCAAAGGGTAAGCCCAAAAATTTGAACATCCCTAAATCTGCATACACCACAAACACTTCCGGAGGTTCCTTCTCTAGCGGAATTTGCAAATACTGTGGCGAAACCAACTGATCATAAGTGGCACAATTAAGCAATGTTCAAATGTTCAAATGGCTCTGTGCACTATGGGGCTTAACTTCTGAGGTCATCAGTCCCCTAGAACTTAGAACTACTTAAACCTAACTAACCTAAGGACATCACACACATCCATGCCCGAGCCAGGACTCGAACCTGCGACCGTAGCGCTCACGCGGTTCCAGACTGTAGCGCTTAGAACCGCTCGGCCACCCCGGTCGGCATTAAGCAATGTAACGGAAGCGTCAGTGTGTAACTGAAGTTGAATACAGCGTCTGGCATTGACTAAGTTCACAAACAGTTTGTTTCACTGTTGTTGCACAGCACTTGGGCTGCGTGAAGACACATCCTGAGTCCGATCATTACTGGTATCGGTAGCCAGTTTAGAAATAACTCCATTTATTGAGTGAGAAGACGCTGCGTGCTTGCGAGCGTGAACATGAGTAGAATTCTTTTTCTGTTGCAAGCACGCAGACTATACATGACCTGGCTGCCCACAAGGCTGCGTTCTGTGAAATGCATTTCTCTCTTTTATGTGTAGAAAAGCAGCAGCGACATGATTCCACAGCAGACACATGCGCTGACACTTGTGTATCCTGGCCACGGAGCAGTGGCTTGTTCGAGTGGAGCCGTCGGTCGCAAGGCCGTATCTGTTTGTCACTTTGTCGCGGGTAACTCCCTCAAGGTTTCCCACGGCACTATCACACGTGTCCTGATGTTCTTTAATTTGTAACACTTGTTTCAAAGTAGGATCAGAATGTTGAAGAATTTGTTCACGAATCCTAAATGGTTCAAATGGCTCTGTGCACTATGGGACTCAACTGCTGAGGTCATTAGTCCCCTAGATCTTAGAACTAGTTAAACCTAACTAACCTAAGGACAGCACAAACATCCATGCCCGAGGCAATATTCGAACCTGCGACCGTAGCGGTCTTGCGGTTCTAGACTGCAGCGCCTTTAACCGCACGGCCACTTCGGCCGGCTCACGAATCCTACTGCCTGGCACTTTGTGCGTAATTGCATCACGAATCATTGCGTCACTGTAGTACTGTCCCCAGCTACATTGAAAACGACAATGTCGTGCAAACCCTGGAGGTCAGTGAGCCACTGTCTTTTCTGGCTGTTTCCGCAATCGAAAGAACTTGTAACAAGCTGCAGTTGATTCTCCTAAGCGAAGAGAGGAAACTGAATCTTCAAAAACTAGCAACTCCGGCCTACTAGTCAGGAATAGCTTCTGAGCGGGGCAGTGAACTCCTGTGTCGGCCGTTGACAAGAGATACGAAAGTTTCACACTTGATGTGTAGCACAATGAGCGCTGAAATCACCGTAGCACTAGTTCCATTTCTCTTGTTGTTCATTAAAAGCTCAGTACGGGGGAATCCACGGAAGCGGTGGCTTGTGGCGTAGATGTGGTTGGCTGTTGTGGCGGAGTCGATGCAGCAGCGGCTTGTGCATTAATGAGCTGCTGGACTTCCGTCATTAACTGCGACATTTGATGGTTCTGAAAGTGAATAAACCGCATCAGATCAAAGGCGGCAGAAACCGGAGTTGTAGCCGCAGGTGGCGGAGGAGGCGGGTGAGAGACCGTTATAATGAGAGGAGCGCCGCAACAAAGTAATTACAGACAAATGCGCCTCTGAAAGAAAAGAGAAATATTAGTGACACGCTGTGATGCAGCGGCGAAGAGCGAAGGCTGCGTTGGTTGTGTAATCCTTCTCGCCAGGTTTTGTGTCGGCTACTGTGGGCTTCAGCGCCGACACAAACAAGGAAGGAGAGAAGAGTCGATGGCCGGTGGCAGGAATACAAAATGATCTGTACATAACACTTGAAGATTAAGAGACGTTTTATCACTAAAAAGAAAAGAAACATATCTTCTTGTGCCTCCTGTGTGCGTTTGCATTTATCCAATATTACTGAGCCGTGGTAAATTTTACCGTTTTGAAGAGCGCGCCGCGGCGCATAGTATAGAGCAGTCGCCTTCCGTATCTGGCGGTGGCGCCGCTGTGGCAATCGCAGCTTTGGTGTCTCGCTCTGGTGGGGAAGGGGAAAAATGGCCTGTTCACGTGCATTTAAGGGGCGCTATCAGCTCGGCAGTGGGTCAGTCGGCTGCTGCTGCTCACATCTGTTACTTTCCCCTCTTTGGGGAAGTGTGTGTGGGGGAGTTTGTAGCCTTTCGGCTTTTACTCCCCTGTGAACGTGTGTGTGTGATTTTTCTGTAGTTTTTTGGTGTCTGTGACTTGTGATGTTTGTTGTGAGTGAGTCTAGTACTTGCCTGAGGTAGGCGAAAAGAATGGTGTTATATGGGAAGGAACTGGAGTAGGGATTGGGTATTGGGATTTTCTCTTCGACTTAATCGTCGAAGATCGTCATAGGGCGCTTATGCTTATCGCGGGACATGTCGTACCGACCTAGGGAGTGGATGAGCGCGTTTCCGGATCTGGAAGAACCCTCATAGAAGGCCCTTGCCAGATCCTGGAAACGCTCTCTCAGGAGTGGGATTTCGGCTGCGGCGTGCAGGTCGTCTGTGGGGAATCCGAGAGGTAGGTGCAGTGCCCTTCTGAGGGCGCGGTTCTGCAGCCTCTGGAGTTTGCCCAGGTGCTGCTTTGCCGCGTATCCCCAGACGGGGCACGCATACTCCATTACTGGCCGGATCAGGGCCTGGTAAACATTTACTGCTACTGGGCAGGGAAGGGAGCTGTTTGTGTTCAGGATAGGGTATAGGATGGACATTCTGGCGCAGACCTTCCTGTGGACCTCGTCTATGTGGGGTTTCCACGTAAGACGAGAGTCCAAGGTTACGCCAAGGTACTTGGCGGTTCTGCGCCAGGGGAGTTGGATTCCATTTAGGTGAAGGTGGAGGGGGGGACGTTGAGGAGGTTCGCGCCTTCCGAGCCTGCGGGTAATCAGCATTGCCTGCGTCTTCTCGGAGTTGATCGTGATGCGCCAGCGACGGGCCCAAGTTTCTGTGTCATCTAAAACCTTTTGTAGCCTACGGATGACCAGGTCCTTGTTCGCGTTTCTCGTGTAGAAGGCTGTATCGTCAGCGTATTGTGCCGTGTGCACCAGGGGGGCCGTTGGAGTGTCCGCAGTGTACAAACTGTACAATACGGGCCCCAGGACCGATCCCTGTGGCACCCCGGCACGAATACGCCTTCTGGTGGAGGTGGCAGTTTCTACTTAGACGGAGAAAGTCCTATCCGTGAGATAGCTCTTAATGAGCTGAACTATGCTCCCGGGAAACCCTTGTGTGTACAACTTGTAGAGTAGTCCTCTATGCCATACTGAATCAAAGGCTTTGGCTACGTCTAGTAGCACTATCCCGCAGTAGCCTGTGTGGTTGAAGCCCTCTGTGGCTGCTTCAACCATTCTCATGACCTGTTGTGGGGCAGAGTGGTTCTGCCGGAACCCAAATTGGAAATCCGGCAGAATTTGCTCTCTGGTAATATGTTCTTGTATGGGTCTTAGCAGGAGGCGCTCATAGATCTTGCTGAGAGTTGGCAAGAGGCTAATCGGCCTGTAGTGCTGCGGGAATAGAGGGTCTTTCCCTGGTTTGTGTATCGCGACCACTTCCGCATGTTTCCAGCAAGCTGGGAAAACACGGGAACGAGTAATCTCGTTGAGGACGTTCGCGAGGTGTGTGATCGCTGTGGGTGGGAGTTTTTTGACTAACTGGTTTGTGACACTGTCGTGCCCTGACGCCTTTTTTGTAGGGAGGGACCTGATTACTCTTGCCACGTCCTCGGGGGCAAAAAGTATGGGTTCGTCCTTTGGGTCCTCCTCGGCATTGAGCAAGACGGCCAGTTGACGACTGACTACCTGTTCACGCTCTTCATCCTGGGGTTCTGCCGCTTGGAACTGCTTCTCGAAGGAGTCGGCGAGGGCGTGGTCAGTCGGAGTGAGGCTAGGTCAGTCTCTCGTCCCCAGCTTGCTCGTTTGTCTGTTGTCCGCATTTGTTAGGCAGTTAGTGTCTGTCTGTCTGTCGGTCTGCCGTACGTTAATAGCTGCCTGTGTCAAGTTTGTCGGATTCGGTGTTAACGAATTTATTGCTTAAAGGCCGAATTCTTGAAATATGTTTTTATCTTGTCTATCATCGTGCAAGGTGTATATGTGTAATGCAGAGCATGTTGTACGTTTTATGTAAGTTCGCATTTTTTGGGTTTTATTTAAATACTCGTTTTAGGTTATAAGGTTGCCACTCATCCACCGTAAGAGTCCTCAAAAAAAATTGCACTTACGGTGGCAAATAATTTGAGTGTTACAACATTTCCGTCCCTCTTACGGGCTGCATAGTTTAGGTGCTTGAATTTCTTTAAAGTAATCTGGTGTGTTGCAGATTTGCACCAGTGTACTCTTTCAGAGGTTCTTGTGAGCAGTCATGACTACGGCCGTGTTGAAAGGGAGCAGGCAAGCTTCTCAGCCCGAAGGCTCCTACTGTTAATATTGTTCTTTCTGCCTCTAAATAAAATTGTAACTTGATATTTCGAGGGTATTTTTCTGCTTGTAATTTTAAATCTGTTTTTGAAAAGCTTTTAGGAATAAAAGTCACATTTGTTAAAAGTAATTTTATTTTCCATCAGTTACTTCCTGGTAACTACTTCCACGCTCGCCTAGTGTGATTCAATGTGTTGATGAATCGCTAGTAAATAAAGTAAATTCTTTAAGAAAAGGTTTTGAAAGTCTAAATTCACAGTTCAGTTACTACTCACAGAACGCAACCTAAGTATCGTCTTCCTGTTACTCCGAACTGATGCTCTTGAACTCTGTGACCGAACTGGGGCCAACCAGCGTTGATGCATGGGTGTGTGTGTTTGTCCTTAGGATAATTTAGGTTAAGTAGTGTGTAAGCTTAGGGACTGATGATCTTAGCACTTAAGTCTCATACGATTTCACACACATTTGAACTTTTTTTTTTTTCAGCGTTGATAGCGGACACTGAATTCTTCCTGGAGGTGCGGCGCTGCCCACTCTTTCCGCTGACGTGCAGGTCTGCCATGCCAGTAGGTCCTTACTTAAGAAATGTCATAGGTCGAGGAATTTGATAAAGGTCGTAAATTTGCGATTTATACAGATGTATACTGTATCAGTGGCATTTCCCGTGCCCTAGGATAAGGTAAACCTACGATACATCTGTAGGTTAACAGGATGGTGGAGGATGGCCAAGCCAAAAGTCGTCGTCGCCCTGGACGTTTCAGGCTACCACGGAGAACCAAGACAATAGTACATTTCAGTGATGAAAACCCTTTCATGACGAAGTTAGGAACATCCTCCGGGTAAGTGTGGGCAGGCCTACCATACGTCGTCGTCTCAACGAGAAAGAAAAGTACGGAAGAATATCAGTGGTTGAGGAAATGAATTATCCGAATTGGAACAGTGCATATTTTAAAAGCGCTGTCCATTATTTTACTGAAAACATCAGTAAACATCAGAGATAAATTAATCTCTGTTGTGAAAACAACAGTAAGCATCAGAGAGAAATTAATCTCAGTACTATATTCTCCTGCATTATCTAAAACAATCTGATAAAGCTCATGTGGTTTACCGATACCGTATCAGTAGAAACCTAATGGATCTCAGTTAAAAGTGTCATCAAACGAGGTCTGAAATGCATTTTCGCCTAGAAAGCCATTTTCTTGACTGCTTTTCGATAAGAAACTTGAAAGGCAAACATTTGAGAGCATAACATCAATAAGATCAGATGAATAAGTGCGTGAGGGATGACATTTCAAACTTCTGCGTGGTTGGTTAGTGATATCGGCAGAGTGCGTTATTGTGTCATATCAACATGTGATTAAGTATTGTCGGTCTTTTCGTTTCCAATGCGACCGATATGTGTCGCAGTTGTTGCCGAGAAAAATATTAGCTGCGGTATGCTCCCCCTTATGGAGGTTTCCGTGACGCACAGCACCCATTTTGAGCCACCAAAGGCAACATATTAATTTCACACTGCCCTTTGCTCGAGCATATGTCTCTTGCTAGGGCCAACTAATGACGATTAAGCAAAAATGCATTAATTATAATCTCTCTGTTTTTTGTTGTTTTGAATTACGGCATGAAAATTATTGAACTAGATGAAATAAACGTAAATTAGATACAAATTACGGCGAGCACACACTTTATTAACATGTAAACGTCACTACAGATATTCGGATTTAGGTTATGACATGTCCGATATACCTGCAATCATTGGCGATGAAGCTGCGCAGACGAATGGCGAAATTCTGCATGACTCGTTAAAGTGTCGGAACATCGAAACTGTCGATGACCTCCTGACTGGCTTTTTTCAGCACAGGAATGACTTTGGGGTTGCTGCTGCACACCATGTCTTTAATATATCCCCACAAAAATGAGTCGCATCTGTTGAGATCCGGAGAATACGACGGCCAATGGAGGCCCATGTCAATGGTCCTGGGGTAACCCAGAGCCAGAATACGGTCCCCAGAGTCTCCTCCAGGACACCAAATACTCTCACGCTTCGATAGTGTCGAGTTCCGTCTTCCATGAACCACATCATGTCGAAGTCAGGGTGACTTTAGATAATGGGGAGGAAATCATCTTCCAAAATCTTCACACACCGTTCGGTAGTCACCATACCATCAAGGAGCGAAATGCGGAGTCTGAGTCAATCCAAATGCGCCAATTTTATTTATTCAGGACCCCATCCAAATAAAAGTGGGCTTCGTCGCTACAGCACGCATACTAATTCCCATCATGCCTCGCGGCCAATCGTTGAGAAGTTATGACTATTTTACTTCATTTAGTTCAATAACTGTCGCCCGGTAAATGCCGTATTCTGAACCTTGAATATTGAAAGCAAATGTCACACGACGCTTAAATGGTCTCACTTCAGCACATATCACACTTGAACAACGTTCTTAAGTTTCAGGCATTGAGGTAAGAATAAAGTGAGACGGCGTGGCGTCACAGCTGCGAAGCTGTGTGAAGTCGAGGGTAGCCATCTTAGTCCGACCAAAACATTGCTGCTGTTAGCTTGTATGCACAGGCTTGTCGCTCGTTTTTGAAAGGATTTTACGCTATGATGGTGATTTGTATGGTGTTAGGGTGTACGAATTATTCTGATTGTGAAGCGAAATCGAAGGGAATAGCATTTCATGTGTAAGTTGTCTCACTAAGTGTGATTTTTCAAATTCAAGTGTCAAGAATTTCCTGCCTAGTGGCCGTTGGTTTTCCAGTTACCTGTCCTGGCCACTAACGTAATTTCAGGAAGCGTCCTTTCCTCGCCTGTTGTCGCTGTCCAACACGGTGTGCAATTTTGACAGCTAATACATACTTAATTGTGGATTATCATGTTAGTAATCTTTTGTGTTTGAGTTCTCATGTACTGATTGATGGCGAGCAAGTCGTTATGTCGGTCGGTCCGTGGCTGTCCCCTAGTTGAGTTCCGACGGACCAAGTGTAGTTGGGCTCACCACCTGTCTCACCTAAGTGAACGAGGGCAGACCGACCTCCCTGGAGGCTTCTGAGTGCCGTTGTCTCTATTGTCTTTCCCACCAGTGTTTAACTATCTGTTTTCAGCTACTTAAAATTTAAGGCTTATGGTTACAATAAAAAAAAATGGAAAATTAATTGGGGGGGTTTTCAGCCTTGCAACCTTTTTCTTAACATTATCTTTCAAGCTTAAACATTGCGGCATTCTGCCTTTAAAAGATTATGGTAATATGTTTTAAAATTTTGATACTTAATTATGGCCTTCCGCCACTTGTATTGCACCTTACATGTGTTTGTTCTATCTACTTTGCCTTGAGGCTTTCCACCTAGCTGTGGTATGTGTTTTTTAATCATTTTATTTGCTATTTCAACTGCTTTTATATCCTGTTGATCTTCAAGATTTCTTGTTTGGAGGCTTTCAGCCGTGAAAGAGTTGCATTTGATAAAGGTTCGGCTGTGTGCCACTTTGGTTGTGAATGTGTTATAAAAATACAATAAATTACAATTAGAAGGTGAAACTGACCCCAACCTTATTTGGCCCTTTCCACAATCCTAATTACCTGTTCTGGTAAGTGGGTTTAGCGGGCGTTTCAAGAATATTTGAGAAGAAATCTCAGGTTCACTGTTTAGATTATGAGGCTACTTACGCTGAAGAAGTTTGTTTGGTATAATTATTTAGTGAAGAAATTAATATTTGGGTTGTGTGAAATACAACTGAGTATGTGGAATAAGCACAGCAAATGAACAATTCTTTTGTTTGATGCTCTATTAATCGACATTCTCCATTTAGAAATATCATTATTGATTAAAAAGCTTTGGCACTACCTTCTTATTAACATTATCCAACACTGTGGAATATAGAATAACCACCAACCACTAACGCAAAATTAGATATAACACACAATAATATATCATTAACTGTTCGGCCAGTTGCATTAAGGGCTTGTTAACTGAGAGATAGTTAAACAAGACACCACAGCTTCGCACATGGGAGGAATCTCAAATTGTCTGCTGAACACAACAATGGTTTTTGTTAGAGTAATGAGTATTTTACGAACAAGATAAATAGATGCTGAAAAATAGAACTTATATTTCTGGACAGAACTAAGAATAGGAGTATTTAGTGGGCTGTAACGCGCTTTTCATGACAAAGACTGTAACACCTTCAACCATCTGTTAAAAGAACACAGCTCTTAATGTTTTCCATCTGTTTATTTTCTTTAGGGAGACGAGAAGAGAAAGCCACCACTATGGAAGGAGAGCTCTTCAATTCCATCTTTAGTCTTGTCTACCGTCTGCAGAGTGCAGGATGAAGTAGTTCCTGCTCCATTTCTTGAGTTCACTGCAGAACCACAAGAACTTAGTCAGGCATCCTCTGAAAATGCTGAGCTGAAGAGGAACTGTGAACACCTCATAACAAAAACTGGACTGTACAAAAAACAAATTAAAACTCTTCAGCAGTCTAGGCGACGACTTAAGAAGGAATGGCTTCTTTGAGTGCTGCAATTAAGGCACTGAGAGACAAGCATCTTGTGGATGAAACATCACTAAATATACTGTGGTGTCACCGCCAGACACCACACTCGCTAGGTGGTAGCTTTTAAATCGGCCGCGGTCCGGTAGTATACGACGGACCCGCGTGTCGCCACTGTCAGTAATTGCAAACCGAGCGCCGCCACACGGCAGGTCTAGAGAGACTTACTAGCACTCGCCCCAGTTGTACAGCTGATGTTGCTAGGAAAGGTTCACTGAGAATTACGCTCTCATTTGCCGAGACGATAGTTAGCATAGCCTTCAGCTAAGTCAATTGCTACGACCTAGCAAGGCGCCATTTATCCTTTGCTATGTATCTAATGAAGCATGTACAGTAACAAGACCAATGTTCACCAATTGTGGATTAAAGTTAAGTATTCCAGAAGCTACGTACTTTTCTTTGTAGCATTCATTAAGTATCCTGTTTCAGACCTCACGCCATCCTGCGTGAGCTTATAGCGTGCATTTCGGCTTCCTCAAACAACACGGTGTTGGCACTTCTGCCGACACTTCATATACTAGAAAGCATACCTGGAATTCAGAGAGACTTGCTGCAGAGGCAAACTGCGAATATAGGGCACTGGGCCTGCAGCCCAGAACAGCGCTCCTTTCCCTTAACGCTGCATTTTCATTCCCACAGGGAGTATGATTATGCTAGGCGCTGTTATAATACATGTTTGCCACACCCCAGAACGTTATCGAAGTGGTAGCAGCGTGTGGGTGGAGCGTCTGGATTCACTTCCGAGGTATTTAAAGCAATTAAGGCAGAAGCTTGTCACCCTGAAACAAAGTTTCCGACTCTATGTATCTTGGTAGTTGATGAAATTGCCATCAGGCAACATGTGGAATTTGACGGTACATGCTATTACAGTTATGTTGACATGAGGTCATCTGCAGGCACAGATAATTTGCCCATTGCTAAAGAAGCATTTGTGCTCATGCTTGTGGTTATTAATGCTTCTTGGGAGCTCCCAGTTGGGTACTTCTTGACTGCTGGTATAAGGGGTGTGCAAAAAGCCGAGGTAGTTAGACTGTGCGTTGATCTTGTCCATTCACGTGGTGTGAATGTTGTTTCACTCACGTGTGATGGTTCAGCTAGGAATTTGTCAATGGCTAGATATTTAGACTGTGATCTCAATTGTGAAACTTTGAGAAGTACTTTTTCAGTTGAAGGGAATGATCATGAAATGTAATTTTTCCTAGCCCCTTCACATAGGTTGAAATTTGTGCGCAACGCTTCAGGAGATAAAAAATTTCTTTGGGATGGGCAAGATGGCGTCATTTCTTTGCACTTTTTGGAACTGTTACATAAATTGCGGGTCAAGGAAAGGGTCCGCCTAGGCATAAGATTAC
Organism: Schistocerca serialis cubense; assembly: GCF_023864345.2. Classification (NCBI taxonomy): domain Eukaryota; kingdom Metazoa; phylum Arthropoda; class Insecta; order Orthoptera; family Acrididae; genus Schistocerca; species Schistocerca serialis. The sequence goes on from NC_064641.1 coordinate 797,863,374, forward strand.
TGCCAGTCACCTTCATTTTTTAAAAAATAAAGTGTAGGTGAAGTTGGCTACTCAGCTGCTTAGCAATTCCGTGGCAGATACCATACTGTACTGTTGTGACATTAAACTCCCGGGTTTTGAACAGACATCTGCAACAGTAAAATTTATAAGCGTTTTCTACTGCCTCTTTGAAGTATGCAGTTTCAGAAAATTTTTACAAAGTGGTTTCAAGCAGGCATTAAATACAGAAAAAGTTGGTGCTGTAGAGGGATTTCTTTTAAAGGCACAGAGGTACACCAAGGAACTCACTGTCGGACCAAATCCTCAAGCAATGAGATTTATTGATTCAGGTAGGAAGACAGGATTTAATGGACTCCTGGTGTGTATATCCAGTGTTTTACACATGTATAGCAGATTAGTGGGGACTCAAACTCATGCTCCTCTACTGGAGTTCCTACCTCTGTACAAATGTTCTCAGCACCGTTTGGAAATGTTTTTAGTGCCATCCGAAGTCGTGGTGGTTGGAATAACAACCCCACTGCTCGCCAGTTTGTTTCAGCATACAAGAGGCTACTAATTCATAGTGAGATCCGTGGATCGAAAAAAAGAAGCATTGTATACCTTTGGAAGAAATTCCCATTCTTACTTTCAGCAGTTCCAGTATTGAACATCACATAAATTACACTTCGGAATGGTGGCAGTTACTAAGCACAGAAAATAGTGCAGCGACGCCTGACCTCGATTACTTTGCTGCTGGAACTTATCTATCTGAAGTGTCCATCACTATTGTAGTATATATAGCTGGATTTGTGGTGCGTCACTTAGAAAAAACCTTAAACCGTGTTTATCCATGTTGCAAGGGAATGGTAGCCATGTTGCTTATTCTCTCGTTCACAGAAAGAGTAGGGGGGTGGATGGATTTACCATCGAATGATATTGTTGACATCCTTGTGTGCAGAAAAAGTGTTCACATGCTATGCTACAGGTAATTCAAAAGTTTCATTAAAAATCTCTTTTCCAAATGTGTGTCTGAGGTGCTTAGTGAATTCATATTCAAGCCAGTGTCCGAGAAGTTATCAGACCACATGAAAAATCAGCGTTCCTTGTACAATCATATGATACTGCTGATTAAAGCAATTGTCACGCGATACCACCTGACACGGCAAAAACATGCCGCCAAGAGAATAAGTGATGCACTGCATGAAAATAAAATCAGGACGAGTCATACAAAACTGGTACTCTTTAGAAGTCAGTGACTGATATTTACACACAGAAGTCTAGTGTGTGAGGCATCTAGTACCAAGCAGTCATTATATTGAGGCAAACCGAGAATGTGACCGCGTTGTATTTAATAAATGATGCACATTTTTCCTTTTCCTTTATGTCAATGTTGTTATAACCAGGTTGTGCGGAGTGGCTAAGCGTCTGAGGGGCCCTGACATGGACTGCGCCGCTCCTCCCGCCGGAGGTTCGAGTGCTCTCTCGGGAATGGATGTGTGTGTTGTTCTTAGCATAAGTTAGTTTAAGTAGTGTGTAAGTCTAGGGACCGATGACCTCAGCAGTTTGGTCCCTTAGGAATTCACACACATTTGAACATTTTTTTGTTATATCCAGCTACCAAAAGTTTGTGCTCTCACTACCTTGAAATTAATACTTTTAGCATATTCAGTTTATCTATGGAAGTTTGTTCCCAGTGTGCGATGGAGTCATTGTTTCCATAGATTGATACTCCACCACACCAGTATGCAATGACAGTTCTGCAATAACTTGTCAACTGTGCGCTTCCAAATGGGACACATATTTCTTTTTTTAACTCTTTAGCCATTGTTTGGCAGAGTATATTATAGTTTGTTCTAGCCAGTGTTGTTAGTTAAGTTTTCACCAAGAGTGACAACATATTAATGAAAAATAGAATTGTATCATTTTTGGCATTTTGAAATACATTCCCATTATTGTGCAGTATGTTATGGTTTTTGCTTGTGTATAGTTACAAATTATGTTTTTTTGTGAAATCGTCTGGCAGTGGTTTACCCTTAAAAAATGAAAGAGAGACAGTAGTGTTCACAGGAGTACTTTATTGGTTTTTTGCTACTTCATTGGGCACTAAATTTGCTAGCAGTGTCTCCTCTAATCCATTGAAATGTAACCCATGTGTTGTATAGAAACTACAGATCACAGCATGTATATCTGTATTAAGACATATTTTATGAATGATTGCATATTGTCTTATGTCTGTTTGTTTGATGACTTTCCTGGTTTATGCAGGACTACTGTGATAAAACATATCTATGTGGAATGGTAAATAGTATTACATTTGTGTGAGTCAGGAGACTGAGACATTTCTTTTATTCTCAAGAATCAATAGGCATTTCATTTTTGGAAGTGTCATTTGAATCACTATACAACATTATACAATTCATGGGAGTTAGTTTAATGACTTCTGATAACTTTGTCAGTTCACAAACTTTGGTGAAGATTGATCGATCTCGATGCATTCACGGTAGAGTCTTCAATTATGAGTGCTTGCAGGCTGCAACTGTGGCTACCTGCGAAAAACTAATTCTTTTCTGTGCTTCTGATACCGAAATAAAGTATTGCTGTTTTCAGAAGTGTTGGAACATCATGTTTTGTGTGTCTTTGTTAGTAGCCAAGTTACCTTTCCACTATCTCTCTGAAGGTGGTGTGATTAACCTTGTTTTTGTGGCACTATATTGCTGAGAACATTGTAAGAGGTCCATGATTAAGGAATTTGTTGCTAGCGCACTCGAGCAGATGTAATTTCGATGGATTGCTCGCTAAATCTGAAAGTAATATATAATTTTTTTTATCTGTTGGGAGGTTACACTTTTGGGAGGTTACAGCATCGAAGGTTTTTCAGAGGAATATCAGGTAAGCACAGTCTAATTACCAGTATTTAAATAGGGTATTGTGTTGCAATGCTCATGATTATGGGATTTTGATGCTTGGTTTCACGAATATTGTTTTCAGTTAGGATGGAAAAACCGCTAGGTTCAAGACAATGTTGGTCGCAAATGTTTTACTTGCATAGTTCCTTCCATAATGGTTTCAGTTCTATTGTTTGGTGACATATGATTCATAATGGACACACACATTTCAGTACATTTATGTTTTGATGTGGACTTTTATGTTGCAGTTTTATATCATAATATTTTTTACATAGAATTGTGTTACTTTTCAATTCTATATTCTTGTGAAAAAGGTAGTTAACTGAAAACGATCACATCGTAATAATTTTTCTGTATACCAATGATAAGCAATTCAACATAAAGTCGATAACAACAGATCAAGAAAAGCTTTTTTGCTGGAATAAAATTCTGAATATAGTACCTAATGTTTATACTTTATTTCATTCCTCCCAGTTACTATACTTTTCATGAATGAATAAGGAATATATAGCCTACATTTTTATTAGGACAATGGTTTGAAAAGCAAAACCTAGTTTCAATGTTAATAAGACTTTGTCATTGGCCAGCAATGACACTCCTGCTTATTTACTGGGACATTCCACTCTTCTCAAACTCTGATATAAAGTTTTGGTCTATGATCTCTGTCTCAATTCCTTCATCATTTCATTTTGTACCATAGTAAATACCGGGCAGCTTGACAAGAAAGGATTGGATTTAAAAGACTGAAAATTATAAAATAGGGAACGAAGTAAACAAAGCTCAGTGTAAAAAGGTTTATGCCCAAATTACCTAGAAAAATGGGACACTGTTGCCCTGTTAAGAAATCTCTTTCATACCAGAATAAGAAATCGGAACCCAAGGTAAGTAAGCAATAACTAAAAATCCTTATATTAAAATAACTCTCTTAACAGATGAAAATTGGAACACTGTTATACTGGCTTGACAAACAGACATGTCATGTAGCAAGTGCTGCTGCCTCAATTGATTTGTTAGTTACCGAAAAAAGTACACTAGCCTCATACTAGAGCTGCTGCAAAACACTTAAGAGAAGAAATATAGGAATTTGTTGATGTGTGTATGAATTTTGTGGCAAAGAATTTTGTTTTCTTCCTCAGGATCAATGTTATCCAGACTGAATGTACTTTTTTGAGGATAACAAACTCCTAATTTATATTTGTTTGGATTCTCCATAGTTCTATTCCATTTGACAATAGAATGAAGTTGTGCACAATGTGACAGGTTGTTGGCTAAACATTAACTCACATTGAGTTGTTTTATCAGACTTATTTATCTGCTTCTTCAGATATATGTGGTGGTCAGAACTACAATCAGTCTGTTACACATAAGTAAAAAGCTACTACAATACATCATTCCGAAGTTAAATAACTGGAAAGTATTGGTTTGTATGTCACGAAAATCGGAAAAGACATCGTCACTTTTCGTAAATCTGGCACTGATTCGTCCAATCATATTGTCGTATCAGGCCGTTACGAGATTTTATTTTAGACAAAAACACTGAAACAACTAATTTGATAACGTTACATGCGTATATGGTCCAATTAGCGACTGTGAATACGCGCAGCGCCATAGCACACTGGCTATGTTTTGGTCAGAGTATCATGGCGGCGAGCCGCGCCCCCATGGCTTCAAAACGTAGTACGGCTGGGATACTTAGCGCCATCTCCCTTTATTCTTACCTCCATGGTTCCAGGCGTGCATAATCCGAGACGTAACTGCGAGAAAAATACTTCAAATAACACAATAAGTAAGTGGAATTTATTGTTCGAACCCAGACGTTTGCCATCTATGCTATGATTGCTCTCTAATGTCACGTTCCGAGTAATCTACATTAGAGAACATGGACGTAATGAAAGAAGGTATACCACAGCAGTGTCATTTTGGTTTAGCGGTAACGCCCTCGATTTCCAAAGCGCTCGTTGATGTACAAGTCGTTATTGAAGTCTTTCTGTCGTTTTCTTTATTCAATCTGCAAACGGCCAGAACGAAATTCAGTGACTAAATCAAATGGCAAGATCTGCATCATATGCCATATCACAACCTCCATTCAGTCACATCGTAGAAGTGAGCAGAAGTGTCCGTTTTGGAAATACTGAGCTACTTCACAAGGAAGGCTCAGAAAAGCCTCACAGGAACTGTTAATGGCAGTAGTTTGTGTGTTGCTTGTCTTTTATCGAATCACCACCCGAGGCACATGCTACGGATGCAGTAAACATAGTGAGGTACATCTGGGGGTGAAAAACGTATTGAATAGCAGAATTTCACGCTTTTTTCGTCTCCTTCTTTCTGTATCTGCATACCTGCATCAGAAGAGACTCATTTTCCTTATAAATATACATTTTGTTTACTGTGTTGTACACTTTAATCATTTCATATCACTGAGACAATCAGTTTTCTATCATTACATCAAACTGTCTTCTTAAGATAGAATGATAAGTGTATAACTCAAGTATATGTTGTGATACATTTCAACGATGATGATAAAACATATGCTTCAACGACTCTCAAGCCAGTTTCTGTACGAGCAATTGCCACGTGACTAAACTCGCCATCACTATGCCGAAATTTTACGACACTTGCGTTGGCAACTGTTAAGTTCTCACACTGTATCACACACGACATCATCAAAACTAGCTGATCTGATAAAATACAGCAGAATACCTACTATGTCACTTTCAGTTAGCTGATGTTGTTCAGCTCCGTTATTAGAACTGAAAGTCAGATAGACTGTCTGCATTTCCATTAAAGACGCACTGAGACGTTTTCCTTCCGTATATAACTTATTTTTTCATGGAAAAGATGTGACATTACAGACAATATCATACAACTTCGGAAACATAGCGCACGCTATTTGTAGAATGGCTAGTGACGGGGTATTATAGGTCCAGCACTGCCACCGGTCATTCGATGCTAACTACACTAGCAGCATACAGAGACATCACGTACGTTACGTTGGCCTGTAAGACCAAAATAGCCAGAGCATTTTTTGATTTCGAAAAGGCGTTCGATAGAGTGCACCGCGATTTCTTGCTTCAAGAAATGAGACATATGGGATTTAACAACGCCTTTCACCAAAAAACACAAAAATGCATATGCGGAACACATTCCAATTTCAAAGTTAATGAGCAGTTTAGGAAACCTGTCCACATAAGACGGGCAATAAGACAGGGATGTCAACTCTCAGCAACCTTACATGCAATTTTCGTGGAGCAATTTTAAAAAAAATTCTAACGTTTACGCACTTTCGACTACAAAACTGCTTGCCACGTTTATGCAGACGACGTCTGTATAGCTGTCACAAACAACCATGATGTACAAAGAACCCAACTCATTATACGCCATTATATCAATGCTGCTGGTGCACAACTAAACAGAAATAAATCCAACTGTTGTTGTTAGAACCGTGGCAAGATAATATTATTCAAACCAGCTGGCTGCAACAGAGGGACAGAAGAAAACATTTGGGATTGATCATCATGGCAGAATCCAAATCAATGATGAAACGAAAATGGTAAGAAAAGCCCTTCACTGTAGGCTCCGCGTTCAGGAATATGCCGGCAGAAATTTAGATCGTAAAAAAGTTACATATACACTAAAACGTATTGTAGCATCAACGTTACCGATACCTAACGATGCTGCTAAGCATTTAACCTATGCGGATTGGTACCTTTGGAGGGGGAACATTTTTGTAGTACCCTTCAAAACCATGTAGTCAGCGCGCCACCAAGGGGGACGAGGACTCAAGGTTGTACAATACCAATGCACCGCTTCGTTTATCTGCAGAATGTTAAGAATATTGAAAAATAATCAAAATACTATCACTAATTTTTTTACGTGTTTCGCACCGCCAGCACAGGATTTATCAATAAATATAGAACACATAAATCCTGATCTAATTCATACACGAAAGATCAGTAGTACGGGGATGGCGGTGTCACTCCACTTTTGATAACAAATTGATATGCAAAAAAATTCAATTGATCAATTAATCACCCCGTCCCCGCCCAACCACGCCCCTGACCACGCCCACCCCCACCCTCAGATGACATCACGTGTTTTTCTGAGTCTGCTCATGGGCCCCAGGCCCCTCCCTACCCTTCCCCTCCCCCGATCTACCCTATGGGAAGGAATTTCGAATTTGACGAGAATTTCGAATTTTCTGGGAATTTCTTTGTCTCAGGGCTGTGTTGACTCCCACCCCACCGCCACCTGGGAAATGGTATGAAGTTCAATTTCGTGGTGCCCTTTCTGGAACTCGAACCCTGGTCCTCCTGGGTGAAAAGTCCATCCCCCTAACACAATTTAACCACTAGAGACGCTTGGCATTGACAGAAAATTAAAATTGGGAGTACCCTTTCTGAAACTCGAACCCTGATTCCACTGGATGGAAATCCCAAGTGCACCCTCCAACACAAGGAAACTGTCAAGATGCGGGAGAGAATAATAGGTTAGAGTACTTTATTTATTTTGGTTGGGAAACTGATGCAAAGTTCGACCCTAATTACGTAATTAATCAGAAAGATTAGGCCTAATTACAAAACCATATACATAGCGCTACACAAGGATGGCATAAAATCGCAATATAAATCAAAACCTGAAGATCCCATACAGCTGGTGTTATCGCGGTGGGAAAAAATTTCGCAATACCACTCAAAACTAGGGACAGACAGAGACTCAAACTTTACCCTACACCTACAAGCTGGTAGGGAAAAGGTAGTGGTGTGAGGTACTATATTTATTTTTTTGCGTGGAAATACGTTCAACTGACGAGTTACTGGTGTTGGACAGAGAGGAGTTTAAAAAGTCCATCACCTGTAAGCGTACAGTATCTATTCAACAATAGATGCTGTATGATTACGAGCATAACAGAGTTCGCTATAACTGCCTGCTCAAAAGCCACCCTACAGTCCAGGTAATCGAAGACAATACACGCTATCCGACTGATGGAAAAAATGCGTCACAGTTCTAGTTACACTTCAAAAATGTCGTGGGAAAAACAAGAAAACCAGCACTCGTAATGAACAGGTCATAATGCAACACATGTACTGGGGAAAATCGTCATCCTAAAAGACTGCAGAGGAGGCGATAATTTGACGTGTGTTCTCCTCAGTGTACAGTCTGCCGAAAAACCGAGGCCCTCTCACTTCCCCTCAAGCCTCTCCATCCCTCCCCCTGCCTCCCACCATCCACCTACGGGGAGGACACATGCTTCTTCAAACGTCCAGATGCTCTGCAGAGCGTCTAGCTTCCCCGCTGCTCGCCCTTTGGTGTTTTTCTGCAGCTCAACTGCCGACCAGTCTACGGCTACAGGCCCCACCAGGCGCTCCACCGTCACTCGCGATACGCACCACGCATTGAGGCGACGGTCCTAGGCAACACAAAAGGGAAGTTTACCGACATAACCCCGCCCATACGGAGAACAGTCCAGATGGTCCGGCAGCACTCGGCTTTCCACCATCTGGCCGCCGCCGTAAGGAGACACTCCTATGACAACACAATAGCGTGTATAGTCAGCTAAACAACAGGAGATAAAGGAAGGGTCGCCTCAACTTGTTCATCTAAAGTATAGTGACACAGCCACCCCTTATGGTTTGGGATCGCACCTGCAGCGGCGACCTAACACAGACTAGGCAGGCAGCACGTTTGCTCTGCTTTTTTTTTATGTCTATGATTATGCATGCGTCGCAGAAGCCTCCCATGATGTGCTCTTCTCGCTGGTGGATCCAACTTTGAACAAAGAACACATCTCCGTATGTAACACGTAATTGGTCCACGTTCCAGCCCTGTTCCAGATGTGACGTTTTGTGGATCAGCATCCCAACATCGCTCCGGATATAATGCGCATATAAGGGATTCGAATCCAGGAACTTCCATGAATTTTAATTACTGAGTTTTTGTTAAGCAGGACAATTACTACTATTAACTAATAATAATTATAAAGAACTCATAGGTACATAACTAAGGATGTTGTGAACTTAAATACTCGACTACATCTACACCGCCGGTCTTGCAACACATTTTCTCCTTATTCATTGTGATTTCTGCTTGGCATTAAAAGAAAATGATATACCCTTTGCACTTTCGTCGGTATTGGCATCCTGCCTGCATGTAAATAAAACGAACACAAATTAATATGATAATTTTTCCTAACTTAGAATAAAACTCTGTCTTTCATGCCTTCATCGGCAGTGAAGTCATCCACCATGTGACAAAAAATTAGTTTCATGTGTATATCAATCGTTTTGACCAATGGTCGTAAAATAATCAAAAATCAAGAGTCTGTTAAACGACTGGAAAGACTGAAATAGGTAGCTATGATTTATGTAAATTCTTCCCCTCTTTTACTTCCATTCTTTTTTAAAAAAGAGATAAGGGAAAAGAATTTTCCTCTTCTTCGAGGGAAAACAAAACGTTCATTTGTCATAAACTAAATTTTCTCTGTAGCAACAAAAAAAAAAAAAAAAAAAAAGAAATGGTTCAAATGGCTCTGAGCAATTTGGGATTCAACATCTGAGGTCATCAGTCCCCTAGAACTTAGAACTATTTAAACCCAACTAACCTAAGGACACCACACACATTCATGCCCGAGGCAGGTTCGAACCTGCGACCGTAGCAGTCACGCGGTTCCGGACTGAAGCACCTAGAACCTCACGGCCACCGCGGCCGGCTCTGTAACAACACAATAATTCAGTAACGTGTCTAGTTTCCATCCTTTTCTACCACTACACTTAGCCTGCAAGGGAAGAGGCAACAATTACTCAGATGAATCTGCGATTCTGTGACAACTCTTCCCATGCATCATCAACTGCTTCGCACAGCGCTGGCTTGGTTCTCGGTGGTGGTCTTCTTAACCTAATAATTTTCTCCATCTCTGCCCGAACGTACTCTGTAGGACTGCAGTCAGCACTTTTGGGAGCCCAGACCAGCAGCTCAATGTCTCCGTTCAGTTGAAAACAGTGTCTCACTCAGTTGGCTGTGTGTTCAAGAGAACGGAAGATTATTCTGCCTCCAAGAAATCTCAGGCGAACAGAAGGAATCATTGCGTTCTCCAGTATTTCGCAGTAGTACTGAGTAGAAAACAGACGGTCCAGTTGCCACAGAAAACTACAACCACTTGCTGATGTCCTTCCCCTAACTGTGATAGCAGTTATCCCACACCTTTACCTCTGATGGACATATTTGCTGTCAAATCTCGCTCCACTTGGTCGATATACAGGTACAGAAGTATTTTGTGAAGTAGAAAATAACTTCTCGAACGAAAATATAACATTTTTCAGTACGAAAGCGGTTTTCTTCATTAAGCCAGTGCGATGTTTAATCTGGCAGTCTTACGTTTCTCGTTCAACGTTTCCTCAATCGCTGGTCTTCGTCCATACCTTCCTTTCATGTTGAGACGACAACAAATGGTCGACCTTCTCACACTTAGCTGGATGGTGTTCCTAACTTCGTCGTGAAAGGGTTTTCATCACTGAAATGCATCTCCGTGGCAGTCCATGAACGTCCAGGGCGACGACGACTTTTGACTTGGCCATCCTCAGCCATCCTGTTGACCTACCGATGTATCGTAGATTACCCTTATCCTAGGGCACGGGAAATGTCACTGATACAGTATCCATCTGCATAAAGCGCAAGTAAGCGACGTTTATCAAATTCTTTGAGTTGTGACAGATATCAAGTAAGGTCATACTGACAAGGCAGAAGGAAACCAAGTACGATACAAGCTGGAGAGCACTTCCTTCGCTTCAGACTGAAAATCCATTCCAGATTACATGCTTTGAAAAAATATTTAATAAATTGGACACTTATGAGTATTGTCTAGAGTATCGTGTAAATGTATTTTGCCTCTAAACATCATGCGTAGTGAAAATAATATCTTTTTCAGAGATTAAAGACAAAATTTTGATTCACGTTGTGATGGAGGTCTTGTTCTTGCAGGTATCGTGTTTTAATCAACTGTTACCTCAGGTATTACACTACACAAGTATGTAACAGCGCTTCATTCAAGTGGCTGGATAGTGGTGTAGGTAAAGCGATAAGATTGTACACTCTTTTTCACGGGTTCGAATTCTGCCGCTTCTACAAATCTTAATTCGTTGTAAACAAAGAATTGTTAGTTCAGGGGGAGAACGTCTGTTGTAACGCTCAAAATACTCGTAGTGTCGTAAACATTTGTGTCTATGGCTTGCAATGCTCATTGGAGGAAAGCGGCGACAGATCGTCTACCTTGCTTTCCGTATTAGAAGTACACCTCGGTTTGAGAATGAACTCAGTCTTCAGATGTTAATCGTTTTTTATTTTTAGCTGTAACATGTCCTTAGATGTTAAACTTGGTTTCAACTAATGACTTCCAAAACCACAGAAATACAACGGGTGGTACTTCTTAGGCCAACTTATAATGCAGTGCTATCAGACGAAAAACTCTCCATAGCTCAGGCTGTGTAGACTTCGTTTTTAATGCTTTTTCTAATTGTACAATAAACTTTTCTTCTTCGATAAATTTGTGAACGTTGCTACGTAAGATATTTGAAGATTAAACCAAAATCGTTCACCTATGACTACGTTAAAAGAAATCTTCTTAACAGTACTAAATAGCGGTTTGTGGAGCAATTACTGGCTGTATTTTGCAGTATTTCGCTGGTCAGAAGGGAGGGAAACTTTCTGATCACAAAACTAATCTCTCAGAAGGGAAGGAGGGACGAAATGAAACCTCGCATGTTGAGATGTCATGTGCCTTGTATTTCAGTGATTACAAAATCAAATGTACGAACAATGAAGTTGACAATACGGGCACAGTATTGGTGTTAATATTACGTTGCGGTATCTGCGACCTCAAATTATTCAGAGCCAGATTTGCATCAGGAATATGCAGGAACGAAGCCTATGGCACTAATAAATTCTGCAGTTCGTTTGCATTGCTTGCACATGAAAATACTGTTGTAATACGGTTATAGAGCCCAAAAAGTCAACTGCGTTTTTTTATGGTGAGAAGGAGCTGTGGATAACAATCTTCGCTACATCACTTTACTAAAAGTCGTGTTCGACAAAGTTAGAATGTCTGGTTGGCGATTATGTGTAAGGATTCTTAGTCGGATGTCAGCTTTGCAACGTCGAAATAGTTTTCTACTTAGTTGAATTGGATACTACAGTTAGAGCAATTCAGCGAAAATGTGATCTTGGGCCACGTAAAATGATTTTTCACAACGAAGACAGTTGATCTGTATTATTTTTCTTCCTTGTACTGCTTGAAATAGGAGACGTAGACCAAGTCATATGGAGAGAATAATCCTGACATTTAACATTGAATAGAAGACAGTAACATCCTCTGGCTTTGAAAGTGATGTTTACAGCCAGTGTTAGAGTTTTATAAGCATCACTGCTAAGCGCAAGTACATGAAGTAACGCCTTCATCACTTTATATAGTTTTAACGTACTCTTCGAATACTTGGAGATGTTCGATATCAACTAGAAAAATATTCCCTAGACATAGAAATAACTAAATAACTGCTTGTTACGGTTCAATTCCCATAGAACGCTGCAATCATTTGCTGCGAACTATTTAGTTATTTTTGGAGAACTGCTTCTAAAATTGACCAAGAAGCATTAAATGCTTCCTACAATCTTGTGTGTAGCAGCAGCAGAAGGAAGAAGTAATAGCGCTAATGGCTGCATTAATCAAAGCATTTGGTAGCTTTATACTCTGCAATAGTATTTCTCGATTTAAAATTTTTCTTGAAACAGCGAAAATTTCAAAAGGGCTTCGAATTGAGGCTATGAGGTCTAAAAAATTCTTTACATTATGCTGAATGGGAGTACCATAATTTCTGTGCTCTGCTGATAATTAACCAGTTAATAGACAAACGAATTTTCTAAATTGTAAGGGCGTCATTCATCAAGACACAGTCATGAATGTAGCAAATGTGGTCTTTGGCGGTCTCGTGCATTGATCGTAGTTTCCCAGCTGCGACGCGGGGGTCCGATTCTCACTTCCGTCATCTATTTTAAACAAACACGGAAAGATCTGCTTCTCGTCTAGTAATGCCAAGTGAAGAACGCTAGTTTGTACCGTGGTTGAGAATCCCTTAGCTACCAACTGGGGCAGAGCCGGATTAGGTTGGGCCACAGCAGAAGCGGAAGTCGCGGGAAATAGAAAGCCTGCCACCAGTGAGCTTCCGTACAGTAGAAATTTATTTAATGAGCCAATGGTTACGTTAGGTGACAGGGCTCTTATTTTATTTGAACTTGAGACTTTGAAAAATTTGGTGCTGGGCTTGGATTCGAATTCGGATGGTATCTGACCCACACACAACGATATAGTTCGATCATTTCGTTGTTTACCCCAAGGGTTTCAAACTCCTCTAGGTCTGCACGAAAATCACACATATGGGTTCGAATCGTCGTCCCGTACAAATATATTTGTGCTTTCATTTCAAGCCCTAGCAGCATATGCACACCGAGCTAGTAGTGATAAATAATTTTCATTTTAATGTCTCTTCTGCCAACGGCCTTGCCTTACTGGTCACACCGGTCCCCGTCAGATCACCGAAGCTAAGCGCTGTCGGGCTGGGCTACCACTTAGAGGGTGACCATCCGGTCTGCCGAACGCTGTTGGCAAGCGGTGTGCACTCACCGCTTGTGAGGCAAACTGAAGAGCTACTTGATTGAGAAGTAGCAGCTCCGGTCTCGTAAACTGACATACGGCCGGGAGAGCGGTGTGTTGACCAGATGCCCCTCCATATCCGCGTCCAGTGACGCCTGTGGGCTGACGTTGAAACGGCGGCCGGTCGGTACCGTTGGGCCTTTCAAGGCCTGTTCGGATGGTGTTTAATGTCTCTTCATGTGTTCTGAACCATAACGATAGGGGCCATTTTTCTAGTCAAATATACAGACATCTAACCTTCGCTAACAATTCGTGGATAGGAAACAACGGCGATAGGTGCTGGGTTCTATCCCCACTTTGGAAAAAAAATTGTATCCTCATTTTAAATTTAATTAATTAAATATCTAACACCTGATGTCACTTACAATTAGCTAACAATCTGATTAGGTGCTGGTTTCGAGTCACCGTCGTAAAACTTTATATCGTGTAATCTTTTTTACTTGAAATTACATTAAACGTTTTTCGTGGTTATTTAACAGGGCGATACTAGCCGCCGGCCGAAGTGGCCGACCGGTTCTAGGCGCTGCAGTCTGGAACCGCGCGACCACTACGGTCGCAGGTTCGAATCCTGCCTCGGGCATGGATGTGTGTGATGTCCTTAGGATAGTTAGGTTTAAGTAGTTCTAAGTTCTAGGGGACTGATGACCTCCGCAGTTAAGTCCCATAGTGCTCAGAGCCATTTCAACCATTTTTTTGATACTAGCCTTGACATGATTTCTGGGAAAGAGCTCAAAAAGTTTCAACTTCAGAATTGCTAGCTGGTGAAAACTTCGATATTTCACGACTCTTTATGCCTAGTCACCAATGACGGACGTTGCTGCGATTGAATCTCCGTCAGGCACCAAAGCTTTTCTTAGTGAATCTAGATCTAGAACAAAAAATTTCGGTACATCGTTTAATGTTCACACATGTGGACAAATAATTGCTAGATCATGAGTACAGTGAAATTACTGGTGTCATGACGATAACTTTGAGGTTTCCATAGGGCGCTTGGTATTGTTAATCGCGCTATTTTAGCATATTAGCTCAACATCCAGTTTATGACAAACCACTCGTATCAGGAAGGGCGTTTGCTAGGTTTGGGAAAGCCTTTTAAAGAGCAAAAATTCTTCGAACTTCAGAAGTTCAGATGTTATCTCAAAATAACTTTTTCATAAAAATATTTAATTTTGCCTAAAGACTGCTGGAATGACTTACATGATTAACCCAAATACTAATTAGTGTGGTACTGATTTTGAAATGTCACTTAATGTTATAAAATTGAGTTTACAGGCGTTAACGACTGTTCATCTCTAATGACGCGTTTCCTGGTTTTTGCAACATGATGGTTTTGATTTAGATCTGTCCTGATTATGTTAAAAAATAGTTTTCTCTAGTGACCTCTTGTGGTATCCATTTTGTATAGTTAAACGACTGTACTGCAAAGAGATTAGAGGAGCTGCAAGACAGCAAGGTTATGTGGGCTGCATGCAAAAAGACGAAACGCAATTCAGGTTGTTCGGATACTTTTGGGTCCGATAGTACATGATGGTTCCTGAAGTAGTGGCGGATATTAATCACACACTCATAATTATCTCACAAATAGCCTGGTTGTAGATCCATCTTTACTGGAACGTTTTTGTGTCTTTTATGCTCCAGTTTTACTCGTGATGGTTTTCGCTATTAGTTATAGTACACCCTGCGTATTTCCTTTACCCAGTCAAAAAAAAAAAATTGAAAATCCCCTTCAATAAAGAGTGATTCATTTCAGTGTCATCACTCGCTAGAACTTGTGGTTTACTGGTTATCGGTCTTAGAAGGAAGATACTCCGACTCTGTATTTACATTCTCAAGTACTGGAGGTGAGAGATTATGAAATCATGCTGCCTATATTCTTGGAACACAACGGAATTTTGATTGAAATATGATAATGGGTCATAGAATTAAACAAACAGATATTTACGGAAAAGTATTCGAAATTGCGAATATGAACTGCTATCAGGTATATATTGGAATGACGGCAATGCAAATGTGTGCCGGTCCGGGTTTCGAACCCGGATATCCAGCTTTACGCGAGCGGTCACCTTAACCGCTTCTCTGTGCTAATCACGGCTAGACCCAAACTTCCGTATATTGTCGTCTAGGTGTTAGAACTTGTACTTTAAGTACATTTTCATCCAGAAAGGTCATTTTTATTTTGAGTCGAGGGCCTGGTGCTGACGAATAAATACGAAATAGTAGTGCCTATGCATGTCCGAAGAAACAGTCCATCTTACTTCTTAATAACACAGGCACTGCTATTACGTAAATAGTTATATATTTGACGCTCGTAATTTGTTGAGCTCCAGATAATAAGTGAATGAAAAATGTCCTGTTGCATCTCAAACTGACAGGTGTGAAACTTTTCCTTTCACCAGCGTCGCATTTTAAAGCTCAAACAGCCGCTCATAAAGAGCTTTTGTCAGGATTGCAGACAATCAATCAGACTTTTGTCCAGTGGAAGTTGCATTATATTTAGAACCTAAGTTGACTGATTATCTGCAAGCTAACGGAAACTTTTGTTCAAGCTTCATTATTCCCATACTAATGGCCCCTTTAGCAAAAGTAAAAGTAATGGAGTACCTTATCGTTCGCAAATGCGTTTCCTGACTCACTTTTTCATTTCTGTTAGTGTACTTAGCTTTGTTAGAGAATGTGGACTGCATCGTCAGATATTTTCACAACTGTATGACAGTAACTCACGATTTCATGGATCCAAAATACTGAACTAGTCAAAAATTTCTGTTGGTAAGATATCACGACAAATTTTTTCTTAATACTGAGTTTATTGTTTAGCGATTTATTCGAGAATAAGATGCCACCAGTCGCTTTTTTGGATTTTTGATCCGATTTACTGCACCATTAACATGTTTTCGTATCTCTGCAGGCTCATGGCTCTGAGCACTATGGAACTGCTGTGGTCATCAGTCCCCTAGAACTTAGAACTACTTAAACCTAACTAACCTAAGGACATCACACACATCCATGCCCGAGGCAGGATTCGAACCTGTGACCGTAGCAGCAGCGCGGTTCCAGACTGTAGCGTCTAGAACCGCTCGGTTACTCCGGCCGGCTCTGCAGGCTCATCATCAGAGGGAGGCGTTACAGGAACATCATGTCGTGGACCAAGGGTAGTTCGACGCCATGGTGACACTACTGGTGAGAATGACGGAAATTTAGTTGGCGGTGACAAAGCTTTTATGAAACGGTAGGTTGTTATGTTTTAGGTACTTACAGCGCACTGCATCGTGATATACACTAATACTCATAAATTAAGGATAACTGAAGAATGTGGTGCCACATAACGTGGCACATAGGGAACACACACGTCACGGATCTGTAAGTCCAAGATATTGGTGGTAAGTTGAGAAAACCGTCCCGAAACACATGTGCTACGAAACGCCACTGTTTCCTGTGCTTGTAACCCGACATCAATATGGGATATGATCACCATGCACACGTACATAGGCCGCACAACGGGTTGGCATACTCTGGATCAGGTGGTCGAGCCTCTCCTGGGGTACAGCCTCCCGTTCTTGCACCAATGCCTGTCGGAGCTCCTGAAGTGTCCTAGGGGTTTGAAGACGTGCAACGATACGTCGACCGAGAGCATCCCAGACGTGCTCGATGGGGTTTAGGTCTGGTGAACAGGCAGGCCACTCCATTCACCTGATATCTTCTGTTTCAAGGTACTCCTCCACGATGGCAGCTCGGTGGGTCCGTGCGTTATCATCCGAGGAAGGTGGGACCCACTGCACCCCTGAAAAGGCGGACATACTGGTGCAAAATGACGTCCAGATACACCTGACCTGTTACAGTTCCTCTGTCAAAGACATGCAGAAGTGTACGTGCACCAATCATAATTCCACCCCACACCATCAAACCACGACCTCCATACAGGTCCCTTTCAAGGACATTAAGAGGTTGGTATCAGGTTCCTGGTTCACGCCATATGAAAACCCGGCGAGAATCACTGTTCAGACAATACCTGGACTCGTCCGTGAACATATCCTGGGACCACTACTCCAATGACCATATACTGTGTTCTTGACAGCAGGCTTTACGGGTTCTCCTGGGACCAGGGGTCAGTGGAATGCATCTCGCAGGTCTCTGTTCAGTCGTCTGTAGACTGTGTGTCTGGAGACAACTGTTCCAGTGGCTGCGGTAAGGTCCCGAACAAGGCTGCCTGCAGTACTCCGTGGCCGTCTGCGGGCACTGATGGTGAGATATCGGCCTTCTTGTGTTGTACACTGTGGATGTCCCGTACTGTAGTACCTGGACACGTTTCCTGTCTGTTGGAATCGTTGCCTTAATCTTGAGATCACACTTTGTGTCACACGGAGGGCCCGTGCTACGACCTGCTGTGTTTGACCAGCCTCCTGTCGCCCTAGTATTCTACCCCTCATAACGTCATCAATATGTGTTTTTTGAGGCATTTTCAACACACAGTCACCATTAGCATGTCTGAAAACGTCTGCACACTTACTCGGTGCACCGTACTCTGCCATGTACCACCACACCTCTGCGTATGTGGACTGCTGCCAGCGCCACCGTGAGACGACCGCAGGTCAAATGCACCGCATGGTCATACCCCGAGGTGATTTAAACTTACAAACCGCCCACGGGAGCGTTGTTTTACCATGTATCAGCACTGTCCTTGATTTAAGAGCATGAGTGTACACGGCAAATCCCTTGTCATAATCTACATTACCTGGTAGAACACTCAAATATACACAGCCTTTACTCTTATTCACAGAAGACAAACACTGGCTGTTATTATAAAGGGGTGTGAATATGAGAGATAAGACGCTTCGCTGTGTTGTGATCTTTGACCTGAGGTACACTATATTACAGTACTGGATGTTTATAAATTAGTTACAGAAAAGAAACCTTTAATTGTGAAAAAGATTAAAAAACTTACAGAAATATTTGATATAGCACTGAATGCAATATATCTTCAAGTTTTATTTATAAATGTTCACTGTGGCTACCTTTTGTAACACGACAAATGCCACATCTGTATTCACTTTCCTCCCAAATCCTATGAAAGCTTGCAACGTTTCCAATTTGTAGGGTTTGTAGGGTTTGAATGACAGGCGTTTCCGTAATACCTTCCACACTGTAACAAAGGGCACATTCAATTCTAAGCTGACACGCCTACGAATTTAAGACTACTGAACTTGTCCAATGGCTGTGTCGGAGACTGCTGGCCGACCCTGACCCAGTGTCCTAAGTGATACACGGACAGTTTCGGTAAAACGATTCCACCATTTAATAAAAGTTTGTCTTTGAGGTGGTGGCTCGCGATATTTATCCTGAATTGTCTCTGAAATGAAGTAGCGAATTTGGATTCATGTAACCATAAATAGCACTGGGAAAGCTCTGCAGCGTTACGACTCCATGATGACTGTTAGAATTCGCGCGTGCCACCTAACGGAAAGTCGGCTGCTAACAGAGTTAGTGGGGAATAAGACTTGACGATATATTTCATTGAGAGTAATATCAAACATTTCTATAAATTATTTTTCCTTCCCAAAATTAAAAGTTACCTTTGTATAACTAATTTACAAACATCCTTCAAAAATATCACGAGTACAGTTTTTAAATGAATCGTGCTAGCTGCTGCATATGTGGATGACACAATAATATCTTTCAGTGGTCCAAAAGTAGATCTAAATACACTTGCAGATTAAATGAATAATATGCACCCAGATGTCAGATTTATAGCTGAAAATCAGATCACTGAAGGAATTAATTCCCTTGCTATGTTACAATAACAAGCATACCTTTCAAATATATAGAAATCGCACTACCACTGATGTATTAACAACACCCCCTGCCACGCGAAAAACATAAAAACGTTCTTCAGGTCATCTGTAAACCATATGCTCTACATCCTCTTTAGTTAAGCAGATGCATGTAGAGACATGAACGTTCTTAAAGTTATAGCCCAAAATAATGACTACAACTCCTCCCTCATAAACACCCTAGTTGAAAAAAATAAATTTAAGCAACCACCATCACCATTACACATTTAGAAAGAAATGCCGAAATTTGCGTCTTACGTTCCTTGACAAATTGCCATACAAACTAGCAAATCTTTTCAGACCCCATGACACAAAATGTCCTACACTGACGATGAACTACAAAATAAAATTGTTCACAATAATAATTCCACTGAGAGCGGCATATCAGTATTCTGGCACACGCAAACTCACTTGCTCATGTTTTTGGTTCTATTAGGACAACAGAGATAAATTTTGCACACCGATACAAAGAACATATGGCGGCCCTTCTACTCAAAAACTTAAATAACTCCAGATTTCCATAACATATTACATATCATTAACACTCCGTGGCTGGTATCAGCGACAACATTTCTGTGCTAATCATTGTTGAGAAGGGGTTACAGATGTATCAGCTTTAACAAGTAGAGATTTGCATTCATAAACTAAAAAATCACCTCAGAAAATCCCTAACGAAGGATCTGAATCAGTGCAGAACTTTTTCTTCCAGAATATCCAAGGCACTTTGACACTAAAACACAAAAATGAGAGTAATAAGACATATTCACCGTACTGCATAAATTATATTCTCCTAGCCATGTAACAACTATGGTATTCTGTAACTCATTCAGTCCCTAACTACACACTACATATTTCATTCTATTTGTTTATTTTTGTATAAACTTTAAATCCAAATTACATGTACATTTGCAATATTAGAACACTCCTCCAGCTGGTAAAATTCACTGAAATATATTATCTGTACTCATAATATTTGTACTGTAATACAATGTCTTCGGGCCAAATGTCCTTATGAAGCAAAGTGTGGTAGCTATCATTTTTATACACTTTTTTTTATAAGAACAACTAGTTTTACCTTATGCGCATGTGTAAAACCAACTGCAGTTAAAGACTGTGTATATTTGTATTACCTGTTAATGTTCATTATGGGAATGGATCGTAATAAGTACAGAAAATAGCTAAAGCCGGGGATAAGTTAAGCTGAAATTTTTACAAAGAATTTTATCATATTCAGAAAGGATAGATAAAACACAGTTCGTGGTGGAGCGTTTAATGCTATCAGAAATAGTTTACTTGCAGTGCAATCAAGTACATAGTTCCTGTGAATTAGTATGGGTAGAGGCTATACTTGACAACCGGAATAAATTAATATTTTTTTCCCTTTTTCCTAGCGCTGTTTCGTTCTTGTTTGGTTTTTTATGGTGGCAAGTTTAAGTGAAGAACGGCAAACAGTGAAATTTTGTTTTCTACTCGTTGAAACTGCTGTTTAAACTGTTGTAACGCTGAAAAAAGCCTATCAAGATGACGCTACTGGAAAAACTTATGTGTACGAGTGGTTTGCTAGATTTAAAAATGTTGTCCATTGATGACAAACCTCGTTCTGGACGTCCATCAGCTGCCCGAATCGATTAAAACACCGAAGAAAATCGGAGAGCTTGAGCTCACAGACCGTCGGTAGACAACTGATCAACTGTCAGAGATTAGTGGGATATCTTGGAACTCGATTCAGTGAAATTTAACGGTGGATTTTGGAATTAAAAGGGTAGCTGCCATTTTTGTTCCCCAGGTTCTGACTGACAATAAAAAGGAACGTCGAGTTGAAACATGTCGAGCTTTGACAGAACAGCTTGAAACTGATCCTGATTTTCTGTCGAAGGTCTTTACTGGTGATGAGTCACGGTGCTGTGGTTACGACTCAGAAACAAAGCAACAATCAAGCCAATGGAAGACGTCATAGTCACCCGTTCAAATTATGCCAAGTCAAATCACACATCAAAACAATGCTGATATGCTTGTTTGATGCCAACGGCGTAATTCACTGGTTGGTTGGTTGACTGGTTGGGGAAGGGGACCAAACAGCGAGGTCATCGGTCCCATCGAACCAGGGAAGGATGGGGAAGGATGTCGCCCTGCCCTTTCAAAGAAACCATTCCGGCAGTTGTCTGAAGCGATTTAGGGAAATCACGGATAATCTAATTCAGGATGGCCGGACGCGGGTTTGAACCGTCGTCCTCCCGAATGGGAGCCAGATGTGGGTGTAGTTTATTCAGAGTTTGTTATCCCAGGTCCGACCGTCAATCAAACCCTCTATTTGGAAGTTTTAAGAAGAAATTACAATGAACAAGCTGCATGGTCACCGATGGTATCTGTTCTTTCGGAAATGTCCTTAAGAACAGATACCATCTTCGCATATAGTTTTAAGAAGATTGCGCAACAGTTTTCGTCAAAAAAGACACGATTTGTGGCAGACGGGAGACTGGTTCTTCCATCACGGCAACTTGCCTGTACACTGTTAGACAGTTTTTGGCTAAAAATGGCGTGGCTCCACTGCTCCACGCACCTTACTTGCCTGACCTGGCTCCATGCGACTTTTTCTTATTTCCACCCATGAAAAGGGGATGAAAGGACAACACTGAAGAAGTCAAAGAAAATAAAAAAAGAAAACGAGGGAGGAGCTGTTAGCCATTTCTAAAGATGACTGCAAAAAAGTTTCAAACAATGGAAGCACCGATTGGACAAACGTATTAGTTGTAATGGAGAGTATTTTGAAGGGAATAAGGTTGTTTCATAAACAAATTCAAAGTATATAGCTCTTAAAAAATAATTCTGATTTTTTTTGGGGTACGTCTTGCATGTTGCGAAAAGTAGCAGTTGACTCTCATCCGCATGGGTATCAAAAGGAATCCGCTAAACTTCGGTTACACGGTATATCACACTAATACAAAGACTGTAAATTCAACTAATTACTTAGGGATTACAATTACGAATAACTTAAATTGGAACGATCCCATAGATTATGTTGTCGTGAAAGCAAAGCAAAGACTACACATAGAAAATGCATCAGGTCTACTAAAGAGACTGCCTACACTGGACTTGTACATCATCTTCTGCTTATTGCTGTGCGGAGTGGGATCCGCATCACATAGGATCGACGGAGGACATCGAAAAAGTTCAAAGAAGGGCAACTCGTTTTGCACAATCGCGAAGCAGGGGAGAGAGTGCCACGGATGTGATAAGCGAATTGAGGCGGCAGTCATTAAAACATAAGCGTTTTTTGTTGTGGCAGTATCTTCTCATGAAATTTCAATCATCATCTTTCTCCTCATAGTGTGAAGATAATTTGTAGACGCCCACCTACAAAAGAAGGAATGATTATGATTATAAAATAAGAGAATTCAGAGCTCACACAGAAATATTTAAGTGATCTTTTTCCTCGCACGCTGTTCGAGAGTGGAACGGTGGAGAAATAGCTTGAAGGTGTACGCGAATTTTAACTTTCTCGGTGAATCTCGGTGATGAAGTCTTCTCGGATTATCAGCCGAGTCAAGGTGTCTCTCTGCTGCAACGTTTCAACGAGTTTCAGATTACAAGTAGGAAACTTGTTGAACCGTTGCCGCAGAACGGCTGAGAACCCGAGAAGACTTGATTAGCTTTAAGGTGGTTCAGTGAACTCTCTGCTAGGCTCTTAACTGTGAATTGCAGAGTAATCATGTAGTTGTAGGTGTAGATTTGCCATGGATATCGCGATGCAGTGCACTATTAGTACCCAAGCCGTAAAACCTTTTCGTTTCGTAAATCGATAACTATATCTCCGTCATTTTCGCCAGCACCATCGCCACAGCGTTTAGCCACATTTGGTCCGCTATATAATGTTCCTATAACATCTCTATCCGATGATGAGCCTGCAGTGGCTCAAAAACATGTTAATTGTACGTAAACCGGCTCAAACGCCCTAAAAAGCGACTGGTTGCATATTTATTCCCAAATAACCCGATAATTTAAATCACAGGTGCAGTACGTCATCCATAATGGATAACCGGATAGTAATTGTTTACTTTCGCTTAGGTGCGTCCTGCCACACTCATTTTTTATGTGGCTTGGTTTTCTCAAATTACTGCAGATAAATGGCACCGTCGTTTCTACAACGATCTCACAGTTGATCCTTCCCTATTCTTGTTGAATCATTATCTACTGCATATTAACATCTGATCATATTTCCTCCTCTCTTAAACAAATACACATGACTAGGTCCAAGAGAAAGTCCCATTATATAAGGAAAATACCTTGAAAATATTTCGCACTTCGTCGCTTCCTTCTTGCTAGTTAAACACCAGATGGCTGTGGACTCAGAGCTTCATGTAGCGCTGTGTCTTCAATATATTACGTCTTTCCAGTGCTGTCAATCAGTTCTAAAACCTACTAAAAGTAGCAGAACATATTCGCATGCATCTGAACGTTACCTGCCTGCACAGCAGCATAATAAGTACAATTCCACTTCCTTCCGCAAAGTGCTGTGGGTTCCTCACACCTGTGCTTCTTCCCCTGGCGAAGAGTCTGGGTAGAATCTTGACTATCAAGGCTTTTACCGACTACGTTAGCCACAGCTATAGAAAAATGTTGCACATGGTATTCATTCCCCCCCACCTCCCCCCCCCCCCCCCTTGCGATTGCGGCTGTTCGAGGGATGTTTCCGGTATAGGAGATCAAACGCGATGCTATTGCGTCAATGAGATGCTCAATGAGATACTTATCTGCTGCTTACGCTAGCCTGGAGAGCTGGAGAACGCTAAGGTGACGCGAAAAGGATACTGGCCTGCTGGAAATTCCCTTGATGTTACAGGAACGGAAGTAGAGCGAACTAAGTGTTGTGTTCTTGGCGAGTTGTCTAGTATTCTCTCAACAAACATCAAAGGGCTGGGGTATTTTAGAATATCTCACTTAATACCATTATAACCAAAACCTGTTCTGCAATCGGCAGAGTGTGTGTCTCAGTTACATACTATTCGTATACAAACTCAGTTCTTAGCTGTGGAATTCTTTTCTGTGGGCAAACACACATTTGGACGCAATTTTCAAATATAGAAAAATTATAAGATCCGGAAATAGTAACCGGTCTGTTCAAAACGTTAGCATTTATCAGTCACTTATGCACATAAAAACTTTCGTAAGTACAGCACCAATGGCTCTGTGCATATATATGGAAGAAGATCCAGACTGAATGTACATTTACTAAGACTGACTTAACAGAAAACTCAAAACAGCATTTCATACCAAGGAATAAAATTGTTCAATAAACTGCTTAAAGAAGTAAAAGAGATTACTAAATAAAACTCATTTCAAAAATAACTAAAAAGTATCTGCTTAAGAACGCATTCTACACAGGGAAGGATTACTTAGTTAACATTGTCTAAATCTTTAGTGAAAAAATTTAATTCTGTTGATTTATAATAAAAGACCCCTGTCACATCACAACATACTTTCGCACTATAAATATTGTTTATTTTGGAAAATTTTTCACCAAACCTCTCCTGATACTAACATGATATCCACTTTCCGAGCCGGCCGCGGTGGCCGCGCGGTTCTGGCGCTGCAGTCCGGAACCACGGGACTGCTACGGTCGCAGGTTCGAATCCTGCCTCGGGCGTGGGTGTGTGTGATGTCCTTAGGTTAGTTAGGTTTAACTAGTTCTAAGTTCTAGGGGACTTATGATCTAAGATGTTGAGTCCCATAGTGCTCAGAGCCATTTGAACCATTTTGAACTTTCCGAGCTCAGTATCTTATTCTTCATGGAGGGACCCTGTCTTAGTTTTTCCGGCCAGTAAACGAAAAGTTGCAGCACGAAAACTGAATCCAAAATATGATAGTCATAGTCCTGGTATAAGCGATAGTGTGCAGCGATTGGTGTAGAGAACTGTGAATTTAGTACAGCGCTTGCTGATTACATGCAAGTAACCTTTAATATGTTTTAATTCTCGTACAATAGTGAAATCAAATGGTAATACATGCAACACTAAACTATTCAAACGCGTTGGCCGAAATGAAAACATACAATACCAAATTGTTGAAACGCGTTGGCCGAAATTATCCGGCACTTACAAGAGATCATTACAATAAAGACGCGCTTTGCGGTGTGGAATCCATAATAACCTATCGATCAAACAAAACGACTGCGGGAAAGAAATCTGTTCTCAATAAAATATATGTACGCTCTCCGATTATGTTACAAAATGACTTTGTGTTAAATGTTGGCCCCGAATGTTGCGAAACTTGTCAGTTTAGAAAACAATTGCTGTACCAGAATTATTATCGTAATTACACAACAAATGATCAGTGTATAAAACGCATCTGACATTGTCTGTTAAATCTGTTTCAAATCACAATGTAGCACTTTCATAAAATATTTCACATGCATTAAACCTCTGAAATTATACTGATATTCTCGTAATTGCGCTCTGACAATCACTGTGCCCGACTTTGAATGTGAACTACAATGATAATAAAATTTATGGCTTACTTGTGCGCAATGGACCGCTCGTCTGTTCCGCAGCCTTGTTTTTTAATTTTTATTTTTATAAAATAATAATCTGACTGTCAAAATTAAACTTCACCCACCGTACTCACGATGTGCAAAGCGAGACGGGACTTCATCAGTGTTCAAAAAATGTTACTCAGCACACAACTAACGATGTGCAAGGCGAGTGTGCAGTCAAATAAAACCATGAATGCAAATGAAAAACTGAGTACTAATCTCACCGACAAAGAAATAACTGAATCGACACTTTTAAGTTTTAACTGGGCTTCATTAAGTCATAGCAACGATACAACATTCAGCACTTCCTACACATGAACTAGTTCACAGAATGTCCCACTAGCATTTATCACTGCGCTGAAAGACAGCCACATAACTTCGTTACAAAAACCTTATAGAAAATCTAAATCACAGGCACTGTTATAACAATCAGCATAATGAGCAATTATAAATATAAAACCCACGTTACCTTTTCTCATTCATCTAATATTACAGTACTTATAATTAATATCTTTCTTTAAAAATCATATTAAAAAACTGCTCCAGCTTCCGTTCCAGGGCAGGCCGGTTTCCATCCATTTCAAACCAAGTACATCACTACACACAGTTGCTACTCGCAAACACTCTCTGCTCTCACAAAATAAATCTAACCTCTCTGACCAACATCCCTGGTCTCAAACATGGGTCCAAAGTGTATAATTATAAAGGCAATGTGAAAGTGATGTTACAAGGCTTGAGAACATTTACCAAATTTACAAATTAAGTCATACTTGTGGCCCAATGACATACTCAGAATTATCATATGAGATAGGACAGCAACGTTTCAACATTATGGAATAACTTTTTTGCAAGAACATAGATATAAAACAGTATTGTACACAGGGGATAAAATGAACGATATTCTAATAACAGTCTGACAGTCTAGCTCAGTTTTCGTAGGAAGGAAACTAATCTTCTTTAGATAAATGGTGAGATGATTCCTACTGTAACGGTACAGCCGACGTCTTATTCCATCATCCATCACTATCGGTGTACCACGACATGTCCAATAGGACTGTAAGAAGTCAGTAATCCACTTTTGGAAAGTAATATACCATTATCAAACAATGGCGCTACAGCTTAAAAACCTGCATGACTTCACACTGTTCTGTATTAATAGCACTACATTGTAAAAACGCTATAGTGAAAAGAAGTGCATTCAGTTCAAATAGTATAACAACAAAACCAAGAATGTTTAATTATATCTTCACTGCCTTGTAATATCGTGTAAGATCTCTATCGTGTGAGATCCCACCATAGACTAGCAGTTGTTGGCTCTTTGTTTCCTTTTCACCAGTACAGAGTGTTAACAACTCTGATGCAGTATAACACAAAAACAGTGCTTGGAACCTGAAACTTTGTTTGGGGGCAATTTTAGTTTAGGAAATACGGCCAAAAAGGTTTTTGTAACGTAATAATATGCTTCAGCCATCATGACGATGGACTCAAATCTACAGAATTAGTTAAAATACATGTTTATACGTTTCACAGTACATCGATATACCCTGTATTATCCCTCAGATTGCCCTCTCCGCTTATTGAAAAAATGTTACATGAAGAACAGCATTATTGTTTACTATGAATAACAATATTGATCATCATACCAAAACACCTGATGTGTGCAATCAATGGTGGGTGAAAAAACGGAGCGCAGCTTCTTATTTTCCTGAATATCTCTGGGGAGTGACAAAGCTGCCACTGTGTCTAAGCCCCACATAATTGTGCAGAAATGCACAAACCTTAAGGAAAACTACAAATGGGCACTCAGCACTAAGGCTCGTCACAAACTTCACATACATCTATATCTATCCTTCGCAAGCCATCTTCCAGTGTGTTCAATGTATATCCCTTTCAATTCTCCCCTTTCCTGTACCAGTTGTGAATGGTCGTCGAGAAGACAGACTATTGGTAAACTTCTGTGTGAGCTCAGACGTCTCTGATTTGGCGTTCATGGTCCTTTCGCGATATAAAAGGAAATAATATATTGGTTAACTCTTCTAGCAACATACCCTCTCGAAGTTTTAGTAGTGATGCACTGTTTGATTCAGCACTTCTCTTGTACCATATGCCACTAAACGTAAATTAGCATACTTGTGATTCTTTTGCTTTTACTAGGCGAATCCGTTACGAAACGCGATCCTATTCCCTTGGCTTCCCCTCAAACACACATACAGCAATAGAAGAAATGGTAAACATTATTCTTAAAAGAAACATTCACTGTTTTTCTGCGAATAGTCTCGCCCTCAGTTTAAAATATACAGAACATAATTAATGAGATCCAGAGATACTACATCAATTGTAAGTGTAACATGTCTGGCAGAGAACAAAGTAAAATTTGAAAATAGAGTGAAAAGAAGGTTCTCCTTGACAACTCCTATTCCATAGAAGAATTTCTACTATCGTAATGTGTAAAAGGTGGTGAGTAGGAACTACTAACATAGATGTGTGTTAAGAGAAAAAATAAATGTTCAGCACGTAGGCATATTTAGAAAACAATTTTGAAGTGAATATAAAATGACTCGTTCCACATCATTACGATTTATCGTTCAAATGATCCATTGAAACTACCTAATTAACTAGCTAATGGAAGATCCGAAACAATATATTGTACTGACCACTAAACTTATTGCATGACTGACAAAGAAAAGTTTGAAACTGAACTGAAAGTATATTGTATATCTGATATCTATGAATATTGCAAATGAACTGAGCTGCTGAAATTTAGCTTGGAAAAACATCTACATAATTATCACAGTGAAATTACGAAACTGATAAAAATCCACTTGACTGTTCTCATAACTACAACGGACGCAGAACGGTGCTTTTCACCGCTAAAAAGAATAAAAACCTTTTCTAAAAATCACTACGACATTGTTAAGACTAAATGCATTACGAAACTGATAAAAATCTTCCTTACAGTTTCCATAATTACATCGGAGGCATTGCGCTGCTTTCCAACGCTGAAAAGAATAAAAGCTTTTCTAAAAAGCAATATGACATCGGTATGACTAAATGCGCTTGCACTGCTTTCAACGGAGAAACGTTTCCTCTGATGTCATTCAGAGGTCAAGGAGAAAATTATTGATCATTTTGTGCAAATTATAATAAGAAGAATGGATTTTATTTCTAAGTGAATAGATCGAGTTTCAACAGTAGCAATTTAGGTTAAAGCAAGTAAAAACATTTGACTTTTACTTCTTAAAACTTTATCAAGTTTCTGAATAAACCTTCTTTTTATAGGCGGTTTTTCCTTGCATTCAGTTTTGAAGTAAAGGCTAAAAATTTTCTGGAGCAGCAGCCCCGCTGATTTTACACTACCGGCCATTAAAATTGCTGCGCCATGAAGATGACGTGCTACAGACGAGAAATTTAACCGATAGGAAGAAGATGCTGTGATATGCAAATGATTAGCTTTTTAGAGCATTCACACAAGGTTGGCGCCGGTGGCGACATCGACAACGTGCTGACATGAGGAAAGTTTCCAACCGATTTCTCGTACACAAACAGCAGTTGACCGGCGTTTCCCGGTGAAACGTTGTTGTGATGCCTCGTGTAAGGAGGAGAAATGCGTACCATCACGTTTCCGACTTTGATAAAGGTCGGATTGTAGCCTATCGCGATTGCGGTTTATCGTATCGCGACATTGCTGCTCGCGTTGGTCGACAGCCAATGACTGTTAGCAGAATATGGAATCGGTGGGTTCGGGAGGGTAATACGGAACGCCGTGCTGGATCCCAACGGCCTTGTATCACTAGCAGTCGAGATGACAGGCATCTTATCCGCGTGGCTCTAACGGATCGTGCAGCCACGTCTCGATCCCTGAGTCAACAGATGGGGACGTTTGCAAGGCCATAACCATCTGCACGAACAGTTCGACGACGTTTGGAGCAGCATGGACTATCAGTTCGGATACCATGGCTGCGGTTACCCTTGACGCTGCATCACAGGCAGGAGCGCCTGTGATGGTGTACTCAACGACGAACCTGGGTCCACGAATGGCAAAACGTCATATTTTCGGATGAATCCAGGTTCTGTTTACAGCATCATGATGGTCGCATACGTATTAGGCGACATCGCGGTGAACGCACATTGGAAGCGTGTATTCGTCATTGCCATACTGGCGTATCACCCAGCGTGATGGTACGGGGTGCCATTGGTTACACGTCTCGGTCACCTCTTGTTCGCATTGACGGCACTTTGAACAGTGGACGTTACATTTCAGATGTGTTACGACCCGTGGCTGTACCCATCATTCGATACTTGCGAAACCCTACATTTCAGCAGGATAATGCACAACCGCATGTTGCAGGTCCTGTACGGGCCTTTCTGGATACAGAAAATGTTCGACTGCTGCCGTGGCCAGCACATTCTCCAGATCTCTCACCAACTGAAATCGTCTGTTCAATGGTGGCCGAGCAACTGGCTCGTCACAATACGCCACTCACTACTCTTGGTGAACTGTGGTATCGTGTTGAAGCTGCACGGGCAGCTGTACCTGTACACGCCATCCAAGCTCTGTTTGAATCAATGCCCAGGCATATAAAGGCCGTTATTACGGTCCGAGGTGGTTGTTCTGGGTACTGATTTCTCAGGATCTATGCACCCAAATTTCGTGAAAATGTAATAACATGTCAGTTCTAGTATAATATCATCTGCATTTCTTCTTGGTGTAGCTATTTTAATGGCCAGTAGTGTAGTTACGAGCCACCACCATATTGCTGTCACTATCATTCAGACTTCGGCTTCTTTTCTATGAACTGATGTCAGTATAATTATGTTCCTGTTGGAAAGCTGGGCTGCCGCGACTGGTGCAATGTGTCCAGCGCGTGCTTCTCCCAGCGTATAATGATGTTAACCATTTGTTGGTACTGCAGCGGCCGCTGGACCTCGTCCGTCTGCTGATAGTGAGACAATAGTGTCAGAAACTCATCCTAGACGCAGCTTTAACCCCCCATCGGGTGCACCTACGGCTGGACCTAAATCAGGTGCACCAGCCTGAGAGGTCATCTACATATTTTCGCCCTTCCCTCCACCACATTAATCAAAACACCTGTCGGGTAGCCTTAATTAGGATCTAAGCAAAGGGAATCTACCACACTGAAAGGAAGTGAAATGGGTTACTGAATACGATCAACCTTAAACTAAAATAATCAAAATTGCCAATTTCTCACAAAGAGTTTTCAAAATTGGTCGAACCGCGTTCCATAAAAGTAATGCGGTTTTCCTTTTTTTTATAATGTAGGCAGTATCTACTAATGTGTTATCATCTTTCCTCGCCGAAGACGTAGCTAGAGACCAGCGATGACGCTCCCAAATCAGCAGCTGAAAAACAAGATTGGCACAAAGCGCCTTTACCTGGGTTAAGCAGATCGGTTGATGAAATGCTAAATTTTCGTAACCCGTCATCCTGCTAAATCCCATTTCAGCCTTGCACATTCCACACTTTTGTCTTTTGGGAGGCAGTGTGCGGAATTTTTTCAGGTTCCTCGAGTGGTAAAAACTTTTTCAAGCAAGTTTGAAGCTGAATCGCTATACTCGTACCAATTGTATTCAGTCTTCGCAAGTCTAGTTGTCCAACCATAAGCTGATGACAGCTTTTTGTGGTTACAACTGATTTTCAACTGAAATCACTTGAGAATTGATGCCAGCGACGTTGAGGCAAGCAAAAGGCATGACTATCGTGTTCTTAATCATAATGAAAGTAGCACACATCAGATCAGGTGAGTCTCCTCCAGCTTTGAAATTATTGTATTAAGTAATAACCTAGTCTTCTTCTGCTCTCCTGTACTCTGATCATTGGCATCATGTTCGTAGAGTAAGGAAACAACAACTACATTTTCCCCCTTTTTTGGTCAACAGGAAATCAAAGTGTTGCCATTACTGTAACCAAACATTCTGATGTACTGACCCCTCTCTCTTTACTTTAACGAAGCTGGATGGTAACTACAGTTCATTTTTTTACAGCGCCAACGTATGAGTTTCCGTAAACCAGTTGTTGGCGGTGATGTTCCGCCCTGTCCCATAAAGTGGCTAGGCCATTCATTTCTCTACGTTACTGGGCTTCTTGCTAAAGCCAAATGGTCCTTCAGGCTGTTTTCAAATATCGGTGTTTTAGACGTATATCATAAGGGCATCAGCCACGACAAATGTCTTGAAGCCATATTTATTGGATTTCCAGGATATATACTGCCTAAATGCACGTCTTCCACTGAATCCTAGCAGCATCTCGTCAAAGCAACATTTTCTTCACGGATCTACTTGTTCTTTCAAGAGTTCTGAACAAAACGATCAAGAAGTTCACGGACTGGGGCAAGCCGAACATATTCTTTCCGTTGAGCTTGGGTCATTTGATCATCGAGCTGAAAGCAGCGTGGCCGGCCGAGGTGGCCGCGCGGTTAAAGGCGCTTCAGTCTGGAACCGCACGACCGCTACGGTCGCAGGTTCGAATCCTGCCTCGGGCATGGATGTGTGTGATGTCCTTAGGTTACTTAGGTTTAAGTAGTTCTAAGTTCTAGGGGACTTATGACCACAGCAGTTGAGTCCCATACTGCTCAGAGCCATTTGAACCATTTTTTTGAAAGCAGCGTGTGAGAAACTTGAAACGCTTGATGCTCATCATGCGGTCAAATCTCATCTTCACTCGCCCAGAGCTTCTCCAAGCTCTGACGATTCCCCCGGTACGCTCTAGCCAGGTACAAACAAACAAAGCTTAGATTTCGAAGAGATCTGTTTCCTTGGCATTTCTTTCTCTGGCAACTTTGTCGTTGACTAAGTCAGTGTATTGGTTGCTGATGAATTTGACAGTCCCAAAATTTATGAATCGAATGACGATTCCCAACACTTCAATATGGCGGTTGCATTTTTAGCATCACCTGTTACACCTAGAAGCTGTGTAATTACGTTGTGACTCTTTACCCTATGAAAAGTCGAAGGTGGCTTCTCAGCCCACTTAACCGTTTATCTTTTCCAAGATAAAACTCCTTACCTATGTCCTCTTCTTCTTAATTTTTTTGATGTGTCCTCTCTTCTTCCTGTTGATTTGCTGAGTCGTCTTAAAATTCCCCTACTTTATCCTGAAGGAGGCGCATTATTTTCTCAAAATCATTGGGTTTTGCGAGATCATAGTTTTTTTGGACATTTCAGGGAGAAATGTTGATGTAATACGTCTGAGAAGGCAGGAAAACTGATATTAGAAAACGGTTGGGTGCACCGAAACGGAATTTAACCTGCATATCGCTAAGTGCATGTTGCATTAAGCCCTCTGCAGATCGTTACATGAAAAACATAAAACAAACATTTCGATAAGCTATCTGTCTTCCTTATTAAACAAGAATTTACAAGTGATACAGAATCTGACTTGTGCAACGGAATTTACTACAAGACATGTTGTGGTGTGTCAGTGTCTCTGTTTAGGCCCTAAGTTTTACACTCGCCTCTTTAGATATCTGCCTTTTCCCATGTGGTTTACAGCAATGCGCAGCAGCATGCAGCGGCAGCTGCTAAAGCTTATCGTTACTAACTTTAATAAAAAGGAGTTTGCTTGGGTGCTGTTAACTACTAAATGACTTTTGAGAAGTGATTTCATTAATTAAGTCTATTAAAACTTCAGAATCATCATGAACAAGTATTAATAATGACAATGACAAATTACGTATGTGTTAATAATGTCTGAGTACCAGATTAACAAATTATTTCAGTTTCAAACTTGCATTAACATTTAGTAACCACAGCATATTATTTAGATGCGGAGAATAATTGTTATTATTTGGAGGATAAGAAGGCTTCTTTCACTGACAGCAACACATGGGATTATTGCAAACTCTGACTAACAATCACGAGCCTTATACTGCAATTGCTTTTGCGCTATGCTTGCGAATTTTAACTTGAATTCCATCTTCAGCGGTAGTTAAGCCATCTAGATCTCTCCTGGATATATAAATGAAATCAGGCCTTGGGAGTGGTAAGATCTGCCATCACCGACGTGAGGGCAGCGTGACACGTCTTCTGTCTCCGACCTCTCGACCGACACTACTACTCCCACTCTCGCAGACAGGTCTCACAACAATGCTTAGAATCGCTCTACCATGTTTCGCCCTTACATTGTTACGATATATTGCTTTATATAATGGAGAGTTCTGACACACTCCTTACAACGGACATGACATAGAACAGACCAAGTTTGAGTAAAATGAACAACTGGAATAAAAATATCTTGAAAAATTCATCTTCAAAATTATGACGCCTTCGAGCGCCGGTGGCCTGTGAAACCATGGGAGTTCCAAGTGAGCAGTGTAAAGATCGACGGCAGACAGAGGACGGGCTATGTGAGGATCCTAGAAGTAGGCTAGTTTAGCCACCGTCTAGTGGAGTCAAACGGTATTTGGTTATTTGCAATTGAAGTGCACCAGCGGAATTTTCTACCTTGTGGCCGTTAACGTTCCAGAAACCTGCCCTGGTCGTTGACATAAATTTAGGCAGTGTCCTTTCCTCACCGTGTTATCACTGTCCAGCACGGTGTGTAGTTCGACAGCTTAATGTACGCTTGGTGATGGGCGTCCGTGCTTTTTACGTCTGCATTGAACGGAGATGCCCCTATTGACAAGGGGAGGGGGCAACAATGTGTTTCGCTAGCCTCTGAGGCAGCTGCGGCCCGGCCGATACAGGATTAAATAAACGTTCCTGTGGTATACACTACTTCTAACCAACACCGAACAACGCGCTCCAGTACGCGGCCGCCAAATACATCGCTGGCCGCACTTCTCTGGGCGGCCCGCTGCTTCCATCGCTGGCCGTTTTCACACGCACGCTCCCTTACGTGGCCGAGAAACACATCGCTGGCCGCACTTCTCCGGGCGGCTCGCGGCTACCATCGCTGGCCGCCTTCGCGCGCGCGCGTTTGTCAGCACACAGCAATTGGCTACGCCAGGAACCATTGCGATTGGTTTTCCCTGGAAAACAGCGACCCCAACCGACGGCTCCATTAACTAGCAAGCCTTATATAAACCCGGCCGCCGCCGCAAACGACAGTTCTCATCAGGAAGTGCAGTACGCCGTGTTCCAGCTGCTTGTGGATGACTCGCCGCCCACTCAAGGTTACCTGGTTGCTCGGCGGAAAATCTAGCGACTTCACTCGGAGAGACTGAACTTCACTGGACTTGGGAATAATTACGGGACCTGCACCCCACAATGCACATTCGGACATTGGTATAACCAAACTTTAATTCTGCATTACTTCTGAGTGTGAGCCTGGCTAGACGCTTGGCTAACATAATTGTTAAAAAGTGGTTTGTGATTTAATAAACCAGACTGAAGAGGTTATTGTGTTATTCCCGGTTATAACAGTTCCGTTGCGTTGACGGCAACATAATTTAATGTAAACAACGTCAATAACATGAGCGAGGAAGAAAGTTTGTGCTCTGACGGAAACCTTCCGAAAAGCGTCGCACAGTCTGTAAAAGAATTAAGGATACTCATTCTCAGATTGTAGGATTGTCAGGTCGATGTATGGCCAAAATGTGGAACACTTCTTCCAGTCGCTTTCAATTTCACAAAAAAATTCTTACCACGGTAACGCAATTTCTTATTAGGTTCTTACTACAGTGCAGACACGACAACTACCATCACATTATACGCCTCTCGCTGAGACTATCTTTCGATGAAAGGGTCCTACCGTTTTGTGACCGCCGAACGTGAGCAACGAGACTTCTGCATGGTGGCAATCCGTACTACAGCATCTGTTTGGCGCAGGCGGCGTATATTGACTGCTTTCCGATGCATTTCCTGCGCTGTATGGTGCACGAGAAGCGAGCAGAGCCCTGCAGGTCGAGGACTGCCCTTGGCTGTGGAAGGGCCCGGCCGGTGCTCGACGCTCCATCAATCACCTCGGCGCCCCGTCCGCTTGACATGTGCGGAACGATCCCAGACGCTGCGGTCTGTCGCAGAACGGAGAGCGACGCCGCGGCTCTGCGCTCGACGTCGATATATTTCCTCCAAACGAGAATTGCGTTTCCACCTAGAAAAGATCCTGGCGCAGCTGAAGTGACGTCGGTAGATGGCACTAACGTTACCAGCACCTAAGTATACAAGTAACTATAAAAAAGCTACATCGATTCACCGTACTGTTTATGGAAACAGTTGGCATACAATTTCAAAAAAGATAACTGAGAAAAATATTTACACTCTAATTGTGACGAAACTCACTCAAAGACAAGAAAGACCCACCTCTGATCCTTCTGCAGGCAGTTACGCGACTTGGCATTAACTCACAGAGTTGTTGGATGTCCTCCCGAGGGACATTGTGCCAACTTCGGTCCAATTGGAGCGTTAGATAATCATGATCTTGAGGTGGTTGAGGGCCATGCCCATAATGCTGCAAACGTTCTAAGTTGGGGAGAGATCCAGTAAGCTCTATGGCCAAAGTAAGGTAAGACAAGTGCGAAGACAAGCAGTAGAAATTCTCGCCATGTACGAGCTGTAGTCGTCTTGCTGAAATGTAAGCCTAGGATGGCTTGGTTTGGAGGATCGCAACACGGGACGTAATATACCGTTGACGTACTGCTGTGCGGTAAGGACGCCACGGATGAGAACCAAAGAGGACCTGCTATGAAATAAAATGGCACTGCAGACCATCATGAGACGCCCTGCTAAACCCGTAGGACAGGACAGGTAGTTGGAATTGTGGAAAGGCGCCAAAATGAGCGGCTGTCAGTTACACTAGAACACATATAACTTTATTTATTTGACCAAAAATTACAGTATCAATTCTAGAACTTAGTTATCGCCTGAATACGCCACACTATCTTATGCCTTAAGGGCACAACCACTTTAACTTTAAAAAACGGCGAACAGCCATTAAGTCAAAATTGAGACGCCAAAAACAATATTTAGAAGGCAGAAAGCCTCACGTTAAGTAAGTTCTATAATTTGGCTGAAGGCCCAAAAATCGACCACTTGAAAAGCAACATCCTTAATTTAAAGACGGCTGAAGGCCGAAGATTTAAGACACAAGGAAAAATTAAATAAAAAAACACAAGCACAAGGCCTTATCTTCAATTAGGCTGAAGGCCCCAAACAATCTAACACTTGACAAGCAAGGAACTTTAATTTTAAAGCGGCTGAAGGCCCATGACTTAACACACTACTAAAAACAGTTCAACTTTAATTCAAAACCATCCGCTATGAGCCATGCAAATACATACAACAGAAAATAAGAAAAGGCAGAGCAGCTGACGGCTCTCAGAAGTTTTGGGGGTCGGCCAGCACTTGAAATACTAACGCTCACTTATGAGAGAGAGGCAGTCGGCCCAACCATTCTCGATCCGACGACAACCCAACCAACAGACAGTCAACGGACCAACCAACAAGGTAACATGCGTTCCACTCGACCAGCACACAACCGGCAATTCAATGCAAACGTAAAAGTCATGGACGCACACAACCAAGCATACATTAAGCTGTTGAGCTACACACCGTGCTGGACAGTGACAACACGGTGAGGAAAAGACACTGCCTAGATTTACGTCAGCGGATCGGGCAGGTAACTGAAACGTTAACGACCACAAGACAGAAAGTTCCGCTGGTGCACTTCCATTGCAAATCACCATATACCGTTAGACTCCACTGGACAGTGGCTAAACCTTCGCCAACTCGAACAAACACATTGTTGCTCGCGGGGAATGTCCTAACACCCAACAACAAGAACGAAATGGCACGATGTGAACAGTCTTGACTTGCTGGTAAGTTAAATCCAAATTAAACTTTCGTGTCCAGGATCTGTGAGCGACTGACCTCGTAGCAATGGGAACAGCCCCGCACACTCTGAGACTGCGTAGAGACCGCCAGCGGGCCCGGCCAAATTACGCGCCACGGAGATTTCCACGCTGCTCCACGCCAACCGACCACCTGCCACACATCAGCAATGAGACAGCACTAAAATAACTGAGCAGTCGACATCACAAGCTACACACAGTTTCACGAATACTTGCACGAAGTACTGGACAATACTTATGGCAGCGACTGTGCAATAACAAGGACGAATAAGGAGTCGGTACACGCAGGCAACCCATAAGCAATCGCCATCCAACATACACGTTATCCGACAAAACGACCGACCGACCGACGACCAACCAAGGTGGTCCGTATTCAAGTGATATGTTTCGGCAACCGTCGGGTTAGTATTGGCTGTCCGGACCTCACTGCAGCCGCCGCACCGACTGACCTTCTGCCGCGTCCTAAGTCAAACACTGCCAGGTCAGAACTACAATGCTAGCGCCTCCCAACTAACTGGCAGATCTGAACTAACTTCGAACATATTACAACCGGGAAGTGATAGCAGTCAGCAAAGATAATACGCCACGGCTTGTATCGACAAGCCCCGCTGATGCCGCTCACAGGTAGGCAAGGCGGCAACTCAGTGACACCAGTAAATGAAATTAACATAACGAGGTGTCAAGTGAGATGTGGCACAAACATGAGCCACGCACGGCTCACATCACTTCTGGTTGTCAGAATGTATGGGTGGCGACAGTCATCTAGGTCCGGGGCGTCTACTCGATTACTCGAAGTGCGTGCGACTTTATTGCCTGCATGTGAATCAGTAGTCAGAAAAGTCGTTTATCTGTGATGTCTACAACCTGCAAATTGTGCCGTGTGTGGAGTTCCAAATTTTCGAGTGTGCTGCACACTGTGCACGCTCACAAACGTAGGGCTGTGGAGGCGTGTGTTATCATTGCAGGTTACCTGGCAGTGCGCACTCCTGTTATAGAAATGGATTTTGTGATTTCGTGTGGTGTTTGCTTCGTTTTCATGACATACTGGAAAGATTACCGGAGTTGTTGGTATTTTTCCTGCTAGTATTCTCGTGCTTGTCGCGCTTTATGGCGAGCCACACTCAGGATGTTCAAACTGTGTGCCGGACAGAGACTCGAACTGGGGACCTATGCCTTTCGCGGGCAAGTGCTGTACCATCTGAGATACCCAAGCACGACTCACGCCCCGTCCTCACAGTTTTACTTCCGCCAGCACGAGGTACTGGCGGAAGTAAAGCTGTGAGTACGGGGCGTGAGTCGTGCTTGGGTATCTCAGAGGGTACAGCACTTGCCCGCGGAAGGAAAAGGTCCCCAGTTCGAGTCTCGGCCCGGCACACAGTTTTAATCTGCCTGGAAGTTTCGTATGAGCGCACACTCCGATGCAGAGTGAAATCTCATTCTGGGTGTCAGGATGTTATCCCACCGATGTCCTGCACGTCTCGTGACACGTCTTCGCTGGTCGTCGGAACTCTGTTTGAAGACAGTTCTACTCCAGCCAGTGAGATTCCAGGCCGAAAACGTGTCTAGAGACGGTCAGGATAGTGGTGGGCTACCAACCTGACTGTAGCCTGCCATACCGACCGATAACTAGGTGTGGTGTTGTGGAGTGCCATTTCTTGTGTAGCAGGGCTCATTTGGTTGTCATCAGCGACACCCTTACAGCACAGCGATACGTAGACGATAATCTACGCCCAGTTTTGTTACCCTTCATGGTAAGTTATTCTTGGCTTACATTTCAGCAAGAGGCCAGTCCTAATACGGCGACAGTTTCTACTTCATGTCTTCGTGCTTGCCAAATACTGCCTTCTCCTGTAAGGTCGCCGGGTTTCACCCCAGTCGAGAACGTTTGGAAGATTATGGGCAGAGCCTTCCAATCAACTCGGGATTTTGACGGTTTAACACGTCAGTAGGACAGAATCTGGCACGATATCTTTCAGGAGGGCGTCCTATAACTCTATCAATCACTGCCAAACCGGAAAACTGCTTGTATGAGAGCCAGAGGTGAACCAGCGCATTATTTACTTGGTCAGTTTGTGAAGCTCTATCTCTAGTATAAATCATCCAGTTTCTCTGAAACTCTACTCATTTGTTTGTCTTACATGTACATCACTTCTGTAGATTTCCGTCCCATTCCGCTAATTTCTTTGTGGTACGCCAGTTTTTGTTTTCGTGACAAGTAAATAAAAACCCCTCCACTATTACACACATTTCTTCTTTACATAAGTATGCATTTACCACCAAGCACATTCTGCTGGCCACAGTCCAGAACCGCGGGACTGCTACGGTCGCAGGTTCGAATCCTGCCTCGGGCATGGATGTGTGTGATGTCCTTAGGTTAGTTAGGTTTAAGTAGTTCTAGGGGACTGGTGACCTGAGAAGTTACGTCCCATAGTGCTCAGAGCCAAGCCATTCTGCTGGACAGGATTATGGCATCCCCAGTGTTGCAATTGTAATAGTGGATATAATGTCAATTCGTAGACTGCTGTGACATTGTGACAGTCTCACATCAAACGTAAGTATAGGGTTTACTTACGAGTCAATTATTGACAGTTTGTGTGGACTCCTCACTGGTCAATTGATAATGTGGTTTGTGTGACAATATGTATGGCCGGCCAGTATGGCTGTTTTGAAATTTGATTACATCGATATGATTTTTAGGTTTGATGTAGTTCAAAGACCAATATGTGTATTGGTTACAATAGATTTACTCATAAGTATATGCAATTTTAAATTTTCTTGTATTTTTGCATGGTTACTTGGGGATCATTTACATGAGAACTTTTGGAGCGGGTTGCCGGTCAGGAAGTTGACGTGATCGTTGCTGCCACCAGCTTCTTGTTACGTGTTTGGTGTAGAACTGTCTATGTTAAATGTCGCTTTCTGTAACAAGCAATTACTTTAGTCGTATATGTGACATTGATTATGTACCTGTCTTCTATTTCGCGTAGATTTGCATTACATTACCTTGATTTCCACTGCATACGACTCGTGACATTGCCAGTATTTTTTTTTTTTCGTTGTAATAGTATACGTATTGCCAACATACAGATTGCTGTGAATCGTTAACGTCTCAAGGAAAAATTACAATTACTTGCGTTTTAATTATGAGCATGGTGTGTGGCCTCCTCACTGGTTAATTTGTAATGTGGCTTGATTTTGAGACATTTTGGATGACTGGAAATTTTCTAATTGCTGACA
The DNA here is from genome assembly GCF_023864345.2 of Schistocerca serialis cubense. Lineage (NCBI taxonomy): Eukaryota > Metazoa > Arthropoda > Insecta > Orthoptera > Acrididae > Schistocerca > Schistocerca serialis. Next base: position 797,904,353 of record NC_064641.1, read on the forward strand.
TGTAATGGCTTATGGTTTTAATGTTATCGAAAGACCTAAGTGTGGACTAGTTACAATGCATTTATTCATGACTACATATTCAATATTTCAATTATTTCTTCGCGGTTACTTAGGTTTAACACACAAGAGTGTTTTTTGAGCGGTGTGCTACTCAGTAAGCTCTTCTGGTTTTTTCATATATATATATATATATATATATATATATATATATATATATATATATATATATATATATTGTTGTGTCATCCTTCATGATACACTGCATCCTTGTGGGCTACTTAGTATCCGTGTGTGTGATTGTTTCATGGCAGTACACGATACATGATGCATTCGCATATGAATGCTTGCATCATGAACAATTTCCTTGTAAGCGTCTTTCATACGTTCTATATATGTGGGTCCTACATTCGGTTTATACCACATCTTGGACGTTCATTTTATAGATATGGCATAGTGTATGGCCTTCATCTGTGTACAGCTAAGCATTTTATACTTTCACACGACACATAAGTCATGTTCCTTCTTTTTACTTATTTGTGAGGTATCGTTTCCTTCCATTCATCACCTTTTATAGTTATTTTGTCTTACAGTAAATTATTTCAGGGTTGTGCAGATAATGTATCAGACTGTCCAATAAAAATCATGAATAGTATTTATAGAAATTTTTAATAGATATTATAATTTTACGGTGTATTGAGTGGAAATTCGTAATGGTATATTTTAGATATGTGATAATGAATGTATCTGTTCTTTCTGTCAAATGTTCGGTGTAAATTCATTTTTAGAGTCTTCCCACTGTTTCTCACTCTGTTTTAATCTGTTGATTGATAAGTTGATAATGCTATCTTTAATATTTTATGCATGCAGGCCTGAAGATGACGCACTGAGGCGTTGAAACAGGTAGCAACAAAATAAAATAAAATCATAAGGACGGCTGTAGGTGTTTTTATTTACTTTTCACGATAGTAAACGACCGTCGTCGTAGAAACCTCCTGCTAAAAGAATGGATATACAAAAACATTTTTGTTTTGTTTTTCTTGTCTTAGAGTGTATATTATCATATCCACAACCTTGTTACTCGTACATCGTCTTGTGTATGAGCCAGTGGAAGGGTATAAACTATAGGTTGGAACAGTAGGTATTTTCTTTGATTTAAGAAACGCGTTTGGCTTTATAGGCCACGTAGTATGAAGTTCGAGCATTAGGGAATTACGGAAAAAGCTCAAAATCTACCTAACTTCATGTATGGAGCCCAGGAACCAGAAAGTTTTCCTCGAGTTTCAACAGACAGGGAAGATATTATATTGTGTTGGGGTCATTATAGGTGTGGGGTGCCACAGGGTGCGTAACTTTTTCTCTGATGTTTCGGCAAATATCTGCAATTTCTTTTTTTAAACATGTAGATGGAGTCATCCCAACCAAACGGTGTTCACCAAGTCTTTCATGCGTTGCCCAGTGGCGACAGAGAGCTTCGGTTTGTTTCCCATTACGAGCAAAAGGATATTTAAAGTGGAATTTTACGTGCCCATTCGATTGAACGGTCACAAATTAGAGTATTTGTTTTATCGATATATATTAGTAGGGACATTAAAACAGGATGAAAAACCAATACTGCAGCAGTAGTTACTGATCAGCGCTGCTGTGTGGCGGCAGCAGTCAGCACGAGACTTGGAGGGTCTGTCGCTGATGGAGTACTGGTTGTTCTTCCATTTTAATGTCCCTGCAAATTGGGACCGGTCAATCAAAATGGGCATATAAAATTCCGCTTTAAAAATCATTTTCCTCGTAACGGGAAACAGACGAACGTTTTCTGTCGGCGCTGCGTGTCGCACGAAATACTTGATGAGCGGTATTTATCTGGGCTGACTCCAGCTAGTCATTGCAAAATTAAAATTGAAAATATCTACCGAAGCACCTGAGAAAATGCACCTGACGATCCATAGCAGAGACACCGTGAATATCAATGAGCTGCCACGAAATATTACGGATGGCTCAAAAATTATTCGCTAAGCAGAAGATGCAGGCGTTGTTGTAAAAGATCGGTACGTAATCTAAATAATGTAGCTAATAGGATACTCGGTAGTAATAGCATTTGGACTGCAGAGAAACCATTATCACTTGCCTTCAGCAAAACTCAATGCATACATTTTCTCTCACAAAACTACCGTAAAACCGAAATTTTGCTGTCCAAAAATGGTCAAACAGCCAGTGAAGTCGACCATTCATTACAAGAGTAACATACACGGTATCTGACAATGAAACATGAAGGCTTGCTTAGATTCGTTGCTGTCATTCTGTTACCCCGTTTGGTGCTATATTTTCGGGATACACTGTGCAGTCACCAAGGATATCTCTGCCGTCTCTCCATATACGGGGTGTAATGGATATAATTGCGAGTATTTTTATTGTTGACTGGCAATAATGTATTGCACAACATTACCTCATTTGTAGACATATTATTGTAGATATTATGAGTAGTACATTTTTAGGTTGGTTAGTACCTCAAAGTATATGTGCCAAGACTGCTTACTTTCCCGTGGGCAACAGATTAGGCGTTGAAGCGTGGATGCAAAAGGTTAGGCTATACTGGCGTGTGCTGTCCACTTAGTGGTGCAGTTACAACCACGCAGAAAATATCGGGTAGTAAATTATGTGACTTTTTTGTGGGAAGACTGTTAGACGAAGAGAAGAAACAACCAACACACTGATTTGTGTATATGTTAAGGAGCCAAGTGTAAATATATTCACACTTGTATCATTTACATCATGTATATCCATGTCTTAGGCGTCTTGTCATGGTCCTTGCGGCTCCCCCCGCAGGAGGTTCGAGTCCTCCCTCGGGCATGGCTGTCTCTGTTGTCCTCAGCGTAAGTTTGTTTAAGTTAGATTAAGTAGTTTGGTCCCGTAGGAACCTACCACAAATTTCCAAAATTTCCATCATGGGATTTGTTGTTGCCTATATTGACTTAATCAGAAGAAACTCCAACACTCATTAAGTGTACTGTAGAGAGGAGCAAACCATTTGCACTTGTATAACACTCCTTACAAGCACTGTGTAGATAGCGTATACTGTTCAAAAGGTTTTATTTTCAATAGGCTTCCAACACAACCGATAACAAAACGTGTGATAAAGACCAAGTATTCAAATGCGGTTTGAAAAGTTTTCTTGTGGCCTACTCCTTCTGTTCTGAACACGAGTTTCTCGCAGTAGCTCAGAACTTTCCTCTGTTGCGTATTGTTTGTTAGTGTACTCTCTCACACCTTTTTAGTGGTTTATTAATTCTTTAAATCTTTCGTTTATCCTGTTTATCCTTTTTATAGTCAAAATTCTGTGACCTACCTACTGACACGTTTCAAGAGTCTATCTGCAATGATCACACAGAACCTGATAAAAATGTGAATAAATAACAATACACTATGACGAATACTCAAAAATCTGAGGAGAGGAACGAACATCAAATACAGGCTATAAATCAAATTTTTACAATCGTCGTTAGTAAGCGAGTCTGAGTTTGTTAGCAAGTAGCGTAACACAATTAATTTTCCTCAGCTGTACTAAAACAGGTTTTGAACTGTATTGGAATAGTAGTAACTCATTCAGAAATGAAACATAGATACAAGTAACGTAATCAACAGTAGATCATTAGCGAGTGCTAGAACTGTTAAATCTAAGACCTGCAAGACGAATTTAGTTTTAATTGCTGACGTGGCACATACTGAAGTTTCCTGGTGCTATTGATACACTGTCAGAGATTTCCAAAATTCACCTGTTTCTCACAGTCAGACTTATAATGAATGTATTCTTCCCTTTGTGTTCATTGTCGGCATACTCGAGTTACGAGGAGTATCTTTGGCACGCGGCGGTGGCGTAGGCGATTGCTCGAGGGCCGGTACGGAGTGTGCAGAGCAATGGGCAGTATGTTGCGGGCTGGGAAACATCGCGGTGCCGCATGCATTTCCAAACGTTTGGTTGGAATAGCAGGTGTGGCTACAGAAAGTGTCGTATGGTTGTGCTCTATCCCGCCTACGGCCACTGCATTTGGTGATTGAGCAGCATTTGTATTAGCCTCCGCATTGCCGGCTAGTGTTGTTTGAATTGGAATGACCTACGATACTATGATGGATTACGTTGGCACAGCATAACTTGCAGGAGGTATGTTGTTTCCTTATGAAGCCACATCAGCATGAGGGACATTAAATTTATCGTTCCATTTCCTCTATGACTTACAAAGTTCTTGTTTAAATCTGAGGCCGCCAAGAATGCGGCTCGCGAGCCATACTCTGGCATGAGTGCCTTAGTGCTCACCCTGGTTGGGAGATTTCTTCCATCCCCACAGCGTGAGCAGGGGGAAACGGCGAACACACCACATTTAAATTACAATACAGTCGAACTGCATACGAGTTGGCTTTATATTTCACATTTCCCGGCTTTATATTTCACATTTCCCGGCTTTATATTTCACATTTCCCAACGACATAATTCACAAACAAAACAAATTTTCCGTATTATTTACTTATTTTTGGCGTCATGAAGGCTTAATATACTTTTTAACTGGTTGGAAAAATGGACAGGCGTACACAGTTGCACGTATTTTCCTCATTCAGGTTGCCATATAATCTTAACTTACCCTACCGGCCATTAAAGTTGCTACACCACGAAGATGACGTGCTACAGACGGGAAATTTAACCGACACGAATAAGATGCTGTGATATGCAAATGATTAGCTTTTCAGAGCATTCACACAAGGTTGACGCCGATGGCGACACCTACAACGTGCTGACATGAGGAAAGTTTCCAACCGATTTCTCATACACAAACGGCAGTTGACCGGCGTTGCCTCATGAAACGTTGTTGTGATGCCTCCTCGTGTAAGGAGGAGAAATGCGTACCATCACGTTTTCGACATGATGGTAGCCTATCGCGACTGCGGTTTATCATATCGCGACATTGTTGCTCGCGTTGGTCGAGATCCAATGACTCTTAGCAGAATATGGAATCGGTGGGTTCAGGAGGGTAATACGGAACGCCGTGCTGGGTCCCAATGGCCTGGTATCACTAGCAGTCGAAATTACAGGGATCTTATCCGCATGGCTGTAACGGATCGTGCAGCCATGTGTCGATCCCTGAGTCAACAGATGGGGACATTTGCAAGACAACAACCATCTGTGGTATCGTGTTGAAGCTGCATGGACAGCTGTAACTGTAGACGTTTGACTCAATGCCCAGGCGTATCAAGGTCGTTATTACGGCCAGAGGTTGTTGTTCTGGGTACTGATTTCTCAGGATCTATGAACCCAAATTGCGTGAAAATGTAAACACATGTCAGTTCTAGTATAATATATTTGTCCAATGAATACCCGTTTATCATCTGCATTTCTTCTTGGTGTATCAATTTTAATGGCCAGTAGTGTAGTTTCATAACGAAAAAAGGTTTTTGCGCACATACGTTGATTGAATCAACAAACAATCTCGAAAACAGAAGTAAGATTGGCAGCCCCCTCGAAATGTTTAGAAAACTTTCCTAGTAATTCTTTCAAGGCCACAATCAATTCTTCAAACTTCATGTTTTCCTTAATACCATTGAGATTGAAGAACTGGACTGTCTCTGTCAGAATCTGCCACTTCTGCAATGCGATTTTCTTCTAAATGCATCCCCCATCAAATCACAAATAAGTTGTTTCTTACCTAGACGTGTCTTGCTTGGACCTGTATGCAGTCAAGTCCACTTAAAATTCGAGGTCTGCAATGCAGTCTGGTTCTTCTGATTTTCGTTCCTGCACTCCTTTTTCCCTCATAAATTCACAAAAGTCGGTTTTAAATCGAAAAATTGTTCCAGGTAAGTTCCTTCACTAAACCAACGTACTTTGCAGTAATATACGAAGTCTCCGTACTCTTCATTCAGTTCGATCAAAAACTGTTGCAACTGAATGTGTGCGATTTCAGAAACCTTTTTATTCGTGCCACCAGTGTTCCAAGCCTGCAAATGTAGCATAAACTGGGTTTTGATGTACAGAACAATGAATCCCATATGCCGATTATTGTATTTTTTTGTTTGTTCTTTCATTGTCAACTACAGTTTTAAATAGATTCTGCGTGGTATTTTAATGCCGTTTCAAAGCAAATTATTAGTGCCTCTTTTTATACGAATGGATACAAATACTGAGGATTCTAAACCTTCTCTTCAGTGATTCCCATTCAGTTTTAAAGGCTTGTGTCGATAGATCGCAGTACTGTCCCTTTTTATGGAGTGAGCCACTGGAAATGTGAACGTTATTCAAGCTATAAACAAATAGCGAAGGGTGAATAGGGCTAACACCAACATTCTACAGAAATGAAGAGAGTTGTGCTGACCACAAAATGCCACACCGCAGTACTAAATGAAAGGCCGCGCTGCATCAGGTATTTCGTGGAAGGACCGAACAAAGGTGAAGCAGGCGGAACCTCAGCCCACACGCAGCCCACACACCGGGCTCCAGTGGAGTTTGACACGCCACAGCCGGCCCTGATTTAACTAGACTGTACTGGAGTGAGTGCTGTCTTCTCCAGTCCGTGACTCCAGTAATTGCATTTGAACTTCCTTGGCAAATTCTAGTGCTCAGTTAAACTAGCTGTTGGTACAGAGCACACAGGCAGCATCTCCACTTTGATACTGTTAGTTACTAATGTAATTAGATACTGGTGCTTGGATTTATGAACATCTTATCACCATGTATAGTTGGCATTATTGTCAAGCCACCAAGCACAATAAGTCGTAGACTTACGTAAATTTAACGTTGATGTTCAGTGTATCCACATATCTAATATTACAGACCATAGTGGTGTCCTGGAAGAATTACGAAAGAATTCTAACTGTAATTTAAGAAAATTTTGAAATTGTTACTGTCTTGAATATTGTGAGTTTTTATTTATATTTATCGGGTTACCGAGGTATTTTTGGAAATTAAATGGAACTCCTTTCGTTAGTGACTCCATGGAGATACAATCTGAAATAGTTTTCTGCTTATTTAAAATTTTAATCTATCGAATGTGAGTTGATACATATCCTACTGTATATAATAATAACTTTGAGGAACTTCTCTAAATTTCTTACTTTAATTTCGAGTGGCACTGAATTATTATAGCTAGTGCTGTGATGGGGTCCAAATAGCCTTGGGTCCAAATCAGTACAAAAATAATTGTAATCGTCATTTGATTAATGCTAATATTTGCCTGCCGCTGTTGCTCTGTCGCGGTGTTAATGAGCAGTATGAAAATGGCTGAGGCTGCTTTCGGTTCCGCAGTGAAACGCGCGTGGAACACGCTTAAAAAGTGTCGAGGAGTAGGCTGTTCTTAACGTTTTTCATAAATTTACGGATATAATCGACTCTGAAGTTATTCCAGGGCTGTACTGATTCAGTTGATACACAAAACCAGGCTGCTTTCGGCTGCGGTGGGGCGAGGACGTTCGCTGCGCCCCGCCGTGCGCGACCGTGAGTGATTGTGTTTACCTTCTCGCGGCGCGAGTTGTATTTGTTCCAAGTTCAGTGCGACTATGGCACACACATGGCGCCACGATACGATCAAAATTACCTTCTAACCAGATCACGCGCATCCTCGAGCCTATGAAATAGAACAGTTCATACGCGATGATCTACGTTTAGATCCGGCGACTGTCGTCGGAATACATTTTTCTATAACGGCGAGCGTGGTTTATGTTAAAATGACCAGTGCAGAGGTCTGCGTGACAGTGGTGTCTAAATACTCGAACTCACTCAGATTCAAACATTCTGACCGGCATATCGGTGCAGTGACAGTGGATCATGCAGGCATGGGCCTAAGGACTGTAAGGGTTTTTGAACTCCCCTTCGAGGTTCCAGAGGAAGTTGTCAAGGACGCCTTCCGACCATATGGCAATGTCATCAGTCACGTTGCAGAAAAGTGGCAATCTTTCTCGACGTATAAGGTCTACAATGGTGTGCGCCAAATTAAACTTGAGCTCAAGGAACATGTGCCGTCCTATTTGAACATCGGTGGCTGTCGTGTAATCATAATGTACGACGGTCAACCGCGTACCTGTTCCGGATGTGGGCAGGAAGGCCATGTTCGATCGAGCTGCTTACAACGTAGAATTACGCAGACACCAGTGGGAGACTCCGTTTCCCCGACGGGGACGACAATCCTGCCCCTCACGTACGCTCAGACGACGAAGCGCACCATAGATGAGGACGACACGGGCGATCGGACGCATCCATCGACGTCAGAAGGGCCAAGGAAGGAAAAGGAAGGACCCCAGATGCCAACTCATATGTCGCCTCCTCCGCAGCAACAACAGCAGCAACAGTCCCACGGAATCCAGACGCAACATAACAATCAGAACGAGGCTTTCCTAGCGGGAGGTGATACGACGCTGGATTGCCTCCCACATTCGGATACGGATGTCCACATTCGAAAGCAACGTTCGCCTCGACGACGCAAGCGACGTCGGCGGACCCCTTCTGACGATTGCCTCCTACACACGGCCGGTCAAGAAGGTGACATCTCATCAGACGGCATGGATAATGCGCCTACTGAGGATCTAAGTGGTGTAGACGGTTCACTTGCCCATACTACGAGTGCCCAGTTACTTCCTGCACCACAGATGCAGCAGGTCGCGTCGATGGATGGCGCTCCGCCTACCTCTACCAAAGACGACGTGCGTGAGAGAGATTTAGGTGCCGATCAGCTACACAGCATCGTGTTGCACCCACTGTGGTCGGACGATGTTGAGGAACTTCCTGGAGAGGGCACGGGTGACAGGGGAGGGGGTGGCATTGGGGATGCCACTCCTAGCGTGAAAGACTCATAATTTGTAACGGGTTCGGTGGGTCCGGCATCTCTTGCGGTTATCTTCGATTGCCATGGCGTCTACCTTAGGTGAAGAGGCTAGGCAGCGCACCTTTCGCCTTGCCACAATCAATATCAACGCGATAAGGGCACCACACAAGCTGACAATGCTACAACGCATGCTCCATGCGGCGGACATCGACGTGGCCCTCTTTCAGGAAGTATGTGTCGCTAGTTTCCCTTACTGCTACGGATATACCTCCCACATCTCCCACGCCTCTTCTACTGATTGTGCTGTGGTTGTCCTGCTACGGGACGGCTTGGGGGCTACGGACGTACTGTACTTACCGAGTGCAAGAGCCATGGCAGTAACTGTCAACGGTGTACGACTCATCAATGTATATGCCCCTTCAGGATCAGGGAGACGGAGAGATCGGGCCCGCTTTTTTTCGGAAGATATTACGCCTCTATTTATGGGCTGCATAGACGATATGGTGATCGGAGGAGATTTTAACTGTACATTATCTGATCAGCAGCCACATCACGTCCCGTGTGCGGAATTGGAAATGCTAGTGCGTGATCTCCACCTGATCGACACGTGGCGCCACATCCATGGCCAAGGTCCAGGTTACACCCATTATACAAGTCATTCATCAAGTCAGTTAGACAGGATTTATGTCACAAGCAACCTTTCGACGGCGACGAGAGGAGCAGAGCTCTGGCCCACTGCATTCACCGACCACACAGCCTATTATATTTGCACCATTGCCCTCCAACCTGCACGTGTGTGGCGCAGTAGGCCCCCCTGGAAACTGAACGTCGCCCAGCTGAACAAGCCGGTATGTAAAGGTGCTGTCGAAGAGTCGTGGAACGCGTCCTTACAGCGTCGTGGTCGTTACCGATCGACCCTCAGTTGATGGATTGAATGTGCGAAGCCTGCTCTTGGGCGCACCTTCATGACTTACGGCCGGGAAGCAGCGGCATGGAGGAGGAGCACGGAAAACTTTTATTACACCGTCCTACGGGAATGTCTTGCTATGGAGCCCTCACCTGACAGGCATATCATGGTCAATCGCGCGAAAGCGCAGCTCGTCTCCTTAGCACGCCGTCATTTACAGGACGCTGTTATACAGTCGCGTGCTCCAGACTGAAACGTCCCCTTTTTGAAGAATTATACATGACTGTGCTTAAACTGACACACAATATTTTTAGCGCAACGCAATCTGACTTTCAAAAAATCCCTACGAAAGAATGGCCCTGACTAACATTAACCTATACCTTTAACAAATCACTTACCTCACAAAAATCTTCGTTACTCAAGCTGCTGCAATACAGCGAGCGCCACTACTGCCAGCTAAATAAAAGATTCAAACTACCGAATGCACTAACTACTGATAGGGATAGTTAGCAAATGAAAGATATTAATAGAGAACAAACAATGTATTTACCTTAATATCATCATATATATATATATATATATATATATATATATATATATATATATATATATATATATATATATATCAGTTCATGACAAATTTCAAAACTCCGCCATCTCTCTCCCCACATCCACCACTGCTGGCGGCTCACCTCCAACTGCGCAACGCTACGCGCTGTTCACATCCAGCTGCCGCTGCCCAACACTACAATGGCAGACAACAATGCAAACTAGACACAGACTGCACACAGCACAGCCAGTGATTCTCACACAGAGCGCTACGTGGCGTTACCAATAAGAAAACCTAAACAGCCTACTTCTTACAAGACATGATACAATCAGAAAGGCCATCTATGCACCACGTGCTCCTAGAACGCAGGAGGTGCCGTAGGGCACTGGTAACCGACATGATAACGGACGATGGTCGACACGTGGTAGAACAAGCAGATACAGCAGAAGCCTTCTATGGGCATTACTCTCAACTGTTGGTACCGTGTTTGACTGAAATTTGTCAGGAATTGATGTCCCCGGGTATAACATTGCCTGCACCGTTCTTGGAAGGTCTGATTGTCCCCATCCATAAGCCGAAGGGACGGAATCGTGTCCGCGATTATCGCCCCTTAACGTTATTGAACAGCGACTTCAAGATATTTTCGAGGCTGCTATCAGAACGTACTCGCGGCACACTATTGCACGTCTTGTCTAGCGATCAGACGTCCTTGGGGGGACCCAACAACATAAGAACTGCGTTATGTTGTTACAGAGATCTCATCACCCTTGCACGGGTGAGACGTTTGCCGGCCGCCCTGGCGTCTATCGACTTTAGCGAGGCTTTTGACCGTGTGGGCCACACTTTCCTCACGGCCGTTCTACGGCGCATGGAATACCCCGACCCCTTTATCAAAGTGTTGACACGCCTTCTGCATGGTGCTACTTCTCGAGCTCTTGTTAATGGAAGACTGACGGCACCCATGTCGATCCGCCGATCAGTACGACAGGGATGTCCATTATCAACATTGTTATTTGCATTGGCCTTAGAACCTTTGTTGTGTGGTCTCCGAGACAGGCTCACTGGGATACAGTTCGGCGGCTCCATCTATCGCTGCACCGCATATGCGGATGATTTGATGATCGTCATACGTGGAGCTGACGACATGGCCGCGGCTTTGGACTGGATTGCAACCTACGGTACAGCTTCTGGTAGCCAAATCAACGTTGACAAGTCCGTCGCCTTGAGCATCGGGATTGGGCTACCGCAGGAACACATTGCCCCCTCACGCTTCAGTGATACTGTACGCTGCTTGGGCTTAGATTTCATGAACGACATACGACGCGCGACGACGCTCAATTATCGACGCCTTCTTAACCAAATTAGGGCCGGAATTGCAAATCAGCGTTTGTGATCCCTCAACATCGTTCAGCGGGCGTATTATGCCAATGTCTACCTTGCGTCCCGCATACCGCATGTCGCCCAAACGCTACCCATTCCGAAACCCTTGGCTCGTAACATTATGGCAGCGCTGGGATACTTCGTCACCGCTGGTATGTTACTGAAGATCACACACGTATATCTTACCCTCCCCAAGGAAAAGGTGGTCACGGCCTAGTTAACGTCCATGATGGGGCCATTGCCCTCTATGTTAGCACACATTTATGTCTGCTGCGCCGTTGTCCTACGAGCCTCACGAGTCTGCTTCTGACGACGCTACGACCTGCTTCACTAAGAGCGGCCGTGCCATTACAGGACATCCCAGCGCCCCTCTTTTATATAGCACGTTTCTATTTAGAACAAAGTTATTGCAGTGTAGCGCTCACGACACCGCGAATGGCCACAACTCGACGCCTATATCACGACATACTGCAACGCCGCCCCCTAAATGTGGTCGAACTAATATATCCTGACGTACGGTGGCGCGTGGTGTGGAAGACTGTACACGATGCCATGCTTGATTCCGATGTTGTTTCCCAATGGTACGTAGTCGTTAATGGGAAGCTGGTGACGCAAGAACGTCTCTACAATATCCACATGGCAGAATCTCCCAATTGCGTAGATTCTGACGAGCACCGCATCAGCTGTGGAGAGGCGGGACCGGTTTGGCACTTTGTGCGGCAGATGCTGGCTTATCTCTTGCGAGTTGGGCAGGAGCATATATCTGCACGCACGTTATTGTTTCCGGATGAGACATTTTACCCCACGACTCGAACCAACTCTGTCACCTGGATACGTGGACATGCGGTCTATTACCTCTGTCGTGACGGACACAAGAATTTACTTGACTTCTGGTTCTATTTGCAAGAAAGACATCATGCTATTTCCGGGCATACCAGATATTGACAATGCTTCGCAAACTACCTTTGGAGTGCCTTTCAGAGCCCGCCGTGTAGCTGGAATGTTCCATGCAGTGGTAGATGAGGTCAGAACGAACGGCAAACGATCCTATATTGAACAATCTTTATCAGTGGGCGCAGTCGCTGGGAAGCCTAACTACGAAGTGGTGACTTTATTTTCATGTTATTTATTTTTACTTTGATGGTGTCTTCATTCTGTTTTAGTTTTCCAGGCTTGACTAACTATATTCGCACATTGATATCTATATAAATAAAAAAATGAAAAAAATAAATCAAAATAAAAAAACAATAAAAAATAATTTAAAAAATGTACCTTCCGCATCCTACTAGAAATACCCTTCCCCCATTCCTTTCATCGTGTTTTTGTGGGTTGTTGCACACAAGTTAGTCCCGTATAGTGCAGTTTCTTCACATTTTCGGTGGGGGGTGGTTACGTATAGTTAGGAAGGCAACGCCTGAAGAGGTAAGAGTTGAAACACGTATGTAACGCAGCAGCGATGGCGAGGCATTGTAGCATCTGTGACCAGAGAGTATGCGCTTGACCGCGCGAGTGTTGCGAGCGGTTCTCAGTCAGTAGTAGTTTTTGCGAGTTAGTTGTCGCTATGCAGAGTAGCAGTCAGTCAGTCGTTGCGAGTCTGTAGCTCTGTCTAGTTGAGAGCAGTACTCAGTCTGTAGTCGTCATGCAGAGCGGTCGGTCAGTAGTAGCAGCCCAGTGCGGTTGTGTGATGTAGGCGGTCGGCAACAATGGTCAAGATGAGGAATAAGGTATACTGTTAATTAATATAATCATTAGATAATGAAAAATTTTATTTATTGTAATTATTCTCCAACAAGTCTCCCAATAATAATTTTTTATTTCAAAAGCATTTTCTCAAAAGTTTAATTTTTTTTGAACTAAAGATCTCGTTGCACTTCCCATTTCATTCCACTTCTTTTTGAAGAAAAATTTCACTAGAATTACAAAAAAAAAGGAGAATATTATTATTTGCAATGTAGTTCCTCCAAGTGGTGCGCAACAACAAGAGCAGATATGTGACATCCATTTATTCTGAGGTAAGACTTTAATTCTGATTGTTTTTACACAGGGCCAAAGACCGATATTTCGGTTTAATTGAATTTTCTTGTCACTGAATGGACTTTAATTTTTTTGAAGGATTTGTAATTGAGTCAGATTGCGAATTTCACATTTGTTGCCATTGTCAGTACATTTGATTGTGGGCAGGTTACGCATAGAGCCATGTCCATCAGCATTTCTAATTAGTATCGTTATTTTCTTTTAAAATTTTTGTGGGGAGGTTACACTTGGCCCCCATTTCTATTAAGTATTGCTATATTTATTTTCTTATAAAAAATTACGGTGGGGAGGTTACACTTGGCGACCCTGCCAGGATCGTATTTCGTTGAGAGTCTTTTGAGCAACAGTCAGATATCTGCTCTTATTTGCTTAGATATAATTAGGATTTGGCACTACGCTTTTATTAATCTTGTGACTTTCCTTCTACAGGTCAACGGCAATTTGTTGCTTTGTTGTATTTGTGTGTTGCTTTTGCATTGTGTTTATTTGTTTTGTGAAAAATTTTGACTATTGTAAAAATGCCGCGAAAGACTGTGAATAGTGTATCGCGAGGTATTTTGAATGAAATTACCGCCTTAAACAGCGTGACCGATAGTAGTTATGACACGCAGTGTAATGATGACAATCCTGCGTTCACTGACAATCAGTGCATTCCAACCACTAGTGATGACTTTTACCCTGATAATGAACAAACAAACTCAATTGTCTCGTCTGTTAAATTGACGACAATTGATGACGCAGAACGCTCTATTGTAATGAGCGCTGCCCAGCTTAACACACCCGATTCGGAAAACTCAAGTAATGTACAGACAAATTTGTCTAATGAAAATGAACAGATCACACAAAGTAGGACAGATTTATTTAATTCCGAAACAATGACTGATAGTATACATTTGACTGACAAACCTTTTTGTAAATTTCAAAATGACCAAATGGTTACAGAAAGTGAAACAATTCCAGATCCACTATTGAACATCACAGAGAATAGAAATGCTGACCTTGAGTCGAATCCAATTATGGCTTTGTTGCGACAAATGAGCAAACAACTTAATGAACGGGACGAAAAACTTAATAAAATTAATGAAAAACTTGATAAGCAGAACAAACGACTGGAAAAAGAGAATAAACAATTTAGAGAACGGAACAAACAATTTTCTGAATGTATTAAACAGCCGAGGGAAAAACACGATAACCTTAATGAACAGAACAAACAAGCTAGCGAACAGATTACAGCTGTTACCATACAATGTCAGGACACTAAAGTACAATTACGTGTGAATACTATGACTTGTGCTAATAACAGTAATGAAAAAGTTGGCACTGTTGCACAAGAATTAAGTAGCACACGTGTAGGCACAACAGAATCACATAAAGACGAAGTTAATGTAGTCACTGAACAATGTTCAGCAAACGCAACACTGATACACGAAATTAATGCAGTCACTGAAGAATGTCCTAAAAACGAAGTACAGATTCGCGACGAGATTAATTTAGAGTCAGTGGAAGTTTCACACACTCCGAATACGGAAGCTGATGAGAAATTTGCACGACAGATCAATCAAATTGACGAAAGTGTTACAGTAACAGAGTGGAAAACTATTTCAGTCACCAATACGTCACAGAATCCGCCACGTTGCGAGCATTTGTCAGAGTCACGCAGCGTGTATAATGTGAGCAATTTACAGCAACTACGCGAATTAAAATCCGAAAAGACACGCGACTTAAAATCTGAAAAGCTACGTAACTTGAAATCTGAAATGACACAGACAAACAGATACACTCACAAACCCAAACGTGTTTTCAAATTCAATGACGAGAACATAGATTATGAGCAATTTTTATCCGCAAGAAAATGTAAAGAATTTAATAATGACAGCGTACAGGTACACGCTTTGAGCTGTATACGACAATTTATCTTTGTACATTCACCGCTATTACCTGTAATGCAAAAGCTAGCTTTGAACCAGATGCGACAATTTATTTTTGTATTTACAACAGCATTGCCTATAATGCAGAAACTGGAATTAGCACGGATACAACAATTTGCCTTTGGAATTTTACCGCTATTGCTTGCAACGCAAAAGCTAAAATTTATTTGCAGTGCGTAAATGACCTCAGGGGATTCATTACGCTTTAATGAATATGTGCCGTAGCGAGCATAGGGCCCCGAGCTGTAGTAGTGCTGTTTCATCTTTAGTTTTCTGCACTGCTGCCTTCTCTTCTACTATCCTTTATATCTATCCAAACTGCTCTTTAACTATTGCTCTTTGTAGTATTAAGAAACATGTAATGAATATCCGATGTGACAAATCTTTTACCGAATGTGACAATTTTCAGTAGGCACTCCAGTACCGCCGTAATTTTAATTACAGATAAAATCGTAATCATCAGTATGTATAAAATTTTGAGCAGTCGGAACCATATTTTTGTAACAATAGATGTTTTTCACCACAATAGCATGAAAGTCAGCCGCTTAGCATACCTAACCAACAATGCAGTCTACAAGGTCAACCAAACTTTAATGTTTCGCCGCGTGCATGTATAGTCTCAGCTCCAACAAATAGTAACGCATGGCAGCAAAGAAATAACTACGTACAGACAACACACTATTTCAACTCGCATCGCTATGCGCCGTATAGAAATTACTATCATGACAGACGTAAAAATGATGAGCACAATTTTCAGCGTACATTTAATAACAGTCGATCTTTTCAGCAGCAAGAACATTAGCAACAACACATTATCATGAATGATCCAGACAATAGGTGTCATCCATAGCGTAACACGTCAGTATGAAATAACAGAACAGTTCATATAGTGGATATGCCACAACATTCTCCCGTAAATAATAATACGTACGATAGATTTTAACCAGATACAGCACAGATTGCATATTACAGAAACGCAAACATTACTTTTGACACGCAGAATTTTGTTCACGAGAATGTTATTTGAAGCATGTTTTGTTGAATGCTCCACTATTATCGCACCCAGATCTTACTAGAAATTTTTCCATTGCCACCGACAGTTCTAACACCGCTTTAGGCGTACACATTTTCCAGGAAATTGAAGAAGATGGTTCAATAGTAATCAAAAACATCGCATTTGCAAGCCGCATTCTGTCACCTGCTGAGCGAAATTACTCTGTTACAGAATTGGAAACATTATGCGTTGTCTGGGCTTTTACGAGATTTCGGCACTTTCTTTATGGCAGACATACCACCGTTTACACAGACCATAGAGCTATACAATTTTTTGCTTTCAGCTAAATTTACTCACGACAGATTAAGTAGATGGAAACTATATTTACAGGAATTTAATTTTACAATAGTTCACATTCCCGGTACGCAAAATGTTATAGCAGACGCACTATCGCGTTCTCTCAGTAACAATCAGCAAGACGTAGCAACCAACTTCTGCAAAGCAAATTTCAGTGTCATGTACATTCAGCAGGTTGCATTTGAAAATTTTATTTCATCGTCATTACAGGACATAGCACAAGAACAAAATAAGGACAATGTGTGGAAAGAAATTAAACACCTTTGGCAAGATAGGAAAAATGTTACGATTAGGAACCACTACACTGTACGCAATGACATTCTGTTTCGCCGCTCTCATCCTGACAGCAACATTTGGTTATTATGCATTCCTGACGAACTGGTTAACAAACTAATTTGGTACACTCATTTAAGTTACGCACATTACGGAGCACGAAAATGTTTTCTTATACTGAGACAGAACTGTTATTTTACCAACATGGAAAAACGTATACGACGAGTTTTAGCGTCTTGTAAAATTTGCCAGAAAGCTAAATCAGACACCACTTCACATATTCCTCCTTTATATCCCATTATACCTGTGAAATTAAGACACATGGCCGCAGTAGATATTTTTGGTCCGATTCCGAGAACTAACAGAGGTTTTTGCTACATTTTTGTCGCTGTTGAGCTCACTTCAAAATTTGTTACTTTCACTCCGTTACGCAAAGCTACTGCTAAAACTGTTTCGAAAGCATTTGTAAAACATTTTCTATTTCATGTAGGGCATGTAATGAAAGTAATTTCTGATAATGGATCTCAATTTCGTAGTAGTGTATGGACACGCATGTTACGAGCTAGAAACATTTCTCCGATCTATATATCCAAGTACCACGCTTCTTCGAACCCTTGTGAAAGATTAATGAAGGAAATTGGTAAGCTGTGCAGAATATACTGCCACAAAAGACATATTGATTGGGATACACACATACTCTCATTCCAAGATGTAATTAATTCCATTCCAAATGAATCCACTATGCTATCTCCGACTGTTATACTGAAAAACGTTGAACCACCGAACAAAATTAAAGAATTAATAGAATTCCCCAAAAATCGTCGCCTACGACACCACGAAATAATTGACATTGCGCTGAACAACATCAAACGTGCCGCAGAGCGCCGGAGAAGACAGCAAAAACAGGTTTGTACACGCCGCGACTTTCACGTTGGACAGAAGATATTAGTACGTACACACTATTTATCCAGCAAATTAAAAGGTAAGTGCAGTAAATTTGAACTTCTATACGCAGGTCCGTATCGGATTCGCAGCATCCCTCACCCCAATGTTGTACACGTCGAAACTTTGAGAACCAGAAAATCGAAAGGCAATCACCATATCTCAAACATTAAACCGTTTATTGAGTGAAACCACTGTATGATTCAACACACTATGATGCCATTTACTAATGCAATTAATTCACCTGACTACTTATTGATGATTATCGTATTTTTTTTCTTGGCAAGTGCCCGGCAAGGTAAGGTTAGCAGGTCGCTTTTCTTGTCGTTACACATCAGACCGTGCACATTTTCCATTTTTTTGTGTATATGACTGTACTCCAGTTTTGTTTGTATGCACTATGAAATAGTTAAGATATAACACACACCAGTCGACTTTGACATTTTTTTTTTTTTGCCTTATGACATCTCAACATCGTGACTGTTTCACATTTTTTTTTGCTACTGCATTGTATTATTCTGTGTATATTTTTGCATTTGAACACTGTCAATGTTTTTGACATATTACGTTTTCTGTCATGTTATGCTGTAGGGTTAATTATGTTACCATAAACCAGTCATTATCTAGTGGGTATATGATTTAAATGCAGGACATTAATCTTTGTTCATTAATTTCAGAAAGGAATGATGATTCTAAGAAATAAATTTAACATAAATGGGAATTTCACCTACGGGATAAACGAAAGGAGATGCAATAACTTTATGAGGAAGAGTAAATGGATCAGGATTAACAAACATTAACAAGAATATACTATACTCATCATAGAATAGCAGTCTTAACTAATTTTTTCTTTCAGAATACAAGGTGATTGATGCAGGCTGTCAGACTGAACTACACATCTTAGTTTTAGTGATGAAATATGCTAGAGATAAGGAATAGTTAGGTAATGAGTAATGAAGTGATTTTTTGCAGATGATAGTGAATACTGATGAATAATGATGAAGGAAATGGTATTATGAATAATGAAGTTTTTCTTTACAGGTGATGATAATGGTGAAGTTATGATGATATGGATAATGAAGTTTTTTTTCTTTATGCCACGTAGTTATTTAAGTATTTGTTGCGGTTTGCTTTGACAGCAGGTGTTACATTGCATAGTAGGATGACGGAAAGTTTTGGAAAGGACAGCTATGGAACACATTTTATACACATTTCACTACTTGTTAATTCGAAGTTCACTACTTTTCAGCATAGTGTGCGTTTCTTCTTTCAGGTCAATAATCCGTTTTTGTATTTTTTCCAGGAGAAGTTTTTCATGACACTTACTAAACCTGTTACTTATTATACCTGTTCTAGTACTTGCATTTTTATATTTTTTACCCGTTTGTGTTTATCATTTATAAATGTGATCACATGTACTGCCTTCTTACATAATCTTGCTACAGCTGACTCATGACGAATGACGTTACCTATCCTCATTTGCAGCAATAGGTCAAAAGCAAAAAGTATTATGCCTCAGCAATTAATTATTGATCCCAACGCAATGCATTGCTACCAAAAAAATGTATTACCAGTCCCACATAATGTCACTAGTTTATGATAATTCTGAATAATACTGATCAACTCTGAATAGCATGTCACTCGAGTAATGACCTCTTAATGAGACTATATTCAAAATAATGCTTTGTCACTAGCTAATAACTGCCACTGTTTATTGTAATGCCTGTGATTACTAATGATTTGACTGTAATTAACTGATTTTTAATAATGACTTTGTAATGATCTGAATAATACTGAATGATGAACTATGTTTTATTCTATTCAATACTTGATGGCCACTGAGTGCCAATAATTAATGTCAATCAACGAAATTGTTATTAATTATGCCATTAATTAACTCTTGTTTTCAATGTTCATACTTTGTAATTGGAAATAAATGTGACTGTTTCATAATGCTTTGTAATTAGGAAAAGACTAATGATTCTTAATAGATTGGAATGACACATAATTAATTAACTATGGTACTGTTTAATAATGCTTTGTAATTAATTAAGGCTACAAATGATTAATTAATTAACTGTAATTAGACAAATGATTAATTAACGACAAACGATTAATTAACTGTAATTATACAAATGATTAATTAACTGTAATTAGACAAATGATTAATTAATGACAAATGATTAATTAACTGTAATTAGGAAAAGGTTAATGATTCTTAATTATACTCTGTAACTGAAAAGAATGCGATTATTTCATAATATTTTGTAACCAGGAAAAGAAGGCTACTGATTCTATGTAAAACAATTAATGAACATTTTTCTGTAATACTACATACTTGGTACAGAAATGTTCAATAACTGGGCTATGAATGCCACGAACTATCAATGAAGACTGTAATTGTCAATATTATGTGACTTGATGTCCTTCACCTCATAAGCTGACTACCCTGAATTACTGCAATGTCCATTTGTCCTGTTTATCCCAGTGATCATGGAGCACTATATTTGGTTTTGCACTAATTCTACGTTGGTGTGCCTTGTAAGAGTGTGGTGTTGACACGACATGCTGTCCACCACCATGAGCGATGAAGACATTATTATGGTCCCACTGTTTGGTGTACCTAATGTACTGCCAAAATGAAAACATGGAACATTACTACGACAGTTCAGTGTCTTGGCTACACTGATAAATTCTGATGGGAAAAGAACTTCAAGTTGTGTCACTTGGTGTTGTACTACTGTGGAAAGATATGGACTTTCAGAGCAGCTGTGTGCAATCTAAAGTGCTACAACCATGATGCAATCCTTCCCTTTCCTATCCTGATTCTTGTCACATAAAGAAAAAATTTTTTTTGGTAACATCATTTATGTTCATAGGTTATACATTTTTCGATTCGCTAAACTCCAGTGTGAGTACACTTATGTCACTGGTCGACATGATGTTTGCCATTATGTTTATTTGTTGTGAAAATACTAAAGACATTTTTCAGTGCATGTGCACTTTGGACATGAATTTTTTTTGCCATTATGTTTATTTGTTGTGAAAATGCTAAAGACATTTTTCAGTGCATGTACACTTGTCAACATAATATTTTTTGCCAGTCTGTTTATTTGTTCTGAATATGCTAAAGAATTTTTTCAGTGCCTGTGCACTTTATCTGTCAAAAAGTTTGTATATACTTTTTTCTGATTTGCTACTATGTTTAGTATTCACATTTTGTCCTTGTCTGATATATTTTGTACTTAGTGCGTGTGCACAACATTTAAATATTCTGTAAGTTGTAGGATTTTGTTAATTAAAGAAAAATTTTGCCGCGCTTGGCAAGTCCAAATGACTCACCATCGCTGCCAAATTTTTGCCCCCCGAGTGGAGGGTTATGAAACACGTATGTAACGCAGCAGCGATGGCGAGGCATTGTAGCATCTGTGACCAGAGAGTATGCGCTTGACCGCGCGAGTGTTGCGAGCGGTTCTCAGTCAGTAGTAGTTTTTGCGAGTTAGTTGTCGCTATGCAGAGTAGCAGTCAGTCAGTCGTTGCGAGTCTGTAGCTCTGTCTAGTTGAGAGCAGTACTCAGTCTGTAGTCGTCATGCAGAGCGGTCGGTCAGTAGTAGCAGCCCAGTGCGGTTGTGTGATGTAGGCGGTCGGCAACAATGGTCAAGATGAGGAATAAGGTATACTGTTAATTAATATAATCATTAGATAATGAAAAATTTTATTTATTGTAATTATTCTCCAACAAGTCTCCCAATAATAATTTTTTATTTCAAAAGCATTTTCTCAAAAGTTTAATTTTTTTTGAACTAAAGATCTCGTTGCACTTCCCATTTCATTCCACTTCTTTTTGAAGAAAAATTTCACTAGAATTACAAAAAAAAAGGAGAATATTATTATTTGCAATGTAGTTCCTCCAAGTGGTGCGCAACAACAAGAGCAGATATGTGACATCCATTTATTCTGAGGTAAGACTTTAATTCTGATTGTTTTTACACAGGGCCAAAGACCGATATTTCGGTTTAATTGAATTTTCTTGTCACTGAATGGACTTTAATTTTTTTGAAGGATTTATAATTGAGTCAGATTGCGAATTTCACATTTGTTGCCATTGTCAGTACATTTGATTGTGGGCAGGTTACGCATAGAGCCATGTCCATCAGCATTTCTAATTAGTATCGTTATTTTCTTTTAAAATTTTTGTGGGGAGGTTACACTTGGCCCCCATTTCTATTAAGTATTGCTATATTTATTTTCTTATAAAAAATTACGGTGGGGAGGTTACAGAGTTCATTTTTGTTTGGCAGGGACACAAGTGTCGGTGCCCCGTAGGGATGGCTATGATTGTGTTTTATTTCTTTTGTTAGGAAAATAAATCAATAACAAAAAGGGGTGTAGGGGTAGCATTAAAAAAAAAAAAAAACACATTGAACGTGTAGCACAGTCGGTAGCGTGCATTGATTCAAATCTCCCCAGTATCATTTTTTTCCTCGTTCAATTTGAAATATCTACATCTCGTAATTATAAAACTCATTATTTTTATGAATAATGCACGTCTTCTTGTTTCTAATTTCATATTGGACGCAAAATTCTTGTTTCCATTTGAAGTACCAAATTCTTAACTTTCGATTTTTTACAAAAGACTTTTCATAAAAGTTATTTAAATTAAGAAAACATAACAATTTAATTTTTTAAGGCAAAAATGAGAAACCAAATCATCTTTATTAGGACTATGTTCATCGTTTTATACCACAGTGGTAGATAAGTATCGCAGAAACATGAAAAACAATCACTTTCACAGTATCGAGCACATCACACAAATGCTGCCTATTTGCATTTGCTGCTGTACCATTACAATATGAACCCAAGAGAACTGATCTGGTGCAAAGCTGCGGGATTTGGCCCGAGAAGTAACATTAAGCTGTCAGACCTAAGCAGCTTTTTCACACGTCACTGCCGAACGCTGGCGGGATATAGAGCGGCTCGTCATAAAAGAAGTAGAGAAAAAGCTGCGCCTGGTTGGGTTCGTGGATTCTGTTGTTGATGGGCTTGTTATCAACGTAGCAGGTGACACTTGTAGAACTGAAAAGTATTTCTCGGATTCGGCTAAAGAAGAAGCTAAGCTATTACCAGACGACTGACTGTAAGTAATACCTACAGTGGTTTCAGTATTTAACTATACGGTGAAATCCTTCAATACTCTCTTACGTTACAAACAGCTTATGCAGAAAAATTACTCTGTGTCAGGAATTTTCATCATTCTTGTTTTTAATTACAATAGTGTGTTAGCTAAAAATGAAAACGTGTTGTGTGTTTGGTCTAGTCGTCAAAGGAGCATATTGTGGGAGATTTGCAGTGTATTATTTGATTCTGCTTAAAAATTACCGTAAATGGCGTTCGAAGCTGTATTGCTCCCCTGCTCGTTTCTCTTTAGGTGTGAACTGCAGCTGGCCACGTCACTGCAGGCTAGCTGCAACAGCTGACCGGCCAGTGCTGGCCAAGTTAAATGAGCCGGTAAAGCTGTTTTCCCGTAAAGTTGATGTGCGCGGGACGCACAGCACAAAACGTACCCTTACTATCTTACTTGACAGTACTCGATAAAGCTTGGCTAGAGCCCCACGTTAAATGGAAGTACAATGAGGTTCCAGCAAACGCGGAAGAATACATAGTGCACTTTTTACATCAGGTTTACTCTTATGATGAATGGACTGTAGTCAGATCAACAAACGCAGTGGCAGACGCCACAGCTCGCGCACGTTTTACCAAATACAACATTCATATACGAAAAAATCTGACATTACTGACAAGGGAACCTCCCCATCGTACCCCCCTCAGATTTAGTTATAAGTTGGCACAGGGATAGACCACGAAAAACTGAACACAGATCAATCGAGAAAGCAGGAAGAAGTTGTATGGAACTATGAAAAAAATAAGGAAAATATACAAACTGAGTAGTCCGTGTGCAATATAAGCCACATCAAGGGACGTGTACACCGAGGAGCACCGTGGTCCCGTAGTTACCGTGAACAGCTACGGAACGGAAGGTCTTTGGTTCAATCCTCCCTCGAGTGAAAAGTTTTATTTTTTATTTTCAGACAATTATCAAAGTTCATGCACTCAGACATGATCAACTTCGCTCTCCAAAATTCCAGGACATGTTCAGATTTGCTTGGACACATGCAGGATTTGACGGTCTACACACGGAAAAACTCGAATATGTTAAAAACGTATGCTTTGACAGAGCACAGGGAAAACTGTGCGACTGTGAAACTGTTGCATTCATTTGTTGCCGTTTATGTGACAAACTCTGATGTTTTCATCACTTTTTTGGAAGTGATTATCACATCCACAAGAAAACCTAAATCGGGCAAGGTAGAAGAATCTTTTTACCCATTCGCCAAGTGTGCAAGTTAGGTGGGTCGACAACATATTCCTGTAATGTGACGCACATGCCGTCACCAGTGTCGTATAGAATATTTCAGACGTGTTTTCCTGTGGAGGAATCGGTTGACCTATGAATTTGCGATCAAATGTTTTCGGTTCCTATTGGAGAGGCACGTCCTTTTGTCTACTAATCGCACGGTTTTGCGGTGCGGTCGCAAAACACAGACACTAAACTTATTACACTGAACAGAGACGTCAATGTATGAACGGTCAGATCGTAACTTTGCGAAAATAAAGTAAGTAAAATTATTGCTCGAGGGAGGACTCGAGCCAAGGACCTCTCGTCCCGCAGTTACTCACTCTAACCACGGGACCACAGCACTCTTCACATTACATATTCCTTGATGTAGCATATCTTACACTTGGACTGCTCAGTTTGTATATTTTGCTTATTTTTTCATAGTTCCACACAACTTCTTCCTGTTTTCTCGATTGATCTGTGTTCAGTTTTTCAAGGCCTATCCACTGTGTCAATTTATAACTAAATCTGAGGGGGATGCGATGGGGAGGTTCCCTTGTGAGCACATATACGCCGAAGCACATGCTCCAAAAGACACGCCAAGATGCATATAATCGCGCACAACAGTGAAAGGGGAAAGTGGATAATTATTGCTAATAGGGAAATAATATGACCAACAATGAAATAATATAGATGTTTGAATGTTGCTGCTTTGGAACAGCGATTATAGGAAGAAACGCCGATTTGATAAAGTAAATTAACAAATAGTGAAATTAGACACCATTTCGACTGTTTTCAGAGACTTTAAGGAGAGAGAGCTTTATGGGGATGCCCCTTGGTTATCTGTGCATGACGGGATGATGTGCGATGTCGTCAGGAGTTTGATGATGGCAGCGATAAAACTGCAGCAGGTCTGTTAATGCTAAACTGTAGCTGTTACATCCTCTTGACCTGTGTTTAATCCATTTATCAACGGAATTTTCCATCGGCGACACTTGCCAGACATGGGCAGTTAACATTGTTGTTCTCGGACGTCCATAATGTGCACTACGGTATCATTTCTGCCACCTCATACATTTATAATGTCAAGTTCTTCTAGTGTGGTAAAACAACGTAAACTCGGGCAATACAAAACTACAGTTCACATTGCGACGCGACGTGCCATATACGAAAATTGGTGTGTAATTGTGGTAGGACGCAGGTTTCAGTTTGAACGTTTTGTGCTTCGTAGATCAGGCGAGTGTGCCTCTGATCGGTGGCTGTCGACATGGCTAGGCATGGCAGAGAGGCGGGTGCAGACGTTTTCCTTCAGATTTGAATGCTAAGGCGCGACGTCCGATCCGCTCCACAGTGAGCACGAAAGGTAGATACCGGGTGATCAAAAAGTCAGTATAAATTGGCACACATGCTTGGAATGACATGGGGTTTTACTAGAACAAAAAAAAACAAAGTTCACAAAATGTCCGACAGATGGCGCTGGACAGCAAAACGTCAGTGAATGCGCATGACAATAGTGTATACAAGGAGCTGTAATGAGAGAGAGACTCAGATGCGCCAGCAGTCGCAGCATGTTGACGTTACCTGAAAAGGCGCTCTTAGTGAAGCAGTATTATCAGGATGGGGAATGTGCTAGTCCAGCGTTACGATCCTATCGCCATAGGAAGGGGATTCGAACGGGTAAAGGTCCGTTGAGAAATGTAGCTGTGGCGAGAATGATTCCCAAGTTCGAAGCCACGGGTTGTTTGGACGATAGATCCCGCAGTGGCCGACCGAGCACAAGGCGTAATGCTGCTGAGTCAGTTCAGGAAGAAATGGAGACTGTAGCGGGTTCGTCTATGCACGGGGAAGTCAGCGCTCGTGCAGTCGCACGTCGCACCGGCATTCCATACACTACTGTTTGGTTGGCACTTTGGCGTACCATCCGATGCTATCCGTACAAAATCCGCCGGCATCATGAACTGTTATCTGGCGATTTAGTGAAGCGGAGGGCATTAGCGGTGTGGGCGTTTCAAAAGATGGCGGAAGATGACGATTGGTTGAGTAACGTATTGTGGATCGACGAAGCTCATTTCACGCTCCGAGGGTCTGTCAACGTCCACAACTGCAGAATTTGGGCTACCGAAAATCGTAGAACTGTCGTGGAAACTCCATTGCACGACGAGAAAGTCACGGTATGGGTTGGATTTACATCTACCGTTATCGGGCTTTTTTCTTTGAGGAAATGCGTGATTCTGGTTTTGTAACTGCTACCGTGACGGGTGAGAGGTACGCCGATATGTTACAAAATCGCATCATCCCCAACCTGGCTGACAAACACCTGTTGGGACGTACGATGTTTATGCAGGATGGCGCTCCACCTCATATTGCTAGACGCGTGAAAGATCTCTTGCGCGCGTCGTTTGGTGATGATCGTGTGCTCAGCCGCCTCTTTCGTCATGCTTGGCCTGCCAGGTCCCCAGACCTCAGTCAGTGCGATTATTGGCTTTGGGGTTACCTGAAGTCGCGAGTGCATCGTGATCGACCGACATCTCTAGGGATGCTGAAAGACAACGTCCGACGCCAATGCCTCACCATAACTCCGGACATGCTTTACAGTGCTGTTCACAACATTATTCCTCGACTACAGCTATTGTTGAGGAATGATGGTGGACATATTGAGCATTTCCTGTAAGGAAAATCATCTTTGCTCTGTCTTACTTTGTTATGCTAATTATTGCTATTCTGATCAGACGAAGCGCCATCTGTCGGATATTTTTTGAACTTTTGTATTTTTTTTGTTCTAATAAAACCCCATGTCATTCCAAGCATGTGTGTCAATTTTTACCTCTCTATCTACATTATTCCGTGATTTATTCAGTTTTCAAATTTATACTGACTTTCTGATCACCCGGTATATTGCGCACTTGTAATACAATCTATTATACAGGGTGGAGAAGAATTGTGTCACGAAATTTAAACCCTGGATAGCTGATGCCAGTAGGAATTAATATTACTAATGTTGTCTTTTTTTGCACAATTTTTAAATTACAGAATTTTGGCGCCACACGCTCCGATTGGCTGAGGGATTGCCCTGTTGGCGGATACTATGGACAACGCATGACCGCGAATGCTTTGCCTGCCGGAGATCGATATGTATCCCGCTAACGAGCCTGTTCGCCAAGTCGCCCGTGAATTGCTGTAAACATCTGCGGGTATGGGTGGCGTCTTGCTGGGTACGGTTCCTTCTAGAACCGTCGAACTTCATGCGCATTACCGTTGGCTAGTCCATAAACAAAAACCATATCTCGCTATTCTTCAAACGAATAATGTGCCGCCGTGTTTACTGTATGACTAAATCGCAGGTGACATGTGTGCTCCGAAACGAAGCTTACGTGTGAATGCCACTGACGTGACGTGGAGGGAAACAGCAAGTCCTATTCCACACGTTTGCGTATCACGTTGGGACAGTGGCGGGCGAGGGACGTTTCCATGTATCAACCGACAACGATAGCGCTGCCCGTCAACTGACGAATGGCAACAGGGGAATCCCACGGCCAATCGGAGTGCGTGGCGCCAAGTTTCCACAGTTTAAAAATGGTGCTTTGTCGACCTACACGTTAGTAATTTTGATTCCTACTGGCATCAGCTATCCAAGGTTAAATTTTCGTGAGACAATTTTTCTCCACACTGTAGGTACACGAAAGCACAATACATCATGCTACAAAGGAAGTAACCTCGATTCTGTTGGAATGCAGATACGCTCCGGAGCTGTGTTATATGATGAAGGACGTAACAAACTATGCACTTAGTATTAGGTATAAGAAATCATTTTTGTTTAGATTTATAGTGAGTATCTAATGACGCATTCGTATTTTTAATTCAATTTATATACTAAATTTGTATGCATGCTGGTGTTAGCATGAAGTCATTAAGCAACGTAGAGGACTGGATTTTCCGGGATGGGTGCGCCGAGCGCCTAAAAGAGCGATGCCCGTCTTTCTCTTGTGCATCGTTTGGGTCGGTTTGATAAGAGACAACATATATGCTACTCTGATCGGTGGTTCTGCTGGCGTGATAGAAATTTTCCGTCTGCAGTATCGGTAGCGACACTTCGAAATATTTAGAGTCAGTTCAGTGGGCACTTTGAGATATACGGCAGTAGTCAGCACTCCGGTTTATTTTTGCCGGTTGCTCAGTAGAACTAGTATTTTAGCGAGTGAAATCAATTTAGATTTGAATTATTAGCAATGATCCTAATTTTTAACGCAGTTTATCAGTGGGTACTTTATTTTCGTCAGTTATGATTATCGTATCGTACATCCATTACAGGACTATAGTGTTGAGTCTGGCTTCGATTAAGTATAGTTTTGAACACATCCTGTGTAGAAAATAAATAAAATTGCCATTAATTAATTAATTTATTTATTATACAGGGTGAGTCACCTAACATTACCGCTGTATATATTTCGTAAACCACATCAAATACTGACGAACCGATTCCACAGACCGAACGTGAGGAGAGGGGCTAGTGTAATTGTTTAATACAAACCATACAAAAACGCACGGAAGTATGTTTTTTAACACAAACCTACGTTTTTTAAAATGGAACCACGTTAGTTTTGTTAGCACATCTGAACATATAAACACATACGTAATCAGTGCCGTTTGTTGCATTGTAAAATGTTAGTTACATCTGGAGATATTGTAACCTAAAGTTGACGCTTGAGTACCACTCCTCCGCTGTTCGATCGTGTGTATCGGAGAGCACCGAATTACTTAGGGATCCAAAGGGAACGGTGATGGACCTTAGGTACAGAAGTGTCTCGAACAGAACATTACGTCCACATGCTAATACCTTTTTATTGGTCTTTTTCACTGACGCACATGTAAATTACCATGAGTGGTGAGGTACACGTACACACGTGGTTTCCGTTTTCAATTACGGAGTGGAATAGAGTGTGTCCCGACATGTCAGGCCAATAGATGTTCAATGTGGTGGCAATCATTTACTGCACACAATTGCAATCTCTGGCGTAATGAATGTCGTACACGCCGCAGTACATCTGGTGTAATGTCGCCGCAGGCTGCCACAATACGTTGTTTCATATCCTCTGGGGTTGTAGGCACATCACGGTACACATTCTCCTTTAACGTACCCCACAGGAAGAAGTCCAGCGGTGTAAGATCAGGAGTACGGGCTGGCCAACTTATGCATCCTCCACGTCCTATGAAACGCCCGTCGAACAAAAAAAAATGGTTCAAATGGCTTTGAGCACTATGGGACTCAACTGCTGTGGTCATAAGTCCCCTAGAAATTAGAACTACTTAAACCTAACTAACCTAAGGACAGCACACAACACCCAGCCATCACGAGGCAGAGAAAATCCCTGACCCCGCCGGGAATCGAACCCGGGAACCCGGGCGTGGGAAGCGAGAACGCTACCGCACGACCACGAGATGCGGGCTCGCCCGTCGAACATCCTGTCAAGGGTCAACCTAGTGTTAATTGCGGAATGTGCAGGTTCACCATCATGCTGATACCACATACCTCGACGCGTTTCCTGTGGGACATTTTCGAGCAACGTTGGCAGATCATTCTGTAGAAACGCGATGTATGTTGCAACTGTTTGGGCCCCTACAATGAAGTGAGGACCAATGAGGTGGTCGCCAATGATTCCGCACCATACATTTACAGTCCACGGTCGCTGTCGCTCTACCTGTCTGAGCCAGCGAGGATTGTCCACGGACCAGTAATGCATACTCCGTAGATTCACTGCCCCGTGGTTTGTGAAACCCGCTTCATCGGTAAACAGGTAGAACTGCAATGCATTCTCTGTTAATGCCGATTGACAGAATTGCACTCGATGATTACAGCCATCACCATGTAATTGCTGATGTAGCGACACATGAAACGGGTGAAAGCGGTGATGATGCAGTATGCGCATGACACTACTTTGACTCAGTCCACCGGCTCTCGCAATGTCCCGTGTACTCATGTGTGGGTTCATGGCAACAGCAGCTAACACACCAACTACACACGCTTCACCTGTGACGGGCCTGTTACGGACCCGTTTGCGTGCTACGACCATACCTGTTGCATACAGTTGGCGGTAGATGTTTTGCAATGTGCGGCACGTTGGATGCTCTCTGTCCGGGTACCGTTCTGCATACACCCTGCAGGCTTCAGCTGCATTTCGTCGACACTCGCCATAGATGAGTATCATCTCCGCCTTTTCAGAGTTCGAATACACCATGGTCACAGTTCCTACAACTCTACACTATCACAGACGTCTGGTAACACGGTGTACTACAGTTGGTCTGCGTGCGGAGACGAATGCAGAATAACAATAGCAGCAAGCGCTACATGCGGACACTGCGACAGCTAGACCAAACCACGACAGTGCACTACAGCCACACTCGTTAACACAGTCGCCGTCGTAAACATCTCCCTGCAGATGCTGCTCGCCGACCGTGGCCCGTGTTTGTTACAACACGCAACTGAACGTCGGAGGTTTCAAGCATCAACTTTAGGTTACAATATCTCCGGATGTAATTAACATTTTACAATGCAACAAAAGGCACTGATTACGTATGTGTTTATATGTTCAGATGTGCTAACAAAACTAACGGGGTTCCATTTTAAAAAACGTAGGTTTGTGTTAAAAAACAAACTTCCGTGCATTTTTGTATGGTTTGTATTAAACAATTACACTAGCCCCTCTCCTCACGTTCGGTCTGTGGAATCGATTCGTCAGTATTTGATGTGGTTTACGAAATATATCCAGCGGTAACGTTAGGTGACTCACCCTGTATATTGTGTTGTCAACCACTAAACCGGTGACTCGAGCTGTATTGCAGTTCACTTTTCAACGTAGAGTTTATCACTAGCCTATGAAGTTTTGTGTGATAGTATATGTAATAAATTTTATTAGTTAAACTTAACCCCTGTTCCTGGGATATATTATTTACACCTAATATTATCTTAAATCTGAGTAGTGCATCAGAGCCAAATATTTATTTTAAAAGCCAATAACTGGAGTCAAATAATCGTCCTCCAAGACGAAGAATGTCGAGCAATAAACCCTTCCAGTCTGTCGCAATGTCACAGCAGTCAGCTCGTTCCCGATACGCAACAGTCACGGTTTATCCACACGCACATCGTTAGCGTCGTGAACCATTTCACGAGGCTCGCACTATCTGAATCAGTCTGCTAGTTTCTTCATACAAAGTACATGGCAGAATTAAGACTACACTTAACGTGACAATCCGTCCCGCTTTGGTGTGACAGTTCCGCTTTCAGACTGTCTGTCCCGTTGCCACCAGCCAAAGCAAAAATGTTCCGCTTTTGCAAACAGACCAAACGATAATTGATTAGAGGTACCCACTATGTGCCTATATTAATTACATTCTAAACGTGCGGGCGACGTTGGCAGCGCGGGCGGCGTAGAGAAGAGTGAGCGATATGCGAAAGCGAGAGATGCTGCCGCTCGACTCAGCCAACAATCACATCGTGCGGGTGCGAGCTTCAAGTGCGGCACCACTGTTTCGTTTTAGTTCTTGTTGGAATATTCGGGCGCACATACGAAATCAAACATCTCTTTCAACGTTTCCGTGTTTAGTTTCTTGATGAAATATATGTCTTGAAAGGACATTGTTAACAATGGCTCCAGTACCACTGCTTGAAACGTTTATTGAGTATTAAGACAGCTGTTTCGGAAGATTTCCATTTTCAAGTACCTGCGTGTACGAAGTTGGATAATTACAATGTGCTATAGTTCTACTGGAATTCTAGACTTAATTTTTATAAGTGAAGAATTTCGTGAATTATTGAGGTATAACAGAAACTGCAGCCGTATCTTTCATTATCACGAATTACACAAAAAAAATTTAAATTTCTAAATTATGTAAGTGAGAGGGACACTTCAGTCAACGCTGTCCTGACGTATACAGGGTGTTACAAAAAGGTACGGCCAAACTTTCAGGAAATATTCCTCACACACAAAGAAAGAAAATATGTTATGTGGACATGTGTCCGGAAACGCTCACTTCCCATGTTAGAGCTCATGTTATTACTTCTCTTCAAATCACATTAATCATGGAATGGAAACACACAGCAACAGAACGTACCATCGTGACTTCAAACACTTCGTTACAGGAAATGTTCTAAATGTCGTCCGTTAGCGAGGATGCATGCATCCACCCTCCGCCGCATGGACTACCTGATGCGCTGATGCAGCCCTGGAGAATGGCGTATTGTATCACAGCCGTCCACAATACGAGCACGAAGAGTCTCTACATTTGGTACTGGGGCTACGTAGACAAGAGCTTTCAAATGCCCTCATAAATGAAAGTCAAGAGGGTTGAGGTCAGGAGAGCGTGGAGGCCGTGGAATTGGTCCGCCTCTACCAATCCATCGGTCACCGAATCTGTTGTTGAGAAGCGTACGAACACTTCGACTGAAATGTGCAGGAGCTCCATGGTGCGTGAACCACATGTTGTGTCGTACTTGTAAAGGCACATGTATCCCTATGAAATCATGATGACGTGCTCCATTGAGCGTAGGTAGAAGAACATGGGGCCCAATCAAGACATCACCAACAATGCCTGCACAAACGTTCACAGAAAATCTGTGTTGATGAGGTGATTGCACAATTGCGTGCGGATTCTCGTCAGCCCACACATGTTGATTCTGAAAATTTACAATTTGATCACGTTGGAATGAAGCCTCATCCGTAAAGAGAACATTTCCACTGAAATGAGGATTGACACATTGTTGGATGAACCATTCGCAGAAGTGTACCCGTGGAGGCCAATCAGCTGCTGATAGTGCCTGCACACGCTGTACATGGTACGGAAACAACTGGTGCTCCCGTAGCACTCTCCATACAGTGACGTGGTCAACGTTACCTTGTACAGCAGCAACTTCTCTGACGCTGACATTAGAGTTATCGTCAACTGCACGAAGTATTGCCTCAGCCGTTGCAGGTGTCCTCGTCGTTCTAGGTCTTCCCCAGTCGCGAGTCATAGGCTGGAATGTTCCGTGCTCCCTAAGACGCCGATCAATTGCTTCGAACGTCTTCCTGTCGGGACACCTTCGTTCTGCATATTTGTCTCGATACAAACGTACCGCGCCACGGCTACTGCCCCGTGCTAATCCATACATCAAATGGGCATCTGCCAACTCCGCATTTGTAAACATTACACTGACTGCAAAACCACGATCGTGATGAACACTAACCTGTTGATGCTACGTACTGATGTGCTTGATGCTAGTGCTGCAGAGCAATGAGTCGCATGTCAACACAAGCACCGAAGTAAACATTACCTTCCTTCAATTGGGCCAATTGGCGGTTAATCGAGGAAGTACAGTACATACTGAGGAAACTAAAATGAGCTCTAACATGGAAATTAAGCGTTTCCGAACACATATCCACATAACATCTTTTCTTTCTTTGTGTGTGAGGAATGTTTCCTGAAAGTTTGGCCGTACCTTTTTGTAACACCCTGTATATACACTGAAGACTAAAGTTGTACGTCTGCCTGACATCGTGTAGGATCAGCGATTGCACAGAACTGCCGCAACACGACGTGGCACGGAGCCGACTAATGTCTGAAGTAGTGCTGGAAATGACATCATGAATCCTGCAGGACTGTCCATAAATCCGGAAGAGTACGAGGGGGTGGGTCTCCCTTCTGAACAGCACGCTGCAAGGCATCCCACATATGAACAATAAAGTTCATGTCTGGGGTGTTTCCTGGCCAGCGAAGGTGTGTAAACTCAGAAGATTGTTCCTAGAGCCAATCTGTGGCAAAACTGGCCGCCTGGGGTGTTGCATTGTCTTGCTGCAATCGCCACAGTCTGTCGGTGTTGTGACTTGGCAAGACAGCCAAGTCACAATGAGAGGAAGCTGAAAGGCACGCGTTAAGCTCACGCAGATTGGCGTGAGGTCTGGAACAGTTAAAGGGATTAATAGTAGCAAATAAAGTACGTAGTTGATGTAATACTTAACTTTAATCCACAATTGTAGAACATTTCTCTTGACGGTACAAGTTGTAACCACAATATAAAATAATATCAAATGCTATGGCGCCTTGCTAGGTCGTAGCAAATGAAGTAGCTGAAGGCTATGCTAACTATCGTCTCGGCAAATGAGAGCGCAGTTGTCAGTGATCCATCTCTGGCTAAGTCGGCTGTACAACTGGGGCGAGAGCTAGGACGTCTCTCTAGACTTGCCGTGTGGCGGCGCTCGGTCTTCAATCACTGACAGTGGCGACACGCGGGTACGACGTATACTAACGGACCGCGGCCGATTTAAAGGCTACCACCTAGCAAGTGTGGTGTCTGGCGGTGACACCACAGTCGGAATGCATAATGAACATGCATTGCTGCTGGTGATACAGAAAGCTTACGTACGTCGTATCTAGACGTATTAGGGGTCGCATATCACTCCAACTGCACATCCCCCACACCATTGTACAGGTGGTCCATTGATCGTGACCGGGCCAAATATCTCACGAAATAAGCATCAAACGAAAAAACTACAAAGAACGGAACTTGTGTAGCTTGAAGGGGGAAACCAGATGACTCTATGGTTGGCCCGCTAGATGGCGCTGCCGTAGGTCAAACGGATATCAACTGCGTTTTTTAAAATAGGAACCCCCATTTTTTAATTATATATTCGTGTAGTACGTAAAGAAATATGAATGTTTTAGTTGGACCACTTTTTTCGCTTTGTGATAGATGGCGCTGTAATAGTCACAAACATACGGCTCACAATTTTAGACGAACAGTTGGTAACAGGTAGGTTTTTTAAATTAAAATACAGAACGTAGGTACGTTTGAACATTTTATTTCCGTTGTTCCAATGTGATACATGTACCCTTGTGAACCTATCATTACTGAGAACGCATGCTGTTACAGCGTGATTACCTGTAAATACCACATTAATGCAATAAATGCTCAAAATGATGTCCGTCAACTTGAATGCATTTGGCAATACGTGTAACGAAATTCTTCTCAACAGCGAGTAGTTCGCCTTCCGTAATGTTTGCACATGAATTGACGGTGCGCGGACGCATGTTGTCGGGCGTTGTCAGTGGATCACGATAGCAATTATCCTTCAACTTTCTCCACAGAAAGAAATTCGGGGACGTCAGATCTGGTGAACGTGCGCGCCATGGTATGGTGCTTCGCCGACCGATCCACCTGTGATGAAATATGCTAGTCAATACCACTTCAACCGCACGCGAGCTATGTGCCGGACATCCACCATGTTGGAAGTGCATCGCCATTGTGTCGTGCAGTGAAACATCTTGTAGTAACATCGGTAGAATATTACGTAGGAAATCAGCATACGTCGCACTATTTAGATTGGCATCGATAAAATATGGGTTAATTATCCTTCCTATCATAATGCCGCACCATACATTAACCCGCCAAGGTCGCTGATGTTCCGCTTGTCGCAGCCATCGTGGATTTTCCGTTGCCCAATAGTGCATATTATGCCGGTTTACGTTACCGCTGTTCATGAATGACGCTTCGTCGCTAAATAGAACGCGTGCAAAAAATCTGTGATCGTCCCGTAATTTCTCTTGTGCCCAGTGGTGGAACTGTACAAGACGTCCAAAGTCGTCGCCATGCAATTCCTTGTGCATAGAAATATGGTACGGGTGCAATCGATGTTGATGTAGTATTCTCAACACCGACGTTTTTGAAATCCCCGATTCTCGCGCAATTTGTCTGCTTCTGATGTGCAGATTAGCCGCGACACAGCTAAAACATCTACTTGGGCATCATCATTTGTTGCAGGTCGTGGCTGACGTTTCACATGTGGCTCAACACTTTCTGTTTCCTTAAATAACGTAACTATCCGGCGAACGGTCCGGACACTTGGATGATGTCGTCCAGGATACCGAGTAGCATATACATAGCACACGCCCGTTGGGCATTTTGATCACAATAGCCATACATCAACACGATATCGATCTTTTCCGCAATTGATAAACAGTCCATATTAACACGGCTAATGTATCACGAAGCAAATACTGTCTGCACTGGCGGAATGTTACGTGATACCACGTACTTATATGTTTGTGACTATTACAGCGCCATGTCAATCCTGAGCGGTCCATTCGGCATGTTGTTGGGTCCATCTGTACCGCGCTGCATGGTGTCGTGGTTGCAAAGATGGACCTCCCCATGGACGTCGGGAGTGGAGTTGCGCGTCATGCAGCCTATTGTGCACAGTTTGAATCGTAACACGACATCCTGAAAAGCATTATTAAACTTGGTGGCATTGCTGTCAGGGTTCCTCCTAGCCATAATCCGTAGCTAGCGGTGATTCACTGCAGTAGTAGCCCTTGGGCAGCCCGAACGAGGCATGTCATCGATAGTTCCTGTCTCTCTTTATCTCCTCCAAGTCCGAAAAAATAAATAAATAAATAAAAAAGGTTCAAATGGCTATGAGCAGTATGGGACTTAAATTCTGAGGTCATCAGTCCCCTAGAACTAGTTAAACCTAACTAACCTAAGGACACCACACACATTCATGCCCGAGGCAGGACTCGAACCTGCGACCGTGGCAGTCTCGCGGTTCCAGACTGAAGCGCCTAGAACCGCTCGGCGACTCCGGCCGGCCATGTCAGAACAACATGCTTTGGTTCACTCAGAGACTTGTTGAGAGCCCTTCCTGGCGCAAAGTAACGATGCGGACGCGATCGAAACGCGGTATTGACCGCCTAGGCGTGGTTGAACAACAGACAACATGAGCCGTGTACCTCCTTCCTGCTGGAATGAATGGAACTGATCGGCTGTCGGTCCCCGTCTGTCGAACAGGAGTTGCTGATGCGTGGATATTTACATTTTAGGGTGGGTTTAGTGACATCTCTGAACAGTTAAAGGGACTGTGTCTGTGATACAATATCCACGTCAACGTCTATCTTCAGGAGTTCTGGGAACTGGGCTGATCCAAAACATTTTTTGATGTGTGTATATATACCACCTATAACCTCACTCTCAGCTGCTCCTCGCAAACAGCAGTATCCAGATGTGTACGGTACACTGAGTGATGCAGTGTACAATAGCTAATGAATGCAAGCTGGAGGCTACTTACTGTACAAGATGAAGCAACAAGACACCGTCTAGAGACAGTAGCTGCAGGCTTCCACATGAGCTAAAGCTTGCATGCGATAAACTTGGTGGTTTTGAACAAACGTACCACATGCTGGAGGACTACGTTTTGCTGAAATCCGTCTCCCTGGTGGTACAAGACTCCTCTCTGGGACCAGCTACACTGTCACTGACCATGGGGGTCTATGTTGTTTGTTGACCATCACTGAGGGTAGTAGCTCAGCACCGTCTTCGGCATTGCCAGGCCCTATTGTGTGTTGTACAAGCAGCCACAAAGTGGCGAAGCGACAAGGGGCTGCCTCTGTCATCTGCCGGCTGTGGCGCGCCGCCTTACATCAAGATTCTGTACAGCGTGTTGTACGCGCAGCCACAAAGAGACCAAGTGACAATGGGATGACTCTGTCATACGCCGGCGGCGGCGCACCGCCCTACGTTATGATTTTGTGACCAGCAGCCGCTGCCACCAACAAGCACTGCCTGCCTGGTCAATCGCTACTCTGATGCACCACGAGATCATGGCCTACTACGCTACAAAGGACAATAACCTTCTGTCCAGCTATGATTCCATCCTGGAACTGACATGAATATAATACTTTCTTAACTATAGATGTTTCTGTAATGGTCCAATTGCCGTTATCACCATCTCAACAGCCCACGTCCAGGCGACACTCCATCCTGACTTGCAGGAGGTGATTCACGCGCTGCGGTAGAGTTCACTTCCCGACCCTCAAAATAAAAAAAAAACCACTCTTGATCTGTCAACTGAAAAACACTGAACTGTTGTTTGAGTCACTATCAGTTGTCTTCCAACTTTTTTTCATGTGGAAAGTAGTTCTGCAAACATTCAGACCCATTCATCTTCACCAGCACTGGCACAGAATGGACAATATCCTGATAGGATATCACAGACACGTCTCTTGTGTCAGTGTTTCACAAGCACAGGCTCAAGTTGGTACCGAATACAATTATGTTTAAAAAGAAACTGCAGCTAAGTCTGAGCCGTGGTAAAAATTGCTGTTTTGAAGAGCGCGCCACAGCGCGTAGTGTGAAGCAGTCGCCCTCCGTTTCTGGCGGTGGCGCCGCTGCGGCAGTCGCGGTTTTGGTGTCTCCCTCTGGTGGGAAAGGGGAAAGGTTGCCTGTTCACGTGCATTTAAGGGGGCGAGTCTGGTCAGTTGGTCAGCCGGGTCGGTGTGGGGCAGTCAGTGTCGGTCTGTCGTCCGAAGTGCTAGTATGTTTTAGGCCGCCAGTTATAAAACAAATAAATAAATTAAATTAAATTAAATATTAATTATTAATTATGTATTATAGTGATTGGTTGTAATTAATATTTGCTTATCTGGAACGTGGACGTTTAATTATTTGGTATCAGACGCTTGACATTGGCTTTTTCGTAAATGCAATGTTATTCGTAGTTGACCGTGAAATAAGACTCAAATAACCGGACTTCGTATTTAAATCGTTTCCAAAGACTGCTGCGGTAGGTGCGGACTCAAAATCTAAATCTCAATATTAGAATAATTTGCCAGCCATGTCAATACGTCGTAGAGAGGTGACTGTCTACTAAACATAAAAAGTTTACACAGTTAGTTAAATCATATATATTCAACGAATAAGACTATAGTTAAATAATTCAACTTACTTTCATAAATATAGAATATTTACAGAGTCGAGTACCAAATGAGATTGCAACTCGTACTGTTCTTATGTAACATCAAATATGGCGGTGTGCCAGTTACTAAAATATACGTGCTTCCAGACTCAGCTATTCTACAAGACCTCCTCCTTCTTAAATGAGACATAAGAGTGTCATAATTGTATTTTTGTTTTATCAGCGGCATAGCGCTGTAGTTCTGTGCCATAGGCTTTATTTATTTGTCAGAGATAAATTATTTAATTAGGATTTCGCGTTTCCGAGGAAACTCACGCACGGCACGCAAATGTGCCTTTATACAGTCTGCTCGAGTTTGTTCAGGCAATGGTCATTGGCGGTTGGATCGATCGGTTGGTCGGTCGTGCACTGGGACACAAGATTACTTGTCTGTCTTGAGCGTTGGCGTATGTGAGGTCGCCACGTGAGTCCGGTGGGCCGCGCCGTATAGCGAGGCGTAGTGGCTTCGCGGCCGACACGAGATCAACCCACGACATCGGTCTGGCCGGCGTGAGCTGCGACGCCGTGAGACGGGAGATTGGCGGGCCGTCCTGCGTTCGTTGTAGCGGCTGGCAGCGGACGGTTCGGGAGAGCGTTTTGGGGGTGCTGCGCCAGGTCTTCGCCAGACATCGCAGTTTATTAGAAGTTAAGTGATTCGCGATATGTTGTTTCATTTACTTGTTAAATTGTACTTGTTTTCTTGGTCAGTCACTCGTCTCCAGCTTGCTGGTCTGTCTCCCGTCCGAATTTGTTAGGCAGTTAGTGTCTGTCTGTCTGCCTGTCTGTCTCTCGGTATGCCGTACGTTAATAGCTGCCTCTGTCATGTTGGTCGGATTTGGTGTTAACGATTTTATTGCTTGAAGTGTAACGGCCGAATTCCTGAAATATGTTTTTATCTTGCCTATCATCTTGAGAGGCGGTATATGTGTAATGTAGAGCATGTTTGTATACTTTATGTAAGACTGCATTTCATGGGTTTTTATTTAAATGTTCATTTTAGTATACAAAGTTGCCACCCTTCCAGCGTAAGAGCTTTTTTTTTAAACCAAGTTGCACCTTCGTGGCAAGTTAATTTTCTTAATGTTAGTGTTTTGTACCATTTCCACGCCTCCTTCGGGATGCATAGTTTATGTGCTTGCGTGAGTTGTTAAAATTTTTAGTTTAAAGTAATCTGGTGTGTTGCAGATTTGCACCAATGTAGTCTTTCAGAGGTTGTTGTGAGCGGTCGTGACTACGGCCGTGTCAAAATGCAGCGGCAAGGTTCTCAGCCCGAAAGCTGATACTGTCAATATTTGTTCTTTCTGCCTCTGAATAAAATTGTAACTTGATATTTTGAGCGTGCTTTCTGATTATGATTTGAAATCTGTTTTTAAAAAAAAGGGCTTTAGGAACAAAATTTCCATTTGTTGAAAGAAATTTAGTTTGTTTTCATCAGTTACCCACTGGTAACTACTTCCACGCTTATATAGTGTGATTAAATGTGTTAATGAAAATGTGTTAATGTTCTTGATGAATCGCTAGTAAATAAAGTAAATTCTTAAGAAAAGGTTTTGAAAGTAAATTCACGGTTCAAAGTCAGTCCGTTCCCGACCTGACACATCTCATTTTATTCCCTCATTCCACTGACCGAAATTGCAGTAATGTTCACACTGACCGATTTATGTTACTAATTGCCGGCCGAAGTGGCCGTACGGTTAAAGGCGCTGCAGTCTGGAACCGCAAGACCGCTACGGTCGCAGGTTCGAATCCTGCCTCGGGCGTGGATGTTTGTGATGTCCTTAGGTTAGTTAGGTTTAACTAGTTATAAGTTCTAGGGGACTAATGACCTCAGCAGTTGAGTCCCATAGTGTTCAGAGCCATTTTTTTATGTTACTAATTACAAAATGGCTCTGAGCACTATGGGACTCAACTGCTGAGGTCATTAGTCCCCTAGAACTTAGAACTAGTTAAACCTAACTAACCTACGGACATCACAAACATCCATGCCCGAGGCAGAATTCGAACCTGCGACCGTAGCGGTCTTGCGGTTCCAGACTGCAGCGCCTTTAACCGCACGGCCACTTCGGCCGGCTACTAATTACAGTAATGATATTAGTGATTATAAGGTTGAGGTCGAAGCCATTTTTCCTATGTACTCTGACTGGGAAGTTTTTAATGTGGAATATTTAACGTCGCTTGTGGGTCTTGGTCTGGGAATCCAATGATATGTCACAGCAGGGGCTGCGGCGTTGAGTTCACTGCGGAGATACTTTCTAAAGGACAAAGGGTAGTCCTTTTGGTCAACTGAGGCGCATGCATTTAACTGCCGGACATGGTCCTGATGGGCGGTATTGCGGTGGGCTCATAACTCTGTTCATGGGCCATAGGTTGCCAGTGCATGCAGAAATGGTCCGGCTAAAACGCTAAGAATAATGGGCCGTGGTTAAACTGGCCCGTAAAATAAATGTCCGTTTAACAACCAGGCCCAGCGTGTTAAAAGCACACTTTGCAAGCAGCATTGTGCTCAGCCCAGTAACGTCTTGAAAATTTAGTGGAGTGGAAAACAGTTTGAACAGGTCCCTTCCTCATGCCCTCCTAGCGGAAGTGACACTATACAGCTCTGTTTACTGAGTTTACTGTCTCCTGGTGAAAGCAAATTACATCAACCAGCGACACTTCTGTGGCATGAGGAATTCTTCCACCAAAAGGCAGACGTTCTCACTGGGCGTTCTTAAGGAAATGGTGGAAAGTGGGAGGCCAGGAGCTGACATTCTCAAAATTTTGTACATGGTAAAACTACCGACTGGTAAGTTCTTACCAAGTATTCAACCATGGCTACGTTTCACATAAGTAATTTGTTAGAATGATAATCGTTTCTGAACCCTGTTTCCAATGCCGAAAATTCTGTGCAGTTAATCAGTGCTAGTTGTATCTCATTTATTTGTTCTAATAAATTTCTGTTTTCGTCATGTGCTTATTTAAGATTCATATTAATATCATTATTTGAATTGTGCACGCTAAAGATGATTGCAATAAACTTAGATCCAGAATGCGATTTTCACTCTGCAGCGGAGTGTGCGCTGATATGAAACTTCCTGGCAGATTAAAACTGTGTGCCCCACCGAGACTCGAACTCGGGACCTTTGCCTTTCGCGGGCAAGTGCTCTACCATCTGAGCTACCGAAGCACGACTCACGCCCGGTACTCACAGCTTCACTTCTGCCAGTACCTCGTCTCCTACCTTCCAAACTTTACAGAAGCTCTCCTGCGAACCTTGCAGAACTAGCACTCCCGAAAGAAAGGATATAGCGGAGACATGGCTTAGCCACAGCCTGGGGGATGTTTCCAGAATGAGATTTTCACTCTGCAGCGGAGTGTGCGCTGATATGAAACTTCCTGGCAGATTAAAACTGTGTGCCCGACCGAGACTCGAACTCGGGATCTTTGCCTTTCGCGGGCAAGTGCTCTACCATTTGAGCTACCGAAGCACGACTGGCAGAAGCGAAGCTGTGAGTACCGGGCGTGAGTCGTGCTTCGGTAGTCAGATGGTAGAGCACTTGCCCGGGAAAGGCAAAGGTCCCGAGTTCGAGTCTCGGTCTGGCACACAGTTTTAATCTGCCAGGAAGTTTCAGACTTAGATCCCCTTAGACCACGATTATATTTCCATACTAAGGAATACCTTTTCCATGCAGTATCCTGTTAATGATTTTGTGAAGCCCAACACCCAGAACTCAATTACTATGGCCACCCCTTTGATATCGTTCAGTATATTGCTCACAGTTCAGTGTCTGAGTTCGTTGGGGAGCGATCTGCCTCTCAGTAGCCCAGCTGTTGTAGCTTCTTATACCAGCCAGAAAGCTCATGTTTATAACTCGTTGGGCTCTCCATATGTCGTATACCAATGGACCGATCAGTCGCAAGGACGGAGTAGTCTATATGTGTTCTAACTTATTTGACAAAGTGCCATAACCGTTATGTAAACTGGTATGTGGGTAATATGTGTTATACGCGTCTTTGTGTGTCTCATTGTTACGAGGATGATGTTGAAGCATGAATATCAGTCTGTATGTTGTGTGTTACATTACGTTACATTACAACAAGCTTAATGGGTACGTTTCCACCAATATGTATGCACTTTTTTATTTCATATTCTACGGTAGTTACTTGCATTATACTTTATCTGTTTTTCAGTTCTGATGATGGCTGCTTAGCAGATAAGATGGGTCAACTTTGTTACTAATTTCTGTGATAAAAAAAACCTTTTCACCACACACACACACACACACACACACACACACACACACACACACACACATCCCTCCTAAGAATTATCAGGCGCAATTTCTGCAGCGTTTCAGCAGATATTTGCAATTTAATTTTTGCAAACAGTTACGGCTCATCATGTCTTTCATGCGACACCCAGTCTCGACGCGGAGCGTCGGCTTGTTTCCCCTTAAAAAAATGTAAAGTGGAATTTTAAGTGCCCATTCAATAGAGTGGTCCAAAATTAGTCCAGTTTGATATTCATTTCATCATGTATTATGAGGGACAGTAAAACTCGAAGAAAAACCAATATTCTAGCAGCCGTGGTGCTGCCCTAGCCCACAATATTGGTAAGCCCGAGGTACTACTGAGCCGCTGCTAGAGTACTGTCCCTGTGAATACACGTCGATGAAACATGTATGAAACTACACTAATCTGAGTCGCACATTCGAATGCGCATTTCAAATTTCACTTCAAAAATAGCGGGGACCACTTCAACGCTTTCCGTCGAGACTGGTCGTCTCATGAAAGACGCGAGCACTATTTGTTTGGGATGACTCCAGTTGTTGTTGTTGTTGTGGTCTTCAGTCCTGAGACTGGTTTGGTGCAGCTCACCATGCTACTCTATCCTGTGCAAGCTTCTTCATCTCCCAGTACCTACTGCAGCCTACATCCTTCTGAATCTGCTTAGTGTATTCATCTCTTGGTCTCCTCTACGATTTTTATCCTCCACGCTGCCCTCCAATACTAAATTGATGATCCCTTGATGCCTCAGAACATGTCCTACCAACCGATCCCTTCTTCTAGTCAAGTTGTGCTACAAACTCCTCTTCTCCCCAATTCTATCGAATACCTCATCATTAGTTATGTGATCTACCCATCTAATCTTCAGCATTCTTCTGAAGCACCACATTTCGAAAGCTTCTATTCTCTTCTTGTCTAAACTATTTATCTTCCACGTTTCACTTCCATATACGGCTATATGCCACACAAATACTTTCAGAAATGGCTTCCTGACATTTAAATGTATAAGTGTTAACAAATTTCTCTTCTTCAGAAATGCTTTCCTTGCCATTGCCAGTGTACATTTTGTATCCTCTCTACTTCGACCATCATCAGTTATTTTGCTCCCCAAATAGCAAAATTCATTTACATTCTAGTTACCCAACGCAAAAAAAGAAATAGCAGATATTTGCTGAAACACCAGAGAAAATGCCGACTCTTAGGAGAGACACGGTACTTATACATACAAGTATTACAGCCGCCCACCATAGTTTCTGTCTGTAGGTTCCATATAATCTCAGAAACTATTGAAGGGATTTTGATATGGTTTTCACTAATAGGCCGATTACAAGAACGGTTTATGTAAAAGTTGCAAATATATTATAAATATTCCGTGCAAATTTACTTCGCTACGATACATTTAAGTT
Source organism: Schistocerca serialis cubense (assembly GCF_023864345.2). Lineage (NCBI taxonomy): Eukaryota > Metazoa > Arthropoda > Insecta > Orthoptera > Acrididae > Schistocerca > Schistocerca serialis. The sequence goes on from NC_064641.1 coordinate 797,949,338, forward strand.
CCCTACGTGTGGGAAAACCATCGGCATCATGCTGTGATTAGTACAACTCCCTGCAATCATTCATAAATATTATTAATGCGTGACACAACGTGCCCAATACCACTGTTGTATGGCAGAGGGTGCTTCATACCGATTACACATGGCAGAAACTGCTTCATAGTAATGTTGCATGGCAGATGGTGTTTTCTGCCATTGTTGCATAATGGAGCCTACTTCATACCAATGTTATATGTCACAGGGTGTTTCGTATGGTTGTTAAAAGGTGAAGAGTGTTTTGTACCAATTGCAAGGCAGACGGTGTTTCACACTGATGTTGTGTGGCAGTGGGTTCTTCATACTGACGTTTGGCAGAGGACGTTTCGTGCCAATGGTGTGTCGTGGCAGAAGGGCTTCATAAGTCATGCATGGAAGAGGGTACCTCCTACTGAAGTTGCAGGGCAGAGAGGCAGAGAGTGGTTCGTACTAGTGTTGAGTGGCGGAGGACGCTTTGCACTGATGTGTGGTGGAAGGTGTTTCATAGCACGGTTACGTGGCAAAGGGTGCTTCTCACCAGTATTATGAGACAGGGAGTGCTTGCTTTGTAACTATATGATATGGCAGAAGATACTTTGTGCTATTATTAAGTGGCAGAGGGGGGTATCAGTGTTACAAGCCAGAGAGTGCTTAGTATCAATGTTGCAGGTCAAAGTGTGCTTCCTCCCGATTTTGGGTGACAGAGGGTGCTTCGCACCATCTTGTGAGGCAAGGGGTGTTCTGTACTGATTGTGTGTGACAGAAAATGGCTTTTACTATTATTGTGTGGTACAAGATGTTTTGTGTGGTACAGGATGTTGTCATACAAATGATCGGTGGCACAAGGTGCATTCTATAGAGGTATCGTGGCAGTGAGTGGAGTCTACAGCTGTCGAGTGGCTTTACTGTAATGTGAAATTGAGAAACGCATGAAAAAGTCAAAGTGAAAATATAGCTTGCGCCAGACTGGTGATGGAGCTGCGGGGAAAACGGTTCTCAGGGATATACTTCGCGAGATAATAGACCATGTATTTTGTGGTGTCACCGTCAGACACCACACTTGCTGGGTGGTAGCCATTAAATCGGCCACGGTCCATTAGTATACGCCGGACCCGCGTGTCGCCACTGTCAGTGATAGCAGACCGAGCGCCACCACACGGTAGGTCTAGAGAGACTTACTAGCACTCGCCCCAGTTGTACAGCCGACGTTCATAGCAATGGTTCACTGACAAATACGCTCTCATTTGCCGAGACGATAGTTAGCATAGCCTTCAGCTACATTTGCTACGACCTAGCAAGGCGCCGTATTCAATTGATATTAAGATTCTATTAATGTATCATCAAGAGCGATGTTCTACAAATGTGGATTAAAGTTAAGTATTCCAGAAGCTACGTACTTTTCTTTATAGCATTCATTACGTATCCTGTTTCAGACCTCACGCCAGCCTCCGTGAGTTTAAGCGCGTGCCTTTCGGCTTCCTCTCATTGTGTCTAGGCTGTCTTGCCTAGACACAACATATTTATATGAGGTCTTGTTAGAAATAGCCTAACTGAGTTGATATCTATTTCCCTAATAGTGTGGATGTGGAGAATATGATTCAACCTAGTCATGAAATCATGTAAGTCACACAGTTCTGTTACTAATCCAGTAAACATTGTAGGATTTGACAGTACATCTGTTCACTTACCTCTTAATCATCAACAATCAAATTATTATTTGTGGAAGTGTCGTAACGTGACTTTAAGTACGATGTACACATAGCCTGTGTGGTTTGACAGTTGTCACATTGAATAGACCAACAGCGAACACGCAGCTTTAATTCTAATTGCCGGTGTTCAGAAAGTAATGGCGAAGGGCGCGATTTACGAGAGCGACCGTATCAAACATTAAGGTATGCAAACTAACTTCAAGAATACCACTGTTACATGTCTGTAACACATCCCCTCAAAAACACACACAAAAAACATGCAACTGCAGCAATATTAATTTAAAAGAAAGTAGTTTAAATAAAAGAAAAATGCTTATAACTAATGGTGATTCAACAAAGCTACTAAAGTGATTCTTGAAATTCTCCCGGCGTACTGAACGTTCGATGAGGTTTCGGGATTTCAGCCGGACCAAGTTGACTTCTTGCCACGATATTTCGGCTGGCAATCGTCCAGCCATCTTCAGGTGAGTGTCTGTCATTGGAGAATGCAAGTTCCCGGCGTCAGCTTTATAGCAAAAAATTGGAGCGAAAACGCATTTCCATACAGGACGCTCCTGTGACGGCCACCAACGCGCATGCGTTTTCGAGCCAATTTTTTGCTATAAAGCCGGGAACTTACAGTCTCCAGTGACGGACACTCACCTGAAGATGGCTGGACGATATCCAGCCGAAATATCGTGCCAAGATGTCACCGTCATCCGGCTGCAATCCCGAAAACTCACCGAATAAAGCTATTAAAGTTAGTAACTAACTTCCAGCAAAATGTAGCAAAAATTATCAAAAGGAAAAGAAGGAAAATAGTCTTATAATGAAACGAACAATTTTCAGTTCGAACTGCTGATTCTGTTAGTCCTTAACTGGAGAGAGCGCACAGCAGTACAACTAACCTGTTCGTTGTCGGAGACGCGTGATGACTTGTTCAGATGACAGCAGAGGCTCGTGATGTTGCAGACAAAGTTATTACAGCAATTCCGTTCGTCGTATTTCCAGGGCGAAGTATGATGGCGAAGTATCTTCTCGGTTATGATGCAAAGCCATCCGCAGCGGTATTTAATACGCCGCTTGGCTGAATAGACATTGGTTATGACAGTGCGGAGGTTTAGCATGTGCACGTTTATTACTCGTTACACACACCCAGTTCTCGGTTCAGTACCATATATGCTGTTCGTGATGACTCCCGACAGCGATATAAATGTTCGTCACGTTTGCAGTCGCAAATTCACATACAGTAAAATCGTACTTGCACCTCACCCACAACTGTAATTACGTTACGGCTTCAAACAATCGCTTTCGCGATGCGGTTAAATGCAAAAACAGTTCTGTTCACTCGCGTAAGCATTGTCAATGCCGAATGAAATACAATCCTTTTAATAATACTTAAACTGTACGACCTTTTTGTTCATAATGATCACCTCAACTAACATTACGCACTGCGACGGTAATGCGAATCGTCAGTCGTTATGTTCGACAGGTTTTTGTATCTCAAATCAAGAATACCGCCATGCTGTCGCACACACGCTCACGAACTACACTGAAAAGCCAAAGGAACTGGTTCACCTACCGAATATCGTGTCGGGCCCTCGCAAGCACGCAGAAGTGCCGCAACACGATGTGGCACGGACTCGACTAATGTCTGAAGTAGGGCTGGGGAGAACTGACAACAATCCTGCAGGGCTGTCCATAAATCCCTAAGAGTACGAGGGGTCGAAAATCTCTTCTGAACTGCATATTGCAAGGCACCCCAGGTATGCTCAGTGTTCATGCCGGGGGAGTTTAGTGGCCATCCCAGGTTTTTACACTCAGAAGAGTGTTCCTGGAGCCACTTTGAAGCAATTCTGGACGCTTGAGGTGTCGCATTATCCTACTGGAATTGCTCAAGTCCGTCGGAATGCACAATGGACATGAATGGATGCAGATTATCAGAGAGGATGCTTACGTACGTGTCACCTGTCAGAGTCGTATCTAGACGTATCAGGGGTCCCATATCACTCCAACTGCACACGCCCCACACCGTTACAGAGCCTCCACCAGCTTGAATAGCCGCCTGCTGACATCCAGGGTCCATGGATTCATGAGGTTGTCTCCATACCCGTACACGTCCATCCGCTCGATACAATTTGAAATGAGACTCGTCCTACCAGGCAACGTGTCTCCAGTCATCAACAGTCCAATGTCAGTGTTGTCGCGCCCAAGCGAGGAGTAAAGCTTGGTGTCGAGCGGTGATCAAAGGTACACGAGTGGGCCTTCGGCTCCAAAAGCTCATATCGATGATGTTTCGTTAAATGGTTCAACGTTGACGCATGTTGATGGCCGAGCACTGAAATCTGCAGAAATTTGCGGAAGGGTAGCACTTCTCTCAAGTTGAACGATTCTCTTTAGTCGTCATTTGTCCCGTTCTTGCAGGATATTTTTCCGGCCGCAGCAATGTCGGGGATTCGATGTTCTTCCGAATTCCCTATGTTTACGGTACACTCGCGGAATGGTCGTACAGGAAAATCCCCACTACCTCGGAGATGCTGAGTCCCATTGCTCGTGCGCCGGCTATAACAGGACGTTCTAACTCACTTAAATCTTGATAACCTGCCATTATAGCAGCAGTAACCGACCTAACAACTGCGCCATACACTTGTTGTCTTACCTAGGCGTTGCGGACCGCAGAGCCGTATTCTGCCTGTTTATATATCTCTGTATTTGAATATGCTTACTTACATCAATTTCTTTGACGTTTCAGTTTAATACGCTCTCCTGTATATCGCTGCTCAACTGTTACTCCTAATATCACTCTCTGTGCTTTCATGTCTACGATTTACATAGCAGTTCTTCAGATAACAGTTAATATTAAAAATGCAAGTAACATATACAAAAGAATTTAAAGTCTTTCCGTATTGGGGTTATAATAAGAAAATACTTTTATGCATTAGAGAAAAAGAAATAAACTGCAGTTACATTTTAACAGTATCATCAAACCGGCTATGCTATACCATCAAGCGTATGAATAATTAGTCAAAGAAACCGAAAGAAATGACAGAACAAAGAGAAAAAAATTAATCTATCACTAGCGGCTATATCTTTACAGTGCGAATGAATGGCATGTGGCCTCAGCTTGTACCAAACTCCAGTGAAGTCAGGTAAGCTATGCAGTACTAGTGCTTTAGTCAGTTGGATGGCAAGTGGTCATAGCTTGTGTTGCAATGGTGTCGAAGTCAGGTGGACTCTGCAGTGCAGAATCCCACAGCTCCTATCTCTGCCAAGATATGACACTCCAAATGCCAGTTAAACAACAGGCAGATAACATTTGTTTGTGCCTTCTGTGAACTTTTCTGGGATGTGCTGTTTAAATTCTGCAAGAGGAGGCAATTTCAACAAAACAGTAGTACACACACACACACACACACAATATATATATATATATATATATATATATATATATATATATATATATATATATAGGGTGGTCCATTGATAGTGACCGGGCCTAATATCTCACGAAATAAGGATCAAACGAAAAAACTACAAAGAACGAAACTCGTCTAGCTTGAAAAGGGAAGCCAGATGGCGCTATGGTTGGCCCGCTAGATGGCGCTGCCATACGTCAAACGGATATCAACTGCGTTTTTTAAAAATAGGAACACCCATTTTTTATAACATATTCGTGTAGAACGAAAGAAGTATGAATGTTTTAGTTGGACCACTTTTTTTGCTTCGTGATAGATGGAGCTGTAATAGTTACAAACGTATAAGTACGTGGTTTCACGTAACATACCGCCAGTGCGGACGGTATTTTCTTCGTGATACATTACCCGTGTTAAAATAGACCGTTTACCAATTGCGGAAAAGGTCGATATCGTGTTGAGGTATGGCTATTGTGATAAAAATGCCCAACGGGCGTGTGCTATGTATATGCTGCTCGGTATCCTGGACGACATCATCCAAGTGTTCGGACCGTTTGCCGGATAGTTACGTTATTTAAGGAAACAGGAAGTGTTCAGCCACGTGTGAAACGTCAACCACGCCTGCAACAAATGATGATGCCGAAGTAGGTGTTTTAGCTGCTCTCGCGGCTAATCCGCACATCAGTAGCAGACAAACTGCACGGGAATCGGGAATCTCAAAAACGTTGGTGTTGAGAATTGCACCCGTACCATATTTCTATGCACCAGGAATTGCATGGCGACGACTTTGAACGTCGTGTACAGTTCTGCCACTGGGCACAAGAGAAATTACGGGACGATGACATATTTCTTCACGTGTTCTATTTAGTGACGAAGCGTCATTCACGAACAGCGGTATCGTAAACCGGCATAATATGCACTATTGGGCAACGGAAAATCCACGGTGGCTGCGACAAGTGGAACATAGTGACCTTGTCGGGTTAATGTATGGTGCGGCATTGTGGGAGGAAGGATAATTGGCCCCCATTTTATCGACGGCAATCTAAATGGTGCAATGTATGCTGATTTCCTACGTAATGTTCTACCGATGTTACTACAAGATGTTTCACTGCATGGCAGAATGGCGATGTACTTCGAACATGATGGATGTCCGGCACATAGCTCGCGTGCGGTTGAAGCGCTATTGAATAGCATATTTCATGACAGGTGGATTGGTCGTCGAAGCACCGTACCATGGCCCGCACGTTCACCGGATCTGACGTCCCCGGATTTGTTTCTGTGGGGAAAGTTGAAGGATATTTGCTATCGTGATCCACCGACAACACCTGACAACATGCGTCAGCGCATTAAAAAAAATGGCTCTGAGCACAGTGGGACTTAACTTCTGAGGTCATCAGTCCCCTAGAACTTAGAAATACTTAAACCTAACTAACCTAAGGACATCACACACATCCATGCCCGAGGCACGATTCGAACCTGCGACCGTAGCGGTCGCGCGGTTCCAGTATGTAGCGCCTAGAGCCCCTCGGCCACACCGACCGGCGTCAGTGCATTTTCAATGCATGTGCGAACATTACGGAAGGCGAACTACTCGCTGTTGAGAGGAATGTCGTTACACGTATTGCCAAATGCATTGAAGTTGACGGACATCATTTTGAGCATTTATTGCATTAATGTGGTATTTACAGGTAATCACGCTGTAACCGCATGCGTTCTCAGAAATGATAAGGTCACAAAGGTACATGTATCACATTGGAACAACTGAAATAAAATGTTCAAACGTTCCTACATTCTGTACTTTAATTTCAAAAACGTACCTGTTACCAACTGTTCGTCTAAAATTGTGAGCCATATCTTTGCGACTATTACAGCGCCATCTATCTATCACAAAGCGAAAAAAGTGGTCTAACTAAAACATTCATATTTCTTTACGTACAACTCGAATATATAATAAAAATGGGGGTTCCTATTTAAAAAAAAAACGCAGTTGATATCCGTTTGATCTATGGCAGCGCCATCTAGCGGGTCAACCATAGCGCCATCTGGTTTCCCCCTTCAAGTTAGACAAGTTTCATTCTTTGTAGTTTTTTCATTTGACGCTTATTTCGTGAGATATTTGTTTCGGTCACGATGAGTGGACCACCCTATATATATATATATATATATATATATATATATATATATATATATATATAGGGTGAGTCACAAACTAGAATAATTCCGAAAGGATGGCAGGAGCTGAAAAGTTTGTGGGACAAAAGTTGCATAGGATTACGAGGGCCATAATATGACGTAGATTTTTGTTGCTAGGTGGGGACGCGGAGGGAATGTGTCGTGGCCGGCTTGTTCCCCAGACTTGACGGCTCTGGATTTTTTGTTGTTGTGGGGATTCGTAAAAGACATTGTTTATAAAGACGTTGCAACTACATCTGAAAATACGCGAGAGAGAATTGTCAGAGCATGTGTTTCGATAATTGCCGATGTGATAAGAAATACCACTCAATCCATTATAAGAAAATTGCAGCTCTGTATTGATACCAGTGGTCATCACTTCGAACACCTTCTCTAGATGGACCTTCGTTGACCTTCAAAGACCTTACTGTAACACATCATTGGATTCGTCTCGATAGCCGCTGTCAGAAAAAAGTTGGCCTTCATATTGTTGACGCGACCCCATCCAGCAATAAAAGAACCAATGTCATATTATGGCCCCCGTTGTCCCATGCAACATTTGTCCCACAAACTTTCCAGCTACTACCATACTTTCGGAGTTATTCTAGGTGGCAATAGTTTGTGATTTGACATTGGGGTCAGGACTCTGGGAAAGCGAGTCCATTTCAGGAAGGTTACTGTTCACGAACCTTTGCCTCACTAGAACTGCTGTATGACTGAATGTACTGCCTTGTGAGTACGAACATCCAATTCGGAACTGTTGCTCTGTTTTACACAGTTCACAGTACTGAAAATAATGTTTATATCCTTCAGCATTTCATGTTTTCTTAATTACGGTAATAGGATCCCACCCTTACCACGGAAAAAAAATCCCCCATCGTGTAACAACACCTACTTAGTACTTGACTGATGTCACAACTCGTGATGGCAGGCAACGTTCTCCAGGCATTCTCCATACACAAACCCACCACTAGATTTCCACAGGGTGCGCCGTGATTAACAGTCACGAATCACTCGTTTGGAGTCATCCACTCCTATCCGGTGGCGTCGCTGTTTACTCCACATCAAGCATCGCTTAGCGTTGACTACCGAAATATGTGCCTTAGGTAACTGCTCGACCATTGCACCCCATCTTTGTTAACTCCCTCATCATTGTCACTGTGCTAGCTGGACTGCTGGTAGCACTTTGTAACTCACGAGTGATTCCTTCCACTGATCTCATGCGATTTTTACAGCCGCCCTCCGCAACGCTCAGCGGTCCCTTGCCATCAGCACATGAGGTATGCCTGTTCTTCGTTTAGCTGTGGTTGTCCTTTCACTTTTTCAGTTCACAGTCACATCATCATAGTCGACATGGACAGCTTTAAAAGGGTGGATTGATTTGTTACTCAGATGACATCCAATGACTAGTTCACGTTCGAAGTCACTGAGCTCTAATGACAACACAAAACGCCTCGTCCCCGTTTAAATCGACGTGCCCACATCTTGTGACATCTGGTAGTCAATTAACGGATTATACAGGGTGAATCTTTGTCCTGAGATAACATGATATCTCAAATCAGCAGAAAGTATCCGCCAGAAACTGCTTTCTTCGGAAACTGGCGGGATCGAACTGGGGTACACATTAAGAACAACAGCTCTTGCCTTATGCTATTCAGCAGGAGGGTAAGCTAGCCCAGTGTGGTACAACTCAGTGCATGCAAAGCAGGTCGATGTAGCCTTAAATGTCAGCTGTAGGATTGTTACAGGCTGCCTAAGAGGAATCCCCATGGACAACGTTCAGTGTCTCGCTGGGATTGCTCCATGTGACACCAGAAGAGAGGTCGCCGCTAACATTGAGAGGCATGGATCAAATGCAGTGACCCCTTGCCAAGCCAAGACTGAAGCCCAGGAAGAGTTTCCTAACAACTTCACAGCCCTTAGGATCAGCTGCAGCTACCCGACTCACCAAGTGGGAAGAAAGATGCCAACACCTGTCAAACTGGATGACACCACAAGAATCCCTGCCACCTGGACACATGGAGAAGTGGATAATCTGGAAGTCCTTGAACAGACTACGGACCGAAGTCGCAAGATCCAGGGGCAACCTCCTTAAATGGAATTTCCAACTGCCAAATGCCAGCACAACACTGTGCGAATGCGGTGAACTGCAGACAACCCGGCATCTCTTCAAATGTAACATGCCCTACCAGCTGCAGCATAAAGGACTTCTTAACGTCTGCAGCACCAAATGCTATCAAAGATACCCAATTCTGGGTGAATACCGTACAGTTTTCGTTGTATGTATTGTATATGTGTTCATTTAGTGTAACTCTCAAATAAAAAAGAATAACCTTTATCGGCTGTATCTTGTAGACATAAAAACGTAGTTTTTGTACTACAGCTCGTGCACTGTTGATCGTAGTATTTCCTATTTTTGGCCTCTCTACATACTGATTTTGTAAGACTCCTTATAAAAGTATTCTGTACCTTTTTTACTGATAGCCTCTGAAATAGATGGGGGATCTACCCCTGTTCACAGAGGACATTACCTGTTCATCTAAATGACGTATGCCAAGCCCGAAAAGTTGGTCGATGTGGTATCGCAGCCGCCCAACCGCTGGGCGCACGAACTCCACGCCCCCGAGCTTCGATGGTGCGGGTCAGGTGCATAACTCACAGCCCGACTGCAGATCTTGCCGAGTTCGTTCCCAGTGGTTGAGTAACTCCAGTTAGTAGCAGTTGAGGATCGTTGGTTGGTTGGTTTGGGGAAGAAGACCAGACAGCGTGGTCATCGGTCTCATCGGATTAGGGAAGAATGGGGAAGGAAGTCGGCCGTGCCCTTTCAGAGGAACCATCCCGGCATTGGCCTGGAGTAGTTGAGGATCGTCATAGTGCGTTTGCAAGACTACACTGGTCTTGCTGTTTGATCTGAAAGACTACGGGCGACTGAAAGTTTACACCCTGACAGCAATCACTTTAGCTTGTAAGCCTTCCACCTGTCCAGCTGTGTCTGCTAAATCTATTTTGCCCTTTGACAGTGGTTGTTGTTGCTAGCCTGCATTGGAGGTGATCACCTTTATTAGAACCTTACATGAAACTAGAATGCCGAAATAATTTAATAAAACGGTGGCCCTTTTATTATTGTAGTCAATTATTGGTGGGTGATTAATATATCAACACGGGACTGTCGATTGGCCTTGGCCGGGCGACCCAGTTTCTCTCCCGCGTCCCAGTCCCTACTGTGGCCAGAAACGCCTGATAGGTAGATCCAGGTAGGTAGTTTTTCACCTCTTCGGCTGAAAGCATTGTCTGCACACAGGAGCGAGAAATTCTTGGGACCAGCATTCTGTCCCTGGTAAGCGCTTTCAGATATTCCACTCTCTAACAGCTGCACGTGGCCTCCAAGCCCCAAATGTCCACTGCAAGATTTACTGTTAAATAACCAAACCACCTGCTTGTTCTCAGTTCCAGAAAATACTTTTCGAAGGAGAACTTCCATAAAGATCCCGCAAGCATTAACAATGTACATGCTCCCATCAGTGCCTGCTACTGTTGATAACTTCCTGCCGTCTCCCAAAAAATGATGTCTAGGGCATAATAACAACATTATCGAACAGCCTTGAATTTGAAAATAAGTGAGAGATTGACTTGTCCTCTCTCACATTCGCAACTTTCTCTACCAAAGTAGTACATCAGAACTGGCCCCAAGATTCTTATTCTCCAATTTTTTATTGAACACACAGCCATTTGGCTGTACTATTGTTAATTACGACACAGGTTTCGACCTTTTATGCCATTTTCAAGTGATTGACTTTATGCCACTAACATGTATTGCAGGACATCAAGCTTACTTCTCTATTTTGAGCAGCCAGCCGCTGTGGCCGAGCGATTCTACGTGCTTCAGTCTGGAACCACGCTGCTGCTACGGTCGCAGGTTCGAATCCTGCCTCAGGCTTGGATGCGTGTGGTGTCCTTAGGTTAGTTAGGCTTAAGTAGTTCTTAGTCTAGGAGACTGATGACCTCAGATGTTAAGCCCCCTAGTGCTTAGAGCCATTTGAACCATTTGTATCGTGAACAGTTAACATGTTTAACTTATCCTGACTTTGCCAAGGACTCCTATAACGATCTCATCAAAGAGTCATTGTACTAAAGTTGAGTGTAACACAATATTTCTCTTGGAGCTTCTGTTCTCCGATTCTTTGGATTCCTGCTTCGGAACTCACGCACCGTCCCGACGCGAAAAGAGTGCTTTCGGCGACAAGATTTTACTTGGTCACTTCAGTCGAGGCAAGTTTCTTTGCTCTTGGGTATCGGCTTTCGTCACAATGAATCAGACTACACCTTTTCGTCCTGTGGCGTCCATTTTTGTGGGATATCTACGGAACCTGGGAAAAAAAGGGGTGGTGGTGAATTATCTTGTCAGATGTTGAAGATCAGTGTTATCACACAGCATAGTTTTAAAATTGTTAGAGTGTAAAATAGTAAATGTAATTTGTGTACACCCTTATATCCTCGTTTTACCTCTGTGCCATGTAGCTCGAACGCGGATATTACCATTATACACGCCCGTGGAGGACGGACACCACATACAGTAAATATCAGCCGCTCATACTTTGGTTTTCCGATATATATAGCTGATACCCGTGCCTCTGCATTACATGTAACAATGTTTCCTGTCTAGCCTTAAGTGCAATTTTTATAGCAGATACTTACGTCGTTTCTCGGGTACCACCTGTCACTAAAATTACGGTTGCAGTCGTAGTTTAGCCGCCTAGAGGAATCCCACCACCTGAGAGCAGCAGCCAGTATCCAGGTCAAGCCGCCGGCACTTGTTTGCGCAGCACGGCTGGAGCCCGAGGTTAAAGCGGGGGCGCTGGAGCGAAGCGGCAGCCCGGCTACCCACCCACCTGTTGCTGCCGCGGTCTGCTGCGCTGGGGCGCACGGACCAGCCTCAGGTGGCGGCTGACGGCTCCAAACCGCCAGCGCTTCACTCTCCACTTGGGCTGCTCAACATGCACTTCTAGTCCCACCGGGGAATACAGTATTCCGTAAAGGATTGCAAAGGTTTAGGCAAACACTGTTACACTCCATTACACTGCAAAAATGGTTCAAATGGGTCTGAGCACTATGGGACTCAACTGCTGAGGTCATTAGTCCCCTAGAACTTAAAACTAGTTAAACCTAACTAACCTAAGGACATCACAAACATCCATGCCCGAGGCAGGATTCGAACCTGCGACCGTAGCGGTCTTGCGGTTCCAGACTGCAGCGCCTTTAACCGCACGGCCACTTCGGCCGGCCATTACACTGCATTCGCCATGAGCAACACTCGTGTGATGAAACTGAAAGGAAGAAACAAAGGTCATCATCGATATCTACCCTTGAACAGAGTTCGTTAGGTTACGAGAGTTTTCTACAAAATAGCAAGTTGGCATCCTCACGAGAAGGATTTCGATGGCCTGTAGGAAAGAAATCCGTCTCCATCTTTCCAGGCACATCTCCATAGCTCACCAGTAATACTCCCAGTAGCATCTACCTCAGTAGAAGAATGCCACGAATTAACTCCATCGCCGAGGGACTGCGTGAAAGGGACGGCTTCCCGACTCTGTATTAAGTATTTTGACCAAAAGCTCTTTTGTTTAGCAACCTATTTGTTGTGCAAGTTTGGGACTCAATGTCTCCACTATACGGTGAGTAGCAGTCTACATTTTGCATAATATTACTCCAGTGCCCTGTAGTGATTTCGGTATAGCAATTTGTTTAATATCGCTTCCAGATATCTAAAAGGTTGCAGAAGAAGGCAGAGCTTCAACCACACCTACTCATACTGCAGGACCAGTACCATGTCTTGGACCAGCAGAACTTCTCTTGACATTAACAGAAGCAGCTTGAGCAACGTCGTCTCACAATAGGTATCGACTGTGCAACATAGTAACATTTTCATCGAAAACCGGCATTATTCTCAAACCCACCTCACAGCAGTTATGTCCGATTGTCTTGTTACATGATCTATCACAACATTCACAAAAGAAAACTAGAAATTTCTCGGAACAAAAACTGCCCATAAGTTCAGAAACTTCTCAGAACAATAACTGACTATACGTCTCATCCTACGTGTCTCGATGGCTCAGACTACAGATCCAAAGGGCTCGAGTTCGATCCCTGGTCAATCCCAGGATTTTATCTGTCACTTACATCTTCTTTCACCTTTGGTTATGTTTGTTGAAGTGAGAAATGCCGAATTGCATCCTGGTTCGGAATCCCGTTAAACTGTCGGTCCACCTATAACTGGCTGGGTGGGTTAGTTCACAGATCGTAGGAAGTCATGAGCTTACCATCTCCAGCAGGACCATCCCTAGTAAGGCACCCTGGTGTTCAAAACAATCTTCGTATTGATGACTGCTTTACTCACTGCCTGTGATCCTATGAAGAAACGAAGAAAAACCAAAAACTGAAACGTTGGGACTAGATTCAAAGCAAACCCACATCCTCTAAGATTCACACCATCCTTCTTTCCTCCATAGATCCGAAATTTGTGAATGCGAGTACCCTTCTCCAAAAACTCCGAAAATCCAATCCATACTTATTCAATAGCTGGATCACACTACAGAAAATCACCTTTCTAATAAAATTTCTGAACCCTGGTTTCCATGCTGAAGTCCCTTTAAAAACGTGAGTATTACATTTGGTCCTTGCGGAAACATCACGATCTCTCCAACAGAAAACCAAACAATGCAACCTTAACATCCACTTAGTCCCCTCAGCCTTACCACAGAGGGGAGCTGCTACAACTCATATCCCACTTCAGCACTGGAATAAGAAAATTCTCTATAGAATCAATGTTTGCAGCCCATTCTTCCTAGTCCAAGTCATAAAATCTCCATTCACTATTGATCAATAAATCAGACAGGTTTCTCAAGATAATACCATAAATAAAAACATAAAATTTCTAAGTACTATTCACAAACTTCAAGATGCTAAAGAAGTCTCATAGAAAAAAAAAAAAAAAATTCAAAAGGCCACACACCATCCAGTAAATCGATATTGTTGTGTATTATGAATTTCACTCCAACAAACAAGCTCATTTTGTTTTCAACCACTTCGACAGCCACCAGGACCCCTTCTACCCTAACGTCATCAACTAATATTACATCATGATGCAATATTCGCCTCATCCCCGTATTTAATCACGTACATTGTCTCTCAATAGCGAGTCTTTACTTTCGTCCTCAACTAAGCCATAAATCAACCCCATTATACCATCCTGAACAGCCTCCTGTGGTCTGCGGTACTGTCTACAGGAAGAACGATAATCTTAGGCCACATCCTCTTTACGATTCTCCCACCAAACATGTCATGTTGTCTTTTTTTTTCTTCAAAACGTTATATTTTACCAGTGACACAAAATATATTTGATCTCATCACATCAGCCACTGCGACTGATTCTCCTGCAGAGTCAGCACCTTCTCCACATGTATTATTGCCATTCACCTATATACATACAGCCAGTCTCCTGCAGATCTCCAGACGTGTTATTACTGTAGTGGTGACTTTCATAGTGATGTAGTACATATCCCACAGCACAATATAGTGTTAGTGCCAAAGTTGCTAATCATATTTAAAGGAAGCATGTACCCATCCTACTCACTATCTCCTACAAGACAACCCAGACAGCCGTTCCTAACCCCAATACAGAACTCATTTAAGATAATTTATTCATTAATTGAAATGTCTACAGGGAATCCATAGAACCTCAAAATCGAAGCTATTTCTTAACCTTTGCCCATATTTAACAAAACCCACCTTTGAAACTTCCTGGCAGATTAAAACTGTGTGCCCGACCGAGACTCGAACTCGGGACCTTTGCCTTTCGCGGGCAAGTGCTCTACCAACTGAGCTACCGAAGCACGACTCACGCCCGGTACTCACAGCTTTACTTCTGCCAGTACCTCGTCCCCTACCTTCCAAACTTTACAGAAGCTCTCCTGCGAACCTTGCAGTACTAGCACTCCTGAAAGAAAGGATATTGCGGAGACATGGCTTAGCCACAGCCTGGGGGATGTTTCCAGAATGAGATTTTCACTCCGCAGCGGAGTGTGGGCTGATATGAAACTTCCTGGCTGAATAAAACTGTGTGCCGGACCTTTGCAAAGGTCCCGAGTTCGAGTCTCGGTCCGGCACACAGTTTTAATCTGCCAGGAAGTTTCATATCAGTGCACACTCCGCTGCATAGTGAAAATCTCATTCTGGATACTTATAAACTTTTCTAATCGAAGGTGCAGAGTCACCATAATGTTTATCAAGCTTCTGTTTAGTCTCCTGAGGCGTTTAGCCTTTCATAAAGTAAATTTTAATCGCCACACGAAATTCTTTTTCGTCCATTTTTTGACAATCACTCGACTTCCTTGATTCACATGAATGACAAACACGAAGAAATAGACCAATATGGTTGAAACTTGGGTGTGCGTTCTTTCCTAATATGCTACCAACTAAACATGGTCTTTCAGGATTGCTAGTTCTGCAAGGTTCGCAGGAGAGCTTCTGTAAAGTTTGGAAGGTAGGGGACGAGGTACTGGCAGAAGTAAAGCTGTGAGTAGCGGGCGTGAGTCGTGCTTCGGTAGCTCAGTTGGTAGAGGACTTGCCCGCGAAAGGCAAAGGTCCCGAGTTCGAGTCTCGGTCGGGCACACAGTTTTAATCTGCCAGGAAGTTTCATATCAGCGCACACTCCGCTGCAGAGTGATAATCTCATTCTGAAAACCCACCTTTCCTCTCTGCCCCCACACTCTCTCCATGGAATATACACTAAGTCCTGGAAATTACATTGTTTCTTTCTATAGATTCGTGATTGAGCCATATTCATACACCATTGGCAGAGAGATAAAAACAGTGTACTAAATTTAAAGCAACGTCGAGACTCCTCAACACTACACTATCCGCAAACTTCTTTACGCCTCATCTTCTCTACGTGTAAAAGGCAAAGTCCCGACTGACTGATTCACTAACTCATCATCTCTCAACTCAAAACACCAAGGATAGAAACTTGGAATTTGCGGAGGCTGTTGAGCTTATACTGTAGGCGTCGTTTAAACAGGGATTTTTCGAAATTCCACTCCTAAGGAACTGAAAAAGGGGATGAAAGATTATTGAAAATCTGTTGCTATGAATACAGTTTTGAAGTTAGAGTTACGAAAATTGGTATCAAGTTACTCAATCAGAAACTAAAAAAAAAAAAAAAAAACCTTCAGATTTTTGGAAATTTAATCTCTATCAGGGTGAAACAGTTAATGAAATCATTATTAAGGAACTACTAAAGTATTTTTAAAGCTATAAAAATGGTATTACAAATAAAAAAAGACGTGTTTCAGCGTTTTCGGAAATTCAGCCAGTAATGGGGTGAGCTGAGGGATGGAAGTTTGTAGAAGTTTTTATGGAATTATTTCATTATGAAAGCATTGTCGAAGTTAAATCTAAGGAAACTGGTATCTGGCTCTTCCTTTAGAAAGAAAATATAGCATGTTTCAGTATTTTCGGGAATTCAACCCCTGAAGGGGTGAAATAGGGCCTACTGATTAACTGACTCATCATTGCCCAGATCAGAGCACTAAGGATAGGAAATTGAAGTATGGAGAGGTTGGTGATCTTATACTGTAGGCATCGCTTAGTAAGGGATGTCTCCAAATTCCACCACTACGGAGGAGAAGTAGGGAATGAAAGGTTTACTGAAAATAATATCACTATTAAGTCAATTTTGAAGCTAGAACTACAAAAATTGTTATTTGAATTCTCTGTCAGAAATTAAAGTACATGCTTCAGTATTTTTGGAAAATCAACCTCTAAGGGGAACAATAGTGCGTGACTACATTTTTGAAAATAAAGTATTACTAAGGCCCTAATAAAGGATTTTAAAGTTACTGCTATTGAAATCGATAGCTGAGTTCTCACCTGGAAATAAAAAAATACCTATTTTAGTGTTTTTGGAAATTCAGCTCCTAAGGAGGTGTAATAGGGGATGGAAATTTTGCAAAAATATTTCATTAAAGAAGAATTTTTTGGGCTAAATCTAAGAAAATTTGTATTTTGCTTCTTACAAAAAAATATGTATTTCAGTGCTTTTGGAAATTCAATCAGTAAGGTGTTAAATCTTCTTCTTCTTCTTCTTCACGCGATCAGGCCCAGAGGACCGCGCGCCACCACAGTTAGAGCTCTCCATCCGTCTCTGTCTTCTGCTATCTGTCTCCAGTTTTCCGTGACTCCCAGCTGCAACAGGTCTTCTCTCACTCCATCGATCCACCTCTTTCTAGGTCTTCCCACTGGTCTGCTGCCTGACGGGATCCAGTCCATTGTGATTTTGGGCCATCTTGTTGCCTCCATTCTAACAACATGTCCAGCCCATTGCAGTCTTTTGCTCCTCATCACTCCCAAGATGTTAGGCTCCTTGTACAGCTCTTCTAATTCAGTGTTATGGCGTCTTCTCCATTCTCCAGTAGTCTGATCTCTGACTGGTCCAAATATTTTCCTGAGGATTTTCCTTTCAAATGTTAGCAGTCGCTTAAGGTCTTGTTTTCGAGTGCTCCAGGTTTGAGAACCATAAAGTACTACTGGCATTATTAATGTCTTATACAACCGTACCTTTAGTTGTTGCGAGACACTTCTACATTTTAATATAGGGTCTAGAGAGTGATAGTATCTGTTTCCCGCCTGCAGTCGTGCTTTCATCTCTGCTTCAGTTGATGTTACTTCTGTAAAAAATGATCCAAGGTATTTGAACTCTTTCACATGTTTATACCTGGTGTTGTTCACAATTAAATCTTGAGAGTTCTGGATCTTTCTTCCTATGGTCATATACTCTGTCTTTTCAGAGCTAATTTGTAGACCGATCCTAGCTGCCAATAACTCCAAGGTCTGGATACTTCTCTTCAGATCTTCTTGTGTGCATGCTAATAGTGCAATGTCTTCTGCATAGGCCAGATATGTAAGGCGTTAAATAGGGGAGAAAATTTTTTATGAAAACATGTAGTTACATTAAAACATTTTTAAAGCTAAATCTATGAAAATTTATATTTGACTTCTAAATTAATATGTAGCAGGGGATTCTATGGGAATATCACCCCGAGAACTCAAAAGGCAGGCGTAACAAAAACCTAGGACACCATCTACCACAATAGCTTTTTAGTCAGAAGTGAATTCGGGAATGGCCATGCATCTATGGCCTTAATGAAGGTGTCTAGTTTGAAATATGTTGTAGCTTATGAACAACATAAAAATTAGGTTGAAGAAAAACAAAAAAATCTGTGCAGACTAATCAGTGCGAGCAAAACAGTGGGCGCTAAGCTAGTTGACAATAACCCTACTCCCTAAGATCCCGTTCTGTACAAGGATCTCCGTTCGCCTGAAGAAAGAAAAACAAAGTAAAAGGCGAAAAAGCCAATCACTGTGGCCATCCAACGTCTCTGATATATTTAAAACCTCTGATGACCGCAGATTTAGAACACAGCGCGTCATTATTGGTACGCTTCGACTGCTTTCTCCCTTGTTCTGTTACATCTATGGCTGCGGATTTTGTACACACCTGCATCTTCCTTGGCAGTATTAGTTCGGCAACAATCTATGGTTACGGACACGAACTAATGAGAGCAAGTAGTTTGTGGCCCGTGGTAGCTTTCAGGAATGTACAGTAATATGCAACGAAGGACCGCTTTTATTTATATTCATTCACGGTTTTGCCTTAACTGCCTCTTACATTCCTAGATTGCATTATGATTAACATTTAATAGATTTTTCTATGACATGATTCTTTCTTGCTGTATATTTTCCCTAGTTTCTCCTTCTAAAAACAAATCATTTTGGATAATAGTTAACGAATAGTATATGACTTTTCGATAACGAGTTCTGCTGTAATTTCATTTTCACATTTCCATTTTATGACTATCTGGCTCTCATAACTTGTGTAACCTTAGCATGCGTATGCGTCGTCCACTGATATACCCTATACGTTCAACAGCATCCGGACACCTTTTCAAAGGATGAGTGGTTTATCGCGAGACAACGAAATATCTCAAAAACTATGCATCGTATTAAAAACTAGGCATCCGATTAAAACACTGAAAAATACTTATTCAGTGTTTTTAAATATGCTATTCGGTGATAGCAACGTCAACCCTCACCTCCCTGCCTCACCCCCCCCCCCCCCCTCCCCAGAGTGTGAGGATGCAATACTTTATTCGTTGCGTGATAGAGGGAGCTATAATAGACAAGAAACACAATTCAGTTCAAAAACGATGTTATATCGAGACAAATGCACTGGATAAATGTTGCTTTAAGTGAGTCCTCTCACATGTTTCGCCTCTCAGCCACGGGGTGGTTGTTTTAGGTGAGAAAAATGTATGGGGATTCATTTAAAACAAGCTTTTTTCGAAGTTGTTGAGCACGTGTGTTTTTATTTCTTGATGCAATGCATCATTCTTCGTGAGATGCAGTGATACCATTCTCGTAATCATTCGTGTATCTTGTCGATTAGAGGAAGATTTATCACGGAACGAATATTTATTACATACAATATTCTCGTAGAATTCGTGTCTACTGTAAAAATGGGATGTTCTGTTTTAATATTGCAAAATTGCCTCCCTGCTCCACTCCCTTGGTGCGGGGCAGGGGGGATCAACATTGGTGCCGGCCGGAGTGGCCGAGCGGTTCTAGGCGCTACAGTCTGGAACCGCGCGACCGCTACGGTCGCAGGTTCGAATCCTCCCTCGGGCATGGATGTGTGTGATGTCCTTAGGTTGGTTAGGTTTAAGTAGTTCTAAGTTCTAGGGGACTGATGTCCTCTGAAGGTCCCATAGTGCTCAGAGCCATTTGAACCATCAACATTGGTACCGCATTATTGAACACGTGTCCGATGCTTCAGCTTCAGACATTGTTCCTTGTAGGTCAGCGTACGGTCGAGGGTGACACCCAAATACCTGGGGTGGGAACAATACTCTAGTGCAATTCCATTCTAGTGTATTTCTAGTTTCCTGTCAGCTTGTTTAAGTTTCAGATGAAATGAACACACTTGCGTTTTGTTAGAATTGGGTGCGAGATGATTCTTTTCATAGTTAGTACCAAGCTGTTGTAGACCGTGTGTCAGCGTTATCTCTACATCCTCAAACCGATTGCCCTGGGCAGCAAGACAAAGGTCATCAGCTTATGTGAAACTTTTGCATTCTTGAGGCTGTGGTTGATCTATATTGTACACATTAAATAAAATAGGATACAGTACACTTCCACTTCTCCATCGGCTGTGTTTTCCATGGAAGTCCACGAGAAAACGTCGATTCTGTAGGAGTGTTGCTATTATCCTCGTCAGCGCGTAGTCGTTAGTCAGGTTGTAGATTTTGTGCAGCAACACTCTGTGATTTACTGTGTCGAAGGCCGCCGAAAGGTTAACAAAAGCTACACCTGTTATCTTTCTTTGCTCAAAGCCATCTTCTATGAACTGAGAAAGATAAAGGATTTTTGAGGTGCAATTCTCGCCTGGTCTAAAGCCTGCTTGCTCCGAGATAAGAAGTGGACCAACAGCCGCAGTTAAGCGGTGAAGAATCATTCTCTCTAGGATCTTATAGAGATGGCAAAGGAGAGATATTGGCCTGTAGTTCTTCGGATTCGTTGGTGACTATCCAATGACGCGTGCCTTGCGCCATAATTTCGGGATCTTGAAAAGAGCCAGACAGTTGCTACACAGGTTTAAGTGCCAGTCTTTGGTTGCGGTGCCAAAATGTTTAATTTGCTCTGCACAAATGTCATCTAATCCTGCTGCCTTGCCATTTTTGCATTTGTGAATGGCTTCTTCTAATTCACCTAGGTTGAATGGTCTAGTCAGGTTATTATTCTCTAATTTGAAGTCCGATTTTTTGATAGGAGATCTTGGTTTAGCTTTCTCAAGAATATGTGTAGAAATTTCATTTGAAGTGATGTTAGCGTGATTGGCATGCTTAGTTGGATCGTTATTTAGTTTTCTCAACAGTTTCCAGGCCTTTTGGCTACTAATTGAAAAATCTGTTCCCTCCATAAGTTTAATACATATTTCTCTTTTGTTTTCTACTATGGAAGAAATTACTTCTTAACCAGGTAGGATGGTTTGCTCATTGAATGGATCTTGTTCAAACAGCGACAGGTATTTATTCATGAGGGCTGCCGACTGGGTTGTTAATCCGTAGAGGTGTTGTGTTCTGCAGCCCCGTGGCATAGAGGACCGTGATACCTTCTTCACTCCATCCACAAACTTATCGTAGTTTTCTGGTGTTGCCTGGAGATCAGTTAAAATTTTATCCAGGTTGGTACTAAAAGCTCCTAGTTAGCCTTACGGAAATTGTGTCGTCTGCGGAATGGAATGGTTCTCGGTTGGGACACTGCAGTAACTTGGAGCATCACAGGGCGGTGTTGAGAAAATAGGTAGAGGGTTGCATTAAAGTCGATGGATAAACCTCAACCTGAACAGTCTGCAGTAGATATGCTACCCAAGATGGTAGTGAACAATTTTTGAAGAAAAAAAGTAATTTCTTTGTTGACTCAAATTTTCATGTATCTGGCAGGATAAGCTGTCATAACGTTCATATGCAGAGATCAGCCTGGTCTCGTGTTACACTTGTTATCAAAAGAGACAGTTCCAAGCCCAGTGTGCGGCGCAGACTTACACACAACTGCATCAAGGGTCCATTCTTTTCCAGCGAGTTTACAGTCGTCAGACAAATTTATCTGGACTTGTTAGACGAGTTTCTTTTGCCAAACTTGCAACACATGCAATCTCATGTTATGTTCCAGCAGGATGGGATACACAATAGTCCCCACATATTTGTCAGTCACTGGCTGTGAATTTCCGCGATAGGTGAAGTGGACGAGATGGTCCGATTCGATGGCCTCCACGATCACCTCACACCACTAGCCTTGTTCCTACGGCGTTTTCTATAATATTAGGTGCACGAACTAATGTTACGGACCAACATGACTTGACGACATATATTCGCAATGCAACTTGGGATGTACAGAGAGAACGACTTAATACCGGCTGGACGTCGCTGTGCCGCCAGACACATTCTACATGTACATCTACATCTACATGATTACTCTGCAATTCACATTTAAGTGCTTGGCAGAGGGTTCATCGAACCAAAATCATACTATCTCTCTACCATTCCACTCCCGAACAGCGTGCGGGAAAAACGAACACCTAAACGCTTCTATTCGAGCTCTGATTTCTCTTATTTAATTTTGATGATCATTCCTACCTATGTAGGTTGGGCTCAACAAAATATTTTCGCATTCGGAAGAGAAAGTTGGTGACTGAAATTTCGTAAATAGATCTCGCCGTGATGAAAAACGTCTTTGCTTTAATGACTTCCATCCCAACTCGCGTATCATATCTGCCACACTGTCTCCCCTACTACGTGATAATATAAAACGAGCTTCCCTGTTTTGCACCCTTTCGATGTCCTCCGTCAATCCCACCTGGTAAGGATCCCACACCGCGCAGCAATATTCTAACAGAGGACGAACGAGTGTAGTGTAAGCTGTCTCTTTAGTGGACTTGTTGCATCTTCTAAGCGTCCTGCCAATGAAATGCAACCTTTGGCTCGCCTTCCCCACAATATTATCTATGTGGTCTTTCCAACTGAAGTTGTTCGTAATTTTAACACCCAGGTACTTAGTTGAATTGACAGCCTAGAGAATTGTACTATTTATCGAGTAATCGAACTCCAACGGATTTCTTTTGGAACTCCTGTGGATCACCTCACACTTTTCGTTATTTAGCGTCAACTGCCACCTGGCACACCATACAGCAATCTTTTCTAAATCGCTTTGCAACTGATACTGCTCTTCGGATGACGTTACTAGACGGTAAATTACAGCATCATCTGCTAACAACCTAAGAGAACTGCTCAGATTGTCACCCAGGTCATTTATATAGATCAGGAACAGCAGAGGTCCCAGGACGCTTCCCTGGGGAACACCTGATACCACTTCAATTTTACTCGATGATTTGCCGTCTATTACTACGAACTGCGACACATTGACGTGACAAAAGTCACGGGATGACCTCCTAACGTCATATCGGACCTCGTTTTGCCTCGTAGTGAAGCAACAGGACGTGAAACGGAATCAAGTCATTAGAAGTTCCCTGCAGCGATACTGAGCCATGCTCCCTCTATGTAATTGCGGAAGTGTAGCCGCTGCAAGATTTTGCGCACAAACTGACATTACGATTATGTCCCATAAATATTCGATAGGATTAATGCCTGGCGATCGGGGTCGCTCTAATTGTTCAGAATGATCTCAAAAACCAATCACGAACAATTGTGGCCCAGTGACAGGGCGGATAGTCACACGTAAGAGGTCCTTCATTGTTTGGGGACATGAAGTCCACGAATAGGTGCAAATGGTCTCCAAGTAGCCGAAAATGACCATTTCCATCACAGAAACCCATGTAAACACAGCCAACACCATTATGGAGCGAACACCAGCTTGCACAGTGCCTTGTTAACAACTTGCGTCCATGGCTTCGTGGAATCTGCGCCACAATCGAAACCTGTCATTACCTCTCAGCAACTAAATCGTGACTCGTCATGCCACTATTTTCCAATTGACTAGGGCCCAACCTATGTGGTCACGAGGCCAGGAGAGGCGCTGCAGCAGATGTCATGCTGTGAGCAAAGACGGTCGTGTCGCTAGTCTGTTACCATAGCCCATTATCGCCAAATTTCGCCGCACTGTCCTAATGGACACTTTCGTCGTACGTCCCACTTGATTTCTGCGGTTATTTCACGCAGTGTTGCTTGTCTGTTAGCACTGACAACTAAATGCAAACGCCACTACTCTCACTAGTTAAGTGAAGGCCGTCGGCCACTGCGTTGTCCGTGATGGGACGTAATGCCTGAAATTTTGTATTCTCGGCGCCCTATTGACGCTATGGATCTAGGAATACTGAATTCCCTAACGATTTCGGAAATGGAATGTCCTATGCGTCTAGCTCCAGCTAACATTCCGTTAATTCCTGTCGTCTGGCCATAATCACGTCTGAAGCCTTTTCACATCAATCACTCGAGTGCAAAAGACAGCTCCGCCAATGCACTGCCCTTTCATACCTTGTGTACGCCATACTACCGTCATCGGTATAAGTCCATCTCGCTATCCCATGACATTTGTCACCACAGTGCATATGAATGAGAAAGCAAAATTTGATGAGTTGTATGTAAAACCAGCAATAATGATCTCGAATAATTTTAAGTTATTAAAGTCTAAATTTGTAAAGATAATCTGTGGACACCAGTATTGTATACTGACCAATGTTGTAACCAAATCTTTTGATCACAATGCGTTTGAACATGTCACCATGGAGTTTTAGGAGGTTACATGACGATCATACAGTGTTCTAAACTCTACAAGGTTTATATATCAGGTAGCTGTATCCTCCAATGTGGTCACGTCATATGTCATCATAATTGACTTTTCCGGCCACCAGGGACCCATTTCGCGATGTATGTGATATAATGAAAATTTTCCTTTGAGATACGATTTGAATATTTTCCTAATTATATCTTTGCACTCTTAACTTACTTTTAGCAGATGTTGCATGTAATTATCGACACATACATGACATATTACAAAATTATACAACAGAATAATAATAATTACTTATTCGGCTCGGAAGGACACGAAAGGGCAAGCGTGTTTTTGTATTCCTTTTTAACATTTCTTTTTCGAGAAGTTCAGAACTCAATTATAAATCCCCAATAACCGTGCGATGCAGCTGTCAAAAATTCTCTACGAAAGCGACTTTGAATGAATTTTTTCGACCATCTTTACTACGATAACACAAGTCCATTTTTTCGACAGGAGTATGTCTCTGTGGTAAAATGCTCACTTGCTGTAAGGATGGGACGGGTTCGATTCATGGCTGTGGTAAATTTTTAAACAAAGATGGATATTCTGCGAGCATTCCCGTGAAAAGTGAAATACATAAAAACGAAATAAAATTGTTTTGCATAGTTTTAACTTTTAACAATGTTTATTAACAAACCGGCAAAAAAGAGTTTATATTAGAAATGAAAACAGAATTTTTGTGTGTGATGTGTAATTAGAAATAAGAACACGTGCATATCTCATTAATTACAGTTAGATTTGTGTTAGTTATTGTATATTTGATAAACTATATACGGAAATTACTTAGATATATAAACCGAAAAAAACCAAAAGGATAAAGATAAAAATAAGACTAACCACCAATTACTAGTCTCAAGCTCTAACAATTTTTTCCATCTTTGTGTATTTAACGCTTCACGTATATGCTTGTAGAACGTGCACTTTTATTTGAAAATTTGCGTTGCCGGGAAAAGAAGCCAGCCAGCCACCCACTTGTCTGACATTGTCTGTAGAGAAGCTGACCTACCTTTAGGTTACTAAATCCGCTTGAGAAACTTCAAAGCCAATTTTTCGAGAATATAGGAGAGTTGCATCGACGTCCTACGGAGAACTGATATTTTGAGTTCTGAACTTTACATACCATAAACAAGAAAAAATGGAAAAGGCAATTGCCATGTGGTCTCCTTGTTAAATGTACTTTTAAATTAAGCAGAGTGTCTAAAAATATGTCGTGTAGTTTTACATGAGGCACTACCGATCAAAATTACACTACTGGGGAAAAATTGAACATACTTTCAGAGGTTTAGAGTTCAGTTAAGAATGATCTAGCATGTATTCAATTTTATCTTTCTTTTTCCAAACGACACTCCGAAATTCTGATTATGAATTGTTAATGAGGTATGACTACAGAAAGAGATACATATTACCAACAGCAGTTAAAGAGATACTTGAACGTTATTTTACTCCGTCTGCACAACCACTTTTCCATTATTTATTCACTATGTAATGTATGTGAATCCTCAACTGGCGTAAATCAACTATTAGCCGTTTCAATTCCTAACCTTCTTTCTACCCTTACAGTCTGTATAACTGAGGCTAGCCGTTGGGACATGTCACTTGCTTATTCCGATATCTTTCTGAAGCCAAATTTCATAGATAGACTACATTTTGAGAATTAATTTACTAGCCTTGAGTCCAGACCTCTGTGACAAATTTTTGAAGCTATTATAAAAGTTGTGTTTTCTCGTAATCATCATAAGATCACATTTCTTCATATTTCCCCCACGACACTTATTGTCAGCAGTTTCCATCTTCTTACGAGCGACACCCTCTTCCATTGACATTGTCTGCTTCATCATATCTGTGGAGTACTCACTTTCAAAGTCAAACCTCTCCCTCTCCCTCACCCTTCCCTTCTCCTCCACTGCAATAGGCGAACTGGGGTAGGTATAAATGGCAGGGCAATGTACTATTAGTTGGCACAGGCAGGATGGTTGCCAACTTCGTTAATATCTAGAATTTAATAACTCCTCATCTTATTTACAATAATTTATCACACACTATGAGGTCGCTATCAAACATTTTCTGCTACGGAAAAAAAATCACCACGAAGAAATTAGCCGAATGAGATTGGAAGCAATAGATGTGGCGTACTTATACGAACATACAAATGACCACAATCTCATAGTAATTAGACGATTTTTTCAAGAGAAAGAGTTTCACAAATTGAGCAAGTCAATAACGCGTTGATCCACCTCCGGCCCTTATGCAAGCAGTTCTCCAACTTGGCATTGACTGAAAGAGGTGTAGAATGTGCTAATGTACTCCTGAGAGATGTCATGCCAAATTCTGCTCTATGGGCGTTAGATCGTCAAAATTCCAAGCTGGTTCGAGGGCCCTGCCTCTAATGCTACAAAAGTTCTCAATTGGGGAGAGATCTGGTGACTTCACGGGCCAAGGTGGGATGTTTTTTTTTTTTTTTTTTTTTGGTCATCAGTCTACTGGCTGGTTTGATGCGGCCCGCCACGAATTCCTTTCCTGTGCTAACCTCTTCATCTCAGAGTAGCACTTGCAACCTACGTCCTCAATTATTTGCTTGATGTATTCCAATCTCTGTCTTCTTCTACAGTTTTTGCCCTCTACAGCTCCCTCTAGTACCATGGAAGTCATTCCCTCATGTCTTAGCAGATGTCCTATCATCCTGTCCCTTCTCCTCATCAGTGTTTTCCACATATTTCTTTCCTCCCAGATTCTGCGTAGAACCTCCTCATTCCTTACCTTGTCAGTCTACCTAATTTTCAACATTCGTCTATGGCACCACATCTCAGATGCTTCGATTCTCTTCTCTTCCGGTTTTCCCACAGTCCATGTTTCACTACCATACAATGCTGTACTCCAGACGTACATCCTCAGAAATTTCTTCCTCAAATTAAGGCCGGTATTTGATATTAGTAGACTTCTCTTGGCCAGAAATGCCTTTTTTTGCCATAGCGAGTCTGCTTTTGATGTCCTCCTTGTTCCGTCCGTCATTCGTTATTTTACTGCCTAGGTAGAAGAATTCCTTAACTTCATTGACTTCGTGACCATCAATCCTGATGTTAAGTTTCTCGCTGTTCTCATTTCTACTACTTCTCATTACCTTCGTCTTTCTCCGATTTACTCTCAAGCCATACTGTGTACTTATTAGACTGTTCATTCCGTTCAGCAGATCATTTAATTCTTCTTCACTTTCACTCAGGATAGCAATGTCATCAGCGAATCGTATCATTGATATCCTTTCACCTTGTATTTTAATTCCACTCCTGAACCCTTCTTCTACTTCCATCATTGCTTCCACAATGTACAGCTTGAAGAGTAGGGGCGAAAGGCTACAGCCTTGTCTTACACCCTTCTTAATACGAGCACTTCGTTCTTGATCGTCCACTCTTATTATTCCCTCTTGGTTGTTGTACATATTGTATATGACCCGTCTCTCCCTATAGCTTACCCCTACTTTTTTCAGAATCTCGAACAGCTTGCACCATTTTATATTGTCGAACTCTTTTTCCAGGTCGACAAATCCTATGAAAGTGTCGCTATTTTTCTTAGCCTTGCTTCCATTATTAGCCGTAACGTCAGAATTGCCTCTCTCGTCCCTTTACTTTTCCTAAAGCCAAACTGATCGTCACCTAGCGCATTCTCAATTTTCTTTTCCATTCTTCTGTATATTATTCTTGTAAGCAGCTTCGATGCATGAGCTGTAAAGCTGATTGTGCGATAATTTTCGCACTTGTCAGCTCTTGCCGTCTTCGGAATTGTGTGGATGAAGCTTTTCCGAAAGTCAGATGGTATGTCGCCAGACTCATATATTCTACACACCGACGTGAATAGTCGTTTTGTTGCCACTTCCCCCAATGATTTTAGAAATTTTGATTGAATGTTATATATCCCTTCTGCCTTATTTGACCGTAAGTCCTCCAAAGCTCTTTTAAATTCCGATTCTAATACTGGATCCCCTATCTCTTCTAAATCGACCCCTGTTTCTTCTTCTATCACATCAGACAAATCATCACCCTCATAGAGGCTTTCAATGTATTCTTTCCACCTATCTGCTCCCTCCTCTGCATTTAACAGTGGAATTCACGTTGCACTCTTAATGTTACCACCGTTGCTTTTAATGTCACCAAAGGTTATTTGACTTTCCTGTATGCTGAGTCTGTCCTTCCGACAATCATATCTTTTACGATGTCCTCACATTTTTTCTGCAGCCATTTCGTCTTAGCTTCCCTGCAGTTCCTATTTATTTCATTCCTCAGCGACTTGTATTTCTGTATTCCTGATTTTCCCGGCACATGTTTGTACTTCCTCCTTTCATCAATCAACTGAAGTATTTCTTCTGTTACCCATGGTTTCTTCGCAGCTACCTTCTTTGTACCTATGTTTTCCTGCCCAACTTCTGTGATGGCCCTTTTTAGAGATGTCCATTCCTCTTCAACTGTACTGCCTACTGCGCTATTCCTTACTGCTCTATCTATAGCGTTAGAGAACTTCAAACGTATCTTGTCATTCCTTAGTACTTCCGTATACCACTGTGATACCAGCTCGTATTCATATTTGCAGTGAATACATTTTTAAATTTTAAATCTGATTTGTCAAAAGTTGATTTGGGTACATTACACTCCTTAGATTCATTTAAGACTCCCATTTCAGATGATGAAATGGCTGAAACTGCCATTTCTGCTGATTTAACATCCCACTACAGCAATCAGACTCTCTAATGTATGTTCACACCATCTGGAAAAGAAAGGAAAAAATAAATAAATAGTTTTAAATGTACTTGCATCAAAAAAGGCGGGCAGACCGGTATGTTCCTTTTGCCCTATCCTGTTCCGTCCTAAGAACACATTTTAGAGTATCAAATGTTGTTGTTGTGGTCTTCAGTCCAGAGACTGGTTTGGTGCAGCTCTCCCTGCTACTCTAACCTGTGCAAGCTTCTTCATATCCAAGTAACTATTGCAACCAACTTCCATCCGAATCTGTTTAGTGTATTCATCTCTTGGTCTCCCTCTACGATTTTTACCCTCCGCGCTGCCCTCCAGTACTAAATTCGTGATCCCTTGATGCCTCAGAACCTGTCTTACCAACCGATCCCATCATCTAGTAAGTTGTGCCACAAATTCCTCTACTCCACAGTTCTAGTCAGTATCTCCTCATTAGTTACGTGATCTACCCATCTAATCTTCAGCATTCTTCTGTAGCACCACATTTCGAAAGCTTCTCTTTTCTTATTGTCTAAACTATTTATCGTCCATGTTTCAGTTCCATACATGGCTACACTCCATACAAATTAAGAAAATACTTCCTGATAAATGAGCCTAGTAATTGACGCATTTAAGCGTATTATACACTCCTGGAAATTGAAATAAGAACACCGTGAATTCATTGTCCCAGGAAGGGGAAACTTTATTGACACATTCTTGGGGTCAGATACATCACATGATCACACTGACAGAACCACAGGCACATAGACACAGGCAACAGAGCATGCACAATGTCGGCACTAGTACAGTGTATATCCACCTTTCGCAGCAATGCAGGCTGCTAGTCTCCCATGGAGAAGATCGTAGAGATGCTGGATGTAGTCCTATGGAACGGCTTGCCATGCCATTTCCACCTGGCGCCTCAGTTGGACCAGCGTTCGTGCTGGACGTGCAGACCGCGTGAGACGACGCTTCATCCAGTCCCAAACATGCTCAATGGGGGACAGATCCGGAGATTTTGCTGGCCAGGGTAGTTGACTTACACCTTCTAGAGCACGTTGGGTGGCACGGGATACATGCGGACGCGCATTGTCCTGTTGGAACAGCAAGTTCCCTTGCCGGTCTAGGAATGGTAGAACGATGGGTTCGATGACGGTTTGGATGTACCGTGCACTATTCAGTGTCCCCTCGACGATCACCAGTGGTGTACGGCCAGTGTAGGAGATCGCTCCCCACACCATGATGCCGGGTGTTGGCCCTGTGTGCCTCGGTCGTATGCAGTCCTGATTGTGGCGCTCACCTGCACGGCGCCAAACACGCATACGACCATCATTGGCACCAAGGCAGAAGCGACTCTCATCGCTGAAGACGACACGTCTCCATTCGTCCCTCCATTCACGCCTGTCGCGACACCACTGGAGGCGGGCTGCACGATGTTGGGGCGTGAGCGGAAGACGGCCTAACGGTGTGCGGGACCGTAGCCCAGCTTCATGGAGACGGTTGCGAATGGTCCTCGCCGATACCCCAGGAGCAACAGTGTCCCTAATTTGCTGGGAAGTGGCGGTGCGGTCCCCTACGGCACTGCGTAGGATCCTACGGTCTTGGGTGCATCCGTGCGTCGCTGCGGTCCGGTCCCAGGTCGACGGGCACGTGCACCTTCCGCCGACCACTGGCGACAACATCGATGTACTGTGGAGACCTCACGCCCCACGTGTTGAGCAATTCGGCGGTACGTCCACCCGGCCTCCCGCATGCCCACTATACGCCCTCGCTCAAAGTCCGTCAACTGCACATACGGTTCACGTCCACGCTGTCGCGGCATGCTACCAGTGTTAAAGACTGCGATGGAGCTCCGTATGCCACGGCAAACTGGCTGACACTGACGGCGGCGGTGCACAAATGCTGCGCAGCTAGCGCCATTCGACGGCCAACACCGCGGTTCCTGGTGTGTCCGCTGTGCCGTGCGTGTGATCATTGCTTGTACAGCCCTCTCGCAGTGTCCGGAGCAAGTATGGTGGGTCTGACACACCGGTGTCAATGTGTTCTTTTTTCCATTTCCAGGAGTGTATAAATGATATATAAATGACATGCGCCTCAAGATTACATGTTATTTAATGGCTTATCTTGCGTTTAAATTAATCGAAAATTGTAAAAACAGAACTGGAAACGTAGAGGACAACGGTTCACTTACAAGTCGTGTTCCAGGACAAGTGACAATGGCTGCCGCACATTCGCTTCCATTCAAAGATATACAGGGTGGTCCATTGATAGTGACCGGGCCAAATATCTCACGAAATAAGCGTCAAAAGAAAAACCTATAAAGAACAAAACTTGTCTAGCTTGAAGGGGGAAACCAGATGGCGCTATGGTTGGCCCGCTAGATGGCGCTGCCGTAGGTCAAATGGATATCAACTGCGTTTTTTAAAAATAGGAACCTCCATTTTTTTTATTACATATTCGTGTAGTACCTAAAGAAATATGAATGTTTTAGTTGGACCACTTTTTTCGCTTTGTGATAGATGGCGCTGTAATAGTCACAAACATATGGCTCACAATTTTAGACGAACTTTTGGTAACAGGTAGGATTTTTAAATTAAAATACAGAACGTTGTACCTTTGAACATTTTATTTTGGTTGTTCCAATGTGATACATGTACCTTTGTGAACTTATCATTCCTGAGAACGCATGCTGATTACCTGTAAATACCACATTAATGCAATAAATGCTCAAAATGACGTCCGTCAACCTCATTGCATTTGGCAATATGTGTAACGACATTCCTCTCAACAGCCAGTAGTTCGCCTTCCGTAATGTTCGCAAAAGCATTGACAATGCGCTGTCGCATGTTGTCAGGCGTTGTTGGTGGATTGCCGGCCGCGGTGGTCTCGTGGTTCTAGGCGCGCAGTCCGGAACCGTGCGACTGCTACTGTCGCAGGTTCGAATCCTGCCTCGGGCATGGATGTGTGTGATGCCCTTAGGTTAGTTAGGTTTAAGTAGTTCTAAGTTCTAGGGGACTGATGTCCACAGCATTTGAGTCCCATAGTGCTCAGAGCCATTTGAACCATTTTTTGTCGGTGGATCACGATAGCAATATCCTTCAACTTTCCCCACGGAAAGAAATCCGGGGACGTCATATGTGGTGAACGTGCTTCGACGACCAATCCACCTGTCATGAAATATGCTATGCAATACCGCTTCAAACGCACGCGAGCTATGTGCCGGACGTCCATCATGTTGGAAGTACATCGCCATTCTGTCATGCAGTGAAACATCTTGTAGTTACATCGGTAGAAAATTACGTAGGAAATCAGCATACATTGCAACATTTAGATTGTCATCCATAAAATGGGGGCCAATTATCCTTCCTCCCATAATTCCACACCATACATTAACCCGCCAAGGTCGCTGATGTTCCACTTGTCGCAGCCGTCGTGGATTTTCCGTTGCCCAATAGTGCATATTATACCGGTTTACGTTACCGCTGTTGGTGAATGACGCTTCGTCGCTAAATAGAACGCGTGCAGTAAATCTGTCATCGTCCCGTAATTTCTCTTGTGCCCAGTGGCAGAACTGTACACGACTTTCAAAGTCGTCGCCATGCAACCCCGGTGCATGGAAATATGGTCCGGGTGCAACCGATGTTGATGTAGCATTCTCAACACCGACATTTTAGAGATTCCCGATTCTCGCGCAATTTGTCTGCTGCTGATGTGCGGATTAGGCGCTACAGCAGCTAAAACAACTGCTTGGGCATCATCATTTGTTGCAGGTCGTGGTTGACCTTTCACATGCTTCTGAACACTTCCTGTTTCCTTAAATAACGTAACTATCCGGCGAACGGTCGAACACTTGGATGATGTCGTCTAGGATACCAAGCAGCATACATAGCACACGCTCGTTGGCCATTTTGATCACAATAGCCATACACAAACACGATATCGTCCGTTTCCAGAATTGGTAAACGGTCCATTTTAACACGGGTAATGTATCACGAGGCAAATACCGTCCGCACTGGCGGAATGTTACGCGATACCATGTACTTATACGTTTGTGACTATTACAGCGCCATCTATCACAAAGCGAAAAAAGTGGTCCAACTGGAACATTCATATTTCTTTACGTACTACACGACTATGTAATAAAAAATGGAGTTCCTACTTAAATAACCCAGTTGATATCCGTTTGACCTATGGCAGCGCCATATAGCGGGTCAACCATAGCGCCATCTGGTTTCCACGTTGAAGCTAGACGAGTTTCGTTCTTTGTAGTATTTTCGTTTGATGCTTATTTCGTTAGATATTTGGACCGGTCGCTATCAATGGACCACCCTGTAGTTACATGTTGCTATAATAGGTAGCAGCACTCTCCTTTTTAGAAAACAGTAAAATCCCGTTGTGCCCGCTATCTCGTTCTGTCTTAAGTTCCCCTATCCTTTCGTCTCTGTCCTACTTACATTTCCTTAATTACCGTGTCACGCGCCTGCAACTGAACGACGTCCAGTCACCTGGTGGGCAGAGGGCATAGTGTTTTGGCTGATTAGCATATTGTGTACGAGGCTAACGAAGAATAGAACAGCCAGGGACGTCTCCCTCAGACGCTAACACGTACTGCGCCGAAGAGTTGAATCAAATCAATTGTTGCGTTGTGTGAGGCCGTATGCGCATGAACTCAACATCTCCGTTGGCAGTGTAGTGCGCGAGAATTTGTTTTATTACTTATCGAAGAGGTGAATCAAATCAAGTGTTGCGTTTTGTGAGGCAGTATGCGCATGAACTCAACATCTTCGTTGGCAGTGTAGTGTGCTAGAATTTGTTTTATCACTGGGTAGCGCGACAATGCTCAGACGAGAATTACGCCAAATGAATGACGTTGTTTGTCCAACATTTAATGCGGTGTCAGGCGGAAGGCGTCCCATTCCAGCAGGGAAAGAAGCTTGTAATTACAATGAAATGAACACCCTCAGCTGCTTACAGGCGTTGACATACGTCAACGGGGATATATGTAAATATGTGCCCCGACCGGGAGTCGAACCCGGGATCTGCTGCTTACATGGCAGTATATAAAGAAGCTTGTGTTCATCGCGTGAGACCTGATACTAAGAATACTTCAGTATCGTGGATACACCCTTCATCTGCTTTCAAGAACTTCAAATTAATGGAGTCCACGATGAAAGTTAGGATAAAATTCCATCAGGAAACGTAGGGAGTGCTGCTGGTGGGTTTCCTCACCCATGGGGAGATCGTCAGTGCTGCCAGATTTTGTGCTACACTGGAATTGTATCAGAAGGCTGTTCGATGAAACAGTCGGGATTGCTTTCGGTAAGAACCCTGTTGTTGAACGACAATGCCCTCTGAGAAACAGCCTCAGATAAGCGCCATCTCGTCTGGCGTTTCGGATGCACTGTATTGGCTCACCCTTCCAACAACCCAGACCTCGAACCAAGTAATTTTCCTTTCTTCTGGCCTTGAATAAGGTTCCTGTCCGGTCGCCACTTTAGATCCGATACTGACGTTCAGAGCACTGTTGTCAATTGGTCCCTATGGTCTGTACGGCGAAACTAGAGCCCTGTGGGTTACAGTGGACTTAGCCCTGCTGATATACGGTTCTACCAGGACTAGACACTTAACGCGATTTTGTATTCGTCTCCA
Source organism: Schistocerca serialis cubense (assembly GCF_023864345.2). Classification (NCBI taxonomy): domain Eukaryota; kingdom Metazoa; phylum Arthropoda; class Insecta; order Orthoptera; family Acrididae; genus Schistocerca; species Schistocerca serialis. The sequence continues at coordinate 797,984,387 of NC_064641.1, forward strand.
TGGCAACGCCTCAATGTTGCTGCAGCTCTGTAGACAAATTCAGTACGGGCAGCAGTCTTTTTCTCTTAGCTTCAAAATGGCAACAGTACTGCCAGCTCTCAGTGCTCCTATGAAGTACTGACCTGGATACTGATTTCTTTCATCCCATTTCCGACAACTCAGTTTACGATGGTACTAACATTTAGACGAATGTGGTGATTTTGTGTAAAAGTAATAATCAAGTAACTTTTTTATCTCTTATTTCCCGAATAAACCTTTTCACTTAGAATAGTTGTCATGTAACTTCCTGAAGCACCTTCGCACATGAGTCAGATTCGTGAACGCTGAATTTAAAACATTCAAACGTGTTTTATATTTTCGTATCTCAGAACAGACGCCTAGACGAGATAAAACATTTCACTTATGAAGGACCCTCATTCAAGTTATTAACGAAGGATTAGGTCTGCAGAACCAGTGGTATAACGTGTCATTTTAGACACCGTGACGTTCCGAAGTTACAGTTGTCTAGTTCTTGTGACAGATACCAAGACATTCCAACAGCCTAACCGTGATGATGGATCTCGTTATCTTCGGTGACTAATAACTTGCCAGAACTTAACGAATGTTGCAGGCGCCTGCCACCCTAGCCGACCGGCCCGAAGACCTCTTAGCCGCCTTTCCGCAATCCCATTATCCCTTAAAAATTAGTTGTCACGAAAATTTAAAATGCATTGGAACAACCTTAAATCGATAATAACTCCGGTCTCTACCAGCCGGCGGGACCCCTCGGCCTGCTATTAAAAGTCAATTTAAGGCGATGGGGGCGAAGAAAGGCGTCCGCTCACCGCCACCGGTGCTCGCGAAGAACTTCGATTTTTCCCGGTTCCGCAAATCTCTGGCACCGCAAAATCTCACTTTTGTGAACGGCGTTTATCTGTTAAATAATCTTGAGGAGTTTATGCTGTAAATAGCTTCAGTAATGGCGTGTACGTGTGCTGTATCTTTTAATGTAGAAGCCGGCCGCTGTGACTGAGCGATTCTAGGCGCTTCAGTCCGGAACCGCGCTGCTGCTACGGTCGCAGGTTCGAATCCTGCCTCGAGCATATATGTGTATGTGATGTTCTTAGGTTAGTTAGGTTTAAGTAGTTCTAAGTCTAGGGGACTGATGACCTCAGCTGTTAAGTCCCATAGTGCTTAGAGCCATTTGAACCATTTTAATGTAGAGTTTAATGCTTTTCTTGCCTCTCAGGATGAATGTTTCATTCTGCATCGGATATATATTGTTTTGAAAATTCCTGGTAGATTAAAATTATGGCGAACATCACTTCATAGAGGAAACTTATCCGTCAATAGAATTGCCCTATAATATCCCTTGGCCCATACTAATGCATAGGACTTGTGAAACGATCAGCTGATCGGTTGAACGACCTCCCAAGCGTAATTGGTTCAAAGTTAATATACATCGCAAGACAGCAAGTTTCGCCTATGCGATCGAAATATTTATTCCTTAACTTAGCGTTGCTCGATACCGAGGAAGAAATGTAAGAAAATGGGTATGTGACCTGACTTTGTGGGGAGACAGGATAACGAGAGTGTGTGTAATGAAACTGTCATTGTTAGCCCCCATATTGTATAATTCGTGTTTTTATGAGATTCACAAGCGATATGTAACGTTAATGTGGAGTTTAGTAACAGCGATAATACAGTCTGGTGCATTTCACAGGTAATTTCGTGTATTCAAAAGACTCTGTGATGAACCGTAATGTACGAAATGCTTGTATAGGTCTTCGAACGTTTGGTGGTCGTTGTTTGCTTTATAACCTGCTTCAATAACACTGTCAAAAGTGTAGAGAAAGTTTTCTCTGATAAACACTTCACTCGCAGACAATCATCGAATGACCAAATGCAAATGGCAGTATTCCAATTCGAGAAGACCATATAGAAGTTTTTTTCCTCTTACATTTCATGAATTTTACAGGCGATCGTCGGAGTGGGCAGCTGCTTCTACACCACGAGAGTAATTTGTGTACGTGCACGAAATTACGTACGCTGTGAGAGTAGCCGACGCCGCTCTGGAAACTGATACTGTCCTTCAGAGGCAAACAGAGACACCACACACAGTAGTTCAATAACAACGAGTTTAATATTACCAGCTTAAAACATTAATTTCTTCTTTTTAGCCATAATACTATAGCTCTTACCGACTGAGCTATCCACACCTACCCACGACCAGGCGTAGCAACTTCACTTCCACCAGTAACACCCTCCTACATTCCAAACTTCACAGAAGTAATCCTACAAACTTTCGAGACTAGAAACAAGTAGTTTCAGAACAGAGTGCTCTCCGTTGCAGAGTGAAATGGCTCTGAGCACTATGGGACTCAACTGCTGTGGTCATCAGTCCCCTAGAACTTAGAACTACTTAAACCTAACTAACCTAAGGACATCACACACATCCATGCCCAAGGCAGGATTCGAACCTGCGACCGTAGCAGTCGCACGGTTCCGGACTGCGCGCCTAGAACCGCGAGACCACCGCGGCCGGCTGCAGAGTGAAGATTCATTGTAGAAACAAGCCCTTAGGGGCTACAATTCTCTACATTATCCTCTGTTCCAGTTGTGGTAATCCCGCAAGGTGTGAAGGAGAACTTCTGTGAAGTTTGGGGAGTAGAAGAGAAGCTACTACCAAAAGTAAAGCTTTAAGGGCGTGTCATGAAGCGTGTCTAGACAATTGAAAGGTGATTCAATGTATGTCGCCCATGGATGTCATCCCATCCACAAACCTTGGCATGAACCGGGAAGTGCCAAGTTATATTAAACTTTATTATCTGGAGAGTAGTTATTTACTGTAGATTCTATTTCTCTTGCGGATGTCATAGATATTCCTTATTTGCCAAATGTTTGAAAACAGATTTGTACCGGATTTGGACCATCCATTCCTCATTTTTCCCCACTAACGTGAGGGCGATATGGCTAGATTTAGGCAAGGAAATTTACAAGGCTTTGGAATAGAAGCACAGAATAAATCTAATCCCATCTCCGATTTTTATAAATATTATTTTTGTAGGAACCACTTCTCACATATTCTTACGCAAAAAAGTCATCATCATTTGTATATGGACCAGAAAAAGACTGAATGTTATCACCAGAAATGCACCCCAGACCATCACTATCCACAACATCTTACGGTCAGACAGCAAAATTTCCCCGTTGCCACGCATAATGCTTGTGTTTGACTCGCGGGCTCACGCAGTTAGTTTCGGCAGAGCAACTATACAAGAACTTCTAGAACATTTGATGCTTCAGCATTAGAACCTCAAGAACCTCAGAAACAAAAGCAGAGGCAACTATAAAAAACTTATTTTATGATGTTACATAAATGTAGTTCTTGAAGATGACATTATTCTAGATCAAGGAGCAGCGACTTTGGCAGTTCTTGATACCACAATGACAAAAAAAAAAAGTTTAAAATGGGGTCGGAAAGCGCAAGATACCAGAGAAGATAGTAAAGGTTATCATAGAGACTTGCAAAAATCCTGTAGCGCATAAAGTGGGCAGCTATAAATGGTCGCTTCTTTGACGTTTCCAATCAGTCCTAAGGCTGCAACTTCCATGGGCACTCCCTTCTGGTGTTGTGCCCTGCATGCATTTGCAGTCCCAGGAGTTATTGAAAATACCAGAGAAGTGATCATTAAAAATTCCCACGGCAAAGAAAAGTACGAAACACGGGATAATTCATATGCCGAGTCCTTGAAAATTGCGGAATCCTTCCCAGTTAAGTCTGGAGTTCGCCAAGAATGTGTGTTTTTTTTTTCAGTTATGTTTCTGCTGGTGCTAGATGGAGCGATCGGGAAAACGACGGAGAAGTAGAAGACAGGGATACAATTTGGAATGGCTGACTTACTAGACCTTGATTTTACAGACGACATCTGCCTCCTTTCAAAGAACCACGTTGACACGGAACGAAAGGTGCAGGACCTTAAATATGAAGCCAAGATTGACGGGTTCACAGTGAATGCCACCAAGACCAAAATTATGAAAATAAATAACAGAGATACGAGAAACCTGAGAACGGACAATGAGAACGCTAAAAGGTAAGCTTGACACACTTGGGAGTGCAGTTACTGAAAACGGTGGAGTAGTTGTCAATGTTAAAGCAAAAATGCCTTCATTTTACAGACATCTGCCACCTTTCAAAGAACCACGTTGACACGAAACGAAAGGTGCAGGGTCTTAAATATGAAGCCACGATTGACGGGTTCACAGTGAATGCCACCAAGACCAAGATTATGAAAATAAATACCAGATATACGAGAAACCTGAGAACGGACAATGAGAACGCTAAAAGGTAAGCTTGACATACTTGGGAGTGCAGTTGTCAGTGTTAGAGCAAAAATCCGAAAGGTGCATCGGACCTTCATTCAGCTATATCCATTATGAAGGGTAATGGAGATTTCCATGACCACTAAACTACGAATATCCAGAATATATGTGAAAGCAGTGCTGCTATAAGGGTGCGAAACTTGAAAGATAACTTCTGTTATCCCAAGAGTTTGCAAGTTTCCCTCAGTAAACGTCTCAGGTAAATTCTTAAACTCTTTTGCCAAATCTGAGATCCAGCGAAGACCTCTGTAACCGAACGAGAGAAGACCCCATCAGCATGAAAATCAAGAAAAAGAAAGTGGACATGGATCGGACACACCTTCTGAAAAAGCCAGGATGCATAGAGAGACAAGCTCTCGTCTGGAAAGCTCAGGGTAAAAGGAAACAAGGAAGACCGAAGACATCATGGAGGACTATAGTGGAGGGAGAGGCTAAGAAAGAGGGGGAAACGTTCGCAGAGTTGAGATCTTCGTTCAAAATTGAGGGCGCTGGCAGAATTTCGTGAAATCCCAATGCTATGCATAGGAGTAACAGGCGGAAGCGGTCGCCGTCATTACAGGCATTCCGTAGACTTCTGCAAATGCGATGATAGTCAAATTAATAACGGCAATGCTGAGATTAATTTCCGTTATTTGTTTATTTTATCTGTGTGGTGTAAAACAGAACTGCTGTTCTATTAGAGTCCTTTGTATATATTATTTATTTATTTCCTTCGTCACTAAATAGCTTTATGTCTACTGTCTTCCATCACTATAGTGTACGATACTATGATTTGTCCTTAATAACAAAGAAAATAATTTTCTATTCCAGGAGAACCGTTAACTTCAACTAATATGTAATTGAGACGGAAATTTCGTCAGTTTTATCACCCAATGAAAAAAAAAGTAAAAAAGAAAGAATAGCTCAGTCGGTAAGAGTATTTCTCACAAGTGGTAAGGTTTCGTATTCTAGTCACGGTGAGTACACAGTTTACCCTCCCAAGAAGTTGCCTTAACTGCAACGTTCGGGATGCCCCTTATAAACTACAATTGCACCTAGAGGTTGCTAGTTTGAATCATCTGGGAATGTACTGTTTCCATAGTACAGGAACAAACGTATAGTGTGATCTTGATAAATAGGGACAAACAGCAGGAAACGGACACGTGGCTGGAAACGGAGGTACACCCACACGAAGGTGGAAATAAACGACCTTTTTCAGATTAGGTTTCAGTGACTGAAAGTACACGTGAGAAAGGATGAGTGCTCTCACGCGCTGGTTGCCCGTGATGCCTGCCCACACACTGGGGCTGCATCGGTGCTGAAGGTTCGCTGTCACCATACCAAACTAAGTGATGCTGATTTCCCCGACGGACTCATACGTCGCATACACTCATATCGCACGAACAGACGTTTCAACATTGATGTGCAGGGCAAAAGATTGACACAGTGTGGTATCGAAGCTGGAGTACCCCAGGGAAGCATTCTGGGGCCAATCTTGTTCAATCTCTACATTAATGATTTCCCAGCAAAACAAAACACGACGTTAGCCATCTATGTGGATGACATATCCATCCTTATGCAAGATTGGAAACCGTCGAGCATAAATTCACGATTACAGGCGGAAGTGCCGAGCCTTGGCTCGAACGATGGTGTATTAAAGTAAACGTCGACAAGTGCGAAACAGTTCTGTTCACGCGCAGACCGAAGCTACTTTGCAAACATCAACAATGTACAGTGGTAACACTACATGCACGCACAATACATTTCCGAGGGAAAGTCAGATACATCTGTGTCTGGCTGGACTGGAAACTGCCCGCATCTCGTGGTCGTGCGGTAGCGTTCTCGCTTCCCACGTCCGGGTTCCCGGGTTCGATTCCCGGCGGGGTCAGGGATTTTCTCTGCCTCGTGATGGCTGGGTGTTGTGTGATGTCCTTAGGTTAGTTAGGTTTTTTTGGACTGGAAACTTACTTGGGGGGACCACACAGAATACGTTGCCAACAGCGGTCTGAGGCGCTGCAGTCATGGACTGTGCGGCTGATCCCGGCGGATGTTCGAGTCCTCCTTCGGGCATGGGTGTGTGTGTTTGTCCTTAGGATAATTTAGGTTAAGTAGTGTGTAAGCTTAGGGACTGATGACCTTAGCAGTTAAGCCCAATAAGATTTCACACACGTTGCCAACAGAACTCACGTGAGACTGAAACAACTCTACAGAGTGCTCAACAGGGAAAGGAAAATAAATAGGAGGATGTGTAACTCCATATACATGACACTAATTAGACCTTTGACGATGTACGCAGTTCCCGTCGGGGGATATGCAGCTCCAACATGCCTGCAGATCATACAGAACAAAGTGCTACGCATCATTAGCAACGCTCCACGCTACAGCCGCACTGTGGGTCTTCACAATGAATGCCGCCTTGAAACCCTCAACGATGTATTCAAAAGACTCGCCACACGACTATACAGGAATTCGAGACACTCGGGCAGTCCTTTCATCGTTATTCAGGAAAACTAAGATCACAACCATAGACAGAATCATAAGTGGCCAAAGACACTGTTAGTTAGGACAAAAACACCTATGGTGAGCTAGCATAGACTCACAAGCGAAAACATTATCAAGTCCCTGCACATCAGCAACTTTGACTGTATATGCCAGCTGCTATGAAAGCCGACCAACAGGCTACAGCAGCGAAGCTCACAAGCTCACACACTAACACACAAATAAACCACCACTACTACCCTACACTGTGAATCTGATATATCATCTATGGGACACTAACCAATGATGAACCCACCTGTTACAGGTATGCTGATACTGACCAAGAAGCTAACACTGTTACCCAGCTGCAGCCTCCGAGTAATATCACTCGTCAAGGTCAAAGGTATCCACATGCATGATACCCACTCCTAACAAAACCTACCATTGCATGACATGATGCAGGCAGCAAGCTGTATCTAGCCATGCACACATACCCAGTGTGGCTGATTAATCATGAGAAATGTTCGTCCTGCTATCAATATACGTCTCAGAAACTTTCTCACAGCTAAAAGCCTATGCTTCATGGGATTAGATGAGCGGTCTAGGGCGCTGTCATGGACTGTGCGGCTGGTCCCGGCGAAGGTTCGAGTCTTCCCTCAGGCATGGGTATGTGTGTTTGTCCCTTAGGATAATTTAGGTTAAGTAGTGTGTAAGCTTGGGGATTGATGACCTTAGCAGTTAAGCCCATAAGATTTCACACACTTTTTTTTAAAAGCCTATGCACGCTCACGAAAACATGGTTAATCATTAAGGCATTCTTGTTGTTTTGAAAGAGAGCACTCTCTATGCATATATGGGGTGGGGGGGGGGGGGGGGAATCTTAACAATTACACAATAACTCAATTCAAAGCACTGTCTAGCAAAAAGAGAAAAAAATGGCCAGAATTTTCGGTATCCTACAGCTACAGGTCCGAGATGTCCTATTGCCACAGTGGTGGATGAGTGACAGCATCCCCGTCAAAGATGGATGATCTGCTTCAACTTGTCTTTGAACACTTGCTCTCTCAGAACTTTCCCATACCTTGCCTCCAACCTGTTCGAGTGTTGTAGACACTCCTACGTAATGACACAAAGTATGTCATCTGAATGAATACAGCATTATGATTGTATTTTGTACAGATCACATAGTGCACCGACAATTAAACCCTGCATAGTGGTCTACCGATAGTCAAATATGGAAAGACTCTTGGTCGATATACTGGTCTCCCACTGAGGACAGGAGCTTCAATATTAGAGTGCGAAACAGATCTCTAGCCCAGCAATATATCACTGCATACCGTGTCGATGTAATTAACATACAATTCATATTCTGCACCATACAAAATCAGCCCTTTTACATCATTCGTACATATACCGTGAAGTCGGACAGCACCATATACACTCCTCGCAGCACTAGATATTTCCCTGCAAGGTCGGCGGTCATCCACCCCCGATGGGTGGCCAGAGCACCATCAGTGGACCTACGTCACTCACAGACCTGTTCTACAAATTTGGGCTCGTTCCCCCTCGTTCCAAACGTGTTACTGTTTCTGGTCTAGACCTGCTCGCTTGATTGCTTTTCTACACCCATCTCCAGACTCCAGGATTACAAGAACACGAGTATTTTTGCATGGTTTGCCATGATATCACACCATTTTTGCGATAGTTCTCGATACCAAGCACACAGCAGCAGTATCCTACCTATCGCTCGCAAAACATAATTCCAAAGATATAGACTGGAAATTATTTCTATACAAACGGAAAACTTTTAGCTAGGTGGGGCGTGCTGTGAACCACCGACTAACTAGAAACTTGGCACGTCTGCAGAGACATTTACGCGGAAACTCACCAAAAATAGAGAAAACTGATATTTCCGCTAGCGAATACCGATGTCAGTGATGTATCATCACGCCTATAAATTACAAGATCAGCTAATGTGTTTCTCATGTCTAGAGAAGTGCCAAAGGTGTCTTCCACATGATAGATGCACACACCACAATCGATCTTCTCTCAACTAAGTAAAGGCACGAAGTGTGCAGAAGCAGTCAACTGAACAATTTACATGGGAGGGAATAGCAGTGGAGTGCAAACACAACTCCATATTCAAATTTCTCAAATTTCGAAGCGATTGCGAAAGCTATCCAACACATACTAAGTATTACTTCGCTATTCTGTCATCTGGAGGTCAACCTGGTTAAGACATCTACATCCCTACACTCCAACAGGCCTATCCATTCTGACAGCTCCTACCATTCATGGGAAACCTGAATCATCCCTGCACAGGTCACCGGCGCTGCACGCCAAGCACGCACAGGTGGCATCATCATCATAAGAAATCGGTCACATATATGTTTTAGCCCTATACTTACAACTAAATGTATCGATCGTGGTCTCAATTGAACGACATTCAACAAAGAGCGAAGTTTCGGAAATACATCCTGATGTCAGTTTGGCTCTGGAAATAGAAGTATTACTACGATTGTTATGACTTGAAGTACTCTTCCCTTTGCTATCACAGTACACGACGTCAAATGTATACCCTCCTTACGAATGGACAGTCATTTCCTCTGCACATGTCAGAACACAAACACATACTTTAGAAGCCTGATATGCTCAGGGCGAACCTATCATGTATCCCCTACTACCAAATATAACGCTTTGTCAATAACTAATCGCAGGCTATATGAAATATATTAACTGTCCGAAAATCCAGGATGGGTTGTCATTTCTCGTAAGTTTTTCTTGTGAGTGTTACCACCATGTCTTAGAAACGCCAGATGCTGATAATCACATATGGCATTACCTACAAATCATGTGGTTTTTCCAAACAAATACCGAGACAGTGGTCGTAGGAGTGTATATTATCATTCTTGCAGTCCGGTTACACATAGCCCACGATGCAACCTCGTCATAAAATAGCTCAGTTTTGAAAGTGATTTGGCTGAGGAATGTGGTATAAACCTCCATGTGCAGCCTCTTCTTGACGCCACCAATAGATATTTCTCCAGTATTTGTAATCTATTCTGTCCCGATACCCTATCAGTGTTTCTGCAATACATCCACTGAGTTGTAGGCAATGACTGATTGAGAAGGATCACAAACAGCAGTGAGTGGTGTGCTGACTGAAGTCGTAAGAAATGTACACTAGCTTTTCAGAAGTCTAGTGTTACGCTATCTGCTAGAAATGATGTCTATGATATGGAATCAAGTTTTTCCATTGAACCACATATCTGCATTTCATCCTGTGGGAAGTCTTCTAATGATTGCAGTCACTAGTGAATCATATTTGTGGCACTCTCATATCCCAAAATGAGCCACCTTTCTCGAATCTATATGCTACCGTGAAATACCAACATAATTTTAGGTAGCCCCTAAGCATCTTGCAACTACCTCTCAGACTCTGCTCTACTGTCCCTGCAGCTTTACGCATGTGATTGTTCCAAATAAGTCAGAACTGAGTAGAAGTTGCAGAAAGCTATATCTACCTGTGTAGAAACTGGCGAAGCTGAGTTACTGCGACAGAACTGTGTTTTGACCATTCGACGGCAACGAATCCTGCTTCTGCAACATGATGTAGTATAAAAGACAGTACGGGACCTGGGTTAAGGACATGGATTTTGCTACTGCGTTGTGGTGCTTCTCCAAACTACAAGCAGGTACTACAGATCCACATCCCTCAGGACCCATTCACGTCTATCAGTCCAAACATTCTATCATCATTGTTCTGTTCCATCCACTAGAGAAAAATTACGAAGTATAAAAGCTCCCCTAAGTTCATCCAATAGAGAACTCGATAAGATTTTTACCACCTCTCTCTCCTCCCATATATCTGAAACAAATACCGTATGCATGCCGGCTTCGAGAATGTGTGACGATCCTATTAAATATACAGGTATTGATGCACTGCACAGACCAATTTAAAATTTCATTACCTGTACTGTAGGAGGATGACCGTATCCCACAGACTATACTGTAAGTCTCAAGAGACGCTCCGTGTGACCCTGTGTCGTTGTTTGAAACATTGTTTTTTGCCGTTATAACACGCTTTGTATACTCCTATATATTTTGTTTTTCTGACACGACTTCGAAGTCTGTATCAGATTCTAAACTGACATTAATACGTTCTGATCCATCATCTCTCTCAGAAAACTAGACGTCGCACGCTGTAAATTGTATGGTTACTGCACATTGGATGATTTTAAATAAAAGACAGTTACAACATGAGGAGCCTGGAAGAGTTTTTGCTGCGTTGTGGAGAGTTTCCAAACTGCTGTCCAAAAGTTATTGAAGACCACTACATTTAAACTCATCTGTCTGATGGCTCTGCATTCCATTTCGACTGATTCGTGATATTGCAGTCATGTACGCGATCACTGTTTTCGTGTTATCTGTCCGCAGAAGGTGTTGTCCCTCCACTAAAACTCTTTCTCCAACTCAAGCTATGTCAGTCAGTCATTATGTCTTAACCAACAGCAGGCCAGTGGACGGATGGGTTGGAAGGCACCCCTGATGTACTGAAATAATAAGTATCACAGTCGATACTGTGAACAATTTTAGCAATTTTAAAGTAATTTCTACACCGACCAGTGATGTGGCAGTATGTTTCCCAATTTCGGTATCATAGCTACACCACCCCTTCTCCACTTGCGAATATAATTGCGAATGTGGATAGATGACTATGCATTCATTGTTAATTGTCAAACACATACATCAGCAAAGTAGTTCAGACAGCGCTCTACACATTTCTAAAACTTCGAGCATAGTCCTTAATTTACGATCTATAACTATGCTGATGGGAGTCACAGAGCGTTCTACCAGTCTTAGCGTAAAATTACAGACTGAAAGATCTCCATTACACTGTCATTGACCAACCTGCCCTACAGCACCGTTACCGATTTAATCTGCTACATTCCGCGCCTCGTGAATGAATGGAGCTTGCCGAGTTCTCGCTCATCCAAGTGCGCAAGATTTCTCGAGATGCGCTCATGTCGAGGAGGTTAGCACTCCTTATCGATGTATAGTAATAGATTTGAAACTGGAAGGCACTGGTAAGAGAGAACACAAACACACGCACTCCTAAGGCTACAATGTTCCGCACTTAAAACGGGCTATAATGTTAGATCGCTTGAGTTTCTGACCTATCAGCCGGCCGCGGTGGTCTAGCGGTTCTAGGCGCTCAGTCCGGAACCGCGGGACTGCTACGGTCGCAGGTTCGAATCCTGCCTTGGGCATGGATGTGTGTGATATTCTTAGGTTAGTTAGGTTTAAGTAGTTCTAAGTTCTAGGGGACTGATGACCACAGATGTTAATTCCCATAGTGCTCAGAGCCATTTTTTTTCTGACCTATCAGTTGTATGGAATGTGGCGCTGTTAATATTCCAATGTAAAAAATATATTCTTAGCGCATGACATACATCCTTCTTCCCGCTCTCTCTACGATAAACTATGTTATCGAACCATAAAACAGAAAACTTCTTCCTTAAAACATTGTCTCTGTATGATATAAGCACAATATAGCTATCCAGAGATGTATAGCATCCACTGTTCACATCTGATTACACTTCAGAAATTATATTATGCCTGCATCAGCCCTACACAAAATTATGGTTAGTAACGGGGAATACCTCTTACAAGGAAAAAGATAAACACATAGCAGCAGCATCCTACGTCTAAAAATTACTAGTCATTCTGCCACTGATTCTGTAAACAGCACATCTGTGAAGCAGATGTATACACAGGGGATTGCAGTGTCTCAGAAACACCTATTGCTAAGTTAGTTATGAAACTGAACTATCAATTTTGCACTTAACATATGACAGGGGGGTGGAGTACATTGCATAAATCATAGTTCGTTTAGAGGAATGTGACACGTTTCATCACACATGAAATAAAAGTCTTCTGATGACCGACAAGTTTACTATTAGCAATCGCAAGTAGAAAGTGCTTTAAATCACATACAGAACACGTGGCTGTATACGAGTCGAACGGAGACTATGTCAAGCGACTGATGCAACCTGATAGAAAAGTGGAAAAATTGACCTACAGCAACTTCTCCCTCTCTAAAATGCATCATCAGTCTACCATTAAATCGTACCTTGTTATAGCACCATCTCAATCGATCTCCCAGTACTCTCTCTGTCATCCTTTAACACAGATGTATGTAAGATTAGAGGCGGATGGTTCTCTGTCTTCCTGAAAAGCGTCAAACACAGCAGTCAACTCACCTGTATCAATGGTACCTCAATAGACATACAGTATAATGCTGCCTTGACGGAAAAAAAAAACTGAGTGCTTCCCTGATTCACTTCGCTTCCATGTCGACATTTTCTCGGATTATTCTTGATGCTGCATACTTGTTCCCATGTACAAGTTGCTCTGCCCCAACCAGAAGATACGCTAGTACTTCGTCAATTTCTCCACATTACGGTGGATTTATATATATTCCCCATCATTTTTCGCAATTTTATCGATATTTTAATGTCAGTTCCATTCATGCGATCATGACATAATCTCTCGTTCGGTGTTTTAGAATTGCTTGTAAATGTAGGACATCCATCACCAACTAGCCCAAATTCACTGATTGGGGGCGTAGTTTAGCACTGTACTCGACTGAATCCAGTCACCTCCACATCTATAGAACGTTTGCTCTGTTTTCTGTATGCCTGTGTATATCCATAAAAAATGTATGTGAGTATACAAAGCGAGTGACAGCAGAAAAAAAAAACAATATTTCAAACAACGACACAGGGTCACAGGGAGAGTCTATTGCGACTTACAGTATTGTCTGTGGGATATGGTCGTCGTCCTACATTATAGGTGATGAAACCTTAAACTGGTCTGTGCAGTGGATCAATACCTGTATAGTTAATAGGATCGACACATGTTCTCGAAGACAGCATGCAAGCAGTACTTGTTTTCGATATATGGGAAGAGAGATGCAGTAAAAATGTTATATAGTTCTCTATCGGATGAAGTTAGTGAAGCTTTTATAGTTCGTAATTTTTCTCTAGTGGATGGAACAGAACAACGGTGATAGACCTCGTGATGACTGGGTGTTGTGTGATGTCCTTAGGTTAGTTAGGTTTAAGTAGTTCTACGTTCTAGGGGACTCATGACCATAGATGTTAAGTCCCATAGTGCTCAGAGCCATTTGAACCATTTGAACGATGATAGAATGTTGGGGCGATAGTGAAACATCCCCTTAGAATATTTTATGAATAACAGTGCTGGGAAACCTCTACGTTATTTGATTTCCAAATAGCTGAGCAAAACTGAAAGTACTCAGACATTTCTCCCTTTATTTATTCTGATCAACAATAAACTGACACACAATATTTTTTTTTTTTAGCGCAACGCAATCTGACTTTCAATAATCCCTAGAAAAGATTGGCCCTGACTAACAGTAACCTATACCTTTCATGAATTACTTACCTCACAAAAATCTTCGTTACTCAAGCTACTGCAATACAGCGAGTGCCAAAACTGCCAGGTAAATAAAAGATTCTAACTACTGAAAGCACTAACTACTGATAGATATAGTTAGCAAATGAAAGATTTTGATAGAGAATAACAATCTATTTACCTTAATAGTGGTCAAATGTCATTATATATATATAGTACTTCGTCAAGGTTTTTATGTTGGTAACGCCACGTAGCGCTCTGTATGAAAATCACTGACTGTGCTGTGTGCAGTCTGTGGCTGCATTGCATTGTTGGAATATTTGCTACTGTAGTGCTGGGCAGTTGGATGTGAACAGCGTGTAGCATTGCGCAGTTGGAGGTGAGCCGCCACCAGCAGTGGCAGCAGAGATTATGTCATGATCGCATGAGTGGAACTGACATTAAAATATCGATAAAATTGCGAAAAATGATGGGGGATATATATAAACAGAACCATTTTGAACTATTAATATATATATATTAATTCATGACAACCATCTTTACAAATTTCCTTTTCGTGGCGGACACACGTCCAGATCGTCCGCTAATAGCAACCTCTCAAAACTCTGGCATCTCTCTCTCCACATTCACCACTGCTGGTGGCGGCTCACCTCCAACTGCGCAATGCTACACGCTGTTCACATCCAGCTGCCCAACACTACAGTAGCAAATATTCCAACAATGCAATGCAGCCACAGACTGCACACAGCACAGTCAGTGATTTTCATACAGAGCGCTACGTGGCGTTACCAACATAAAAACCTAGACAGCCTACTTACAATAGACGTGAATGGGTCCTGAGGAATGTCGATCTGCAGTACCTTCTTGTAGTTTGCAGAAGCACCACAATGCTGAAGCAGTCCACGTCCTTCCCCCAATTCCCGTACTGTCCATTATACTACGTCGTGTTGCAGCAGCAGGCTTCATTTCCGTCAAATGGCCAAAACACAATTCTGTCATAGTAACTCAGCTTCGCCTGTTTCTGCATGGGTTGCGGAAGGTGGTAGATATAGCTTTCTCCACTTCTACTCAGTTCTGACTTACATTGGAATATTAACATACGCGAAGCTACAGGGACAGTAGCGCAAGAGTCTGAAGTGTAGTTGCAGGGTACTTAAGGGCTACCTAAAACTATGTTGGAATTTTACTGTAGCAGATAGATTCAAGATAGGTGGCTCGTTTCGAGATATGAGAGCGCCAGAAATATAATTCATTAGTGACTGTTATCATTAGAGGACTTCTCTATAGGATCCAACACAGGTATGTGGTTGAACGGAAAGACTTGATTCCAAATCATAGACATCATTTCTAGGAGATAGCGTAACACTAGAGATCTGAAAAGCTAGTGTGCATTTCTTACGACCTCAATCAGAACACCATCTACTACTGTTTGTGATCCTTTTCAATCAGTCATCACCTAAAACTCAATGGATGTGTCACAGAACCTCTTACATGGTATCGAGACAGAATACATTACAAATACTGGAGAAACATCTACTGCCAGTGGTGTGAGGGGGGTTACGCATAGCGGTTTCATACCATGTTCCTTAGCTGATTCAGTTTCAAAATTGAGCGATTTTATGACGAGGCTGCATCGTGGACTATGTGTAACCGGACTACTGGTCTGATAATATACACTCCTACGATCACTGTCAGGGTATTTGTCTGGACAAACCACGTGATTGGTAGGTAATGTCATCCGTGGATTTGTAAAGCTGATTTGGCTTTTAACAAGGATGCTTGTGTGCACATGTAGAACAAAGACCCCTTGTGACAGTAACATTCAGTAGTTGTTGGGATCGGATTTTTAACATCTGGCGGTTTGTAAGACAATTAAACCTCTCTTTCTAAGAAATGGTGGTAGCACTCACAAGAAAAACTTGTAAGACATGCCTATCCATCGTTGATTTTCGGCCAGTATTATTTCATATCGCCAGCGATTAGTTGTTGACGACCGATTATACTTAGTAGTAGGGTGTGCGTGATTGGTTCGCCTTGAGCATCAGGCTTCTAAAGTATGTGTTTGTGTTCTGACATGTGCAAAGGAAATGACTATGTTCATTCGTAATGAGGGTACGGATTTGATGTTGCATACTGTGATAGCAAAGGGAAGAGTATTTCAAGTCATAACAATGGTAGTAATACTTCTATTTCCAGAGCCACGCTGACAACAGGAAGTATTTCCGAAACTTCCTTCTTTGTCGAATGTCGTTCAACTGAGACCACGATCGATACATTTAGTTGTAAGTATAGGGTAAAATATATATATGACCGATTTCTTAGGACGATGATGTTACCCGTGCGTGCTTAACGTGCAGCGCCAGTGACCAGTGCGGGAATGATTCAGGTTTCCCATTAATGGTAGGAGCTGTCTGAATGGATAGGCCTGTTGGAGTGTAGGGATGTAGATGTCTTAACCGGGTTGACCTCTAGAGGACCGAATAGCGAGTAAATTGTTCAGTTGACTGCTTCTGCACACTTCGTGCCTTTACTTAGTTGAGAGAAGATCGATTGTGGTGTGTGCATCTAGCATGTGGGAGACTCATTTGCCAGTTCTCTAGACATGAGAAACACATTAGCTTGTAATTTATAGGGGTGATTTGGATTCTTCTACATCACCGACATCGGTATTCGCTAGGGGAAATATCAGTTTTGTCTATTATTGGCGAGTTTCCGCGTAAATGTCTCTGCAGACGTGACACGTTTATAGTTAGTCAGTGGTTTATAACGCGCCACACCTAGCTAAAAGTTTTCGGTTTGTATAGAAATAATTTCCAGTCTATATCTTTGGAATTATGTTTTTCGAGCGATAGGTAGGAGACTGCTGCTGTGTGCTTGGTATCGAGAACTACCGCAAAAATGATGTAATATTATGGCAAACCATGCAAAAATACACATGTTCTTGTAATCCTGGAGTCTGGAGATGGGCGTAAAAAATCAGGCAAGCAAGCAGGCCTGGAATAGAAACAGTAACGCATTTGTGACGAGGGGCAACGAGCCCAAATTTGTAGGTCTGAAAGTGACTTCGGTCCACTGAGGGTGCTCTGGCCACCCATCAGGGGTGGATGACTGCCGACCTTGCAGGGAAATATCTAGTGCTGTGAGGAGTGTATACGGTGATGTCCGTCTTCACGGTATTTGTATGAATGATGTAAATGGGTTGATTTTGTGTAGTGCAGGCTATGGATTGAATGTTCATTACACCGACACAGCATGCAGTGATAAATTGCTGGGCTGGAGATCTGTTTTGTGCTCTAATATTCAAGCTCCTGTCCTCAGTGGGAGAGCAGTATAATTGACTAAGAGTCTTTCTATATTTGACGATCTGTAGACCACTTTGAAGGGTTTAATTGTCGGTGTAATATGGTGATCTGTACAAAATACAATCATAATGCTGTATTCATTCAGAAGATATACTGTGTGCCATTACATTAGGGAGTCTACAACACTCGAACAAGATGGAGGCAAGGTATGCATGGAAAGTTCTGAGAAAGCAAGTGTTCAAATGCAAGTTGAAGCAGACAATACATCTCTGACGGGGATGTCATCACTCATCCACCACTATTACATTAGGACACCTCAGACCTGTAGCTGTAGGATACCGAAAATTCCGGCCTTATTTTTCTGTAAGACAGTGCTTCGAATTGTGTTTGCGTAATTGTTCTGATTTCCTCAACGCATGTTCATGGGGAGTGCTCTCTTTCCAAACAACAAGAATGCTTTTATGATTAACGGTGTTTTCGCGAGTGTGCACAGGCTTTTAGCAGTGAGAAAGTTTAACATTTCTGAGAGATATGTTGATAGCAGAACGAACATGTCTTGTGATCCATCAGCCACACTGGGGACGCAAGCATGGCTAGACACAGCTCGCATGCCCCGTTAGGATCGCTAGGAATAATGCACCCTGTGCTATTCTGTGACATCAATATCCTCATGTATCGTATCAGCAATGGTAAACACACGCGCTGCCCAGAGGCGTCTCGTGTATAGGATTGGCGTGAGCGCACCTTGGACTTCTGTGACATCAGAAGAACTCTGACTGTATACCAGAAAACAGACTGAACTTTCACCTGCTCGCTCTAGGCTGCAGCAGCTTGACAGTAACGGCTC
The DNA here is from genome assembly GCF_023864345.2 of Schistocerca serialis cubense. Lineage (NCBI taxonomy): Eukaryota > Metazoa > Arthropoda > Insecta > Orthoptera > Acrididae > Schistocerca > Schistocerca serialis. The sequence continues at coordinate 798,002,795 of NC_064641.1, forward strand.
ACGCTGGCTTGCATCCGGTGGTTGCTCGCGGTGGTGTCGTTGCGTGTGCAACCTTGGGGCATCTGCACTCAGTAAACTGGTCTTCCCCCCATCCGGTTCTATCACCAATGGAGCCTTGGTGATCACGTATTTCGAGAAGAATTTCTCAGGTGTCAAGTATGAAAGGGGTGCCCATGCCTCATGCTTGTGGGACTTGAATGGGCATATGTGCGTGGCTTGGCAGCTGATGGCTACGGATGCTGCCTGTGCATCCCTACTTCTGGGAGTGTGTGCTGTAGCCTCCTGAGTGGTCCAGTGAACAGGGGGTGGTGGGCGGTGACTGGGCGTGTTATTTTCATGTCTGTAGCATTATTTTGCGAGCACACATCTGTAGGCTGTGCTATGTGTTATTTGGAAATTATTTCGGTTATTTAAGAGTTGTTTGCATGTCTGCAGAGCATTATTTCGGTAATTAGGAGTTGTTTATAGGTCTGTAGGCTGTGTGTCCGAAAGAAGAGATACCATCATATATATACTGCAACAAAGTTGATGGTGAATAACAATGGAAATTGTAGAAATGCCTGTCGCAACAATTAGTTTTTCACGATATTCCCAGGTCCCACCCATGAACAAATAGTGCTTTTATAAGCCGCCTAAAATCCGCTGTAAAACAAAGTAACCTTGCTCAATTTACTTGGTCTGGAGGAAGTGTGTAGTGTTTTAATTTTGACACTGTACTGTAGGACAGCTCCAGCACGCTCTGAATGTTCACTAGGCCAATGGCTGTCCAAAATAGTTGACCCTTTGTCTCTGTGATCGATAGAATTCGAGATGTGACACCCTGGAAAATCACATTTTCGCACGTCGATTTTTGGAACGTATTGGTATACTGCTCTGCTGTGCACGGACCGATTACGTCGAACTGCGTGACGCAAGCCAGACTCTCACTAGACCCTTATAACAAGTAATCCGAGGATGTTCAACGGAAAGTGACTTCAATTCACTTTAATTAAATTCCTCAGCTATAGCACCGTCTCTGTAGTTTGAAACACGCCGACAGGCAGCCCCAGGCTATACTCTGATCTCTTTGATGCTCACCGGCCATTTGACCATTTTCTTCTGTGTGGATGCACAAACAGTACCCGAACTATTGCAGGAATAGGCAGTAAAGCCGCGAGTAACGAGTGTAATGGGCAGGGGTACTATAAATACAGTGCGGGACCATCGGTTGCGAATGTGGGTCTCACGGGAGGCGTGCCTGCAGTCGCACGATCCTCTGTGTGCTCGGTGGCTCATATGGATAGAGCGTCTGCCATTTAAGCAGGAAGTCCCTGGTTCGAGTCCTCGTTGGGGCACACATTTTCAACTATCCCCGTTGACTTACGATAACCCCTGTATGCAGCTAAGGGTATTCCTTTCATTGTTATTGCTGTATGTTCTTAATATAATATTCTCGAGAAATCCTCAAAATTTTTTGATATCATTATCCGTTACCAAGATCGAGAGGCTCAAACTTACCATACTTTTGCAGAAAATCGCAAGAAACAGGTTTTACCCATTTTTGCGCCGTGGACCGCAATTTTATCAATAACTAACCACAGAAAACGGCTCAAATTTCAACTGTAGATTCTTACAATTATCCCGTTTTCGAAAATCTCTATTCGTTATTAAGAAACGCCCGAAAAACCACGAATTTGGTGTACCAAAAGTTCAAATCTGGGTATGGCCACTTCCATAATTTGTATTCGTAGCATATCGACGAAATTCTCATGTGGTTTTAAGATGATACTCATGGAAACTTTCAAACGTTTTTAGATGTCATAATCCATTACCGTCATCCAGAGCTCAAATTAACCACACTTATGCACATCATATCCAGTCTCAGGCGCAATGTACATTTACCTGACATAGTGACCACTTGGAAAGAGTTCTAAGATCATTGCAACTGTTCTGTGGTCACCAAACTATGTTTTTAATCAGCACTTTCTGACCAACATATCTTAATGATGCACTGTCTGTATAACGGGCACTTCAAGTCTTTACAAATATGGCCAAAATGGTACTGCAGTGAAAACAAATGGGCTAAAATATGTCTTAACATGCTTGAAAAGAACTTAAAGTGACTGCCAAAAATTGTATAAAACTGGAAAGACTGCAAATTCATTAAAATATTTCTAATAACATCTTAATTCTTTTAAGATGCAAAACATAAGCTGAGCGTTTTCGGTGAATTTCGATCGATGGGAAAAATAGCCATAAAAATCTGTGGCAAACCATTTTGACTTAATCTTATGTTATGCATATAGGTCTGTCGAAGTATATAAATAAACTGTCAAAACTTTACTAACCTTAAGAATTCGTTTTACATAAGCTGCACTCCCCGCTGCAGCAGGGAAAAGAAGGGAACCAGAGATAAAATAATGCTCCTCTCAGAGCAACAAAAAGGCGAATATGTTCCTGAAAGAAAAGTGGGGAAGCAGCTGCCTGGATCCTCATTCCCGCACTTCACCAAAAATTTTGAAATGCGAACTTGCGCTTTTTTGTGCTGAAACAGAATAGCACAGAGAAAGTGACTGTGGAAGAGAGAGGAGGCGTTGCCAGTGAGAGAGAAACAGAGGCAAGAAAGTGATGGCGGGAGAGAAAAAGTGACAGTGAAAGGTAAAGAGAGACGGATGAATACAATACCAATGTGAGTGGGAGCCAGAAGATGACATATTGATGGTGACAGACAGTGGCAGCAATAGAGAAAGAGAGCTGGATGGAGATAAAATCAGTGGAAGCAAAAGAATGATGAGACACTAAAAAGGAAAGGAAGATTAGTTTTTAATGTCTTGTCGACACTGAGATCATTAGATACTGAACACAATCTTGTATTGTTTCAAGGAATGGGAAGGAAATAAAATTCGAAGGAACCATCCTGGCATTTACCTGGAGCGATTTAGGGAAATAGTGGAAAACCCAAGTCAAGGTGGCCGGACGGATGTTTGAATCGTCGTACTTCAGAATGTGAGTCCTAACCTAACCTAACTAGTATTTAAGCACTATGCCACCTCGGCGGGTGAGTAAACAGTGGAAATTAAAAATCCAGGTAAGTGGAGACTACACATAGTCTCGGGGGTCTGGACTCTTCCAGACCGCCGTACTCCTGTTTGTAGGTGTAAGGGGTGGGGTTGCGGTTTGAACCGAAATTTTAAATTTGTGGGTATAATAGAAAAAAATAAATTGGACACACTGAATTTTGAGCTGCCGAGGTATGGTGGAGGCAGTGGCAGTCGGTGAAACAAAAGGAGAGGGACAGTGGTAGTGGGAAATACTGTAAATCAATGGGAGAAAATGGAGACAGTGAGAGGGAGAGATACGTGTGTACAGACAGTGGCAGTGAGAGGAAGATGCTGACTATGAAGGTTTAACTACAAAGAGAGACTAGGCAGAGGGATTTAAAACGTTCTGTGTTTAAAAGAGCGCGAATACGTTCACATGCCAAAATTTATGGAGAGGAAGGCGGAATGAGGGCTGAGGCGGCAGGTTCCCCACTTTTCAATCACAGGCTTTTAAAGAGGAACATATTCGCCCTAAGCTCCAACAGGAGCTGTAGTATCTGCAGCATTTCCACATCTTTAATGGGCATTTATCTATGTTCAAACTTAACGTTCGCTTTTCTGTGACGTGGTCAGTTTTCGAGACACGATGGAGAATCATGTTTATATTTGTACATTCGAATACAAAGACATGTTAATTATCACCAGCTCATCTAGTAAATTGTTTCCAACGTTGTTCTAATGCGTACAGACACCTTGCTGTTCAATTATTTCTTTTGTGGTGATGTTTTATACCACATGTTTCGTGTACGAAAGTTTGTGTGATTTACAGTCGCCATAAATGTGCTTTAAATGAAATAATAATCTTTTGAATCGAAGTTTATGAGGTTTATTCATAAATAACCCATTACACTGTTGAAAGCTTCTAGCATCTTTACAATAGTGTGTGTACATTGCATCCTGCATCCAGATACCACACCCAATGTTATAGACCTCCTGCATTCAGCATAGATACTTGTTTGAATGCGCCACTAATAAAATCAGTGTACACGTTTCTCAAAACTGCAGTCAGCAGTACGGTTCGGCTATTTTTTTCCATTCTTTTAAGGCCAGAAAGTAAGTCATCAGGTAGCGATGCAGAGAGAACTGCTGCTACATCACTTTACGTATGATATAATTGTTAAAAGTGCCTTTCGTTTCAGATTTGAAAGTAGAGGAGTTTAGGATAACAGACAGAGTCATGTGAGTCTCTGTGCGTAACTTGCCTGCAACGTGGCTTACCTACACCTGCCTCAGATCAGGCCAGGAGATAACTGCAAGTTACCACGATTAAAGAATTCATTCAAATGTTCATTTATGACCGCTGTTATTTCGTTGCACATAGTAAATCACATCTTTCCTTCAATATCATCTGTACTTCTAAAAAGTTGTAGTTAGCGTTAGAGTACCATTTCTTTGGTCTAGACTTCATGAAAAAGGGCATCTTTTCAGGGCATGTTTCAGGATACGGGGGAATAGGGACAATCGGGTAGCTAAGGACAAAGCTACATAACAATGAAAATTTTCAATGTTGGGACTTAAAATTCATTTCAGATAAACAAGGCATGAACAACGTAACATGAACTACAAGAACTTATTTTTGATGGTTTAAATTATGTTTATTATAACTCAGCATTGTGCAAAATACGGTTATGCCTCATACCTTGGGGTAAAGCCGGTACTCTATGGGACACAATCGAACACGATTACATTTTTAATCTGAGGCACTGGGCACTCTGATAGTCTTGAAAGTCATCTTAATCCACGCTGTACAATCTTTATACCCTACTTCTCATACTTTTGTAAATGGGCCTTGTGAATAGGCGAGGAACTCCACTGCCCGTCAGCGGATTCGAACATGCATTCTCTGTTGGGCGTGAGAAAGAGGATGGTAGAGGGATGTTCATGGATGGCTCCTGATGACAGAATAACATGTATTGATCACTTGCAATACATTGGCTGTGGACCCTCGTGGCGAGGTTTGCTTCCGCTCGTAATATTTTCGGCAGCCCCATACCCGATTATACCCAGACTTCTACTACAAATTCGCATATAATCTGAATGTTGGCAAGAAGTGGTAGCTTACAATGGGAATGGTGCAGAGAAGGCACAAGCGAGCTATTAGGGTCCGAAAGTTTTCGAGGCAAGGAATATTCATCGTCATGCAATCGCACGATAGGAGAAAAATACCTCCGTGCAGATGGAGATGGTTCAAAGCTCACACGTCGCACAGAAACGGTCAGTGTAGGTTTGGGGTCAATCAGCCCCCTTCCCATAGCCACCGGAGACGAGAGAGCTAGGTCAAGGTATACAGAAAAAGGAAAATGGGGCTGGACGCCTTACTGGACGTAGCGTCGCTCTGCCCTGATTAACGCGCCAACATTCTGCGCACGCCATAAACAGCACATATCAAAATTTATCGCTCTGGAAGTTGAAATGACCGCCAAAAATCTAAGATGGGCATTGGTCAGAATCCTTTGCCTCGTTCCAAAGTTAAATGAGCGCCCATACGGTGAGAAACTGAGCCACTTCGTGACGGACTGAGTAGGGAGGCCGATGTATTTCAATAGTACACGTCGGTAACGTACACTATCTGCTGAAAAGTACCCAAGAAAACATATATTTTGCAGAACTGAACATTAGAGGTTGACCCTCCTCCCCCTCCCCTGTAGAGGAGAAGGATGGGTGTATTATGTTGTCAATAGAGACACACTAATAACAGAGTGGGTCAGCTAGCAGGACACAGTGAGTTCGAACGTAGGCTGGTCATTAGATGTGGCGTGTCTAACAAATATGAGGTACATTTTAACCCCCTAAAGCTGCCCAAACCCACTGCTGGAAATTTGATTTTGGAGTGGAAACAGTAAGGAATAACCAAAGACCAGGCAGATCTCATGTGCCGACATGTGGTAGTGAAAAGTCGCGTGACTTCAGCGGAAAGAATCACTTGGAGTTCCAAAGTGCTACAAGCTGTCAAGATAGCGCAATAACTGTTCGCAGGGAGTTAGGAAGACTGGAGTACAGTGGTCGAACAGCTGTCATCAGCCACACATTTCTGTAGTCAGTGCTGAGGGACGCTTCACAGTGGATGACTGGAGACGACTGATTTGCAGTGGTGAATCACGCTGTAGCCTGTGGCAATCCGACAGTAGGGTTTGGGTTTGCCGAATGTTTGCATATCACTATCTGCTATCATGTGTAGTGCCGACAGTTAAGTGCAGAGGAGGCAGAGTATGGCGTCGTTGATTTTCGTGTTTAGAGTGCGAGCCCCTTATTATGCTTAAGATAACGCTAACTTCAGAAGGATACAAATGAGCCATGGCTAGCTCATGCTGTGCGTTTGATTAAACCTTGCTTGCTATTCTGTGTTTAGTCTCCTGCAGTTGTAGCAATTATGCTGTTATTCTCTCTTTCCGTGGTCGGCAGCAGCGGTGTGTATCGATATTCGCACCTTGGACTATCTTTGTCCTGGCGCTTATAGTTTCCGGCTGGGCTGTGTGCAGGCAGTTGGTCGGTAGGCGTGGAGCAGCGAGGAAATCTCTGCTGCACGTGGTTTGGCCAGGCCTGCTGGCGGCCATTATGCCGTGTCGGAGTGTGTGGTGCTGTTCCCATTGTTACGAGGTCCGTGGCTCACCGATCCTGGACATGAAAGTTGAGTTTTGACTTAATCTACCAGCAAGTCACGACTGTTCACATTGTGTCGTTCGGAGTTTGTTGTCGGCTGTTGGGATATTCCCCCAAGAAACAACGTGTTTTTTCAAGTTCGCAAATTTTAGCCACCCATTTTAGCCACCATCCAGTGGAGTTTAACTGTACTTGGTTATTTGAATTGAATAGCACCAGCAGAATCTTCTGCCTTGTGACCGTTAACATTCCAGTTACCTGCCCTGGCCGTTGACGTAAATTCAGGCAGTGTATGTTCCTCATCGTGCTGTCGCTGTCCAGCACAGTGTGGAGTTTGACAGCTCAGTGTATAATTGGTTGTGGGTGCCAACACTTTCTACGTTGTTCCGTTGAACTCCCGGTTGTCTGCTGGTCAAGTGGAGCGGAAGTTACCTTGTCAGTGCGTCCGCTGACTGTCTGTCGGTTAGGTTGTCGTCGGATCGAGAATGGTTGGGCCGACTGCCTGTCTCATCCAAGCGAGTGTTAGTGTTTGAATTCCTGGCCCATCCTCGGAACTTCTGAGCGCCCTTGGGTGAACTGCCTTTTCTTGTCTGTTGTCGTTGTTTGTACTTGTATGGCTTCTAGCTGATTTTTAAATTAACGTTGTTTTGCCCTTAAGGCGTCAGATGGTTTGCGCCTTCAGCCTAGTTTAAGAACTGTTTTACATAAAGCCTTTGGCATTTTTAAAATTAATGATAATGAGTCTTAAGTGTTGGGCCTTCAGCCGATTTTGAATTTAAGTTGTTTGCTCTTAAAGTGTCAGATTCTTGTGGCCTTCAGCCTAATTAAGGAACTGTTTTAAGATAAGACTTTACCTTTTAAATTTCTGATTTTGGTTGAGCTTTAAGTCATTGGCTTTCAGTCGTTTTTAAATTAAAGTGGTCTTGTCTTCAAGGCGTGAGGTTGTATGGCGGATTCAGCCACTATTTAAGTTCCAAAACTAAAGCTGTGTTTTTTTAAAAAGAAGAATTCTTGGCTCATGTAATGTTTTACCAAATAAAGGGTTGTATGTCCGAGTGTAACTGGCAGCCGCTTATTTTGGCCCTTTTCCACAACTTAAACTACCTTTCCGGTCCTGCCCGTCCTGCGCGTTTAGCAGGGTGTCTCAATAAATACATTTTACAGAACTGGGTACTGCGCAGTGTTGAGAAACAGCTGAGAGGCGATTACTGTTTATATCAGCATGACAATGCACCCTGTCATAAAAAAATCAGTGAAGTAGTTGTTTGTGACTAAGAACATTCGTGAAATGAACTGACTAGCCCATAGCCTTCACCTGAATGTAATGGAACGCCTTTGGGTCGAGATATAACGTCGGATCCGCTCCAGACCATGGTGCCTAACATTATCTTCTTTGTTTTTGTCTCTTGAGTAAAAATAGGCGGGTTTAGCAGGGTGTCTCAATAAATACATTTTACAGAACTGTGTGCCGCGCAGTGTTGAGACAGCTGAGAGACGATGACTGTTTATATCAGCATGACAATGCACCCTGTCATAAAAACACAGACATTCGGACCTTGCATTAAAAATGTCCTCAGCACAGTTTAAACCGTCATAATGGTTAAGGGTGGATACACTCTTGGTAGCGTCTACTATGTTCGGATTTTCTTTATCAGACAGGTTTTACTGCAAAGAAATATCCTGGAATGAAGAGTCATAAATGAAAGGATCGTAGGGGCGAGAGGAAAGAGAAAGCTTGGACTGCTCGATGAGATTACAAAAGGACGATACTTTTAGGAAAATAAGAAAGACACGCAGAACAGAGAGGTAAGTGGAGAAAGCCCGGTCGATACTTGCCGCTATACAGATGTACCAAAGAAGAAAGCTCCGTCTAAATGGGCACAGACAATTTCCTTCTTGAAACTCTTGTGCAACTAACCGCAAAGATCGTCTTTTTAAGAAATCGCTAACTCTTGTCGCTTCACGGTAATTTTCTTTTCCTTTTGTCTTTCTTCCTTTTCGTTTTTGGCATTGTGTTACCTCCGCTGCGGGATTCGCACCTGATGAGATTATTCTTATCGTGCATCTAGGGTTTGTTTCAGCGGCCGAATTCCTTCAAGCCTCAACAGCGCCACCTTAATCCAAAGGGAGATAGAAGATAAGAGTTTAATGCCCCGACAACGTCGGGACTTTAGGAGACGGTTAAAGTACGAGGCCGAATCGCGTGTACTCGTTCTTTTTGTTGGAATGAAATGTCGTGTGACCAGGGCCTGGTGCAAGTCTTTTTGGTTGACGCCACTTCGGCGACTTACATGTCGATGAGGATGATGTGATGATAAAGACAACGTAACACCCACTCCAAGAGTGGAGAATATTTCGACCCAGCCGGAAATCGAAACCGGGTCCCTCTCATGGCATTCCGCCGAGCTGATCCCAGAGCTATGTAGGCGGACGTACATAAAGTTGATAAATATTTTCTACAGATATGACCTGGGTACGCCTCCCCATGCAATTATCATCACATGATCGTAACGAAAAGCTGAGGCACGACGTCTACTTCCATATGCAAAACCGATGTAAATTTTAAGCTCTCTCGCACTTTCCCACATTTGTTTCTACGTCTGTAACTGTACAGAGTTTTGTCCCAAGTAACGACAGACAAGTATTCCTATCGGCTCTGTCAGTCAGTTAGTTAGTTGCAAATCCGTGGATCATTGGCTCGATGTATCGGAATGATGTGGAATGAGTCATTTTATATTCGTATCACAAAATATTTTGTATATATATCTACAGTCTGATCATTTTCAGTTTTTTTGCTATGTATTTAAAAAAATATGAGTTAGTAATTCCTATCCACCACCTTTTACATATTACAATAACAGCAATTCTTCTGCATCGTTGAAGGAGCTGTCAAAGGATTGTTCAGTTTATATTCAAATTTTACTTTGTTGCCTGTCAGGCATTTTATAACACTGGGTGTGTGATCCGAAATTTTGGTTGCAGCATTATGCACCACGTTTTGTGCAAAAGACAACCTAAAGGTCGTGTAATGAATGTCATTTTTACTTCGGGTATTGTAATTACGTAGATCACTGTTCCTTATGAACTGCAGTGGATTATCTACAACTTTATGTTGGAATAAATATACTGTGAAACAGTAGTCAAAATGCCTAACTCCTTACACAGACGTGTGGGAGATGATCGAGGGTGGGCACCACAGCACGTTTTACAGCAATGAAGACAGTTTTTCTTAAACATAAGTTACCCCAAAACATTATTACATATGACATTACTGAATCAAAATATGTAAAATACGTCAACCTACTGATTTGTCTCTAAGATTTGCAATGAATATGCTTTTCCGGTATAAATTCTCATTAATACACTCCTGGAAATTGAAATAAGAACACCGTGAATTCATTGTCCCAGGAAGGGGAAACTTTATTGACACATTTCTGGGGTCAGATACATCACATGATCACACTGACAGAACCACAGGCACATAGACACAGGCAACAGAGCATGCACAATGTCGGCACTAGTACAGTGTATATCCACCTTTCGCAGCAATGCAGGCTGCTATTCTCCCATGGAGACGATCGTAGAGATGCTGGATGTAGTCCTGTGGAACGGCTTGCCATGCCATTTCCACCTGGCGCCTCAGTTGGACCAGCGTTCGTGCTGGACGTGCAGACCGCGTGAGACGACGCTTCATCCAGTACCAAACATGCTCAATGGGGGACAGATCCGGAGATCTTGCTGGCCAGGGTACTTGACTTACACCTTCTAGAGCACGTTGGGTGGCACGGGATACATGCGGACGTGCATTGTCCTGTTGGAACAGCAAGTTCCCTTGCCGGTCTAGGAATGGTAGAACGATGGGTTCGATGACGGTTTGGATATACCGTGCACTATTCAGTGTCCCCTCGACGATCACCAGTGGTGTACAGCCAGTATAGGAGATCGCTCCCCACACCATGATGCCGGGTGTTGGCCCTGTGTGCCTTGGTCGTATGCAGTCCTGATTGTGGCGCTCACCTGCACGGCGCCAAACACGCATACGACCATCATTGGCACCAAGGCAGAAGCGACTCTCATCGCTGAAGACGACACGTCTCCATTCGTCCCTCCATTCACGCCTGTCGCGACACCACTGGAGGCGGGCTGCACGATGTTGGGGCGTGAGCGGAAGACGGCCTAACGGTGTGCGGGACCGTAGCCCAGCTTCATGGAGACGGTTGCGAATGGTCCTCGCCGATACCCCAGGAGCAACAGTGTCCCCTACGGCACTGCGTAGGATCCTACGGTCTTGGCGTGCATCCGTGCGTCGCTGCGGTCCGGTCCCAGGTCGACGGGCGCGTGCACCTTCCGCCGACCACTGGCGACAACATCGATGTACTGTGGAGACCTCACGCCCCACGTGTTGAGCAATTCGGCGGTACGTCCACCCGGCCTCCCGCATGCCCACTATACGCCCTCGCTCAAAGTCCGTCAACTGCACATACGGTTCACGTCCACGCTGTCGCGGCACGCTACCAGTGTTAAAGACTGCGATGGAGCTCCGTATGCCACGGCAAACTGGCTGACACTGACGGCGGCGGTGCACAAATGCTGCGCAGCTAGCGCCATTCGACGGCCAACACCGCGGTTCCTGGTGTGTCTGCTGTGCCGTGCGTGTGATCATTGCTTGTACAGCCCTCTCGCAGTGTCCGGAGCAAGTATGGTGGGTCTGACACACCGGTGTCAATGTGTTCTTTTTTCCATTTCCAGGAGTGTATATGCACCCAAGAATTTTCAAGTTTCAACCTTATATATTATTTCCTCACTCTGTCTTACCCTTTATCAATGGTGGTCTACCCATATGTTGCAGAACTGAATCTGTTGTGTCTTTTTAAAATTTAGGGTGAGACCATTCGCTGAAAACCAGGCGATGATACCTTTAAGGACATTGTTTGGTATTTCTTCTATTATTGTGTATATGCTTCGATTGAATACAATATCAGTAATTAATTCTGCTTGTTGTACGTTAGACGGAGGCTCGTTTACATACATGAAGAAGAACAGCAAAGCAAAGGTTGAGCCTCGGGGAGAGCAATACGTGATTTCTACTCTGTCCGGAAATGTCCCCAGATTACGCTGGTTGAATAACTACGTAGTAATTTCTGCACTCTTTTAGTTACATATGACATTATCCATTGATGAACTACTCCAATAATCCCTCAAGACCTCAGTTTATCTAAGAGAGTATTGTAATTCACACAATGAAATGCCTTCGATAGGACGCAGAAAATACCAACCGGCGCTGTTTTGTTATCTAATGCTTGTACAATTTGATGAGTGCAAGTGTTAAAGGCGTTCACAATAGTACTACACATCTGAAGTCAAAACTGTTATTTACTGAGGATATTATTGTTGCTCAGGTGAGATACTATTCTAGAATACACCTTCTTCTCAGAAATTTTGGAAAATGATGGCAGTAGTGAAACAGGTCGGTAGTTATTGTCATCTACCTCTTATAGAGAGAGATCAGTTGTACCGATGCAGGGGCCACCAAATTTGTTATAAAAGTCAGTAAAGTACTCAACGGACAGTATTTTTCAGTACAGGTATTTTGTTCATTCCAAGCTAGTGTCAATTCGTGACGTCATCGTTCAGACGCGAGTTGACTGTAATCTGAATCCGGTTTTGCAAACTAATAATTTCTCTCAGGCGATAAAACTTTATTGATTATAAAATACAAGTTCTTGAAGTTTAATCACAGGCTGAAATGTTTAGTTAGTAATTACATTCCATAATTTATTTGTTTAATATAAAGGTGTTTCGAATTTTGTATGCATAAAAAAGTGTGAATTTATGTGCGGCTTTTACGCTGAGACGAGTTATCGCTTAGAGTGCAAAAAGTGTGCGTGTACAGTTCGCTGACCTATGTGGTGAATTTTATTTTGTGATCTTGACCCGAATGGAGAGTAAATCCAGATTTATTTTAACTTTACGTGACCTCGGGGAAGATCAGTTTGGATTCTGTAGAAATGTTGAAACACGTGAGGCAATACTGACCCTACGACTTATCTTAGAAGAAAGATTAAGGAAAGGCAAACCTACGTTTCTAGCATTTGTAGACTTAGATAAAGCTTTTGACAGTGTTGATTGGAATACTCTCTTTCAAATTCTAAAGGTGGCAGGGGTAAAATACAGGGAGCGAAAGGCTATTTACAATTTGTACAGAAAGCAGATGGCAGTTATAAGAGTCGAGGGACATGAAAGGGAAGCAGTGGTTGGGAAGGGAGTGAGACAGGGTTGTAGCCTCTCCCCGATGTTATTCAGTCTGTGTATTGAGCAAGCAGTAAAGGAAACAAAAGAAAAGTTCGGAGTAGGTGTTAAAATCCATGGAGAAGAAATAAAAACTTTGAGGTTCGCCGATGACATTGTAATTCTCTCAGAGACAGCAAAGGACTTGGAAGAGCAGTTGAACTGAATGGACAGTGTCTTTCTTGAAAGGAGGATATAAGATGAATATCAACAAAAGCAAAACGAGCATAATGGAATGTAGTCGAATTAAATCGGGTGATGCTGAGGGAATTAGATTAGGAAATGAGACACTTAAAGTAGTAGAGGAGTTTTGCTATTTGGGGAGAAAAATAACTGATGATGGTCGAAGTAGAGAGGATATAAAATGTAGACTGGCAATGGCAATGAAAGCGTTTCTGAAGAAGAGAAATTTGTTAACATCGAATATAGATTTAAGTGTCAGGAAGTCGTTCCTGAAAGTATTTGTATGGAGTGTAGCCACTTATGGAAGTGAAACATGGACGATAAATAGTTTAGACAAGAAGAGAATAGAAGCTTTCGAAATGTGGTGCTACAGAAGAATGCTGAAGATTAGATGGGTAGATCACATAACTAATGAGGAGGTATTGGATAGAATTGGGGAGAAGAGGAGTTTGTGGCACAACTTGACTAGAAGAAGGGATCACTTGGTAGGACATGTTATGATGCATCAAGGGATCACCAATTTAGTACTGGAGGGCAGCGTGGAGGGTAAAAATCGTAAAGGGAGACCAAGAAATGAATACGCTAAGCAGATTAAGAAGGATATAGGCTGCAGTAGGTACTGGGACATGAGGAAACTTACATAGGATAGAGTAGCATGGAGAGCTGCATCAACGCAGTCTCAGGACTGAAGACCACAACAATAGCAACAACGTGAGATAGACACATCACATTAGAAAAGAGTCATGTAGCCTATTAGGGAAATTTGAAACTTGCGCGCTCGATCTGAAATACATTACACACCAGTGCATGGTCGAGGTGTCCAGTAAAACGCGTACAGCAGTTGCAAGTGCGTTTGGACTTAATGCACAAAGTTGGAGATTAATTTTGAGACAAGTGCTGATTTTGATAGAAAATGAACCGAAAATTTATTCATAATATCGAGGTCCAGTTTTAATTGAGACAAGAATCACCTTTTTGATTACGTTGCCTAGCAATACTGTAAAGCAGCTTAATTAATTCATTAGAACGATTTACGACGTAGTAAGGCTCATTACACAAACAAAATGTTACACGAAGTTTGCTGACCGCATGAGAGTATGAGACTGTGTTTCTTTCCATAAATGTCAATAAACCGGCGGTTTCAAAAGTTATTGTCCTACACCACTACGGAACGTGTTGTATCGTGTCTCTTCACACGAGATCTCTAGAAGGCGGGATAAACAAGAAAAAGAGAAAGACTAAATAAGAGGTATCGGTATACATTTTCTCTGGTAAAATGCCTTCAGTTAGCGATTCAATATATATTTCAAATGACACCAAGCTTATTATTTAGGAACAAATCTCTAGTACCCTATTGGAAACACCATTAAACCCAGATAAGCTTTTACTTTTGAGAAAGTATATAACTTTCTTAAATTTAGAGGGATAAGTTGGTGATACATTCATATCACTGAATTATATGAGAGTTGCTTTTGCAATACACTGCCATAATTGTTCTCTTGAACTATTCGTCACTATATTTTCTACTATATTTAAGAAATTATTATTAAAAATATTTTCTGCTTATGACTCATCATTTACTGTCCAGCCATTCAGTTCAGTAGTGATGCTATTGACCGTCCAGACGCAGGCCTATTAGATCCAAAAAAAATTGTGGCTGCCGTTATCGAAGTATGAAACCTAATCCGCAGTAGAAAATGTACAATAAGAAGTCATAACTGATGACTTTTACCGTACTAATACAGATCAAAGCTAGAAATTTAAGTAAAATGCAGCAGACCTACACAATTGAGACGGAAATGGATAAACTAGATAACTAAGGGAACCAAATGAAAGACAAAAGTATCCGATACTACGGTTTCCAGCCTAGTAGGGGATCGAAATTAATTAACTGAATGTATTTGCTTGTAAGTTAATTGCACTGTACTGAACTGCCGATGCAGTTTGTGACATATGCACGATAGTAGATGTAGATAGTCACATTTTGCATATTGATCGATATATAATCACTATGTTCATGAAAATGTGTAAGTCTAATATTAAACAAATTGCATTAGCATTTTAAATACGGTTTATTATAAAAATTTAGTGTGATTGTTCCACGTTAGAAACAAAAATCCTTTGCCTTACACTCACGTCAGAAATGTGACTAACATTAGGATACCGATAAAAACTATACGAAACATCTTTTTTTAACAAACCCAAGAGCAAAGAGCATACAGAAGCTTTTAATGAAACACCGTAGGAAAAGAGTACTCCAAGTAGACGAAGTGAAAACTGAAAGACTGAATCCAAAACGAAAAAAATCAATGAAGCTTAAACTATTTGCTTCAGTTTAACTTTTAGTGTACATTCTGAAATAGTTACTTCAGTTAGTTACATTTGACTGGAAAATTTAGTTATTCAAATACTTCGACTGTCAGATTACAAATATATCTGTGTTTACTTCCTGACCAAACTGAATAGTATTTATCTGTACATTATTAATCAGACATTACTGTGATGAGTAAATAAATGGCTCTCGTTATTAATCATGCAATAACGTCTGGGAGCATAATAAAGGCAACACTGAGATAGATTAGCAACAAGAACAATTTGAAGACAGAGTGACACAAAATAATTGATCGTCATCTAAAATATTTTAAAATATTTAATACTTTGGGTGCCTTGATTTCAGGCCCCTCAGGTGTGGCAATCAGTTCCTCTTAAATTTAAAGCAGGGCACAGAGAAATTTCTTTGAAATTAAAAATTATATTCGCAATTCTTGGCTGATGAAAGTTGAAAACAGAACGTAAGTGGTTGAAAAGAGCTCACATAGACTTTTCAGTTGAATTAAAACCTTTATTCTTGTCCCATTCTTCCAGGTCACAGCTTTCTTTTTGTCAGCTGCAACTGGCAGTTATTGCATGGTTGTAGGAGACACGAAAGACGGACAAATGATTCACGAAAAACAACCACTGGACAGGACTTCTTATTGTCAATGTTATGCTACGTAAGCTGTGACAAAGACAGTCACACCTAAAAACACTGCTTTGCGGGACACCCCATCCTAAACAAGGCGGCCAGAGGAGATGTTTAGTTCATATTTAAAATAACGTGGGAAGAGCAAAGATTAAATGATATGCCTTCGGATAATATCATAGGTTTTTCCGATGTCAAAAAATGTATATTTTAAGTAATGCCTGCACAGAGAGGTCTATTGCGTGACACTTTCTAGGAGGGGTACTTCCGGAACCCTCTTTGGGAGCGACTAAGCCGGAAATCTGTTCCAGATTTATGATCGAGAAATTGGATGAAGAGGGGAAGCAAATATGAGGGAATTGCTGGTGTTTTTGTTTTACAAATAATGATAGCAATGGTTGAGATTCGTTGGCAACACTTCGACCCAGAGTAGTATTGGTAAGATTCGAGATTAGAGTGGATAGCTGACTGCAACACATTCTGATAGAAATGTAAAGTGATGGTACATCAATCTTTCGATTTTATTGAAAAGAAGCCACCACTAAAAGTTGTCAAAAGCTGTATAAATGATACAAATATATCAATGGTGACTGATTTTTAGTCGTCGAATACAGGTACTTATTTTATGTGTTTAATTCACTCTGCTTCAGTCCTTCACAGGATTTTTCAAACGAATCTTGTGTAACAGTCTGAATATCTTCTTAAAATACCGTATGCTTATTTTCGCCGGACACAAAGCGTCTGAAACCTGGCAGATGGTAATGCTGAGACAGATAGCGAAGAACGCTGAGTGTTACGTTTTCATTTCGAGCCAGGCATTTTTGCTACACACTGTTGCAAGGTGTTAGCAGGAAATATACGGACAGGTCACGAAACTAGCGTGCGAATCTATCATTAATTCAGCGACAGACGTCCTTAAGCGTCCATTATCGCGCGAGGGTCACTTTTAGCGTTAATGCAATTACGTAATTCGGCCAGTAACTTCCCCAGACGTGTTCCACAGACACAGTTTGTTGCCCACTACTTTGTCACGAAATGCAGGAGGCGCTACCAAGGTCTGTAGCTCACATTTGCCCGTGTTTCCATATTTCTTTGAATTTTTCCAGATCCTTGCTATTATCACAGACAAATGTGTAATTACTAACAGCGAATCATCGGAACCAGCTCGTGTATAAGGCACAGGAATACATTTCGGCTATCTAAGCCGGATACCATAACGAAACTTGAGGCGATAAGTCAGTACTGAAGGCGATGCATGTTAGTGTATGATTCAGTTGAGTGATTATCTCACCATATCCATTCAGCCCAAATCACAGAAGGCTTCGTGTTACTTAGTGATGGCTGGATTTTTGTCGGTCTGTCTGCTGTCATTGTTAGAGCCCTCTCACAGTGCTGACATACTCACTGTGTAGAAACGTCTGCTTTCAGTTTCGCTGCAGAGAATGGACGCAATGAATGTTTGCTTGTGGTGGATGTAGCACCTATTTCTTCATCTGGATGCTCCTCCAGATAACCCAACACGAAGTGTTGAGCTTGATTCCCAGTGACGACCTCATGTTTTGTGTGGTACGGTCTGGAACTCGGTAAACGGAACCTCGTGAGGCCAAAGATAAAATAAACACCAAATCTGACGTGCAAACCGCCCAAGTAATGTCAATAAGAGGACACGCGCAAGGGTGGTAACCACGCGAACCTTATTTATTTTATTGAGAGCTTTAGTAAAGTAGACGACTGTCACTATATACGTACAAATTCTCTAAATTTTGTGTGGTGAATGTTAGGCCGTAATTCTTTCAACAATGTGTTTTCGCGGCAAACAGAGTAGGTACTATCTCAATGTTCCTATATTCCAGTAGGAAAAACCTTCAGACTGGTCATTGTATCAGGCTATGTAGGTTAGTAGGTACATATACATAATTTTTTTTCGTTTTATATCACTAAATGTAGAGTGCGCTGTTTGAATTTGAGAGAGACAGCGCCTTTTCAGGTGAATACCTGACGGGGATCCCTCTGAAACCTTGGTCAAAACGGAGGGGAATGGGAGAATTTGCAATTCAATCAAGAATGTTCCTCATACAAAAATTTGAAATTCTAATGCATATATAACTGCAGTTAAATAAAATGTATCTAATTTGCAAATATGGTCCCTATACAGCTGTATAATGAAATGACTACATCTGAATTCAGTGCTTGACTCTAACACGGATTTCCCAATTGTCGACAGAGGTCACCATAACCAAGTTCCGTGGGTATTTGAACTCTTTTTTAAATTTTTAATTGACGGTCGCTGTGGATTTGGGTGGCAGAGCGAGCAGAGATCGAATCTCGTGGATTGGCTACGGTGTCCTCTCCCCCCCCCCCCCCCTCTCTCCCACTACCGCCCCGCCCCACCCAGCAGACAACTGCAGTACTGACTTTGGAAACAAAGGAAGGATAAAGCATATTGGAAAAACAGAGAAATAAGATTTTTTTTGTTTTTATATTCTTACCCCCATGAACCATGGACCTTGCCGTTGGTGGGAAGGCTTGCGTGCCTCAGGGATACAGATGGCCGTACCGTAGGTGCAACCACAACGGAAGGGTATCTGTTGAGAGGCCAGACAAACGTGCGGTTCCTGAAGAGGCTGGCCTTGCAACACTAACCAAAACTCGCATTCGGGAGGACGACGGTTCAATCCCGCGTCCGGCCATCCTGATTTAGGTTTTCCGTGATTTCCCTAAATCATTCCAGGCAAATGCCGGGATGGTTCCTCTGAAAGGGCACGGCCGACTTCCTTCCCTAATCCGATGAGACCGATGACCACGCTGTCTGGTCTCCTTCCCCAAACAACCAACCAACCAACCTAACCAAAACGGCCTTGCTGTGCTGGTACTGCGAACGGCTGAACGCAAGGGGAAACTACAGCCGTAATTTTTCCCGAGGGCATGCAGCTTTACTGTATGGTTAAATGATGATGGGGTCCTCTTCGGTAAAATATTCCGGAGGTAAAATAGTCCCCCAATCGGATCTACTGGCGGGGACTACTCAAGAGGACGTCGTTATCAGGAGAAAGAAAACTGGCGTTCTACGGATCGGAGCGCGGAATGTCAGATCCCTTAATCGGGCAGTAGATTAGAAAATTTAAAAAGGGAAATGGATAGGTTGAAGTTAGATATAGTGGGGGTTAGTGAAGTTCGGTGGCAGGAGGAACAAGACTTTGGGTCAGGTGAATACAGGGTTATAAATACAAAATCAAATAGGGGTAATGCAGGAGTAGGTTTAATAATGAATAAAAAAATAGGAGTGCGGGAAAGCTACTACAAACAGCATAGTGAACGCATTATTATGCCAAGATAGACACGAATCCCATGCCTACTACAGTAGTACAAGTTTATATGCCAATTAGCTCTGCAGATGATGAAGAAATTGATGAAATGTATGATGAGATAAAAGAAATTATTCAGGTAGTGAAGGGAGATGAAAATTTAATAGTCATGGGTGACTGGAATTCGAGAGTAGGAAAAGGGAGAGAAGGAAACATAGTGGGTGAATATGGATTGGGGGAGAGAAATGAAAGAGGAAGCCGTCTGTTAGAATTTTGCACAGAGCACAACTTAATCATAGCTAACACTTTGTTCAAGAATCATAAAAGAAGGTTGTATACATGGAAGAATCCTGGAGATACTGGAAGGTATCAGATAGATTATATAATGATAAGACAGAGATATAGGACCCAGGTTTTAAATTGTAAGACATTTCCAGGGGCAGATGTGGACTCTGACCACAATCTATTGGTTATGAACTGTAGATTAAAACTGAAGAAACTGCAAAAAGGTGGGAATTTAAGGACATGGGACCTGGATAAACTGATTAAACCAGAGGTTGTACAGAGTTTCAAGGACAGCATAAGGGAACAATTGACAGGAATGGGGGAAAGAAATACAGTAGAAGAAGAATGGGTAGCTCTGAGGGATGAAGTAGTGAAGGCAGCAGAGGATCAAGTAGGTAAAAAGACGAGGGCTAGTAGAAATCCTTGGGTAACGGAAGAAATATTGAATTTAATTGATGCAAGGAGAAAATACAAAAATGCAGTAAGTGATGTAGGCAAAAATGAATACAAACGTCTCAAAAATGAGATCGACAGGAAGTGCAAAATGGCTAAGCAGGGATGGCTAGAGGACAAATGTAAGGAAAATTAAAGAGACCTTTGGAGAAAAGAGAACCACTTGCACGAATATCAAGAGCTCAGATGGAACCCAATTCTAAGCAAAGAAGGGAAAGCAGAAAGGTGGAAGGAGTATATAGAAGGTCTATACAAGGGCGATGTACTTGAGGACAATATTATGGAAATGGAAGAGGATGTAGATGAAGATGAAATGGGAGATACGATACTGCGTGAAGAGTTTGACACTGAAAGACCTGAGTCGAAACAAGGCCCCGGGAGTAGACAACATTCCATTGGAACTACTGACGGCCTTGGGAGAGCCAGTCATGACAAAACTCTACAATCTGGTGAGCAAGATGTATGAGACAGGCGAAATACGCTCAGACTTCAAGAAGAATATAATAATTTCAATCCCAAAGAAAGCAGGTGTTGACAGATGTGAAAATTACCGAACTATCAGTTTAATAAGTCACAGCTGCAAAATACTAACGCGAATTTTTTACAGACGAATGGAAAAACTGGTAGAAGATGACCTCGGCGAAGATCAGTTTGGTTTCCGCAGAAATGTTGGAACACGTGCGGCAATACTGACCCTACGACGTATCTTATAAAATAGATTAAGGAAAGGCAAACCTACATTTCCAGCATTTGTAGACTTAGAGAAAGCTTTTGACAATGTTGACTGGAATACTGTCTTTCAAATTCTAAACGTGGCAGGGGTAAAATACAGGGAGCGAAAGGCTATTTACAATTTGTACAGAAACCAGATGGCAGTTATAAAAGTCGAGGGGCATGAAAGGGAAGCAGTGGTTGGGAAGGGAGTGAGACAGGGTTGTAGCCTGTCCCCGATGTTATTCAATCTGTATATTGAGCAAGCAGTAAAGGAAACAAAAGAAAAATTCGGAGTAGGTATTAAAGTTCATAGAGAAGAAATAAAAACGTTGAGGTTCGCCGATGACATTGTGATTCTGTAAAAGACAGCAAAGGACTTTGAAGAGCAGTTGAACAGAATGGACAGTGTCTTGAAAGGAGGATATAAGATGAACATCAACAAAAGCAAAACGAGGATAACGGAATGTAGTCGAATTAAGTCGGGTGATGCTGAGGGAATTAGACTAGGAAATAAGACACTTAAAGTAGTAAAGGAGTTTTGCTATTTGGGGAGCAAAATAACTGATGATGGTCGAAGTAGAGAGGATATAAAATGTAGACTGGCAGTGGCAAGGAAAGCGTTTCTGAAGAAGAGAAATTTGTTAACGTCGAGTATAGCTTTAAGTGTCAGGAAGTCGTTTCTGAAAGTATTTGTATGGAGTGTAGCCATGTATGGAAGTGAAACATGGACGATAAATAGTTTGGACAAGAAGATAATAGAAGCTTTCGAAATGTGGTGCTACAGAAGAATGCTGAAGATTAGATGGGTAGATGACATAACTAACGAGGAAGTGTTGAACAGAATTGGGGTGAAGAGGAGTTTGTAGCACAACTTGACTAGAAGAACGCATCGGTTGGTAGGACATGTTCTGAGGCATCAAGGGATCACAAATTTAGCATTGGAGGGCAGCGTGGAGGGTAAAAATCGCAGAGGGAGACCAAGAGATGAATACACTAAGCTGATTCAGAAGGATGTAAGTTGCAGTAAGTACTGGGAGATGAAGCTTGCACAGGATAGAGTAGGATGGAGGGCTGCATCAAACCAGTCTCAGGACTGAAGACAACAACAACAACAATTGTTACACGGCGAAAAGCTACGTATGTCTTCAATGAAAATGAAAGAATAAGAAAGAAACGAAGAAAGTCCCTCCAGGGGAGGGATTCCAGCTGCGGAGCTTAGCGATTCCCGCCTCGTCACTTCGGTTATCCCACAACGCTTCACAGCCAGACCCAAAATTCCATATATTGTCGCCCATGTGTCTAGAATCTGTACTCCTACATTCATTATCGATATTCCCGGACTGGTGTGGCCGGGGGGGGGGGGGGGGGGGAAGAATTTTAATTGCAGTGCGTGTACAAAGGAACAGGAGCTGTGGAGACTACAGCTGTTATAAAATACGTGAAATTTGTTGACTGTTGCGAAGTGGACAACCTTCAGCTGTATGAATGGAATGACGACATCGAAAATTTGTGCTGGACTGCGACCGAAATGACCAACAACATGTGTTTGGGTGTGGCCCTGAAGTGTGTTCAGATACGTGAAGTGGTTAAGGCACCCGCTCGCGGCAAATTCCTGTTCGAGTCCTGCTCCAGTACAAATTTTCAATGTCGTCATTTCATTACAACAGTGAAAGTTGTCCGTATTCGCAAATGCGAGTACATTTCAAGTATTTCATAACAGATTAGTCGTCGCAGTGCCTGTACCTTTGGAAATGAATGCACTGCAATATCGTAGCTCTATTCGTTTGTATTATCTTTACCTGCACTAATAACAAAACTGCAAAACCCTCGTGCCTGTCTCTTTGAACGAGCTAATCTCCAGAGCTGCTGGAAGAATTATCTTGGTGTTTTCACAAGTAACTTTAGCGTAACCTTGGGGAGTTTTTTTTTTTTTTTTTTGAGTCATCAGACTTATGGCAGGTTTTATGAGTCCCACCATGACTTTCTCCCCTGTGGCAACGTTTTCATCTCAGAGTAGAACTTGCAGCCTACGTCCTCAATTATTTTCTGGATGTATTCCATTCTCTGCCTTCCTCTACAGTTTTTCCCTCTAGAGCTCCATCTAGTGCCTTGGAAATTATTCCCTGATGTCTTAACAGACGTCCTATCAATCTGTCCCTTCCTGTCTGTGTTTTCCGCATACTTCTTTCGTCTCCGATTCCGCGCAGAACCTCCTCATTCCTTATCAGTCTACCTAATTTTCAACATTAATCTGTAACATCACATCTCAAATGCTTCGATTCTCTTCTGTTAGGGTTTTCCCACAATCCATATTTCACTACCACACAATGCTGTGCTGCAAAAGTGTATTCTCAGAAATCGGTTCGTCAAATTAAATTCTATGTTTTGATGCTAGTAGACTTGTCTTGGCCAGGAATGTCATTTTTGCTAATGCTAGTCTGCTTTTGATGTCCTCCTTGGTCCTTCCGTCATGGGCATTTTGCTGCCTAGATAGTAGAATTCCTTAATTTCATCTACTTCATGACCATCAATCCTGATATTAAGTTTATCTCTGTTCTCGTTTCTACTACTTCTCATTACTTCCACATTTCTTCAGTTTACTGCACTCCTTATACTGCACTCATTAAACTTTTCATCCTATTCAGCAGATCACGTAATTCTTCTTCACTTTCACGGAGGACAGCAGTGCCAT
This sequence comes from Schistocerca serialis cubense, assembly GCF_023864345.2. Taxonomy (NCBI): domain Eukaryota; kingdom Metazoa; phylum Arthropoda; class Insecta; order Orthoptera; family Acrididae; genus Schistocerca; species Schistocerca serialis. The sequence goes on from NC_064641.1 coordinate 798,026,357, forward strand.
CAGCCAATCATAACATTGACATTCTTTGACTTTTTTAATTCCACTCCTGAATTCTTTCATTTCCCTCATTGCTTCTTCGATGTACAGGTAGAACAGTAGGGGGCGAAAGACTACAGCCCCATCTTGCATCCTTTTTAATCCTAGCACTTCGCGATTCATCTTCCATTGTTATTATACCATCTTGTCTCTTGTACACGCTGAACATAACCTGTCTCTCCCTGTAGCTTATCCCTATTTTCTTCAGAATTTCGAACATCTTGCGTCATTTGACATTGTCAAATGCTTTTCTCAGGTCAAAAATCCAGTGCACATGTCTTTATTTTTCTTTTGTCTTGCTTCAATTATCAACCGCAACGTCAGAAATGCCTCTCTGGCATTCCTAAATCGTAATCCAACACCTTTTCTTCTCCATTCTTCTGTATGTTACTTCCGTTAGCAGCTTGGATGCCTGAGCTGTTAAGCTGACTGTGCAATCAATCTCGTACCTGTCAGCTTTTGCAATCTCCAGAATTGTGTGGATGATATTTCTCCTAAAGTCTGATATATATTGCCAGGCTATATATTCTACACACCAACGGGAATAGTCGTTATGTTGCCTCTTCCCCCAGTGATTTTAGAAATTATTATGTAATCTTCTCTCTTCCTTCTGCCGTATTTGACTTAAAACCTTCCAAAGCTCTTTCAAATTTTGACTCTAATTCTGGATCCCTTATCTCTTTTAAATCGACATATGTTTCTGCTTCTACAACGTCTGACAAATCTTCCGCCTCATAGTGGCCTTCAACGTATTCTTTCCAGACGTTCGCTCTCTGCATTTTATAAAGGAGTTCATGTTGCACTCTTAATATTCCACCCTTCATTTTAATTTCTCCGAAATCTGCTTTGAGTTTCCTACATGCTGAGACGGTTCAAAAAAATGGCTCTGAGCACTATGGGACTTAACTTCTGAGGTCATCAGTCCCCTAGAACTTAGAACTATTTAAACCTAACTAACCAAAGGACATCACACACATCCATGCCCGAGGCAGGATTCGAACCTGCGACCGCAGCGCTCGCGCGGTTCTAGACTGTAGCGCCTAGAACCGCTCGGCCACGCTGGCCGGCTTCCTGTAACAATTCCGGTTAACTCGGAACGTCACATGACGCAGTTACATGAAAATGTATGAATTACTGACGGACAAAGCGAATAAACAAGCCACAATTCAGTGAATATAACCCACTAACACTCACACAAGTAATTGCATTGCAGTTCTGAGTGACGGAGAATTTTATGGTGGCAACGCCTGTCCCATTGTTAGGCCGAAATCCACACACCGGACCATCTAGTGAGTACAATGAGGAGCTGGAGCTACTATGAACGCCGCCGGCGGAAAAAGCCGCCCTTGTCCCTGCTTTTAGCGACGACCCTACAGAAAGCCTTTCTACAGGAACACGGCTGAAGATGGCAAATAAACGTCTGGAGAACCCGAACTCAAAATACTGGTGACTCGTTGTAGCCACCTGCGTTAAACTCGCATGAAACAAAAAGCTGTTTATCCCAGTATTACGCAGAAGAAGTTGAACTCTGCCCTAAGAAAGAAACGACGCCTGTGAAAGGCTACAAAAAACTCTAGTCGGTGGAGTTTTGATTGACCAAAAAGCAAAAGTGTCGCCACCAGCTTTAGTGTAGGCAAATGGAGACATAAAAATTCGCTCTTTCTCTTGCAGCAAATCGTCGAGTGTTTGGACAAAGCCACATGCGCCACACTGAGACGATTGCGCGAGTCAATATATTAACACTTGTCCACTGGCCTGTCGTAAATCGTAAGGAGTTAAACTACAAAGTCTCCTAGTACGGAAAATCACACTGATCACTGACAGTAAACGCTTGCAAGCAATTTGAGGGCAATGACGTACGAGCTATTCCAGCCAGATATGTGTATCATGACAATTAACTTAGGTAGGGAAAAACTAGGATCCTCGGCTTCATTGAAGACGTAGGAAATGTATCGGACTGGTGTTTAACAGTCGAGAGAACTTTAGAACACAATCTCAGGTTCACAGCTCACGCTGACAGCCGCCACTGCCGCCGCCAACGAAAGGTAAACACGCAGGCTCGCGTTATGCCAGCAAGTGATATTCAGTTGACACTCAGAACTGCGGTCGTCTCCGTCTCTCCTATTTTCTTTTTTGCACATTCAACCACGACCTTTAGTTAAACATATTCATGATTGCTGGGCTTAACCGAAGCAGAAACACGAGATATCCAATTTAACGAAAAGAATTGACCAGCCATTTTAGAGTGCTTATAACCTAAAGTTACTGACTTGTTTTAATTGTGTACTTCTTTCTGATTGCTTTTTACCGACACCCAATCTGTTTTTGGTATTTTCATTGTGCATTTTAGCGTAATTGATATCTCTGGCCCCAATTGTACTTAATTTGTTTGTATTTTATCGACCCCCAGACATGGTCGTCAACCATCTTACGATTAAAGACCATTATAATAGTTAGGAATTTCGCTTCACTGTTGTGCACACACAATATCAATATTTTAGCATCCTGTACGTAGTATAATTATGATATTATGAAGTCATACTTAGAGAGACTATAAATCTGACTAACGAAAATCCAAGATTTTCATTTTCTGCTAACATACAGTTACGCCTTAACCCGCCACTAAATCCTGTTAGCGACAACGTTGCCTGCACAGGGAGTGTGGTGGAACCGCCATTGATGTGATTGTCCTGATTACATCACTGTCTGTAATGCTGCACTTTTCCGAATTCTGCACATATGAGATGTCATCTTCCTGCCTTTCAGGTTGTAGGTTCAACACCAATTTCCTAAAATACTCATAGAGCATCCTTGGGCATCTGTGGCATCAGGATCAATCTCACACAAGTTAGGGTTGTTCAATGAACCCTCTGCCAGGTACTTAATTATAACATGCAGAGTATATATATATATATATATATATATATATATATATATATATATATATATATATATATATACTCCTAGAAATGGAAAAAAGAACACATTGACACCGGTGTGTCAGACCCACCATACTTGCTCCGGACACTGCGAGAGGGCTGTACAAGCAATGATCACACGCACGGCACAGCAGACACACCAGGAACCGCGGTGTTGGCCGTCGAATGGCGCTAGCTGCGCAGCATTTGTGCACCGCCGCCGTCAGTGTCAGCCAGTTTGCCGTGGCATACGGAGCTCCATCGCAGTATTTAACACTGGTAGCATGCCGCGACAGCGTGGACGTGAACCGTATGTGCAGTTGGCGGACTTTGAACGAGGGCGTATAGTGGGCATGCGGGAGGCCGGGTGGACGTGTCGCCAGTGGTCGGCGGAAGGTGAACGGCCCATCGATCTGGGACCGGACTGCAGCGACGCACGGATGCACGCCAAGACCGTAGGATCCTACGCAGTGCCGTAGGGGACCGCACCGCCACTTCCCAGCAAATTAGGGACACTGTTGCTCCTGGGGTATCGGCGAGGACCATTCGCAACCGTCTCCATGAAGCTGGGCTACGGTCCCGCACACCGTTAGGCCGTCTTCCGCTCACGCCCCAATATCGTGCAGCCCGCCTCCAGTGGTGTCGCGATAGGCGTGAATGGAGGGACGAATGGAGACGTGTCGTCTTCAGCGATGAGAGTCGCTTCTGCCTTGGTGCCAATGATGGTCGTATGCGTGTTTGGCGCCGTGCAGGTGAGCGCCACAATCAGGACTGCATACGACCGAGGCACACAGGGCCAACACCCGGCATCATGGTGTGGGGAGCGATCTCCTACACTGGCCGTACACCACTGGTGATCGTCGAGGGGACACTGAATAGTGCACGGTACATCCAAACCGTCATCGAACCCATCGTTCTACCATTCCTAGACCGGCAAGGGAACTTGCTGTTCCAACAGGACAGTGCACGTCCGCATGTATCCCGTGCCACCCAACGTGCTCTAGAAGGTGTAAGTCAACTACCCTGGCCAGCAAGATCTCCGGATCTGTCCCCCATTGAGCAGGTTTGGGACTGGATGAAGCGTCGTCTCACGCGGTCTGCACGTCCAGCACGAACGCTGGTCCAACTGAGGCGCCAGGTGGAAATGGCATGGCAAGCCGTTCCACAGGACTGCATCCAGCATCTCTACGATCGTCTCCATGGGAGAATAGCAGCCTGCATTGTTGCAAAAGGTGGATATACACTGTACTAGTGCCGACATTGTGCATGCTCTGTTGCCTGTGTCTATGTGCCTGTGGTTCTGTCAGTGTGATCATGTGATGTATCTGACCCCAGGAATGTGTCAATAAAGTTTCCCCTTCCTGGGACAATGAATTCACGGTGTTCTTATTTCAATTTCCAGGAGTGTATATACAGATGTAGATGTACATGGTTCTCTACCATGTTATGAAGTAAACAAGCTCTTCGTTTATGTCTCCAGTCATTCTACTTCAAACGTTGGATGCAAAATGTGTTTACAGAAAAAAATAATAATTAATAAAATATTCCGGCCTGTTGCGCATGTGTCGAAGTGATTTTATTTTAAAACCCGACGTTTCGTCCCCATCTGCGGAGAACATTTTCAAGGGGGATGTTAGCTTTGTTGAATGTCCGATCCACACCCTGTCTCGCTACTGACTGCAGGAAAATTCCACTTCCGCGAGCTTCCGCGCCTTGGCGTGCCTTCACATGTTTTGAAGACGCGAGCGCAACTGGCTGTTATTGACTGCCGTTGTCCGCTGTTTCTGTCATCCTATGATGGAAGACTGGTACACATCTTCCTCAAAATCGGAACCCAAATTTCATTCCATTTCACGCCCTCCTTCTTCCTAGGCGATAGAGATTGTGAAACACCCCAGGAATTTTAATCGGAAGGAGAAGGGCGTGAAACTGAGTGAAATTTGGGTCAAAAATGGTTCAAATGGCTCTGAGCACTATTGGACTTAACATCTGTGGTCATCAGTCCCCTAGAACTTAGAACTACTTAAACCTAACTAACCTAAGGACATCACACACATCCAAGCCCGAGGCAGGATTCGAACCTGCGACCGTAGCAGTCGCGCGGTTCCGGACTGAGCGCCTAGAACCGCGAGACCACCACGACCAGGATGAAATTTGGGTTCTTGGTTTGAAGGAGATGTGTACCAGTCTTCCATCATGGGATGATAGAAACAGCGGACAACGACGAGGTCACGCCACTGCGCGGAAGCTCGCGTAAGCAGAGTTTTGCTGTAGTCAGTAGCAAGCCTGGGTAGGAATCGCACATTCAACAAAGTTACGATCCCCCTTGAAAATGTCTTCCGCAGATGGGGACGAAACGTCGGATTTAAAGTGAAACCCATTCGATCACTCCATAATAGCCCGGAATATTTTATTAACCGTTATAATTCCGGCCGTAAAAGATTACATTTTACAATCATAAATAAATACCCCGCCGGGCAAGTCCGGGTTTCTCGGCTAGCACAGAATAAAGTGGATAGCTTGCTGACATTTGCAGTGTTTCTATGCCGCTGTCGATCGGTGGTGGTGCAGTCGGCGTTATCTGACGTATATTCGTATGATGGTTAGTGTGGCACACAGATTTTATCTGAATATTTTCAACTGTGAGTCGACCAAGCAAGTACACTCCTTGAAATATTACATGAGCTGGTCTGTGAGACATTACGGAGTTAATACTCAGAGGTTTCTAGAGCACCACCTGTATGGAAACCAGCACACTGGTGTGACAGCAACAGATGTACACTTGACAGCAGAAATAGAGGGTCATCATTGAATTCCATCGTATAGGTCGCACCTTAGCGTATGTAACAACATAGCGTAGCTTTGTCACAGGTGCTCTGAACCCTTCGTAGTACAGTTGTTTGACTACCACAGGAGACCACTGGAGAACACTGCTCTTTATGGCAGTCAGTCCAGATGTAAACTAATACCACGATACAACAAATATTAGAAAACACGTTATTAGAGATGAGACAGTCCTTAACGCTTGTAAATTAAACTTCATTACAATGAGGTGACGCTGCAGAAGCCTTATCACACTCATCAAATGACATGACGAGCTCTTGTTCGTGGTCCGAATCTGAACCCACTGTCAACCGAAAAAAGCTTGCATGTCTGATCGAGACGCGACTAGGCATAAAGAGACGTAAAACATCGAAGTGTTCACCAGTATCAGTTTACAAGGCCGAATGTCCGAACCTGAAAATAAATACCTTACATTACCCCTGAGTAGCAAGCACTAAAGTTATGTAATAAAGTGCAACACACAAGTGTAAAACGCCATGAAGTAAAATTGTGGTGATGGATGGGGAGTAGAACCCAGTACCTATTTGAAATGTTAACTAAGCACAATGAGATGTGAGCTATGAAATATATTCACCAGGTGCCTGATACTGGAACCTGAAACAACGATACAAATGATTTTTGCCTGGCAGGGATACGAAGCCGGCACCTTTAGCTCTTGTATTATATCTCCGAATAGACATAAAATATTTATTGTTTCTTCACCAGTAGCAAGAGGTACACATGTTCGGCTACGGTTAACGCAACGAATAGTTCTGTGCTGGCTAGGATTACAGCCCCGCGTATGTCGTCACTATCAAATTCTCTTTCACTAGTAGTCAGAATCGCGCCATTCTTAGAGACATGGAGGAGCTTGGCATCGTTAGAGAACAATCAAATGGTGAGACTGTATCATCTCGAAGTGTTCAGATCCAGAGAAAAATTGGAATCGGAGCTCGAATCCCAGTCCGGTGTCAATATTTTCATACTCCCAAGACCACTTAAAAGAAGAAATGAAGGTCTATGTGAGGTTTGGTTTATGAACTAAAATAACATTACTAGTGTAAGAAAGTTTACTAGAGACACAGTTTCTGCAAGCAGCGACTTCCGCTTCTGAAAGCCAAAACTAATCCAACTCTGTTCCAGTCAGTAGCTAATGGAAGTCTTTAATGTTGATTTGAGACCACGGCACAGTCCTGCACTCTGTACTTGGCGTTACTGGAGGTGAAGTGTGTATGTTTGTGGCTGCTAAAAACGTACCCACATCTTAGACATACAAGCTAGCCTCAGTTCTACCAACTACTGAATTTTACATATGCAAGCATCATGTTCTTTTTTGTTTTCATAACGTGTTATGAAGCATGTGGTATGAGAAGTGCTGACTTCCACATGAGGTGTTGTTGTAAAATGTAAATGTCGTGTGACTAGAGCCTCCCGTCGGGTAGACCGTTCGCCAGGTCTTTCCATTTGACGCCACTTCGGCGACTTGGCGTCGATGGGGATGAAAAGATGACGATTAGGACAACACAACATCCAGTCCCTGAGCGGAGAGCTTTTGTTCGTTGCATCTGCTCGGGGCAGACGTCGTAAGACATCCGTTGAAGTTCGTTGTTGATCGATTAACTCAGTTTCTTTATTACAGAGGGCAGGTAACCCTCTGACTGAACACGCTGAGCTACTGTGCTGGCTACCATTCAGTTACTGGGGGCAGACAGGTGTTGTTGTGAATAACCTATTCGTAGTCTAAAGGGTCAACTTCACGCAGTACGAACGCAAAGACGTGATATCAAACTCATCCTTTTCATTTCTTTTTTAAACTGTGATCCGTTTGTCTGCTAACACCATCGGTCTGGCAGAAGATAACAGATAGTTTCGTCCATTTTCTAACCAGCCAGTAAGAGAAAAATCTTGCAGAAACATGGTTGTGAAAGGGCTTGTGGGTGTCTGTTATGGTAAAAGCAACTTCAGCACTATCAGCCAGCAGCTGCTTCATACAGATCGGCGTCCGTCCAAGTAATGCCGACGCATCGGGCATAGGGCATATGATCTTCATCGGACTACTCTGCACTCGAATTAACAAGTATAACATTATGTAACGTTGCGTTTGATGTACTACTGTGTTTCACCATGCACCATGACGATTTTGTATGACTTGTTGCTATAAGCATATTTAACTACAGTCTTATTTTGTTCAAGTTTGTAGTATAGCTTGTACCATGACGAATATTTCTCATTTTTGAGGTTATGAGGCGTGTCGTTTATGTGCTAGAAAATGAGGCTAAAATGGAGTAAGGTCTAATATCTGTGACATTATGTTCTGTCTGTGTTTAAGAAAAGGGTGAAAGCAGTGGAGGCAATTCGAAGCAATTGCACTCTGCATGGAGTGAGTACCAAGAGCAGCTCTTGTGTAGGTTTGTAGGTTTGCGCTACCCCCAAGGAATAATTTTGTCCAACTGTGTTTGCCTTCTGAGCGTTCTATACTAGTGGAGAAGTAGCGCGCCGTTTCTCTCTTTTGAAATGAACGGGCTCCAAACGCCAAACGCAGTGGAGTTGGACGGTATGTGCCGACAGCGACAGCGGGTTGCACTGTGGCTGCAAACGCCGCCTTCGGTGTCTCAGAGGAGGCGCGGGGGCAACGCTTGGCAACACTCTACTCGTATGCGGCCCTTGTGTGTATAAACTCCTAACCTGCGCCACCCTGCCAGCCGTGGGAAGAGGGCCCGAACTCTTCCAAAGAGAAACGGAACTATTGGATCTTCGAACAAAGCAGGATTCTCACGCCACCTTACCAGTTCAGGTGTAGCTGCGGGCGAACGAACTATTTCCTGTGCGTTCTGTTAGTTAATTTAGCGTGTGCTACCGTGAATTTTGAAACTCAAGTGACAAGTGAATACGTGAAATAATTAATCATGTAATTTCATTGCTCTCTGAACCCTTCAGTTCACGGAATTTCGAAGAAAAATTAGAAATCAAGAGGCTAGGCTGGCCAACTCCTGCTTTAAGAATTTCGCAGACCGTTAAAACGAAAAGTCGCCAACTCAATAGGAAATTTAACTCTGAATTAATTACTTTTGAATACATTGTGGCACTGAACAGTGATCGAAGTGTTACAAATATTTACTATCAAAAACAGCCTTGATCATAATTTATTTATTATGGTGACTGGTTTCGACCACTACAGTGGTCATCTTCAGACCAATGAGTAAGGATTCTCCAGGAGAAGGAGGTCCTTACTCATTGGTCTGAAGATGACCACAGTAGTGGTCGAAACCACTCACCGTAATAAATTGTGATCGAGACTGTTTTTGATAGTAAACAACTCTGAATTGTACAACGAGCATGAATGGTGAGCCATGGCAAAAATTTGCTGTTTTGAAGAGCGCGCTGCAGCGTGTAGTGTGAAGTAGTCGCCCTTTGTTTCTGGCCGTGGCGCCGCTGTGGCAGTCTCAGCTTTTGTGTCTCCCTCTGGTGGGAAAGGGGAAAGGTTGCCTGTTCATGAGCATTTACGGGGCGCTATGAGCACGGCAGTTGGTCAGTCTGAGTCGGTGCAGTCTGTGTGAGTCTGGTCAGTTGGTCAGCTGGGTCAGTGTGGGGCAGTCAGTGTCTGTCTGTTGTCTGGAGTGCTAGTTTGTGTTAGGCCGCCAGTCTGCTCGTGTCTGTTCAGGCAATGGTCACTGGCGGTTGGATCGATCCGTTGGTCGGTCGCGCACTGGGACACAAGATGACTTGTCCGTCTTGAGCGTCGGCGCATGTGAGGTCGCCACATCAGTCCAATGGGCCGCGCCGTATAGCGAGGGGTAGTGGCTTCGCGGCCGACGCGAGAGCGACAGGAGTCAACCCACGACATCGGTCTGGCCGGCGCGAGCTGCGACGCAGTGAGACGGGAGATGGGCGCGCTTTCCCGCGTCCGTTGAAGGGGATGGCAGCGGACGTTTCGGGAGAGCGTGCTGCTCCAGGTCTTCGACAGATATCGCAGTTTATTAGAAGTTAAGTGATTCGTGATATGTTGTTTCATTTACTTGTTAAATTCTACTTGTTTTCTTGGTCAGTCTGTCGTCCCCAGCTTGCTAGTCTGTCCCTCGTCCACATTTGTTAGGCAGTTAGTGTCTGCCTGTCTGTCGGTCTGCCGTACGTTAATAGCTGCCTCTGTCATGTTTGTCGGATTCAGTGTTAACGAATTTATTGATTTAAGTGTAAAGGCCGAATTCCTGAAATATGTTTTTATCTTGCCTATCATGTTGAGAGTCGGTATATGTATAACATGGAGCATGTTTGTACATTTTATGTAAGACTGCATTTCATGGGTTTTAATTTAAATGGTCATTTTACAATATAAGTTTGCCAACCTTCCACCGTAAGAGTTTTCTTTTGAAAACAAGTAGCACTTTCGGTGGCAAGTAATTTTTTTAATGTGAGTGTTTTGTACCATTTCCATCACTCCTACAGGGTGCATAGTTTATGTGTTTGTGTGAGTCGTTGAAATTTTTAGTTTAAAGTAATCTGGTGTGTTGCAGATTTGCACCAGTGTAGTCTTTCAGAGGTTGTTGTGAGCAGTCGTGACTACAGCCGTGTTAAAAGGGAGGAGCAAGGTTCTCAGCCCAAAAGTCCATATTGTCAAAAAAAATGTTATTTCTGCCTCTGAATAAATTGTAACTTGATATTTAGAGGGTGCTTTCTGATTATAATTTTTAAATCTGTTAAAAAAAAAGAAAGGGATTTTAGAAATAAAATTTCCATTTGTTGAAAGAAATTTGTTTTCATCAGTTACCCACTGGCAACTACTTCCACGCTCACCTAGTGTGATTAAATGTTTCAGTGTTCTTGATGAATCGCTAGTAAATAAAGTAAATTCTTAAGAAAAGGTTTTGAAAGTAAATTCATGGTTCAAATGGCTGTTTGGTTGTGACCTGAAAAATGCCTCATTTTGTTTTTCTTGTTTATTGTTGGAGGAGATCTTTCATGTTCTATACACGGAGTCTGTGACATTCAACACCTCCATGACAAAATTAGAAAACGCAGACTTTCTTCAAACCACGTAAATAACGTTTTGAATATGGCAAGTCTAGGCAATGTAAATATAGCTACCCAATTAGACAGTGGGTACAGAAGGTCCGAGGCATTACACAACTAAAAAGTTACCGATAATAGGTACATGTTGAATCTAATTATTAACTGTATTCGTTTCTGTGGTGCTTTGGAACTTGCCCTTAGAGGACATGATGAGACTGAATCATCTTCCAATCCTGGTGTTTTTCGCTCCTTTATTAATTTTAGTGCAGAAAATTCAACAGGTTTACACGAGAACCATTAAAGAGGGAGAACTGAAGATGGCGCAGCGATTTGTAATCTACTGCGGGAGGCAAAAGAAGTATGTGATGTCGTAAGTTACGAGGCAAAAGATTCAATTTCACTGGACACTACTTGCAGCCTCTCTCTTTCTACCAGAGAAATTCGCTACTTACTCTTCCAGTTTCCCAGAAACTTCTTTCAGAGCTGTTACTGAATGCTACTCTTTTTTGGAAGCAAAGAAACTTCGAGCAGAACTCTCTGTTATTTATGGAAGAGAGGAGTTCAAAAGCATGTGAGGAGCTCTGAGCTTTGTGGATTATATAACAGACAATAATCTTTGTGATACACTGAGTGAATCTGTGAAGCTCCTGAAAGCGATAATTACAATTCCAATGACCACATCAGAAGCAGAACGTTGTTTTTGTTCGCTGAAGCGCATCAAAACCTTCCTGCGGAATACTATGGATCAAGGAAGATTGTCAGCATTCGCGATGCTCTCTATTGAACGCATCCTCGTTTTAGGAATTGCAGACTTCAATCAAAGAGTGAATGAAAGGTTTGCAATTATGAAGGAAAGAAGAATAGAATTCGTGTACAAGTGATCACCACCACATTCAGAGATAAAATCGAACGGCGTTAACATCAGTCTTGCTGAAAAAATTTAGTAACGTATGCCTACCACTTCTTGAGTACATAGAGCTGCAGTTGATTTTAATTCCTTCTATTCTGCAAAAGTAATACTTTTTTCTGTGTACGCCTTTTGGTTTTATCATGAGTAGACGTAGGAGTGACACGAGCGAGCGGTCTGTTTACATCAGGCATTACAAAAAACATGAGCAGTGTACTGACTTTCTCTCTTTTGTTGATGTTTTCCATCGTGAGCAGTGTGCCACCATCTTCTTTCGTCACGAGCCGCCACTGGTGAGTACTATCGAGAAAGTCAAGTTGTATCATTTGAAATTCGATTCGTTTGAGGTAAATTAATCACCACATTCAAGAGACAAACAGGAATTGAAGATGGACGCTTCTGCGATTTACTATTATGGTCAATGACACTGTATCCAATAACCAGCAAGTGTGACGAGCAATTACCCTTTGAGCAAACTTGACTTAAGTAGCAATATTGAGGTTAAAAGGAAGAAAGGAGAATTACTGTACAACATCTCGTCGAAAACTAGATTAGACGTAAAGCAGAATCTCAAACTCGACCGGATGGGGAAGTAAGTCATCTGTGCACTTTCAAAGGATTGACCCTGGAATTTGCTGTAAGAGATTTAAGGAGATCACTGTAAACCTAAATCAGTGCGTTATGATGACAATTTGAAGTACCGTATGGTAGCGTCATACGAAGAGATTAGTGGGTAAGCGGTTATAAACCTTATCTCAAACAAAATGTATTCTTATTGGTATACGTTTAGTATCACAAAGAAGGTGTTCTGTGTTACGAAGTGCTTCACACGAATATGTTCTTCGTTGCTGACTTCTGCTGCCAACAAATGAAATGCCTTGCAGTCGCAGGATAAAAAATGTGACCTTGAAGACAGCACCAAGGGGCTTAGTTGGCAAACACGCCTACCGCACGTCTTACAATCTGGCGCCCGCATGAGTTTACCTTTCTGGCTCCTTATCGATCAACCACCCAGCAAGTTTTTGTTTTCTATTGTTTCTTTTTGTTTGTTTTGTTTCGGTGATTGTGCTTTAAACGTGGTTTAATTCAGAACCAGCAAGTCACTACACGCGCGGGATCGGAAAACTACCTGCGCATCATCAGACGGTTTTGACAACGAGGTGGTATATATTATTGACAATTTCTCTGATATTTGTATCTATTTTGTTCAGTAATCTAAAGGGAAACATTGATACAACTGATGCCTTATCACAACGCGAATGGCAGTCTTAATTAAACGTGAAGTCTTTTGTCATAGTCTATTAGCTTTAACAGACTACAATGTAAATACGACAATGTGCAAGTGAGAGTAGCTGCTGAATGAAACAAAGTTAACAGAAAATTCAGTGTACGATTTTATTAAAAGATTTGTGTATTTTCAGTAGGAGTTGCGAAGTATTTTATGTTTCCTAGCTGTAGATCACCAGGTTACAGAACGCAGCGAGACATCTTACGACGACAAAATTTCTAAATATGTCGTTCCTATTTCGATATAGCTGTTTGTAGCTCTGTCACAGAGGAGGTAAAATGATACTCTCCCTCCAGTCTGGAACCTAGCGCTACTGCCTCTTTCTTGCTCTTTACAGTACTTCGACATTTTCACTGAGCAAGCGATCAACTTCAGGGTTCATTGCTTGCCGTTGTAATGGCTGCTGCAGATAATTCGATATGTATAAAACGTGATGAGTTGTGGTTGCTGCGCGAAATTAATCTCCCCAGTCTGTAATCATATATTTGAAAAATCGGTGACACCTCAAAGGGGAGCTCATTCAGAATCGGTGACACATCAAAGGGGAGTTCTTTCAGAATCTTTCATTCGTATATCACGAATATATTAAGTGAATCTTGCAAGATATTTCTCTTTCATTGCAGGAAGTAACAAGCTATGACGGTATCTCCAGACATGTTCCACTGTGTTGTCATGATCCTTACATAGTAGTAACAGGATAATAAAGTTCCCTCAGGGAATGTCTTTTTTAGTGTGCTAACAATTTGGAAGTGCATCCTGTGCATCAACAATGAAGCGACTCAATTACTTTTCCTACGACATCATGGGAAGTATTCTAGTGTTTATGGTAAGGGAGAAGGGTGGGAAGTTGCATAGACCACCGCAATATGAAAGAAAAGAAACGTAATCCTCTGAGTTACAGATTCATTTAATTGACACTGACATGTTGCAGGACGGGTGAACAAATACTTCGTTCCAACGTTCTGAAATACCCCGAATATATTACCTACGGACATCAAACGGGCATGGATTTGGAAAGCATCGCTCTTGTGAGACACAGTTAGCACTTTATTCGCAAGGCGTACTGCGTACAAGGGCTCTCAAAATGTCCCTTATTTTTAGAGTTCCAAAAAGGCGTTTGATATCTCATAAGTGGCTTCCAATCACATTGCTTTCCTGTGGACTATTGTCTCACTTGTGCGTCTGGATTCGTGATTTCCTGTCTGAAACGTCACAGTTCGCAGTAACTGACGGGACGTCACCTAGTACAACGGAAGCGATGCATGTTCCTCCGAGAGTAATCTGATGTAGATATTCTGCTACTTCTGTTATATAAACTGAAACTTCCTGGCAGATTAAAGCTATGTGCCGGACCGAGAAGAGAAGTCGGGACCTTTGCCTTTCGCGGGCAATTGCTCCACCGACTGAGATACCCAACCACGACTCACGGCCCGTCTTCACAGCTTTACTTCTGCCGGTATCTCGTCTCCTACCTTCCAAACTTTACAGAAGTTGTCCTGCGAACCTTGCAGAACTAGCACTCCTGAAAGAAAGGATATTGCGGAGACATGGCTTAGCCGCAGCCTGGGGGATGTTTACAGAATGAGATTTTCACTCTGTAGCGGAGTGTGCGCTGATATGAAACTTCCTGGCAGGTTAAAACTGTCCACTTGCCTGCGAAAAACAAAGGTCCCGAGTTCGAGTCTCGGTCCGGCACACAGTTTTAATTTGCCAGGAAGTTTCACATCTGCGCACACTCCGCTGCAGAGTGAAAATCTCATTCTGTTATATAAACTGTTTAGCACACAATCAGACATGCCGCGGCGCGTACGTCACAAGGGTAGGCCTAAACTAGCTCGCTCGCTCATCGCAGCAGACAAAATGCGTTTTTAAACTTGTTAACTCGCAACTGGATGTGTACGTACTGACTCCGTCTTCTACTGGAGTCTGCTATTATGACGTCCTACTAATTACTAGTCATACAACAAAATTTAAGATCAATTTTCGACATAAATGCTATAATGGCTTGTTTATAACACTTAGTCTCTTCTGGCTAACAGTCCTCATGTCATATAAGATGTGGCGCCTTGTTGTTGTTGTTGTTGTTGTTGATGTGGTCTTCAGTCCTGAGACTGGTTTGATGCAGCTCTCCACGCTACTCTATCCTGTGCAAGCTTCTTCATCTCCCAGTACCGACTGCAACCTACATCCTTATGAATCTGCTTAGTGTATTGATCTCTTGGTCTCCCTCTACGATTTTTACCCTCCACGCTGCCCTCCAAGGCTAAATTTGTGATCCCTTGATACCTCAAAACATGTCCTACCAACTGATCCCTTCTTCTAGTCAAGTTGTGCCACAAACTTCTCTTCTCCCCAATCCTATTCAATACCTCCTCATTAGTTACGTGATCTACCCACCTTATCTTCAGCATTCTTCTGTAGCACCACATTTCGAAACCTTCTATTCTCTTCTTGTCCAAATTGATTATCGTCCATGTTTCACTTCCATACATGGCTACACTCCATACAAATACTTTCAGAAACGACTTCCTGACACTTAAATCTATACTGGATGTTAACAAATTTCTCTTCTTTAGAAACGATTTCCTTGCCATTGCCAGTCTACATATTATATCCTCTCTACTTCGACCATCATCAGTTATTTTACTCCCTAAATAGCAAAACTCCTTTACTACTTCAAGTGTCTCATTTCCTAATCTAATTCCCTCAGCATCACCCGATTTAATTTGACTACATTCCATTATCCTCGTTTTGCTTTTGTTGATGCTCATCTTATATCCTCCTTTCAAGACACTGTCCATTCCGTTCAACTGCTCTTCCAAGTCCTTTGCTGTCTCTGACAGAATTACAATGTCATCGGCGAACCTCAAAATTTTTATTTCTTCTCCATGGATTTTAATACCTACTCCGAATTTTTCTTTTGTTTCCTTTACCGCTTGCTCCATATACAGATTGAATAACATCGGGGAGAGGCTACAACCCTGTCTCACCCCTTTCCCAACCGCTGCTTCCCTTTCATGCCCCTCGACTCTTATAACTGATATCTGGTTTCTGTACAAATTGTAAATAGCCTTTCGCTCCCTGTATTTTACCCCTGTCACCTTCAGAATTTGAAAGAGAGTATTCCAGTTAACGTTGTCAAAGGCTTTATCTAAGTCTACAAATGCTAGAAACGTAGGTTTGCCTTTTCTTAATCTTTCTTCTAAGATAAGTCGTAAGGTTAGTATTGCCTCACGTGTTCCAACATTTCTACGGAATCCAAACTGATCTTCCCCTAGGTCCGCTTCTACCAGTTTTTCCATTCGTCTGTAAAGAATTCGCGTTAGTATTTTGCAACTGTGACTTATTAAACTGATAGTTCGGTAATTTTCACATCTGTCAACACCTGCTTTCTTTGGGATTGGAATTATTACATTCTTCTTGAAGTCTGTGGGTATTTCGCCTGTCTCATACATCTTGCTCACCAGATGGTAGAGTTTTGTCATGACTGGCTCTCCCAAGGCCATCAGTAGTTCTAATGGAATGTTGTCTACTCCCGGGGCCTTGTTTCGACTCAGGTCTTTCAATGCTCTGTCAAACTCTTCACGCAGTATCTTATCTCCCATTTCATCTTCATCCACATCCTCTTCCATTTCCATAATATTGTCCTCAAGTACATCGCCCCTGTATAAACCCTCTATATACTCCTTCCACCTTTCTGCCTTCCCTTCTTTGCTTAGAACTGGGTTGCCATCTGAGCTCTTGATATTCATGCAACAGATAATCATTTTGTCATGATTTTAATGTTATTATACCCCAGCACAGCCGTAATAAATTATTAGTAAGCTTGTGGACTTCCTATCATTGTAGGACTAATAACAGTAGGACTCCATAACAGTGGCTTCCAGTAGCAGATGCAGTTCTCCTTTGTACATACACTTCTAGTTACGAGCTACGGTCGCAGGTTCTAATCCTGCCTCGGGCGAGGATGTGTGTGATGTCCTTAGGTTAGTTAGGTTTAAGTAGTTCTAAGTTATAGGGGACTGATGACCTCAGAAGTTGAGTCCCATAGTGCTCACAGCCATTTGAGCCAACCTAGTTACGAGTTAACAGGTGTAGAAGCGCAGTTTGGCTGCTGAGTTGAGCGAGCTCGGCCTACCTTCGTGACGTAAGCGCCGCGGCCTGTCATTCTCGTAGGTCTCGTTGTCGACCGTGTGACGTCATATACTAATGACTTGGAGCACTGGGTAGCTTACTTTACCAATCAGAATAATAAAGAATTTTATTAAATACCAATATTTAATCGGATATAAATCAAACTTAGGCAGAATGCTGTGGTACTTTAACTCTGATTATTGAACTTGACCTTTGCGTTTTCTTTTTTGTATCTGACAGTTTTCTACTTCCTGTAATACATCCAAATATGACTTTTTCTTTTTATGAAGTATTTTTATGAAGGACTTTTGATGCTGCGAACCGCTTCGTGTAAGTGCGTCGTTAAGGCAGATTGAGGATAATTTATGATACGCTGTTCTTGAAATTTTTTTGAAATGACCTACTGGCTTGCCCTATGTATTTCTTAGGGCAATCGTTGCATATAATGCCGTACACACCCGGTTCATTATGTTTATTTACGACAGCTTTTTCGTTATTCCTGAGGTTATTGCGTGGATCCGAAAAAGTAAAACACGCTAGAATGATGTTCTTAGAGGTGCAATGCCTTCTGGTAGCAAACAGTACGCTTACATAGCTCTCCTTCTTATTAACCAGACTGTAGTAGTGAAGGTTATTCTAACTTTACGATTGGATCATCTGATATCTGCGTCAGTGGCGTCCCGTTTGGAAGCTGCTTTTCGTTTTATGGTCAGTAAGATGTTGTAACTAACCTGTTTCTACAGGTTATTACGTTAAGATTATTGGGAATGGAAATACTTATTGCTTGTGAAATTAACGTGAGAAGATTAGGGTCGCCACTGACTCTAACCATAGAACTAATCAAACGTTTGGCCGAGTCGGAAAATAAATTAATTTGACCGCAGACCAAAAGCTCATAAAAATGCATACGTCGTGATATCGCTCATAAAGGATGCGATGTAATTAATAGTATTTCCCGTGCACTGTTCACAAGAATCTAACATTTAAAATAAACTAGAAAATGCATGAACACTGTGCATAAGATCAGCTCCCAGCAACACACCTGAAAATAAGACTTAATCTAAAGCATTCGTTTTAAAATAAAAGGGGAAACTAATCACTGGACCCGTGCGTAAGGAAACGCGTTGGATGTGCTGACGGGAAAGCTGTGAGGTGAGTGGCTTAGGTGCAAAAACGTAACCTCGGAATACAAGAGAAAATGGTGGATAAAATCATTTATTCCTAAGATATGGATGTGAGACATGTACACTCTTTGACATAAAACTTGACCGGCGGCCGGCCGCTTCAGAGGCTAAGTCCGCGCCGATCGCGACATGGGACAATAAAACTGGCCACCTCGCTATTTCTCTAAGTCCGGTAAGCTGCACAATCTGGCAACACTGTAGACTGCGGCACTTCCTGGAGGAAAACTTGTCCCATGATGGAGAAACTATAGGCTGATTGCACCTGTGGTCTAGCGGTAGCGTGCGTTGTTTCTGTTCATAATGTCAGTGGATCGAGAGCAGCTGGCATAAAATATTTTTATAGCCTCTTCTGCCTGAATACTGAACACGTCAATGTAATAGTAGCGCAGATTCAATCTATTTCGCTTTCTGACACACCGATATCAAAATTTTGTCCAGTAACCATTTTGCGGCAGATTTCCTGCAGACTGTCCTCCTCTGGACGCCGTAATCGGCAAAGCTCCGGGATCCACTTGCTGGCTACCGGCAGTGGCCGTGGCGACAGCTGCGGCGTTGCACTCCCCCGTTCTTTATCGAAAGCGCCTGCTACCGCTCATCGCTTCTGATGATTTAAAACGCTTTATTATTAAATGTTGCTCCACAGATAATTTCTACGATTTCCATTCACACTCAAAAGAACGGAGACAGACGCCGTGATTAGTAAACGGGTATTATATTACATTAATCGGTGAGAGCGGAGTATGGCCCGAAATTAAGTTTATAGACTGGGACGAAATTAAACCACGTCATTACATTCGATCAATTAATAACTGCTTCATACCTCGTTTCTTTTCCTTTCAAAGTCAATTATTTGTGCAACTTTTGGCCAATATTCGGATGTTTTCGTCAAGCCAGAGTGAGCGTCTGTGGTGTAAAGTGTATTACAGTCTTGTTTCATTCCTTATGGTAAGTCTATGTGATAAATTGTGTGAATACCTTGCAACGCATGCTCTGTAGCAGTGCAGGAACACTGCACATTTGGTGTTCCATATATGGTTTCATGAACTATTTAACGTTGATCGGAAGTGATATATGACGAACAAAGCTCAAATTCGTATCGTTGACAGTCAATTTGAATCTTTTCAGGAACCATTTTACAGTGAAGCATCTTGGCATTCGGAAAGCAGACATCCATGATATTAACATAATTTACTAAGTTGAAATTGCACGAAGATTGATGTGTAAAGGCATTGTTCAGATTTCGTATAAGGAATTTTTACTAGCAGTTTGCAACTCCATTAATTAAAATTGAAAAGTTGTACCCAGCAGCTTTCATCGAGATTGGAACTGCAATCTCATATAGCCCAAGCATCGCAGCACACAAGGGAACCATTTTTTTTTTTTTTTTTCTCCCACTGAGCTAACGACACACTGCCGGCAACAAGCCCACGATAGTCATTGCGATATTGCCTGAGCCTCAAAACGCAACCTTAAACCCACAAACAGGTGTTATGTATGTGAAGAACGCCGTTCTTGGAGTCCAGAAATTAAATACACTTTATAGGTGTCTCATCTTACAGTGAATTATATCGTATGAGTCTTCGATGTGGAAAACGAATGTCAAGTGAATTTAGCGAAGTAATGCCGGGCTACACCCGGAAGTAAATGCTCTATCACAGTGTTGACAAATACTTGCTACGACGGTGCCAATTCTCGCCTCTCTTACGAGGCAGCTCTTCAGCGAAATGCTTGCCGTGATTCTCCGATACGGTTCTTCAGAGGGGAGACGCGCGTGCACGTTCGGTTTTCCTGCGGCGTTCTCCCCTGACAGTTTCTGACGTCGCCTTGTGGGCTATGTATACATTTGAGGCTTTCAATCATCATTAATCCAGAATGATACACGTTTCACCCTCCGGCGTGGAAGAAGGCTGTTGACGCTGACATATCATTTCAACGTTGGGAAAGCAAAACGGATGGTTCAGTGTTCCTCATTCAGCGTAAAGCATGTGAGATAATTTTCCGTAACGTTCGTAATCACCTCAAAATTCAATCGAAGTAAAAATACATCGGAAGCGTATTTGAACGGAATATAATGTAAGATATTAAACGCTTTGCTCCTCGATGTCGAATGTATCCACGTGCAATCTTTTGCAGCAACGTATAGAATATCATGATTACCACGACAATGAAGAAATATGTTGGTAGGGATGGAAGCAAGAAGAGACTCAGTCAACAAATATTCGATTCCTCATGGCATTCATTTCATTTGACACGTAAGAAGAGGTAAAACGGGATATTACTTTCGTTAACGCGAAAGATATACCAGACATATGGATAACGAGAAAGTATGCGTCTTCATACGTTTCCTCCTTGAAATCTGTATGCTCTATTATATACTAAGTAGCTTGATTATTGTTTCCGTAATGTTACGCTCTTGTTTGGCCCGTAAAGATGAACAGGTTCCAAATGCGTGTCTCTGCATGAAAGTAGTTGTTTGAACCCTTCCTGTATTGTTTGTGTTTTTTGCTTGGAATTCATGAAGCAGACCACTGTGCCTTCTCCCCTCGAGGGTTAGGTCTCAAAACTAAACCGTTTTTTATCCAATGGCATAATTTATTCAGACAACATCAGCACAAGACTATCAAACAAAGTCATCCATTTACAGTTGCAACACTCTAACCAGCAGCTGACCGAAGGGTAATCCACGGTCATGGTCCGAAATTAGCAGCTCTCTGCTACTGTGGCAAAGTCCGTACTACATTTTCGATTCCGCAGCACCTGTTTATCTGGTAACGCTGTGTTAAAACAGCAGGAATAGTTGCAGAGTTGTGCCAGCATATCTGTCCTCCATTGTCAACTTTATGTATCTCTTTTCTCCTGTAGCGTTGATCACGAGAAGTAGAAGTAAATGAGTGTATTCTGCATAACGTAACATCCAGTATTCCCTTCTTTCATAGCCACTCTTCATGTGCATCGATAGCAAATAGGGATGTGAAAACTCTTGCGAGTGAGAGAATGACAATAATAATCGTAACAAGAACAAGCAAATGATGAATGAAGTTTATTGCAATGCAGAACGAGAATGGCTGTGAAAATAAAAATCTATAAAAATAGGTTGATCATTGAGTTGGCACAATGCAAAATCTTCTTAGCATTTTACTACTGAATTTAGTTCTGGATGTTTGCAGAAAAAAAGGAAAAGTCGATACTTCTCGCTAGTGTAATATAATGTGAACCTTAGAACACGACTCAAGCAGGTCTCCAAGTAGCTACCAAGGCAGTGCTGCAGTCTGTTCCCTGACACTGCTCTGATGACGGTTAATGCAGATAGTTCCGATTATGAAATACGAAACGTATTGCAGGTTACTTGTTAGGATCGTAACATTAAATTTGCGATGTAGATGGCACATGAACGTGACGACTATCCAGATTACTTATCAATATAAAAAGACAATATTATTTGAATGGAGCAGGATTACTCAACATGAATTTTGAAATTGGGTTACTGACCGCACAGGTGCTAAACGTCGTCAAGAGTATACCAAGTCCCAATCGCACTAACAGTATGAAGCTCGCGGCTTTCACATTGCTATCTGCACCCTACTCCAGAGAGCCCTCGGAGGAGCTGCACTAAGTTGCCGATGTAATGGAAGCCCTTCAAACCGATAACAGATCACATATTGAAAAATACAAGCGAATTCTCTTGCAGCTTAAGCTTATTGTAACTAATCTAAAATGATTGGAGAGCAACATTGTCCTATTCAAAAAAAGTAAAATGTTACACACTGTTGACGTCAAACGGACATTATATACGTCCCGTCTTGTGTCCTACTCATCTATAATATCCGGTGTACTATCAAAATGATTATATATAATGGATGCTAATGTAATGCATCGATACCAGATGGTGGGTTCACAACACTATTGATGCGAAAATAAAAAAGCAGTTCGCAAAAGCGCAGCTGTACTTTTTCGTACGTTTTCACCTCCAGATCTACCACAGATAATGTATACTGACAAACTTAGTCATTGTCCCTGTAGTTTTTTCCCTCTTGTTTCAGACCAAGTTGATTAAAAAAAGTACAAATTCGTGACTCTTACAGATGCTTCGAATCTGTTCAGTAATTTTGTCAGTAATTTTGATGTGACTTAAGATCAGTTAGGTCTACGATCATGGCAACCTCTGCGAACTTGTTAGGACACACTTACATGTGACAGGTATCACCTGATTTAAAATTTACTGAAAGGAATTGATACATCGTTTGCAGCAAACCTGGAACAGCTTTCGGAGGCAACTACCATTTTATAAAGTCACTACAACTACGCTGCCAAGGAATTCCAGCATAAACACTCTCATTGCCACAATCGCGGCTGCAGTATATAACTGATAAACTCGCAAAATGAAAGATGAGACAAGGGGTAGCTTCTGCATGAAATGACCTTGTATTCACAAAATATTCAGAATATTTCATAGAGATGACAAGAAAACGTCAGGCGAATTTAGCAGAATAAATCTGTCCCACAGCTGCAAATCATTGTTATGCCTACAGGATTGCCAAGTGATGCCTACAACGTTGCAGTCAGGACCACGCTGACAGCAAGAAGAACGTGTTTTCGTAGCCTGAATATTTCATGATAGGATCCAGACATCCAATCTGTCGCGAGAGATTCTGCTCTCCAAATTTTTGGCCATGTGCCTACAATTTAGTAATAACCCTCTGATGGCTATTCCCATTGATGTGATTCGGATGACGAGAAAGCCCTGCTATGGGTTATCTATATGTTTACTGAAAGCAAGCGACATTACATAATAGCAGGAAGCCTGTCATATACTTTCAGATAATGTTTCCTGAACCTCAGACATATATCATTTTAGCATCCTTACCCCATCAAAAAGGATTTCTTGTTATTGCATTTGACATACAAGTTACAACTGAAGGCCTCAGGTGTCTTGCTTCCCACATAGCAAACAATGGTTACCACTCTCACTGTCGCATGTCATACCCTAATTCCTTCAGCATCATCTGGTTTAGTTTCGACTACAGTTCGTTATCCTTAGAAATATGTCCATATTTCAAAAAGTATAAGTATCATCTCTATGTAATGTTCACTGCGGGGTTACTTAAGAAGCTTTTCGAATAGAAGCGAAAATCGCTTAGCGGATGAGAACTTTACTTCGTGGTACACCTCAGAACGAAAGAAACAAAATAACAGGAAGAGCAGCAGGCTCTTCATACTGAGCGTGGGCACTGTCAACGCAGCGCCCTTAATTTGGCCATATTCCTCCGAATTTACTTCCCGATAACCCAAAGGCGCTGTCACTACAAAAATATCAGCATATTCACACAGGAATTACTATCCACATGTAATTGCTAGAATACCTTGCTACGTCAGGTATCAGGTATGTGTTATCAGACGCTCGATCTGAGCTGTTAATTTTTATTGAATCAACCTGCTGTGTTAAGGAAATTGATCAGAGAAACTGAATGAGTTTATTATTTTGGTATAATGTATGAAAACCCACTTTTCCCACTTATCGTATCCTAAATATACGTCGACTGGGTTGAGAGGACGGCCGGCGAGGCCGTGCGGTTCTAGGCGCTTCAGTCTGGAACCGCGTGACCGCTACGGTCGCAGGTTCGAATCCTGCCTCGGGCATGGATGTGTGTGATGTCCTTAGGTTAGTTAGGTGTAAGTAGTTCTAGGTTCTAGGGGACTGGTGACCTGAGAAGTTACGTCCCATAGTGCTCAGAGCCATTTGAGCCATTTGTGAGTGCTCGGAACCATTAGTTTATAAGTAGGAATGTGTTGATTTACCATAATTTTTTAGTAATGGTCAATTTCAATTCATGATTTTGGTTAGTTTGTATCAAAATCTGATCTGGAAGTGCAGGAACATATTAACTCGTGGCTTCAACTAATCGAGCTGCTACGAGAAATTCATGGTAGAAAGTAATGTTCTTAATTTTGATCTGAAAAAATTAATTTTCAAAGAAGCCATTTGTAGCTTGCATGTGTTTCAATTTGTATTTTGACGGGTTTCTGAAATTCATGGATGAAGGAAAGGTTGCTAATTTAATATGAAAGAATAAGAAGTCACGTTTTGTGAAATGAGTCAGTAGAAATTTACGTGTGAAGCTGATTTTTAGAACAACAGGATTTGAAAGATACGTGGGAATCAGTGAGACCGGTTTCCTGAATTAAATAAAGGGGAACCAGCATAGCAGTAATTCGTGTAGCCATGCTATGCAATCTATACACGAACTGTAAGTATTGTGAAAAGTTCTGTGTGTGTATTTATGTATCTTTTGGAAGGGAGGTTTTGGATGGTATATTATTTAATGGTCTCGAGATATTATTAGGAAATCAGTCTAAGTAACTTGTGGAGGTTTTTTTTTCAGTTGGAATAACGTGCCGCGCACGAATGTGAGCGGAACGTAAATTTCAGAATCGCGACCGCGCGAACTTTCCAACCACGCGAGACTTAGTTAACATCGAGGCACATCGATAAGTGAGAGGTGTTTTTGGGATGAGACAGTGATTGAAGAAGTTACAGAATTTTTCTAGAACTAGTCCGCGTTGAGATACGATCATTGCTTTGTCCAATGGTAATAAGAGTGATAGTGTGTGGCTGTGACATTATGAATCAAGCATTGTGGGCTATCCTTCGTCCCTTCCCGTAGGTGAGACAATGGTTATCTTCGTAAGAAACCATAGGAAGTAGAAATATCTTTATATGAGCTGTTACAAGATCATCTGTTAGGGAATTTAATCTTGTATGTTACTGGTAATACCGTTATTATGTTTTGAGAGATGAAAGTAAGACAGAATGAAACGAAATAGGTTGTAGAACGGAGGAGGAGTTGTTATGCAGGTCCAGTTACGATTCCGGTTACTTACGCTTTTTCTTTAAACACCGTCAGGTGATTAACAGTGTACCAAATTTGGGGTTAATACTACAAAATCAAACATTTATCCGTTGTGCATACATTTGTTTATTTATTTCCTTGAGTAAAGAATTTAATTAGTAGTTGCTATGTGGAAGAATCACGCAGTGACACATTTAATGAGAATACACAGGGACCATTTAGCTTTAGTAGGTTTCCGGAACGCTTTAGGACCACGCAACTGGTTTGACCTTTATTTTTCTTTCAGTACCCTACCCATCCTCCCTCGTTTTCTATAATTGCTCGAAGGCGTCTGGGAAGTGATAAGGCTAAATTCCTCGAGAGGTTGAGATGATCGTTGATCTCCCACCATGTATTCTCTATATTTTCCCACAGAGTTTCCGAATTCCTTGACCCAGGTGGTAACGACCTCGTAACCTCCGCCCACATATTTTCAATGGGGTTGAGGTCTGGTGATTTTGGCACGAAAGGAAGAAGTTTTATTCTCTGCTGATCTTGGAACCAGTTCTGGACTGCTAGGCTATTATGAATCGGGCTATGATCCTGTAAAGAAATGATCATCCATTAATTTCGAAATTCAGTACTTCTAATACTATGAATACTTAATTTCCATACTGTGAAAAAATTCGACAACTGCAATGGCTGTGTAGTCTAAGCTACAGGTCTATAAATCATTCGGAGGATTCCACAGTCCAAAATACTTTGCTGATAGCTGTTGACAAAAACCTATGCTGACAAGGAGAGGGTGCTGGGACGGAGATCAGGATACAGAGCGAATGGTAATACAGTTTAAGGCGCCAGTTATGACACACAGGTTGGCCTTCTTTCGGAATATGGTTCAAATGGCTCTGAGCACTATGGGACTTAATATCTGAGGTCATCAGTCCCCTAGAACTTAGAACTACTTAAACCTAACGAACCTAAGGACACCACACACATCCATGCCCGAGGCAGGATTCGAACCTGCGACCGTAGCAGTCGCGCGGTTCCAGACTGAAGCGCCTAGAACCGCGAGACCACTCCTATGCTTTGGTAATGATGAGGTCGAGTGTAGGTTGTTCAATACAGTGCAGCAGTCTGTTGAACTGTTAGACTCGTTGCATGGTTGTAAAGCTAATCTGCTTCGCTTATTCAAAACGATTGAATGCCTTCACTATAGAATTCTTTCTTCTGTACATCCACTGTCAAAGATATATAGAAGAAAAAAATCTGTTTTATAGTGAGATATTCTCTACGGACTTTACACGTGCTCGTTCGCTCAATGTGTTGCATTTACGGAAGGCGGCCGTGGCCGCTGACGTCACCTGTTCACACCTCGTGCCAACGCGGCCCCGCGCTCGGAGTAAACGCCTGCAGTTGAGGTAAATGGCTGATTTCAGGAATGTTAATAAAATAATCTTCCCTTCATATTAGTGAGAACTAAATATCACTACGAGTACGTATCTTTATGTAATGCTCATTGCTCAAGAACAATTCGTGTATGCAACGTTGCTGTTATGACTAAGATCAAGAAATCTGCAAATCGTAACCCAATTCATATATTTGCATGCACCTACGGAATATTAAACATGAAAACAGTTTGTTTCTTTGTCATATAATTTTTAATCAAGGCAATGCGGGCAGTTGCCAGCTGATATCAAAACTGAATGTAAAGGATGAATAATGAAAAAGATATACAAGAAACAAATCTCGAACCCATGAACAACTGTGTACTATCCTGGAAACGTGCTGATCCGGCTATCACACAATTTCAAAGGATGAGAAAACCATCCTGTCCACTTTTCGGGGACGATATTTCCTGACAGAAAGCACACTAGGGTGAGCGGCTTTAGGTTAAGACACAAGGAACCTCAAACTACGTCACCAGTACGTTCACTCTCCGATTCCTAGCCCCGTCACCACGCACTTACAATGTCAAAGTGGCTGGCAGAAACCAGCGCGAACGACCTGGGATTTGGTGATACAGGCCTCGTCTCTCCTGTTTGACAGATGTGTTATCATTCACCCGTGCCAGGAGGTGAGGAAATGCACTTACGAAGACGTTGAACACATTTTAATTTTACATGTGGACTTTACTGCGCAGTTATATTCTAAGTTACGAGAAGTGACCTGGAGAAAAAGAGTGTATACCTTGGGGGAAATGTTATAGATCATGACTGTAATGTTAGTAAAGTACTGTAAAGTATATTTTATCTCATGCTTAACTTTAAGAGAAAAATCAGTCAAGGCAGTCAACAGTGAAAAGTACAGCATGCCTCCAAGAAACGTACGAATATCGTACTATTTTAATAAAAGGAAATATAGATCGGTTTATTGGGGCAGGCCAATTCGGGAACAAAGTAAGAACAACCAAATCAGTTACAGGTTCGTATGTGCTGCTAGTTAAAAGAGAAGAAATGAACCGATAAAGAAATAATGCCTTCATTGATTTAGGAATGGTTCGAAATGGAAGGTATAATTTTACTATTATAAAAAACTGGCCTGGATTGAGTTGATTAGGTTCAAATGGCTCTGAGCACTATGGGACTCAACTGCTGAGGTCATTAGTCCCCTAGAACTTAGAACTAGTTAAACCTAACTAACCTAAGGACATCACAAACATCCATGCCCGAGGCAGGATTCGAACCTGCGACCGTAGCGGTCTTGCGGTTCCAGACTGCAGCGCCTTTAACCGCACGGCCACTTCGGCCGGCTTGAGTTGATTAGCTCAATAATTAATACAAATGGAATAAAATGGGAATATGACGTCTGGAAATGGGTAAGCGAGGACGTCCTTTGTCTACATATCTGCTTCGAATATAGGGTATTAAAAACAAGAAATCCACATTTCGAGAGCTGATAGGATGGACAGAAATAAGACAAACATATTCAGTAAACAAGAGCAAAGAGTCTGAAATGATTATCTTAAGAGCAATGAGCACTTCCTCACCTTCACCAATGTGAAAAACATCTGTCTTTCTACTTAAAACACTTTTCTTGTACAGAAGAAGTGCGTGTAGCTCTTACGATATGCAGTTTGTCTTGTTTTAGTCCATACTACCGACTCGCAAAGTATGGAAAACCACTTTCCTTAACACCGTGTATATATATTACAGAAGCAATACAAACAACGGAACAGTTAACATTAAAAGTTAAATTCAATTGTGAAAAGATACGCTGCATCACATTTGTTAACAATTTCCTAATCATTCCAGATTTAGAAACAAAATGAACAACATTTTGCAGGTATTACCCGAAAATCGAGAAGATAATAACACTGGAATGTAAGAACAACCACCAATGGTAATGGCAATGAGAAAAAGTAATAAACATAGGAACACAGCAATAAAAACTGATGGCATTAAAAGTATAGCACTTCAGCCACGCCAGGACCAAAATGAGAGAGAAATAGATGCTTAACAAAAGTAAAGCGAATAAAAGTGCTAGCAAACCATTTATGTTTACGAATAATATTCTTTCAAGTAAACATACAAGTGATAGAAACATAGAAACACACTGCAAAATGGACGATGTGAAGTACTCTTTTCTTTGGAAGTGAAAGACTGAATCTGAAAAAATAAAGTATAATCCGCCTACAGGTAACAGGATACTGAATGTTGTGGAAAATGACCAAAACAAGGTAGACGGAGATAGAAACGAATCGCAGAGTCGTGTAAGAAGTAACTGTGGAGCGAAGCCTAAGAAGAGAAAAGGTAAGTAGGAAAATTTATGTATATCAGTTTTTTATACACGGCGTCTTCCTTACACATACAATTATCGAACGAGGCACTAAGAAAGAGACTAAGATGATGCCCGGGAAAGCTATATTTCACGGCCATCAATATCAAAGCAAGGTGGAGATATCAAAATTATACGTCGGACAAAGTAGATTAGTCGCTTCGATAAGAAGTAGAGCCTATCAAAGTAATGAATAAATCGTAGGAGAAACCGGAAATACTCTTAATTGTTCCACACGTCCACTGTTCACACCTGCAGAAGATATATTTCACCGTCTGGGTACAGCATTTCAGCACTCGGCTTCATAATGGCATTCAGTACGTTAATGTAGGCCTCTCCGTTGAGAATTCCTTCTATTCTCCAGAGAGGACCTTCCCCATGAGCCGAAATATAGCCCCATACAGCTACAGAGAACCGTCCACTTCTTTGTCTTTCGTTAATATACATTGGCTGGAAGCGTTGTCCTCGTGGGCGGTATACCTAACGCAAAAAACATTTGCGTGTTAATGCAAATATTCACAAATTCAGGGGTTACAATTACTTATCAGATGAGGGATGAACTACTAAAATCATGATATAGGGAACTGTTTATATTGATTATTTTGTGCTTACTACAAATGTAATGTCACTAACAGCATAAACTAATAACTTTATAGAGAAAATTTCGTGTCTCACCTGAACAGGGGCGTCGCTACAGGAAGAAAATATTTTTTCATCCGAAAAGATGACTCTGCTCCAGTCAAAGTCGATATGTTGTGCGGCAAAAGCCATGCGGTCAATCCTCTGATAGTCGGTCAATGACTGCTTTACAGCAGCTCTCCGACAATATAATCCGGCGTCTTTCAGTCTCCTCGCAACAGTCTTTCCGCTGCCGGGAAACTGAGATAGCTCTTTCAGGCCACGGCAACTGAGGAATGGATTAGCACGTATATTCTCCAAAACACGATGATCATCTGCTGCAGTAGACACACGGCGCCGGCCACTTCCTCTTTTCCGCCCTATATAGCCCCTTTCCTGGTAGTCTTTCCACCAGCGTCTAGCTGTTCTTGCCGGTACTCCACACTTTTCTCCAGCTTCTGATGCCGAGTAGTTGCCATGCTCAATCAGTGCAACCACGCGCACCCTACTCTCTCGATTCCACTGCGACTGCATTGCGACTGTCGCCCTTGTGACGTTACCATGCGTTTTATAAAGAGAACCATTTACAATTCAGTGGAGAAACAACGACTGACAAAATAAAAGAATATCTTTTTTCAGTTATCTGACACACAAAAATATAAACTTCGTTAAAATGCTTTGTCGTTTCTTTCTTAACAGTGATTCTTGACAATCATTAGGCAAAATATTAAACGATGCTGTTGTTCATTTAAGTCAGCCGACAAATAAGCAATGAAAGATAAATTAAGGTTTCTGTCCCACTTATAATATCCATGTAATCTATTTGACTTATTGCTTGAGTAACATGTTGAAAAAACACTGCGCCCTCTTGACTCTGCCACTCGCAGAATGTGACGTCATGAGCAGTGGGCCCAGACACGTGGTGTTTGTGTTGACGAAACAGGAGCGCTGCTGCAGCCATCGTGGTGTGAAAATAGCAGTCGGTCTTGACCATGATCACATCACTCGACTACCCAGAAACTGACTCCCATTCTCAAATCCAACGAAACTAGTGAAATCTGCGTTACGCGACTTTTCATCATGACAAAAACACCCTTCCCATACGCTACCAGACTCGAAAGCATTCAGTAAATGAATTTTTCGAAATGTATATAAATCACTTCTGTATCTTGTGACGTAAAACATGGGCATTGATACTGCCCACAGTGCTGCTGCCAGCAGGCCCTTCTTCAGAAGTGGTCTTTTGTATTTTCGAATCGCTGCTCAATTTGATGCTCTAAAGCAAGCCAGAGCTTTATGGGTGTTTAACTTACGGTGTGACAAACACACGATATAACGCTTTAGGAATTATCTGAGGCCGGAAACAATGAAAAAATGTGCGTCATCAAGGAATGGGCTGAAATTAAAATCAGTGATGGTCGCAAGCGAAACGTTACCTAACGTGACCAGGTATTCTATCAATTACACGTCGGAAGGAGCTCCCATATGAGTACACTGATGCTTTTGTATCAAGATCACATTTTGTTCTATCAGGAACTAAATTCGATTGAAACTGGTCCAACTTCACGGCACTACATCAAACCCTCCGGACGCTCGCTATGGTCAACTTGCTCCTCTTAATATTATTTTGTTTCACTCGGTCTGGAGTGTGCTGCAAATTGAAAGGCTCGTTCAGCGGTTCTGAGCACTTTTATAAGCACAATTTTTTGATTGCATCACGGTAAACATTGCATGTAGATGTTATTTCTCTTTCCTTGATGTATAGCCTTTAATAAAAGGGTAATGAGCAGCAGTAAAATTACGTAAGGCTATGCAGAATGTATTAGGTCAGGAAATGAGACGGTGGTAGTCGTAGGCGTGGTTTCCCATGTGGGCAGCAAAATAACTGCTGCGCAGAAGTAAGAAGGATATGAAATGTTGTCTGGAAATAGAAACAATAGCTTTATTGAAAAATAAAATCTGCTACATCCAAAAATGAATTCAAATATCAAGGCGTATACTCCGAAAGTATTTCTCTCCGTTTCTGCTGTTATTTGATGATGTAGGTAAGCACGAACAGTGGTAATACATGGGTTTTAACCATGATACGACTCACAGACGTGGGAATATTACTCAAAGGGTTAACAATTAGGTTTTCTGCTCTTTTTAGACATGTAGGCATACCGCCATACCTGTCATTCGGACTGCAATGCATCCGCATCCGTTCGTGAAGAATTCCTGCTAAGGAAACGGAATCTTCTTGCCACTAACGTAGTCAAGGACTCACAACGTCGTACACCTTTGTTGGCAACTGTGTTAGTATGAGAATGATTTGCGTTTGTGGGGCTACATTGTATCTGCTACATCCATTTAATATTTTCTTGTCATCTCGATCAAATATTGTCAATAATTATCACAGAAGGAGTGGTTTTGAGTTAGGAAACGTATTTCAGTTCAAAATGGTCGCTTCATGCGAAAGGTGGTCGTACTCTTCATGTTTCACGTTGGGAACTGTATACGTCAGCTACGATTATGGTAAGGGCAGTATTTACTACTGTGCGAACAAGGCACTGCTGCAGTAAAGTGCTCAAATTGTGTAACCATAGCTGCTTTTTTTTTCATTAGTTCCAGTTGTTCTGCAGAAGCTTGATCTTATCAATTCCTTCCGCTAGTGCTCTTTTTTAAGTTCTAATGACTAAAGGACCAAACTGCTAGGGTCAACAGTCCCTAGACGTAGAAACTACTTACACTAACTTTAACTTATTCGAAGGACAACACACACATTCATGCCCGGGGGAGGACCCGAACCTCCGGCAGAAGCGGCCGTGAAATCTGTGACACGTCGCACTCGACCGCGCGGCCACACCGCGCGGCAACTACTATTCTAAAGGTCAAAACTGAGAGACTATTCTTAGCCCTCCGTATCGTATGTGTTTCGAAAACCTCTCAGGATTTGCGACAGTAGTATTCTTCGCGAATGCCAATCTACAACTACAACCAAACAAGCCTAAGTCCCTGAAGAGACTAGAATTATCTGTCAGGGACCCGAATTTGTGTTGTTTACATCATCTCGGTGTTAAACAAGACGGTAACAGTCACTGAAGGAATACACGAGGTTATTATTGATGTGCCCGCAGCTCGTGGTCGTGCGGTAGCGTTCTCGCTACCCGCGCCCGGGTTCCCGGGTTCGATTCCCGGCGGGGTCTGGGATTTTCTCTGCCTCGTGATGGCCGGGTGTTGTGTGATGTCCTTAGGTTAGTTAGGTTTAAGTAGTTCTAAGTTCTAGGGGACTGATGACCTTAGAAGTTAAGTCCCATAGTGCTCAGAGCCATTTGAACCATTTGAACTATTTAACACAAAATGACATTAAAAATTTAAGTTATTCACAGGCAGCTAGTTGAGAATATGTATTAACATTAAATGACACGACGAACCGTCTTGTTCTGCATTTGGATTCAAACCCAGCTCATGCAGACTAAGCAAAGATTTCGTGACTGACGGACACTAACAGTCATTCCTGATTAGGCATACAGAGAGTGATATACCTCGATTTTAGACAGTATCAGTTAGCAAATATCAACTTTAAATTGCATAACGCAAACATTTTTAACAGACACGAATTCCTACCCAGCATCTATTGTCAATGTTAACGAACGACGAGAGATGTTAAATATTGCTTCTTCACAAGTAACTTACTTGAAATGCCGTGAGGTAAAGCTGTGTGTTGGACACGGATTCGAACCCGGAACCTAATCGGATTGCTATCGAAGCACAGTCAAATGTAACATATCGGAATTTTGCGGCAGTAGCTAGATGTTTTAACTGAAATGACGAGACGAAACATTAATTTTTTCCTTCCCAGGACTCCAACCCGGCACCTATCGCTGTTATATTCTAGAGAAAACGAACGTTAAATATGGGTTTGTTGCACCAGCAGTGACATGTGAGCATGTTTGAACTGAAATAATATGACGAAGAGTTCAGCGCTCACTGGGAATAGAGCCCCACACATATCGTTGTTGACTACACACAAAGAGAAGTCAGCTACCGAATTTTTCTCCACCAGCTGCTCAGAATAGCATCTTGAACTTACAGTCATCTCGCAAATAGTTCTGTGTCTCACTGGGAGTTAAAAACGTCAGATATCGTTAGTGTTGACAGCGAATGAAAATACATTAAAAATCAAAATTATTATCCACCAGCAGATAGGTGTTCTCATGATAGAGCTTGATAATACATAATTAAATCTTTAGTGCCGGGCCAGGATTCGATCCCATTCACGCGTAATATGTGAAGGTGTTGAGGAATCTGCAGTTTTGGACAAACAACAAATTGTAGCCGAGCTGTATTGCCACGAAGGGATCAAATTCCGCGTTAAGGGCGGTCTGAATTGCATTCCCAGTTCAGAACCAATTTTATCGACATACAGAAGCTCAAATAAAAGATGGAATAAGTGTCCTGTGACCATACATAGCGTTTGTGTCGTCACTTGAAATAAATAACTAGTATAAGAAAGGTTACTGGTGATAGAGTTTCTACATGTCGCCACTCCAGACTTTATTGTGGTTCAACCTACCGTCTACTTGGTAAAGAAGGAATATCATCTTTAATGTGAATTTTCAGACCACGCAGCCATTATATCTCCTTCACTTGGTGTAGCCAGGAGAGAATGGAATCTGACTCTCCCTATCTAAAATCATTGACAGAAGTGGGAATCGAACCCAGACCATAGGTATAACAACCTACCATCCGTCCAACAGACCACGAAATCCCCTTCTCTGCGAGTCATTTTTCTATCGTAACGCAGTTGCGCCACACTGGATGAGAATTCTGACACACAGGCTCCCTGTAGTAATTTGCAACATGTTCAGTAAATTCATTTACCTGGTTGACCGAATCACCATGAACTAGCTGCCTCGGCTACCCAGTGCATACATTCGACTATTTTGTAATCACAGAAATAAAATCACGTAACTGCCACCTACACACAACTGCCAACAGTGTAGGATGCAGAAGTTTAAATAGGAAGTGTTCCTTTCCACTTGAGCTATTCTATTGCGCTATCTGTTACTAGAAAACGTCGCTCAGTCCAAAAGAAAAGCTGTAACTGTTTGTCTCTCAGAAGTCAAGACCTGGCCATATGCATAATCTCACAGTGCTGTGGAATCCAAAAGTTCTGGAGGAATAGTTGCCGAGCTCTGGAGCTGTTGTAGCTACGTGTCAGCTTGTAGCATAGATAAGATGTCGCGAGTTCGAATACATTCAGTGCCACATTTAATAAAACGCAATTCTGCTCTCTGCTGAAGTTATCAATCTAATGGAACTTTGAACTTAATTCCCTTCACTTCTCAACCCAAAGTAGTCGCATGTGGAAAAAGGACTAACTACTGTGACATTTTGTTCTGTTCAGGTTTAATAGACAGCAGGCAGCAGATGAATCTCGAAGATGTGTAGGGAGAGCGCATCGTGCCATAATATGTCAGAAAAGTATTTTCTACATTAGCTGTCGTGTGGTAGTGATATTTTATTCTTCTTCAAACTTTGACAGCTTTAACTCAGAACAAGTTTTCTACATGCATGTAATCAATAAACTGCATGTGCATTGTCAGACTGTCATAGGTAACATCAGAGAATTCGCATATATCGTTGATGATTAATTTCTCTCTCATGTTTACTATTGTTTTAACAACACTAAAGGAAACCTTACGAAAATTGTGCACTGTATTATAAGAAATGAAATAAAACTAACCATGATAACCTTACGACGAAAGTATCTGTACACAAGCATGCCTCTATCGACACGAATTAGTAAAATACTACTCACTTAGATTTTGATTGGGTCTGTGTTTAATTGGTATGCTGTGTCATACTCAAGAGGTATGCAAATGTGGCATTTCATAAATATAGTTAAGTATTCCTAGAAACCCAAAATTCGCTTGTCAGCAGCGGAAAGAGGCGTTACCTGTTGTGCAGCATTGTAAGTTTTTCAACATTGCACTATGAGCTGAAAGCGTTTTCTTGCGATTTCCTTATTGATGTTTGATCTGACTGCTTGTAGCTCTTTCACAGAAGGGATAAAAACGTTACAGTCAGTGAGACTGGAACTGCGAACCGTAACAGACGCTGTTTCACAGGTCAGCACGTTACCACAGAGCTGGCGAGGAGGTATGGGTCTCAGCTTCCTATTTCGAGGGCAATAGTAACTAGAACTCGTAAACCGCTATTTAAAGGTCGAGATTAGTTGCGATTTCCACCTGCAACGACTTTCCTGGGCTGAAAACCGTAAATTTTCAATCTTTTGTTACCCTTCAAGCGATAATAACTCAGATTATTCAATGGAAATGACAGGTAAAATCAAGTGAACTTTGAGGCTTAATTCCGTGCACACCAGGAAGTAACTCGTCGATCACAG
Source organism: Schistocerca serialis cubense (assembly GCF_023864345.2). Classification (NCBI taxonomy): domain Eukaryota; kingdom Metazoa; phylum Arthropoda; class Insecta; order Orthoptera; family Acrididae; genus Schistocerca; species Schistocerca serialis. The sequence continues at coordinate 798,062,267 of NC_064641.1, forward strand.
AGTTGCCAAACATACGTTGCCTTGTTGCCAAATCTCAGTTACAGTACCAGCAGGAAGAAGACGAACCGATGTGATCCTACAGCGGTCTGGGAAGTGACCATAGCTGGTGTCTCCAAGTCGCGGCTGCTACGGCCTGGAATACGTAATGCGTCTGATTCGCTTTCTGTAACTAGGTTTAGGGCATGGAGCGTAGTTACTAATAATACTCAGAACTGACTGCAAACTGAGCATCATAAATCAGTAACTCTCATTGTTGTTTTTATATTTCTTTCGTAAGTGTACTCAAAACTAAGAAAGTCATTCACAGGCGTTTTCGTGCCTCGCCGATAGTCGAGCACAACAAACAAATAATAAAAAAAAAGAATGTGTGTGTGTGTGTGTGTGTGTGTGTGTGTGTGTGTGTGTGTGTGTTTGTGTGTGCGTGTGTGTGTGTGTGAGGGAGAGAGAGAGAGAGAGAGAGAGAGATAGGGAGGGAAATAAAAAGCAATGAGAGAGAGTGTAAAAAATTGTTGTAAAGAAATTGAATCATGGTATTTAAAGAACTTTTTCATTAAAATGACACGTTCCACATCATTACGAAATGTCGTATTCATGATCTATTGAACAAGAGGTAATCTAATGTAATCTAATCTAATCACATCATATTGATGATTAGCCATGAAGGGTCATGAATTACCGAAAGTTTTGCCAATACCAGTAACCAAATCTAAACTTGAAAATAAAAGACGACAATTTTTGTAATAAACCGTGACTCCTATCAAGACCCTTTCGTCCCTGTTATCTAACCACGAAAGATGTCTGGTATACCTCCATTCTGAAGTAACAAAGTGTGCATGCATTTAAAGATGAAGTGCATGATGTGAAGTTCTGTGACGGAGATACGAACCCAACACGTAATCCGATTGTTAACTAAGAAAAATCAAATGTTACGTATCGGTTTTTCTTACGAGCCGCTAGGTGTCTGAATCTAAAATAAGGATACAAACTTTTGTGCCTAAGCGACAATCGAACTGCACACCTATCGTGCATCCACGAATATAGCGTAAGTATCAGTTGCTTACTCATGAACAGTAAGATGTGTGCGTATTTGACCAGAAATAACGACACCTGTTGCGATTGTTGGCAACACATGAACAGACATTGAAATTGCGCGTTAATTTTCACTAGCAGGTCGGTGTGCACTTAATAAAGCTAGAAATGAAATTATGAATATTTTTGTACTGGATCAGGTTTCAGACCCACATACTTACCTTTGGAGACCTAGAGAAGATTGCAGTCTTGGGAAAAGGAACGAAATGACTGACCTATACTGTTCCGAGAGATTCAGATCCTCGAAAGAGGAGATACGAATTCGAATCACAGTCCAGCACCAAATTTTTAAACGTCTCTAGTTCAATCAAGTACAAGTAAAATAAGAGCCCTGTCCCTTTAAATGGCTATCGGTTCATTAAATAAAATAAAATTTGCTAATGTAAGTAAGCTTACTGGCGACTGTATTTCTGTTTACCATGATTTCCGCTGTGTCATTTCCCAACGTAAACCGGCTCTGCCCAGTCGGTAATGAAGGAACGTGATGTTTAAGGCGGATTCTGGATTATAACGTCTTTCTCTTGAGGTTACCACAGGTAAAATAAATATGTTTGTGCCTCTTAAAAGTAAATGCCTGAACCCACGCATTGCACCTGTGATAGCTCGTTCCACCAGACCATTGTGGTCACATTACCCAGCCCCAGGAGTGTGCTGTAACGGATGATGTGCTTAGCTTACAAAATTAGTCACGGTGGAAAAAATGCGAGTCTATTAAATGGTCAAGTAGAAGCAAGCCTCTGACGCAGAGATTATGCTATTCTCATGTCAGCAGGATGTAAAGACTCTTCTAGGCATCATAGGCAGGATGTGAAGCCATTTTGATTTTTCACAAATTCAGCAAATTTCTTAGTTCGCGAAAATCCACTGTGAAGTGTGAAGTTGCCGGATAATTCGATTATTACTGTTATTATTAATATCATTTTAATTATACCGCTGCTGGAACTCAAGTGCTTGAACATCATTTAATGCCTTTTGGTCACTATAGAAGTAGTTTCCCATGAACAGTTTCTTTCCCTGTCTACGGAATCCTTTTCATGTTAATATCAAACACCAGCAATTAGTCGTAGATTACATTAAAACTAAAGTAACTGACGAGGACGTTACGTGGTAACAAAATCGCACTGCCTTTCTTCATTTACTTTCGCCTAGAAATGGCTATCGAGTACTGACAAACCAAAAGGCAAGTGATCTTACTGCCTTCCGATATACGTTGCTGTTAGTTCTTCCACATGATGTGGTCGACATGACCTGTTTCAAGTAGTGTATGACAGACAGTGTTTTAGAAAATGTATTGTTTCCCTTTGCAATAAACAGAAGTATTTTCATTCTAAGCTGTCCAAGTACAAAATTTTCGCAATATTAGTTCAAATTTAATATTCGCTTCTATAATGTAGGAAAGTATTTCGCAGTCGCAAACTCGCATCCGGAACGTTGACCTTACACTTAGTAGCTGACCATAAAGTCTAGCTCAGAGTGACACCAGTTTAAATAACCTAATGTAGCGAAGACTGTTTGCCAGTGCTCTTTCTCACCGGAAAATACGCAATTCACTCATTTGGCTCCATAACTACACTGTAACAGTAATTTCTGTGTGAAATTTGTCAGTAAGCTTTCGCCTTCCAACCGGCAAAATACGGAAGAGTACGGCCGGTAAACAATTCACAAACCACGATTTAGTGCCGATAAGACGATTTCTTTAAACATTGTCGAAGCTGAGGGAATTTAGTTTCTGCTTAAATTATCTTAAGCAGCAACGTTCACAGATATCTCAAATAGGAAAAAGCTGAATATCCAGGTACGAAAGTTGTAAAACAAACTTCCCACAGTTTGTGTCAGGTTGATCTTTTCGTCTGATAACACTGCTTAAGTATTTTGTCTAAGAGGTATCACAAGTAGTATCCCTGTAGCTGTGGGAATCATTGGTTGAAAACGAGTTTAACACCAATGGGTACAGGGCTGCTAAATTTTCAAAATTATTATCAACCTAAGTCTGAGTCCATCCACAAACTAAGGCGTATTTATAATATTGAAGCTAGACTGTGTATCCTTGTCTTTCTTGAGTGGTCATTGGAAGGCGTTTACACAGACGTATACAATACTATGAATACTTCGAACGGTATGGTTAACGTTGCTCTCTTAAAAAATACATTTTGTTTTAAATTTTTCTGGGTCTTAAGCGTACAATATGTGTTGTAGATACAGTCTCAGACCAAAAAATTGACTGCCGAGTCGTTCACGTAAGGTGGACAATACAGTCATGCTCCTCTCAGAATTCTATGTCTGGCAATATGCTCGATCTGGCAACATGTAGACTGCGGCACTTCCCAGAGGAAGTCTTGACTCCAGTCTTAGTACATTACTCTTGACTACGACCGTAGTCGTGAGGTAAAACGCGAGACCAGCTAATATGATATTGTAGATTCGCTTGTATTACACTCATAGCTTCAGCACCGAGAGGAAAGGGGCGATAAAAATTTTGTCGATATGTGCTTTCGGTCGCCAGACGTCATATTAGCTGGTCTCGCGTTTTACCTCAAGACTACGGTCGTGTTCCAGCAGCGGTATGAATAAAATGATATTAATAATAACAGTAATAATCGAATTAGCCGGCAACTTCACACTTCACAGTGGATTTTCTAGAACTACGAAATTTGCTGAATTTGTGAAAAATCAAAATGGCTTCACATCCTGCCTATGATGCCTAGAAGAGTCTTTACATCCTGCTGACATGAGAATAGCATAATCTCTGCGTCAGAAGCTTGCTTCTACTTGACCATTTAATAGACTCGCATTTTTTCCACCGTGACTAATTTTGTAAGCTAGGCACATCATCCGTTACAGCACACTCCTGGGGCTGGGTAATGTGACCACAATGGTCTGGTGGAACGAGCTATCACAGGTGCAATGCGTGGATTCAGGCATTTACTTTTAAGAGGCACAAACATATTTATTTTACCTGTGGTAACCTCAAGAGAAAGACGTTATAATCCAGAATCCGCCTTAAACATCACGTTCCTTCATTACCGACTGGGCAGAGCCGGTTTACGTTGGGAAATGACACAGCGGAAATCATGGTAAACAGAAATACAGTCGCCAGTAAGATTACTTTCATTAGCAAATTTTATTTTATTTGATGAACCGATCGCCATTTAAAGGGACAGGGCTCTTATTTTACTTGTACTTGATTGACCTAGAGACGTTTAAAAATTTGGTGCTGGACTGTGATTCGAATTCGTATCTCCTCTTTCGAGGATCTGAATCTCTCGGAACAGTATAGTTCAGTCATTTCGTTCCTTTTCCCAAGACTGCAATCTTCTCTAGGTCTCCAAAGGTAAGTATGTGGGTCTGAAACCTGATCCAGTACAAAAATATTCATAATTTCATTTCTAGCTTTATCAAGTGCACACCGACCTGCTAGTGAAAATTAACACGCAATTTCAATGTCTGTTCATGTGTTGCCAACAATCGCAACAGGTGTCGTTATTTCTGGTCAAACACGCACACATCTTACTGTTCATGAGTAAGCAACTGATACTTATGCTATATTCGTGGATGCACGATAGGTGTGCAGTTCGATTGTCGCTTAGGCACAATAGTTTGTATCCTTATTTTAGATTCAGACACCTAGCGGCTCGTAAGAAAAACCGATACGTAACATTTGATTTTTCTTAGTTAACAATCGGATTACGTGTTGGGTTCGTATCTCCGTCACAGAACTTCACATCATGCACTTCATCTTTAAATGCATGCACACTTTGTTACTTCAGAATGGAGGTATATCAGACATCTTTCGTGGTTAGATAACAGGGACGAAAGGGTCTTGATAGGAGTCACGGTTTATTACAAAAATTGTCGTCTTTTATTTTCAAGTTTAGATTTGGTTACTGGTATCGGCAAAACTTTCGGTAATTCATGACTCTTCATGGCTAATCATCAATATGATGTGATTAGATTAGATTAGATTAGATTACATTAGATTACCTCTTGTTCAATAGATCATGAATACGACATTTCGTAATGATGTGGAACGTGTCATTTTAATGAAAAATTTCTTTAAATACCATGGTTCAATTTCTTTACAACAATTTTTTACACTCTCTCTCATTGCTTTTTATTTCCCCCTCTCTCTCTCTCTCTCTCTCTCTCTCTCACACACACACACACACACACGCACACACACACACACACACACACACACACACACATTCTTTTTTTTTTTATTTGTTTGTTATGCTCGACTATCGGCGAGGCACGAAAACGCCTGTGAATGACTTTCTTAGTTTTGAGTACACTTATGAAAGAAATATAAAAACAACAATGAGAGTTACTGATTTATGATGCTCAGTTTGCAGTCAGTTCTGAGTATTATTAGTAACTACGCTCCATGCCCTAAACCTAGTTACAGAAAGCGAATCAGACGCATTACGTATTCCAGGCCGTAGCAGCCGCGACTTGGAGACACCAGCTATGGTCACTTCCCAGACCGCTGTAGGATCACATCGGTTCGTCTTCTTCCTGCTAGTACTGTAACTGAGATTTGGCAACAAGGCAACGTATGTTTGGCAACTCTGTGATCGACGAGTTACTTCCTGGTGTGCACGGAATTAAGCCTCAAAGTTCACTTGATTTTACCTGTCATTTCCATTGAATAATCTGAGTTATTATCGCTTGAAGGGTAACAAAAGATTGAAAATTTACGGTTTTCAGCCCAGGAAAGTCGTTGCAGGTGGAAATCGCAACTAATCTCGACCTTTAAATAGCGGTTTACGAGTTCTAGTTACTATTGCCCTCGAAATAGGAAGCTGAGACCCATACCTCCTCGCCAGCTCTGTGGTAACGTGCTGACCTGTGAAACAGCGTCTGTTACGGTTCGCAGTTCCAGTCTCACTGACCGTAACGTTTTTATCCCTTCTGTGAAAGAGCTACAAGCAGTCAGATCAAACATCAATAAGGAAATCGCAAGAAAACGCTTTCAGCTCATAGTGCAATGTTGAAAAACTTACAATGCTGCACAACAGGTAACGCCTCTTTCCGCTGCTGACAAGCGAATTTTGGGTTTCTAGGAATACGTAACTATATTTATGAAATGCCACATTTGCATACCTCTTGAGTATGACACAGCATACCAATTAAACACAGACCCAATCAAAATCTAAGTGAGTAGTATTTTACTAATTCGTGTCGATAGAGGCATGCTTGTGTACAGATACTTTCGTCGTAAGGTTATCATGGTTAGTTTTATTTCATTTCTTATAATACAGTGCAAAATTTTCGTAAGGTTTCCTTTAGTGTTGTTAAAACAATAGTAAACATGAGAGAGAAATTAATCATCAACGATATATGCGAATTCTCTGATGTTACCTATGACAGTCTGACAATGCACATGCAGTTTATTGATTACATGCATGTAGAAAACTTGTTCTGAGTTAAAGCTGTCAAAGTTTGAAGAAGAATAAAATATCACTACCACACGACAGCTAATGTAGAAAATACTTTTCTGACATATTATGGCACGATGCGCTCTCCCTACACATCTTCGAGATTCATCTGCTGCCTGCTGTCTATTAAACCTGAACAGAACAAAATGTCACAGTAGTTAGTCCTTTTTCCACATGCGACTACTTTGGGTTGAGAAGTGAAGGGAATTAAGTTCAAAGTTCCATTAGATTGATAACTTCAGCAGAGAGCAGAATTGCGTTTTATTAAATGTGGCACTGAATGTATTCGAACTCGCGACATCTTATCTATGCTACAAGCTGACACGTAGCTACAACAGCTCCAGAGCTCGGCAACTATTCCTCCAGAACTTTTGGATTCCACAGCACTGTGAGATTATGCATATGGCCAGGTCTTGACTTCTGAGAGACAAACAGTTACAGCTTTTCTTTTGGACTGAGCGACGTTTTCTAGTAACAGATAGCGCAATAGAATAGCTCAAGTGGAAAGGAACACTTCCTATTTAAACTTCTGCATCCTACACTGTTGGCAGTTGTGTGTAGGTGGCAGTTACGTGATTTTATTTCTGTGATTACAAAATAGTCGAATGTATGCACTGGGTAGCCGAGGCAGCTAGTTCATGGTGATTCGGTCAACCAGGTAAATGAATTTACTGAACATGTTGCAAATTACTACAGGGAGCCTGTGTGTCAGAATTCTCATCCAGTGTGGCGCAACTGCGTTACGATAGAAAAATGACTCGCAGAGAAGGGGATTTCGTGGTCTGTTGGACGGATGGTAGGTTGTTATACCTATGGTCTGGGTTCGATTCCCACTTCTGTCAATGATTTTAGATAGGGAGAGACAGATTCCATTCTCTCCTGGCTACACCAAGTGAAGGAGATATAATGGCTGCGTGGTCTGAAAATTCACATTAAAGATGATATTCCTTCTTTACCAAGTAGACGGTAGGTTGAACCACAATAAAGTCTGGAGTGGCGACATGTAGAAACTCTATCACCAGTAACCTTTCTTATACTAGTTATTTATTTCAAGTGACGACACAAACGCTATGTATGGTCACAGGACACTTATTCCATCTTTTATTTGAGCTTCTGTATGTCGATAAAATTGGTTCTGAACCGGGAATGCAATTCAGACCGCCCTTAACGCGGAATTTGATCCCTTCGTGGCAATACAGCTCGGCTACAATTTGTTGTTTGTCCAAAACTGCAGATTCCTCAACACCTTCACATATTACGCGTGAATGGGATCGAATCCTGGCCCGGCACTAAAGATTTAATTATGTATTATCAAGCTCTATCATGAGAACACCTATCTGCTGGTGGATAATAATTTTGATTTTTAATGTATTTTCATTCGCTGTCAACACTAACGATATCTGACGTTTTTAACTCCCAGTGAGACACAGAACTATTTGCGAGATGACTGTAAGTTCAAGATGCTATTCTGAGCAGCTGGTGGAGAAAAATTCGGTAGCTGACTTCTCTTTGTGTGTAGTCAACAACGATATGTGTGGGGCTCTATTCCCAGTGAGCGCTGAACTCTTCGTCATATTATTTCAGTTCAAACATGCTCACATGTCACTGCTGGTGCAACAAACCCATATTTAACGTTCGTTTTCTCTAGAATATAACAGCGATAGGTGCCGGGTTGGAGTCCTGGGAAGGAAAAAATTAATGTTTCGTCTCGTCATTTCAGTTAAAACATCTAGCTACTGCCGCAAAATTCCGATATGTTACATTTGACTGTGCTTCGATAGCAATCCGATTAGGTTCCGGGTTCGAATCCGTGTCCAACACACAGCTTTACCTCACGGCATTTCAAGTAAGTTACTTGTGAAGAAGCAATATTTAACATCTCTCGTCGTTCGTTAACATTGACAATAGATGCTGGGTAGGAATTCGTGTCTGTTAAAAATGTTTGCGTTATGCAATTTAAAGTTGATATTTGCTAAGGAAACGTATGAAGACGCAGACTTCCTCGTTATCAATATGTGCGTTATGTCTTTCGTGTTAACGAAAGTAAATTCCCGCTTTACCTCTTCTTACGTGTCAAATTAAATGTATGCCATGAGGAATAGAATATTTGTTGACTGCGTCCTTTCTTGCTTCCATCCTTAGCAACATATTTCTTCATTCTCGTGGTAATCATGACATTCTATGTTATCTTACATTATATTCCATTCGAATAAGCTTCCGGTGTATTTTTACTTCGTTTGTATTTTTAGATGATTATGAACGTTACGGAAATTTATCTCACATGCTTTATGTTGAATGAGAAACATTGAATGATCCGTTTTGCTTTCCCTACGTTGAAATGATATAATGTCGGCGTCAACAGCCTTCTTCCACGCCGGAAGCTGAAACTTGTATCATTCTGGATTAATGATAATTGAGTGTCTCATATGTATCCATAGCCCACAAGGCGACGTCAGAAACCATCAGGGGAGAACGCCGCATAAAAACCAAACGTGCGCGCGCGTCTTCACTCTGAAGAACCGTATCGGAGAATCACGGCAAGCATTTCGCTGAAGAGCTGCCTCGTCAGAGAGCCTAGAAATGGCAGCGTCGTAGCAAGTATTTGTCAACACTCTGATAGTGCATTTACTTCCGGGTGTAGGTCGGCGTTACCTCGCTAAATTCACTTGACATTCGTTTCCCACATCGAAGAATCGTACGATATAATCCACTGCAAGATGACACAATTAGAAAGTATATTTAATTTCTGGACTCCAAGAACGGCGTTCTTCACATAAGTAACACCTGTTTGTGTGTGCATTCGGGAGGACGACGGTGCAATCCCGCACCCGGTCATCCTGATTTAGGTTTTCAATGATTTCCCTAAATCGCTTCAGGCAAATGCCGGGATGGTTCCTTAGGAAGGGCACGGCCGATTTCCTTCCCCATCCTTCCCTAATCCGAGCTTGTGCTCCGTCTCTAATGACATCGTTGTCGACGGGACGTTAAAACAGTAATCTCCACCTCCTCTGTGTGTTTAAGGTTGCGTTTTGAGGCTCAGGCAACATCGCAGTGACTATAGTCCGCCTCTGGCCGCCAGTGTGTCGTTAGTTCAGAGGTTCCCTTGTGCTTTGCAGTGCTTGTACTATAAGACATAGCAGTTCGAATCACGGTAGAAGCCGCTGACTACAACCTTTTACTTTCCATTTCAATTAATGGAGTTGCAAACTGCTAGTAAAAATTTCTTATGCGAAATCTGAAGAATGCCTTTAAACATGAACCTTCGTCCGATTTCGACTTAGTAAATTAAGTTAATATCATGGACTTCTGCTTTGCAAATTCCAAGGTGCTTCACTGTAAAATAGGTCCTGAAAAGATTCAAACCGACTTTCAACGATATAAATTTGAGCTTTGTTCGTCATATAGATCTAACATGTCAGAAGGTTGTTTATGAAGTGCACATGTTCATTAATATAGTTCCCTTCTTCTAAATTTTTGCAATAGCATTTAACTGTAGACGTTTTCTAACACCGGCGTTAGCAATTCCTTTCCGTTCTCTGAAACCTTCAAAACGACAAATTTTTCTGGTTTAAATCTGATGACCTTAACTATCACTTCCGATCAACAATAAATACTTCATGAACCCATACATGGAACTCCAAATGTGCAGTGTTCCTGCACTGCTACAGAGCATGCATTGCAAGGTATTCACACAGTTTATCGCATAGACTTACCATAAGAAATGAAACAAGAACTGTAATACACTTTACACCACAGACGCTCACTCTGGCTTGACGAAAACATCCAAACATTGACCAAAAGTTGCACAAATAATTGAGTTTGAAAGGAAAAGAAACGAGGTATGAAGCATTTATAAATTCATCGAATGTAGTGAGGTGGTTTAATTTCGTCCCAGTCTATAAAATTAATTTCGGGCCATACTCAGCTCTTGCCGATTAATGTAATATAATACCCGCCTACTAATCAGGGCGTCTGTCTCCGTTGCTTTTGAGCGTGAATGGAAATCGTAGAAATTTTCTGTGGAGCAACATTTAATAATAAAGCGTTTTAAATCATCAAAAGCGATGAGCGGTAGCAGGCGCTTTCGATAAAGAACGGGGGAGTGCAGCGCCGCTGCTGTCGCCACGGCCGCTGCCAGTAGCCAGCAAATGGATCTCGGAGCTTTGCCGATTACGGCGTCCAGAGGAGGACAGTCTGCAGGAAATCTGCGGTAAAATGGTTACTGGACAAAATTTTGATATCGGTGTGTCAGAAAGCGATATAGATTGAATCTGCGCTACTATTACATTCACGTGTTCAGTATTCAGGCAGAAGAGGCTATAAAAATATTTTATGCCAGCTGCTCTCGATCCACTGACATTATGAACAGAAACAACGCACGCTACCGCTATTTTTCTTTCTGAATTTTATTTTAATTTTTTTTGGTTTTATATTTATTTATTTTATTTTATTTTATTTTACTTATTTTTTTTTGTGTAATTGATCAGAGGCCTTCTGCGCCCCGCTGGTAATATGTTGAGTCACGTCTTCTCGAAATTGATGTGTTCCGTTCAATTGTTTAGAAATGTTCATTGGTTCAAGCAGGAAACCTTCTCCTCTCTTGGCTTAACACATTCCAGCTGCGAGGCGGCTCGTGAAAAGCACTCCCAAGGAAGTTCGAGAAAAATTGTCTGTATTTTGGGTGACGGACAACGACATAATGACGGTCTTTGAGGTATGTCCAAAAATCGAGTACAGAGTCTACAGTTTGTCCAAATAAGTAGTGAATGGCATGTCCGCGAATCCAATTCACAGCATTGGTCTTTGTCCGAGGAAAATAGTCACGTTCCGGAAATAATAATGAAAGGGGAGTAATCCGATCCGGAATGTCCCGCGTTAGAAAAGCCACAATACTTCGAACCAAGTGCCAAACCTCCGCCGCCGGTCCGCAAACAAACCGATGTTCATCATTGTCTGGCACTCCACACGTGGAGCATAGAGGTGATTGGGCGAGGTGGATACGATGAAGGCGAAATTGGTTGATTTGCTTACCATTGACAATTATGTACCAGACAGATTGAACATTCGTGTCAAGGTAACAGGCGAACACCGCGCGCCATACATGACGCCAGTCAACCTGTGGGAACTTTAGTTCAATCGGGTTAGGAGGACGACCTAATTGGAGGACATTGTATACTGCCTTTGTCTTGAGTAAAAGCTGTCTTGGTAAGGTGAGGCGTAGATAACTGAGTTCCAGAAAGAAGTACCGTATATAATGGAACTGGGCCGGAACATCGGCGATCATCACTGGGGCTGACAGTGAGACCGGCGAGTATGCCGACAGGAGGAGACCAGTGAGGCTCGTTGGGCAACGTGTCCATACCGTCATCTGGGAGCTGACAAATAGGGCGCGAGCTCTATCCGGCACGTGAAACAGACCTATCCCACCTCGTTCACGGGGAAGAGTAAGGGTCGCATAGTTAACTTTGAACAACATCCCAGAGCTGACGAAAGATGCCATCGCTGCCAACATGCGACGTGCCACAGTAAGCGGGAAAGGTAGAACTTGCGCTACATGGGGAACTCGGGATGCGATATATGTATTGACATATCGAGCTCGTTGGAGAATATCTAGGGATCGAAGGCGATGGTCCATAAGACCTGCTCTGATCATTAAAAGGAGGCGTCGGCAGTTGATGGTGGCTGAACGCCGGAGATCAGACGAAAAATCTATTCCCAAACAACGAATGGTATCAACGGTGGTGAGAGGTGTAACGCACTCCACGGGAAGTCCCGTGCCAATGAACATAACTTGTGACTTACGTACGTTTAAAGAGCTATCCGACGCCTCACCATAAGTCGCTACCCACGTCAAAACAGCTCGAACTTCGTCGGCATTACGTAAACAGATGACGACATCGTCAGCATAGGCCGTGCAACAGAATCGGTAGCGATCTATGGACAACCCTACCAAACGTTGTCTTAGTTCACATAGCAAGGATTCCAAGGAAAAGGCGTACAAAATTGCTGATAGAGGGCAACCTTGACGTACGGATCGACCTATTATTATCGGTGGAGTGAGTCTGCCATTGTACATAATCCTGGATGAGGCACCCCGCAGAAGGCGCATCACTACCGTGATAACGGCGACCGGGAAACCCATATGGTGGAGAACGGCCGTAAGGAACGAATGGTCAACCCTATCGAAAGCTTGACTGAAATCCAAAGACGCAAGTGCCCCAGAGAGGCGTTGTGCCTGGGTAACGGCGATCATATCCCTGTAGCGGCATAAAGCCGTGCGAATATTGTTGTCGCCTCCCAAAGATGCTTGGTCTGGCGACACAACATATCGGGCAACGTTTTTAAGTCGTGCTGCCAAAAGGCGAGTGAAGATTTTCATATCACTGTTAAGGAGGGTGAGGGGCCGATAATCACTGATATTGTTGCCACCGTGCGGTTTATGTACAGGAATAATAATTCCTTCCATGAAAGCGTCCGGCACAGGTACTTCCGGAGACATCAGTTCCCGACAGATGGAGGTGAAGGTGGACTCTAACAAATCACGGAAGGTGCGATAAAATTCGAGGGGAAGACCGTCGGGGCCCGGGGAGCGATTGATGGTTCCTGCCCGGATCGCATCGCGGACATCCTCATCAGTCACCTCCGACATCAATTCAATCGCCGCATCTCCTGGGATACCGCCGAAGTTGAGCTGTGAGACTTCCTCGATCAACTCTGGGGAATGTGGAACTGCGGCGTAGAGCTGCCGGTAGTGGGCGTGAAGCACATTCCCTATGGCAGATTGGGTTACGTAGCGACGCCCGTCTTGATCCATTAGGACGTGAATCAATTTTCGGCGTCGATTTTGTCGTTCTTGGACGATATGGTACATCGACGGATGTTCATGAGGCATGCGATCAGCAGTACGAGATCGTACTATCGCCCCTTCCAAATGCCGTCGCATGAGATTGGAGATTTGGGCCTTAGCTTGGTTCATCCTTGTATGGCGCTCAGGGGAGGCTGGCATCGTGGAGCATTCTCGTAGGATCCTGTAGTAAAAGTCCATAGTGCTCTTCCTCCAGGCGACAACATCTTTGCCATACCGGATTAAAGTTTTTCGAAGAGCAGGTTTTGCACACTGGATCCACCAGGATATGGTAGACGGATACGTGGGTCGGCGTCTATTACATGTGATCCAAGTGTCTTCTATTAGAAGTCGACAGTCAGGTGAATTAAGAAGTGCCGTGTTCAGTTTCCATAAACCACGTCCGTGCCATACTGCCTGTCTTGTGAGAACAACATCACAGAAGTAAGCCTCATGGTCTGAGAAAGCAACAGGCCAGATTTCAGCCTGTCGAGTGTGTTGAATTAGGGATCGCGAGATGTAGATGCGATCCAGTCGGCTAGAGGAGTGCGCAGTGTGGTACGTAAAGCCCAAAAGATCACCGTGAACATGTCTCCACGTGTCGACAAATTGTAGCCGCGTGACGACTGTTTCCAGAGCGGCGCATGGTGAGTGACGCGGCAATTGATCCTGAGGTCGCTGGGTGCAGTTGAAGTCTCCACCCATGATCCAGTCATCGTGTGGTCCCATAAAAAGGGGTGTGACTTCATTCGCGAAGAAGGCATTGCGTTCACGACGGTAGCTGGAGCCCGACGGCGCATAAATATTGATGATGCGTACACCAAAGAGAGTTAGGGCCATACCTCTGCCGCTGGGGAGGTGTAGGACATCTTCGGCAGGAAGACCTTCGCGTAAGATGATGGCAACACCACTACCGGTGTCCGAAGCGGGAGAAAGATGCACCGTGAAGCCATGTGGTGGTGAAAAATCGGCGACATGCACTTCCTGAAAAAGCGCAATATCTATGTCCGCATCATAAATCATATCGCGGAGCAGCGCTAGTTTGTGGGGCGCACGAATGGTCGTAAGGTTAATCGTTGCGACACGATAATGCTGGTGTTGGAGTCCCACAGGCACAGGCGGGGCTTCTTCTTCAGGAGCGAGAGGTCGTCGATCTTGCCGGTCCGCTGAAGAGGCTGCTATTGTGGAGAGTTTGCGGGCGCGGGCGCAACCGATGGAGGTGCCCCATCATCAGCAGCGTCCACCCCAGTCCCTTCGATCTCCACGTCGTCTGCTCAGGAGACTGATGCTGCGGTAGGGCATCGGCTGTGCACGTCATCCACGTGGAGAGGAGACGTAGTTTTCGTCTCATCGGATAGGCTCTCTTCAACGTCGATCTGTGGGGGCGACGGCGTCAGTAATGAGGGGTGTTCGTTGCCAGTGGTCGCCTGTGGCGGGTCTGTCGCATCAGCCTTTCGGTCATCAAAGATCGGTTTGTCGTCCATCTTCGGGTCTGCATCCCCGGTATCCATCCGTAGAATGGATTCATCAGGGGGTGTACGGCTACGTTTCTTTCTCTTTCGTGTCGACCCTTGTTTTCGAACAAGTCGTTCAGAGTCCGATGGCGGGTGGCTTTCGTCTGACTCCGGACCAGTCTGAAGGAAAGCAGAAGTAGGTACCACTCCCGGATCAACGTCCATCTCAGTAGCATTTTCAGTCACAGTGCTGCGATGATTCGGCAGGTTAGGATCTGGCGTCTGGGGCACCTCAGAAGGAATCTCAGGAGCGGTTGTATCTACCTGATCAGGCGACGTCAACGGAGCAGGAAGACTCTGTGTAGACGTGCTACCTTCCTGGGCAACCTTGGCGTATGTGACAGGGATCTGAGTCATCACCGCTGGGGACGCTTCCTCGCCGACCGGCGTCTGGATCAGGCGGCGTCGCATGCAGGCGGATCTGACGTGGCCTTCTTGTCCACAGCCCGCACATGTTCGGGGTTGGCCGTCGTACATGACAATGGCTCGCACCCCGCCAATGGTCAGGTATGATGGAATATGTTTTTTCAGTTCAATTTTGACCTGACGCACACCATTAAGGACATGGTAGGTCGTGAAGGTTTGCCATTTTTCCTCTACGTAACCGATGACGTTACCGTATGGTTGTAACGCAGAGACAACTTCGTCCTTCGGCACTTCAAAAGGTAGTTCAAACACCCTAATCGTGCGTTGACCGTACTCTGCGAGTTCAAGTGTTACAGCTCCGACGTGACCATCAGAGTATTTGAACTTAAGTCCATTGGCATGGCGGCGAATAACATCTTCACACACCTCGGTGTTTGTCATTTTAATATGAACGACACTACTCGTGATCGAAAAATGGATTCCGATAACGTGGTTAGGATCTAAACGAATTTCTTCACGTATGAACGTTTCAACTTCACGTGCACGAGGTCGCGCATGTTCAGCTGGGAAGGAAACTTTAAGGGTCACACGGCGGTAAGCGCTCGACATGTTGTTCACAGTGGACGGACGCAAGCCTGAAAGCTACGACGCGGAAGTAAACAACGCCTGCAGCGGAGCACTGGCCGGCGCGCGGGGCCGTCCGCACGCTGCCACGGCTGAGAGCCGACTGCGAACCTTAACTATCACTTCCGATCAACAATAAATACTTCATGAAACCCATACATGGAACTCCAAATGTGCAGTGCTCCTGCACTGCTACAGAGCATGCATTGCAAGGTATTCACACAGTTTATCGCATAGACTTACCATAAGAAATGAAACAAGAACTGTAATACACTTTACACCACAGACGCTCACTCTGGCTTGACGAAAACATCCAAACATTGACCAAAAGTTGCACAAATAATTGAGTTTGAAAGGAAAAGAAACGAGGTATGAAGCATTTATAAATTCATCGAATGTAGTGAGGTGGTTTAATTTCGTCCCAGTCTATAAAATTAATTTCGGGCCATACTCAGCTCTTGCCGATTAATGTAATATAATACCCGCCTACTAATCAGGGCGTCTGTCTCCGTTGCTTTTGAGCGTGAATGGAAATCGTAGAAATTTTCTGTGGAGCAACATTTAATAATAAAGCGTTTTAAATCATCAAAAGCGATGAGCGGTAGCAGGCGCTTTCGATAAAGAACGGGGGAGTGCAGCGCCGCTGCTGTCGCCACGGCCGCTGCCAGTAGCCAGCAAATGGATCCCGGAGCTTTGCCGATTACGGCGTCCAGAGGAGGACAGTCTGCAGGAAATCTGCCGCAAAATGGTTACTGGACAAAATTTTGATATCGGTGTGTCAGAAAGCGAAATAGATTGAATCTGCGCTACTATTACATTGACGTGTTCAGTATTCAGGCAGAAGAGGCTATAAAAATATTTTATGCCAGCTGCTCTCGATCCACTGACATTATGAACAGAAACAACGCACGCTACCGCTTTTTTTTTTTTTTAAAGAGTGTTCAGATATGGGTAGGTGGAGACAAGGCGGGCAGGGGTCGAAACCCGAGGCCTGGCCGCGATGTCTCCCCCCTCCCGTCCCTGAATCACTCACTCAAAGTAGCTTTTTGATTATTTTTTTATGTATATTTTTTTTCACCAGGAAAAGGGTAAATGGAAAAAAAGATCTTTATTGGTACAAACTTAAATACAACAGAAATGCCATCCTTCCGGCGAAAATAACACAAGACAATATACTCGTACAAGGCGAGGAATTTTTTTTTTTATGAACATGTTGTAGGGAAAAAAAGCATAATAGGTCTGATGTAATCTAAGAGGTGTGAAGCAATATACAGTGGAGTGAGGGAAAGACCAGTGTTGTCTGGGGTAGTGCATTAAAGAAAGGAGGCGCGTGTCCATGCGCCTATTCCACTGTGGGTTACAATGTAGAAAGTAGCGCGGGGAGTCTCAGATGTCAGCAGGGGGGGCGGGAGTGCTGTCGGCGTGTGGCACCATCCAACTGAGCGGGGGTGAAGTAAAGATCGCGTGTAGGTAATTGGCGAAGAAGGCGCGGTAGCGCGGTCGCTGTTCGACTTCACTGTGGGCGGTTTGTAAGTAATGCCAGAAATCAAGGCGTGATTTGTCGCCACCATTATACATGTAGGTGATCGTCCATCCCTTGACCCAGACAATCACATGATTTTTGGAGGCGGGGAAATAAGTATTCTGAGGATGGATAAAAGTCCATGGGTCAATCGAGTCCGGCGGAACGCGGAGGTAACAGGCTACGAACTGTCGGGCAAGTTTCCAGACGTCACTGGTGGCAGTACAAGTCAGTTGATGGACATCGTCATCCACGAGGTTGCAAATGGAACAAAGTGGAGAGTCCTGTAGTCCGATGGCGTGAAGGCGATGGTTTGTGGCGAATTTTTCATTTGCGACTTGGTACCATGTTGCCCGGACGTTGGAGGGAAGAAAAGGATGGTGGATGTGGCGCCAAACCGTTGGCCACCGCGTGGACGGATGTCTCAGTTCGATATTGTTGCTGGATATGGAACGAAGGAGAGGGGTGTAAAAATCTTTAGGTCGAGGAGAACGCGTGGTCGGTAAGTGTGTGTGAGCATAACTGAAGTCGACGATGAAATCAGAAATGTGCGTCAAATGGTGCTTGATGTGTCCGACTGGTATTGGTGGTGTTATGGTCGCGGGCACAAGAATTTCCAGCAAGCTGCGCGTAAGGGAGGTGCCCCCGTGCCACTGCTTGTGCATGGTGGACATGTACAAGGACGCCGCTCGGAGTCGCACATTGACAAGGCCGAGGCCTCCTGCTCGCGGGGGAAGGGTGAGCGTGTCGCAGCGGACCTTAAAGATCGTACCGGCTGTAAGGAAGTATCCGAGGGCAGCCTGAAGGCTGCGTCCAATAGTTGATGGCAGCGGGAGGACCTGTGCGATGTGGACCATTCTGGCCGCCACATGTTGATTGAGGTATTGGACACGTTGTAAAGAATCGAGTCGTCGGAGAAGATTTTGTCGCACCGTCGTGCGGATTGTTTGGAGTGCACGCCGAAAATTGATGGCAGCGGAGCGGCGCACGGTGGAGGTGAAAATGATACCAAGATATCGTAGTTGTTGTACACACGGGAGAGGTGCTAAGCCTTCGTGTGAGAGACCGCGTCCAATGGGCATCGCCGCGGATTTAGCCACATTCATGTTACTGCCCGCTGCAGTGCCGTACGTTGATATCAAATCAAGTACCGTGTGTGTTTCACTCCGTGAGCGGATCAAGAGGAGGAGGTCGTCCGCATACGCACGACATCGAAAACTGTGCTGTCGCAAAGTGAGACCAGAAAGGTGGCTCGTCAGACTCCCGATGAGCGGCTCCAGGCTTATGGCATACAGTAGGGTCGAAAGTGGGCAGCCTTGCCGTACGGAACGCCGGATCGCCACTGGTCCCGCCACACGGCCGTTAACCTGAATCAGAGATTCGGCGGTGTCGTACAGGCGCCGGATCACGTCGATAAAGGCTGGTGGAAAACCCATGCGGTTCATCACTGAGAACAGAAAAAGATGCCGCAATTTGTCGAATGCGCTGTCAAAATCAATGGCAACCACTGCGGCGCGGAGTCTGCACGCCGCTGCCAGTGCAATTAAATCGCGACATTCTCCTGTGGCCGTTTGTATATTAACTGAGCCGCCCGGAGTTGTCTGTTCCGGGGATAGAATGCTAGGCAGGATCTTGCGGCATCGCGTTGCCAGTAGGCGTGTAAAAATTTTACAGTCTGCGTTAAGCAGAGTCAGGGGACGGTAATGTGCTGTCGTCACACCTGGTGTCGGCTTGTGGATGGGTATAATAATTCCCGTGACGAAGGACGGCGGTACGGCGTTCCCTATCGTCAGCAGTTCATTAAACATCGTTGTCCACCGTGATGCCATTAGTGTGAAGAAAGCGCGATAAAATTCTATCGGCAATCCGTCGACACCAGGTGACTTATTCAGAGCGCCTTTTTTGATTGCATCGTGGATTTCGTCACGCGTAATGGGCTCCAGCAGCTCGTCCGCTTCGTCGCTGGTGAGGGTGCGAGTTACGTGTGGTAACACAGACTCCTCAGCGTGGTTGTTGGTAGTCTCCTCCTGGTACATTGTGCGGTAGTGGTCGACAAAGGCACTGACGATTTCGGCCTGGCAAGTGACGTGCTGGCCGCGACAGGTGGTGATCTCGGTGATGAGTTGTCGTCGTCGATGTTTCCTATCGGAGGCGATATGATGCATGGTCGGATGTTCTTGTTCCGCCGAATCTTGACGTCGGGTTCGCACCATAGCCCCCTGCAGTCTACGGCGTGTCAAAGTTACAATTTGCGCCTTAATCCTGCTGCGTTCCCTCTGGGTGTCGGGGGTGGGCGGTTGGGCGTCCAGGTCGCGGAGAACGGCGTAGAAATAGTCGGTAGTGTGCCGGCGCCACGTAGCAACTTCCTTTCCATACTGAATCAAAGTACGTCGAATGGCAGGTTTGGCACATTCTAGCCACCAGGTCAAGGTCGTGCAGTATTTAGGTAAGCGACGTTCACAGGTGGCCCATGTCTCGGTAACACGTTGAAGACATTCGGGATCATGAAGATGGGAGGTGTTTAGCTTCCACGGTGCACGACTACGCCAGACCACTTGCTTGGGGAAGAGAATGTTGCAGATGTAGGCACAGTGGTCCGAAAAGGCCAGGGGCCAAAGTTCTGCACCTTGGACTGCAGGTGTGAGTTCCCGAGAGACGTAAATTCTATCAAGGCGGCTCGCGGAGTGACTCGTCTGGTAAGTATGTCCAGGCGCGTCGCCGTGCCGAACTTCCCAAGTGTCGCGGAGCAACAGATCTCGGACGACAAGACGCAGTTCTTGACAGGTGTTGTAGTGAGGCACTTGATCTTTAGGGTGCAAGACACAATTAAAATCACCCCCAAGCAAGTAATGGTCGCAGCGTCCAAGAAACAAAGGAGCGATTTCTTCTGAATAGAAGAGGGCCCTGTCGCGTCTGCGGGTGGAGCCTGAAGGAGCGTAAATGTTGATGATACGCGTCCCCATGACGGTGACGGCCATGCCTCTGGCAGATGGAAGGTATGTGATATCGGCCACTGGAATGCCTTCTCTGGCGTAGATGGCTACGCCGCGTCCCAGGTGGTCACCAGGAGAAGGATAAGTGTTATATCCCGCGACGTCTGGTAGTGTGGCCAGGTGTACTTCCTGTAGTAGTGCGATATCGACGTCCGACGCCCATATCATCTCTCGCAGCAGTTGAAATTTCACGGGTGAGCTAATGGTGTTAGTGTTGATCGTCGCTATTCGGTAGGTTTGGAGCTGTAACCCGCCGTGGAGGGGAACTCCACCGGCGGAGGATGAAGAGGGACGAGGCAACGGTGAGTCGTGCCGTACGCCACCTGACGGCATTATCAGCGGCGTAACGATGCTTCCGTCTGGGGTAACTCTGTCCCCAGCGTGTGGTCCGGCTCCTCATCGACGTCCTCACTCCACACCATTGAAGGCGTTGTCGTTGTGATGGTCGTACGTTCCACTTCGGTCGTAGGGGCAGAGGACGTCTCGGCGGCAGTCGCATCTGTGGAGTCCATTGGTTCAGGAGCACCTGAGCGAGCCAGTAGAGTAGGCATCGACGTATCCACAGCCGGCGTCATGTTGCCGTCATTCGTATCGTCGTGTAGGTTCTCCGAGGCCTCGTCGGGTCGGACGGCCTCTGGAGCATCGGGGGGTGGTGATCCGTCTCGTTCCGAGACCGTACGGCGCCTCCTCTTGCGCCTCTTAGGTGAACGTTGTTTGCGGGTTCGTCCCTCCGTGTCGGAAGACGGGAGGGAGTCGCGTCGCTCTGAGAGGAAGGCCGTCGCGGGAACGTCAAATGAAGGGGCGTCCATATGTTCAGGCGGGTGGGTGTCGGAAGTCGTCGCTGTTGGTAGTGGCGCCAGAGTAGCGTCAGGCTTTGAGCGCGACGCGTCGGCCCCAGCGGTATCCGTAGCAGCTGGAAGGGTCACCGGTGCATGGTCCGATGGGCGGCGGCCGGTGGGAGGAGAACAGAGCGCCGATGCGTAGGTGATCGGTAAAACCGTAGTCGGAGCCGGAGGTGCCACGGTAGCGGCTGGCAATTGGGTGATTCGTCGCTGAAGACACTCAGATCTGAGGTGGCCTTCTTTGCCGCACCCGGAACAGGTCTTGGGTTGGCCGTCGTATATGACAACCGCGCGGCACCAGCTAATTTGCAGGTAAGATGGCACGTGGCGATGGAGGTCGATGGTGATCTGCCGTACACCGTTAAGAACAGGGTACGTTTGGAATTGCGCCCAGCGTTCGGCAGTGTGGCCGTGTACAGTGCCATAGGGGCGGAAAGCCGCGATAACGTCTTCCGCTGGAAGCTCGAACGGGAGTTCGAAAACTCGTATGGTGCGCATTCCTAAGCCGGCATGGTCGACAGTGACCGCTCCGATATTGCCGTCGGCGTGGCAAAAGCGTAATCCATGGTTGGTGTCACGAAGTATTCTTTCACATACCGCGTCATTGACGACTTTGACGTACACAATACTGCTTAATATGGACAAATGGATGCCCAAGATGTCAGAAGCTGGGATCTTAGCAACGTCGCGTAGGAAGCGTTCCACTTCCAAGGCCTTTGGTCGTGCGTAGTCGTTGCAGAAGTTGAAACGTAAAGTTGATTTTCGAAAACGGTTGGCCATGATTCTAGTGCACGTAAGCGACACGTAAGCGACGGCCGCTGAAATGTAAACAACAGCGAGCGCGCGCGCTCCGCAGGCGGAAATAACAACACGTCCGCACTGCACGGCGGCGAAAGCCGAACTGTAGACCACAGGTGCAATCAGCCTATAGTTTCTCCATCATGGGACAAGTTTTCCTCCAGGAAGTGCCGCAGTCTGCAGTGTTGCCAGATTGTGCAGATGACCGGACTTAGAGAATTAGCGAGTTGGCCATTTTTATTGTCCCATGTCGCGATCGGCGCGGACTTAGCCTCTGAAGCGGCCGGCCGCCGGTCAAGTTTTATGTCAAAGAGTGTACACAATTCCTGATAACATTAATTCCTAAAACACTAAAGAAAAGCATCGATACATTCACCGTTATAATGTACACCTAAAATCATTGGTGTGAATCATTCACACAACTGCTGTTGCCTGATAACTGAGCGCAATAACTCGTGAAACGGTACACGTTTCGCAGTACACCCGCGTGTGCCCACGTGGATTGTGGAGACCCAATTTCTAGGTATCGTGGCCAAGTTGCAACTATATCACATCACACAATCATGAACAGTTAACATTCTTTAAAACAAACATGAGATCGGACAGTTAGTGATGACGGTAGCCCAACAAAACTCCAATGTTCTGCCACGTTGTTGGCTCTCCATGGACGAAAGACACATAAAGCAAGGAAAATTAACGAGAACTGAAAGCTATTAATATTTAGAAAAATAAAAGCGTATACAGGCACAGCTGAAGGCAAACAGACATTCACACAGAAGCGAGTGCTGACTTCTTATCGACACCTTTTGGTGCTCTTCCGGCGGATCCAAGTCTGCTACAGAAATTTACTAAAAGAAAAATCTGCCAAAGTTTTGCATTCCTTGCTGCGACAAGGCAAAGCAATCTTTCAGAGTTGAAAAGCGAGACCAAAAGCTAACAGCTCTCCTCTCGCCAAGTAACAACGCGCCACGCGGTCAGTCTAACTCACCCTTCTTCGACTGGAGCACAGCTGTGGACGCTTCCCGTACCGGCGGCAGACTGCCTCCCTTTTTCTTCTCCAGCCTCTTCTACGCTTCCCGTGGCCCGGAAAACCCAAAGATGCCATTTCCACCACCAACCTAATGCAGCTGGATTGCTCACAAGTAACGCAAACCTCTTTGCCTACTTGACCACTACGAGAGTTGGCTATATTGTACAACTGCTGCTGAATCTGTATGGCTATCGCAGACTTTCTGCAGCAGACTACGCCACCGTCTGGCAACGTGACACACTACACCACTAACACCATATGAGAGTTATGAGGAAAGAGAAACAAGGAAAAGAAAGAGAAGTGCTTGTGAAAATGGGCTACCGGCCTAATGAAAGGTGGCTACAGGACCCTTTCAGTGTCTCACTATGAAGATCAAATTGTTCCCTCACCAATGTTATTAACAGCCTAAGAATGACTCATTCATTGAAACGAAGAACTTCCACCATCTATGATTTTAATGTTATTCAATAATGGATATCCTGGTTAATGTAGTGTATTCGCAAAATAAAAGGCAATTAGGAAGGAGAACTACAGTTTTTCCAGATGTCGTGTTACGTCGAAAAACGTCTTTCTGAGCACTTTTTTTTTAAAGTTTACGAGTTTATTGCCGTAGTAGGTACTGACGTGTGCCTCAGTTTCGGTGCGTTTACAGCAGTCATCCATCAAAGTCGACGGGTAGATTTACAGTCACTCGGCCAGCAAGCTTTATTGCTGTCTTTTCTTTAAATGCCTACAGCAGGATACGCCAACGACCATGTCGTGTCACCCTTCTGCTTTCGCTTCTGTATCTTATCTTTACTGACCACACAGAAAAATATCTTCTAAGTTACTTTTAAGTCCATGGCCCAGAGTATTACGCCTAATGCATTTATGTCGTATGAGCCACAGTATTTCAAGCAGAAACCTGTCTTGTTTGGTTTCTTCAAAGTCTCTAACTGAATGTGATAGTGATACTACTTCAGTAAGAAATACTGAAAAATTACATTGTTGTGTAAGAAACCCTCTGGGTTATATAGTTTCCTTGTTGGACTATATTTCTGCCGTTACTCACCTTTCCTTCTCTATGTGTGAATACCATGTCTTGTAGGATGCTGTTTTAATGCACATGACCGTTAGAATATTACGTCAATAACAGTGCTCTTTCTGTGTTGTTGGGGGTCTTCTTATTTGTATTATTGGCTAACTTCTTTTACACTTTACGATCCCTTGTTTGTGTCACAGGCAGGTCGTGAGCTACACAAGACTTAATAATAGCATTCTAATGTAACAGACGACATTCACTGTTAGCAGTTGACAATATGGAGACTGCGCAAGCAACCGTGGTTGCTTTTCACAACTAAATTGCAGTGGTATTGTTTTCACACTGGCGCGAGGCTTTAATTGATGATCCCTGCGACCGATGACCCTGTAGTTTGGTATCTTTAAACCCCAAACCAACCAACCAACCATGATACCTAAGCCAGCTGGCATGAAAAATTTCTAAATTATATTGTGGAGTTATAACTGAGCTTTAAGCATGCCCCAATAGTGCTGTTAAGACCTTCACATGGTGACCTTGTGGTGAAAAGATAACAGATGGCCTTCTATTAGATCTTGTGAATTATCAAACAAAAGTCGTGAAACGGATAATTGTATGAGGCATCTGAAGTTAAACAGTGACTACCCTGTCATACGCGAAATATGGGCGCCACACCTCACAAAGTAGTGTTTTACCTAGCAATGGGGGGAAACAAGAAGTCACAATAAGTCATGTTTATTACGAAAATGCATGGGGTTTGCTATTGAACATAGAATGGGTAAAATAAGTAGCTATTAACCTCATGAGGTTAAACTATATCACTGCATGTAACAACACTCTGGCAAAGGCCGATAAATTGGAAATGGAAGTGATTGTGAGGTCCGTTGGGATTTGTGACGTCATATACAAAGGAAATTTTACACACACACACACACACAAACATATATATATATATATATATATATATATATATATATATATATATATATATATAATTTTTATTTTTAATTTATCAGCATGCTTCTTTCTTTCGGGGATATTGTCTTTTCTTATCACTTTTATTTACGTGCATAAGTAAATATGAAACAGGCTCTTGAAGGGCCACAGTTATTCATGTACCAACTTCAGATTTTGAACGTGATGACTAATATATAGTTGCCGTTTACTGAATTGAATGTAATTTTGTTAATTTCTGTTTATTGACTGCAAAGCAAGGCTTGAGAGAATTTCGATTGTTGCCGTGGAGCGGCCAAGATAAAACTTGCTGAACTCATGGAATCTTTATACTTTAAGAACATGAACTTTAACGTAAATTAGTTATCTGTTGCAATTTAAAAAACGTTCTTATAGCGAAATCTCTCGCATTTACATTTACTGTTAACACTGAAAAATAAATTAATGCATCGGCGCGTAATGGCCGACCAGAGGCTGCATCGGAAGATGAGCTTCTCGCAGCGCGAATTACTGAAAAAATGCTTATTAAAAATAATTAGCCACTGCGGGCATTTCAGGTGACAAGTATCACAAAGAAATTAATTTTGAAATAATAATAATAACAAGTTTATTTTAGCAATAAATACGAATAACTTACATAAAATATGTGTAGCCGCTCAATGGCTGCCTTCCGTATAGCGAAACAAAACAGTGTGTGTACCAGAAAATACGTCCTTCCTCCTCGGCCGTACAATCGCGTCTCTTTCGATCCTTTATTTTCATAGGCATTAAATAAAGATGCTATCGCTGCATATCAGTTGTTTCAAGAACATTAACTATATTTTTTTACACTAATTATATTCATAAAATACGTAAACTACGGTATACAACCGCTAAAAATGTCAATATTTATGTGACGTACCGTCACACGATGATAAAGAGTGAAAGTAATACGTCCATGTAAACCGTCAGTGATTACTGAATTAACCATAAAATGAAGGATCAGACCCTAAAGAGACCAAGCATCGATCAGTTCCCCTGCCTAAAGGTGTATTGAGTTGAGTCCTTGAATGTATTTAGAATATCAGATCAGTGGACTTCCAGGACATCTCAGAACATTATTCACCAATGCTGCACATGCTTATCATATATTGCTTAATCAGTGGCAGGAAATGACTGTGGTATTAGCTGAAAATCTAAGTGCAGTTCATCATCATCTATGAGCATATTGCTGCGGGCATGGTACGAAACGTTCTCTCTAGCTATCTGAGAGGATATCGCCCTTCTCGTCGCTCCCAGCTAGAACATCTCTTTTCTCCTTGTATTCCCTTTCTCGCCTGTGCGTGCTTCAGATCAGCAAATGGTAGCAGATGTTTTGGGCACCAACCAACTGAATTCTCCTAGTGAGCCAGCATCCTACCTTCGACACACAGTTTATTTATCGTTAACCATTTGACTGCTGAAGCAGAGAAGCAAGAACATTACTCCCACTCCTAGCCCCTTCTCGTGTCTCCGCCAATGAGACTTCGTTGACGTAGGCACATATGATTCTCATTCACCCACTCCTTTCTTACTTTGATATAACAACTGCAACTGCTCTTACAAAATTTTAGGCAATAGATTAAATTCTTGAGGAATGTTGACACAAAAGTGAGATCCTTGGATCGTGACGTGCTGTCTCCTCCCTTAATAGACCTAATCTTTTGTAAAGGGTCTGCTTGACCACTTTGCCAAAGGCAGGTTTACAATCTACAGGGTTCGGCGCCTCAATCTCCCAATGTCCGCAACATCATGTCGTGGAATTCCAGCTGAAAACATTGGATGGAGTACAGAAAATTCCAGCCACACAAACATTTTTGTGATTCCCTTGTTGTTCTTCCTCTTTGGCCCTTTTTGTTCCTATGGTCACAAAGCAATCTGCACAGAAAAATTACACATCTCGTTTCATCACCGAAAGAAGTGAAATAAGAAGTATTAATTATTTTGAAACCTCTGGTGTTTACTTTAATTATCTGCATGATCTCATGCATTACTTGGCATAAGCTTTAATTTAATCGTCTTATTGACTTAAAACGGTTATGAATTAGAGTGCAGGGCAGTTTTGGACAAAATCGTTCAGTAATTTCATCCCTTCCTCGATTTTAAAACTGATGCCGTTGTTCTTGCACTGGAGCTTTGTTATAGCGGAAGTATATCATAGAAATGTGCTTAGCTTTTGGTTCTATTTTATATTTTATGAGCAGTAGGTTTATATGCTTCATGGTACCGATTAGTGGATCGACAGTTGGCAAGGACACATATTCAGCATGGGTTTCGAAAAAGACGGTCATGTGAAACCCAGCTCGCGCTATTCGTCCACGAGACTCAGAGGGCCATAGACACGGGTTCACAGGTAGATGCCGTATTTCTTGACTTCCGCAAGGCGTTCGATACAGTTCCCCACAGTCGTTTAATGAACAAAGTAAGAGCATATGGACTATCAGACCAATTGTGTGATTGGATTGAGGAGTTCCTAGATAACAGGACGCAGCATGTCATTCTCAATGGAGAGAAGTCTTCCGAAGTAAGAGTGATTTCAGGTGTGCCGCAGGGGAGTGTCATAGGACCGTTGCTATTCACAATATACATAAATGACCTTGTGGATGACATCGGAAGTTCACTGAGGCTTTTTGCAGATGATGCTGTGGTGTATCGAGAGGTTGTAACAATGGAAAATTGTACTGAAATGCAGGAGGATCTGCAGCGAATTGACGCATGGTGCAGGGAATGGCAATTGAATCTCAATGTAGACAAGTGTAATGTGCTGCGAATACACAGAAAGATAGATCCTTTATCATTTAGCTACAAAATAGCAGGTCAGCACCTGGAAGCAGTTAATACCATAAATTATCTGGGAGTACGCATTAGGAGTGATTTAAAATGGAATGATCATATAATGTTGATCGTCGGTAAAGCAGATGCCAGACTGAGATTCATTGGAAGAATCCTAAGGAAATGCAATCCGAAAACAAAGGAAGTAGGTTACAGTATGCTTGTTCGCCCACTGCTTGAATACTGCTCAGCAGTGTGGGATCCGTACCAGATAGGGTTGATAGAAGATATAGAGAAGATCCAACGGAGAGGAGCGCGCTTCGTTACAGGATCATTTAGTAATCGCGAAAGCGTTACGGAGATGATAGATAAACTCCAGTGGAAGACTCTGCAGGAGAGACGCTCAGTAGCTCGGTACGGGCTTTTGTCAAAGTTTCGAGAACATACCTTCACCGAAGAGTCAAGCAGTATATTGCTCCCTCCTACGTATATCTCGCGAAGAGACCATGAGGATAAAATCAGAGGATTAGAGCCCACGTAGAGGCATACCGACAATCTTTCTTTCCACGAACAATACGAGACTGGAATAGAAGGGAGAACCGATAGAGGTACTCAAGGTACCCTCCGCCACACACCGTCAGGTGGCTTGCGGAGTATGGATGTAGATGTAGATGTAGAAGTTCACATTCAGAACTGGGTATGGCCGTTTTGTCTGGTAGATTTCAATCACTCCCTTCTGCTTGTAACGTGCATCCAGAAACTGGTTAGATATGGCCATCTCTATTAAATACTGTATCAGGTCTTGTTTTATTGTGATTCAGCGTATGGTTCCATCAGTAAGATGCTGAGTTTTACGTGCTCTTGCTTATCTCCCACGCAGTACACATTTAAAAATGCCTCCTTTAACTTCTCATACAATTGGCATCGGGCAGCGAGTATTTGGTACTGCTTCCTCTCTGAGATGTGCACAAATAACTTTTGTCATATACTCACAGACCATACTCTCGGCACTCCAAATTTTCGGATGGAGACTGTTCGATCGGTCAGGGAATGATGCCTAATTTTGCATAAAAGGAAATTTCTTTCATATCTTGTCTACCTCAATTTCCTGGTGCCTCATGACTGCTGGTAATGATGCCTGTACGGGTAGAGAAGAGTGATTTTACTCGCCACATGTACAGCACACAGATCTTTCCCTTCAAAAAAATGGCTCTGAGCACTATGGGACTCAACTGCTGAGGTCATTAGTCCCCTAGAACTTAGAACTAGTTAAACCTAACTAACCTAAGGACATCACAAACATCCATGCCCGAGGCAGGATTCGAACCTGCGACCGTAGCGGTCTTGCGGTTCCAGACTGCAGCGCCTTTAACCGCACGGCCACTTCGGCCGGCTCTTTCCCTTCTTTTCTCTTTTTCTCCTTGCTAATGATTTGTTCACTATCCTTTCTATTATTCCATGGGCCATTCCTACGTTCTATTTCTCTGTGTATCTCGACCAGCGATTCACAATTTCTGTGATTAATATCCACCCGAATTTCTTTGAACTGAAATTCGAAAATAAGTTTCTTCGTGGTCTTGGTTGGTGTAGTTCTGTTTGAAGACGAGTCATTGTTCATCGACAGGCCTCCCATCGTACTTGTTAAACCTTCAACTTGTTCTATGAGTTTCACAATGCTCTTTTTTATTTGCATCCACATCGTTTTTTAATTTATCAGTTGTTTCTTTTATTTCCTGTCCCGGGTTACCTATTTTGGTGTTGCACTCGCGCATTTGCTCAACGATTTTTTGCGCTCACTTGACTTCCAGCTCTTAAACTCACCTCGATTTTCTTATCTAACTTGGGGACCAGCTCACTGAACTTTTTGGCCTGGTCCATTGTCTTCTGTTCTATTTTTACTAAATTTTCTTGCGTCTTTCTGAACCTTTATTCCATCTTTCTGTGTTGCTGTTTATTTTTCAAAGATACTGTTGTAAAATTTGCTTCAAACTTTTTGTATCGCTGGTTGTTTTCCAAGCCATCTCATTAAGAAAAGATTGAAGATAAAACGGCGACAGTACATGAGGAGCTGGTGCACGATTCGTAACATTGAGTGTTACTTCTTCATGGCCAGTGGCTCTGGTTAACTGTCGCCTACGATATTGCCACGTTTTCCTCACTCGTAGATTCAGTTTTCAACTGATCCCCACAATTCTGTCAGATTCTCAGTTCGGTTTCTATATCACCCGTTCCCTGTAAATTGTTGTTCTGAACTTCACAAGCCTCGCTCTGTCGCATACTATCCTGCTTGAAATCCGTGATTAAATCACAGTCTGTTATTTCTGAATTACCTGATGCCTTCTTTTCTACTTCATTCATGCTAACTAAACTGCCAGCAACAATACACTCTTCAACTGCCACAATATCTCCAACCCCACAGTCGCGCGAGGTAGCCACGGTGTCTCAGGCGACTTGTCACAGCTCGCGCGGCTCCCCCCGTCGGAGGTTCGAGTCCTCCCTTGGGCACGGGTGTGTGTGTTGTCCTTAGCGTAAGGTAGTTTAAGTTAGATAAGGTAGTGCGTAAGCTTAGGGACCGATGACCTCAGCAGTTTGGTCCCATAGAACTTACCACAAATTTCCAAATTTCTAATCTCACATACACAAGAGAACGCAACGAAACCTCTCCAAAATCACAACTACAAATAAATAAAAAACACCAACATTCAGCGTGAGGCATTGGACAATGTCTGCCTTCTACTTACATCATCATCTTGCGGAAAGAAAACATAAATTACAAAACTACCAGTAACTTGATATTAATTTAAAAATATAAGGTTTACTCATTACGGTGTTACAATAATTCTCTTTTCAGCCCTGGAAATTACATGACAAAACAGTTGAAAACGATAAAAATCTAGAAATAAGGCTCATTCATTTCTCGATTTGGCTTCCTTGAGATTACTGCGTATGACAGAACACCGCCACCGCTCGTTAAACCTTGGTCAGGAGTTAGATAAGATCATGTAAATTATTAAACAAAAGTTGTGTTACGAATAATTGTATGAGACATCTGAAGTCAAGCAGGAGTGGCCTAATCATACATGAAATATGGGGCATTATAACTCTCAAAGGTATAATGAGTAGGGTTTGATCTACCTATGGAATGAAACAAGAGGTCAGAAGAGAGTCCTGTTTAATACTAAAATGCATGCACTTCGCTAATGAACACAGAAAGAGTAACACAAGTAACTGGTAGGCATCTGAGATTAGAAATGAACTATATCACAGCAAATAAGAGTACTTTGGCAAAGGTGAATATACTTGGAATAAAGGTGATGATAAGGAGTGAAATTAATTATTTCCATGTATGCTGTCAGATATTGCTGAATTAACTATAAGAATGAAGAATCAGACCCGCAAAGAAACACACGCTGATCAGTTCCCTTGCCTAATCACATATTCATTTGAACTTGCTAAGTGTGTGAAAGCGTTTAAAATATCAAAAGCTAATTCAGATCAATAGACTTCAAAGCGATCTTGAAATATTGTTCGACATACTGTACAGGCTTACTATATCTTCTGCAGTGAGAGGGAGAAAGACTGTGGTGTTACTTGAAAATTTATGTGCAGCTCATCATCTGTGAGCATGGCTCTGTGAACCTGGAATGAAGTTTGCCCTACCGTAATCTAAAAGGTAGTCTTCCCACTCGCCGCTTCTAGTTAGACCATCTCTTTTATCCTCGATTTCCCCTTTTAGCCTACATCTGCCTTAGATTACCAAATGGCAACAGATGTTTTGAGCGCCAACGAAATGAATCTCTCCAAGTGAGCCAGCATCCTACCTTCGATACACAATTTATTTACCGTTAACCAATTCACTGCTGAAGCAGAGAAGCAGCAACAAAATTACTCCCACTCCTAGCCCCTTCTCATGTCTCCGCCAATGAGACTTCGCGCACTTACGCAAGTATGATTCTCATTCTCCCACTACTTTCTTATTTTTATAAACAAATTGCATCAGCTCTTACAAAATTTTAAGCAATAAATTAGATGCTTAGAGGGACACAAAACTCATATCCACCTATTGTTGTTACGTGTCATCTCCTCCCTTAGCAGATCTTGTCTTTCGGAAAGATATCCACTTGACAGTTTTTCTGAATACAGTTTTACAGGCTGCAGAATCTGACTCCCTAATCTCCTGCTATCCATGACAACCTGGTACGGGAAGCTGGGCCAAAACAGTGGGCTCATCCTAGAGCGTTCCTGCCACAGGTTTTGGCTTTCAGTGTGCTAGCACTTTTATGATATGCTTCCTGTTCTTTCTCTGTGGGCCTTTGCGTCCCTACGGTCAGCAAGCAAATTCAACTCGACAGAAAAATTGCACATTTCCCTCGCCTCAAAGAGAAATGAAATAGAAAGTACCAGTTATTTTTAATCCAATGATATTCACTTTAGTTGTCTGCATACTCTCAAGTACATGGCATTACCTGCAATTTAATCATCGTATCGAATTGAATGGCTTATTAATTGGGGTACGGGGCAGTTTTGAAGAATACTGTTCCATAACAATTTAAACAAACGTTCATAGTAAATCAGCCTATTAGTGAAAAAATATCAAAATTCGTACAGTACTTCCTAATATTAGCCTAAATATGTGGATAGAATCATTATATATGGATAGAAGATAGATAGGGGAAGGTAGTAGTTGATAAACAGATAATGAAGATTTAGGATTGAAATTACCTCTATAATAGAAAATCCAAGCATTTTTGGGGCCACTATACCAAGTTTACGTGGCCTCTGGTTGGTAACAATGCAGACAGTCATTACCACAGCGAATTGAGGCCACCATTAGATGGTGCTGACGTAGGCGGCCGTCATACTTTGCTGGTTTGATCTTTCGCCCGCATACATGTTATAGTGGTATTTCACTCTAAGAACCCACACTTGGTGCCAAAAATTGCGAAAGTTAGATCTCTATCCACTGTAGTTTTTCCCAGATTTCTCCATCTTCCCTCTGCCAGTCCACATTAGTTTCTTGGAAATAGACCAGTCAGAAGGCTTCTGAGCCAGCAGACACATATTTCTGTCTCCCAATCGATAGACAGTTTTTTATTGGCCATTATAACGAAATGGCCAATTAATATGTACACCAAAGCTGGACATTTTGTTCTCTGTACTCCACTTGACACCAAAACACAACTTTTATTTGATCTTTGTACCCACTTGGTGCAAGGCACAACTGACCCTCAAATTAACTGCCACAATGTTTATCCCGTGTGTAAACAGTCTATATTACTGTTCTACAACAGTACAAAATAACGTTGCTCATTTTCTGGCACTGTTGAACTAACTTAAAGGTTAAGGTATATCTGCTGACGACAGTTGTTCGATATTTGTGCTAAAGTTAAACAGAAATTTAAACAAACCACTCTGCGATTGAAATCCATGATGAGTCCTCTTCAACCGTAGACGAATGGTTGAGTGTTGGTACTACAAACTGTGCAGTAGTATGAATGAGCGTCGTTTTGGGAAGTAGGGACAGAGGATGGGCAAGTATGTTGCAGTGACGTAAATTTTATGCACGGATTGGGCGCCGGCATAAGCGTGCCAGGCGTAGTGGAATAGCCCCTCTCTGGAACCTTAATCTATACAAGAGAGGGGCCGAGAGCAGTTTGAAGACTGTGTTTTGGCTATTGTGAGTAGCCTTTACTTGTGTGTGTGTGTGTGTGTGTGTGTGTGTGTGTGTGTGTGTGTTATCTTAAATACGAACCTGAGAATGTGAACGGACAACCTAAACGTGCTACTGAGCTGAAAGCCACATCGCTTACGCGAAGTTGAAAAGAGTCTTGTTTGCGTGAAAACCGATCTCACTCATAAGCAAACCAATAATTTCAGGTTCAATAGACTTGGTCAGTGCAAACTGTTTGAAAAACGAAGTAATTGTATATAAGAAACTGTAATGTCGACCTGTATAAGAATAACCTGAAACACACGAAAATTGCTGCACTCACATATTTAATAATTTCAGGTTCAATAGACTTGGTCAGTGCAAACTGTTTGAAAAACGAAGTAATTGTATATAAAAAAACTGTAATGTCGACCTGTATACGAATAACCTGGAACACACGAAAATTGCTGCACTCACATATGGCCCTGGTAAAATAAAGAAACTGACAGAACCTACATTGCTCAAAGGTAAACGAACCAATCACGTATTATGAATCTCACCTGCAAAACGAAGTACTGGCAGAAACAGAAACACAGCAAGACTCCGCAACAGCCAAAAAATACTGCTAAAAACTAATTACAGTTGGCCCAGAGAAAGTGGGTTTATAATCTATACACAGAATGCCAATGAAACACATGACTCATCCTTTAAGCTCTGAAATTTCAGTTAGGAAGCAACTTATCAAAGAAAACAATTATTGACTCTAATGTGAAAATTCATTTAATCTAGTAACTTTCATGGTACAGTACAGTAACTCAGAAGATCAATCAGCTGGATAATTACGAGGGCGAAGTGGACAAGTCTGCAGAAATAAAAATAAACTTTTTACTTCGTCAAATAATATCTTTCTCTTCATTTCAAAAACCTTTTTTATGTCCATATCCTATCCAACCATTGTTTTGAGTCATCGTTCCTCCTCGTAATAAATCTGCAACTCACGTAGTTCCAAAATGGCGTCCATGCATTACACTGTACACCCAACGAACCTCGCTTATTGCACACCCCAGCTTTCTACTTCTGACTGTCAAAGACTCTACGATTCCACAGTGATACCATCTCAGATACAGATACTGTTGCTAACAACTGTTTTTCTGACCACATTTCTTCAAATGCATCATTTTCCTTTAGAAATATTAACACATCCAACAACATCATCAGAAAATAGCAGTCTTACACTATTTTCCGTAAATTGTCACATCCAATGTGAATGTAAGACGACACAGAAACCACGTCCGCGCTGAAGAAAAGGCATGATATCCTGTGTACTCCAGACATGTGGACGCTTAGGTATAGAGGTACGTCTCTTTCTTTTCACGTGGTGACCTTTCTCCATACACGATGTCATAAACGCATATTTGGGCAGTGTCCTCCTAGGCATATCCTTCTGTAAGAAGCCAAAATTCCCAAATTTTAGCTTCGTGGAGATTATGCAGGACGTCTGTTGTGGTAAGCACTATGTTCCTTGAATGAACATGGTCTCGTGTGCTTTCCTTGATGCACATGCTCTCTCTTGGAACGTAACCAGCAATTACTGCAGAATAGACTGTAATGTGTCAATACAGCATTCGTAAATAAATAACAATAACAGAGTGTTGTATCCTTTAGGTGTAGGAGGCGCAGTCCGCAGCTCGTGGTCGTGCGGTAGCGTTATCACTTCCTGCGCCCGGGTTCCCGGGTTCGATTCCCGGTGGGGTCAGGGATTTTCTCTGCCTCGTGATGACTGGGTGTTGTGTGATTTCCTTAGGTTAGTTAGGTTTAAGTAGTTCTAGGGGACTGATGACCATAGCCGTTAAGTCCCATAGTGCTCAGAGTCATTTGAACATTTTTTTTTAATTTTTTTTTTAATTTTTTTTTTTTTTTTTTTTATTAGGAGACGCAGCCATACATAGTAGAACACCTCTGGCAATTCAGGGAAGCACTCAGTCAGGGCTGGAGTCTAGAGGCAAGAACAGCCTTGTGTTAATTTTCGGCACGATTGTGTTCGGGCTGCGAGTGTTAAGGTCGATATTGGCCTCGCCAGAGATACTGGGGCGTCGAGTTGGCGGCGAGTGGCCCTCTGGCGACGGGGAGAGGAGGGTTGGAGAGTACCGAGCGAGAAGGACAGAACGGCAGAGTGTTGGGATCCGTATGGTCCGAATTGTGCATTAATAACTTTGGCGCCCTGTGGTAATGAACTGATGGTGAAACCGAGACGCTTTGGAATTCAACGCCGCTGTGGAAAGATAAACTGTGGGCTCTGCAATTGTATGGACGCAATTTACGGCGAGCTGTGGCCGATGTCGTTTGTGGGTGTTTCGCCACAGCAGATAAACAAGACAGGGTGGGCCCAACCTGAACACGCTGTGCTGTGGCATGTTCGCCCACAATAAGGTTGTCATCATCTTGGAGAAGAAAGCAGAGCAATAAGGTACATGTATTAACGTTCAGTGAGTTGTGCGGTGTTAGTTTACTTAACTGTGTGGAGATTGAGCACTAACAGTCACTTTTCAACGAAATTTACGATTGTGTAAAAGTGTGGCTCATGTCGGATGGGCGTTGTCATAAAGTTATTATATTTCTTATTTGTGAACATAATTTTCTGGTATCAATGGCTGGTTCAAATGGCTCTGAGCACTATGGGACTCAACTGCTAAGGTCATTAGTCCCCTAGAACTTAGAACTAGTTAAACCTAACTAACCTAAGGACATCACAAACACCCATGCCCGAGACAGGATTCGAACCTGCGACCGTAGCGGTCTTGCGGTTCCAGACTGCAGCGCCTTTAACCGCACGGCCACTTCGGCCGGCTCTGTTATCAGGATTGCTCATTGGACAGATTTGAAATTATTAGTTCTGCGCTGCAGTTCAGCGGGTTATAAGTACTGGAATTTGACAAATATGGTAACTGTGAGTTTTGGATATGTTTTTATATCTGCGTGTTAAATGAAAGTGAATTTTGAAGTTTGTAAGGTACCTTTCTACCATGACGATTCTGTAAGTTATTAGTTGGAAGTGTTGTTGTTTGCTGCTGTTATTGGTTGAGAATTTATTACCCGAGTAATCAAAGGAACAGTTATTTAACCAGCCTTTCTATGAAGATTTAATACTTGTTTTTCAGTGAACTATTAGTAATAAATTACGTAAATCAGTGATGTTGTGTAAGCAGTTATTGAAGGCACCCATCTCCGTTAGCCAATCAACCATGGCCGAGGCTACTTGTTAAACTGAGGCAACGCTAATGCTGTTGTTTGTTGTTCTTGTTGAAGTGTCTAGTCACCTTTAAATTAAATACTAATTCCGCACAGCCTCCAGAGCGGTGCAACATAGTTGTGGTCAGACGCCATAAAGGGCGCACACGACATGGTCTTTGTTATGCATCTGCCTTGCGTCATGTCAATAGTACCAACACTATTTCTGCTGTATGTAGTGGTAAGGATATTCATTCAAAGACGTTGAAATTCAATAGTGCCAACGTGAACATCCATTGAGCAAATGCGGCTACAAGTAGGTGCACAGCTGCATTCAGTTCGGCAGCGCAAACAGCGTGACTGAAGCAGGGTCGTACTGAGGTGATCCTGCACCCATGGCAGAACTGCTGAGGCTGTGCTCCCCTGTTTCCTAAGAACTATCTGTCGCCAATTTTTTCTTCACAGTTTCAGCAGTTTCATAATATTGTAAGTAGATTTAATAAAAAAAATGAAGCATCATTGTAAAATATTACTGTTTTATCCACCTGGTAATCGTTCCCTCCGCTCTCCAGGCAGGCCATGCGGACAGACGCTCCGCTAACAGGACGTGGGTTCCAGCTTTATCAACACTGATGTATTTCCGTGTACGGCCTGACCTGTTTGCCACAGAGTGTCACGTCTCCTCCACAGAGTCTGGGGCGCCAACCTAGCCGACAGTCTGTCCAGGTCACGCCATCTCGCAGAGCCACGTATACAGAGTGGTCCATTGATGGTGACCGGGCCAAATATCTCACGAAATAAGAGTCAAATGAAAAAACTACAAAGAACGAAACTTGTACTACACGAATATGTAATAAAAAATGTGGGTTTCAATTTAAAAAAACGTAGTTGATATCCGTTTGACCTATGGCAGCGCCATCTAGCGGGGCAACCATAGCGCCATCTGGTTTCCCCCTTCAAGCTAGACGAGTTTCGTACTTTGTAGTTTTTTCGTTTGATGCTTATTTCGTGAGATATTTGGCCCGGTCACTATCAATGGACCGTCCTGTATATCCATCCGCTTCCGGCTACTGAGGCACCGTCGGACTGTGCGAAGTCAGTTACGCCCTGCACCTGAAGTCTGCAGTACAGGCAGTGCCTCCCGGCCGCATCAGCAATTCAGTTCCAGCGCTACCAGTTGGCAGCACCAGCAGATTCGTCTCAGTACAGCAGTGCGTGAAGCCGTAACATGACGGCAGCACTGGCCCAGTAATAAGCTAGGTCTTCACGCAGCAGCCTATCCACGACTATGGGGTTCGCCATGTAGGCACATCACACACAACGTCACAGGAGAAATCTTTCCGTTGTATGTAGTTGTAAGGATACCCATCTCAAGACACTGAAATTGAATTTCATTTTGTTAATAAAGTTTTTCCTTTAAAAGTGTCTTCGATCAATTCTCATTACGACGATACTTCCATTACTTAAATGAACTACATTTCTCAAACACTATATTTTTAAAAGAGTAAAACCAAATCCATGCCTTGTTGTTTATGGCAACTTCTGTACATTGGTTTCAGTATATTATACAGTAATGAACAGATTTTTATTTACTCGTCTTACGTTACTAATAGTGCATAAATTATTAATTAGAAATAAAAGAAAAAGGTCTATAATTAAGAAGAGCCATAACGTCGTTTTTCAGGAGTTGTATTTTTATTAAAATTTTCCTTTGTATTTCCTTCCACTGAGCGAAGTAAAGTCATTGACTATGTCAATTATGTCAAGTTTAAGAAGTGTGTCGTATTCTGACAAAACGATACCTAAATTTGACTATCTGCTTTAGCCATACTCGACTGTCAGAAGATTTTTGTAATCTTTAATTTGCTGAAGCGAGAACTGAAGAAAAATCAAGACTCGTTCGCAGTATTTGTCGACCTCCAAGAAGTGTTTGCGGAAGTGAAGGAGTACAAGACGTTCGAAATTATGAGAAAAATAACAGGGAAAGAAAATATGTCCTAAAATCAAGAGTTAGCAATAAGATTGGAAGACCTACAACGAAGTGCTTGGATTAAAAATGAGGTAAGTCAGCGATGCTCCCTTTTTCTCAGATTGTTCAGTCTATACATAGAAGAAACAATGACGGAAGTAAAATTAGGTTCAAGAGTGGAACGATATCAATGATAAGATCCCCTGATAACATTGCTATGCTCAATAAGGTGAAGAAGAATTACATCATCTGTTGAATTTAATGAACGTCTAATGAGTACAGAATACGGATTCAGAGAAAACCAGAGAAAGACAAAATCAATGAGAAGCAGCAAAAATGAGAACATCAAAACTGTGGTCACGAAGCAGACAAAGTTAAGGAATTCTGCTACCTTGGAAGCAAAATAACCCATGACGGACGAATCAACGAAGAAATAAAAAGCAATGTAGCACATCAAAGAGAGCATTCCTGGCCAAGAGTAAAACCATACGCCTTAATTTAAGATACTTATGGAGCGCAGGATTGTATGGTGGTGAATCATGGACAATGAGAAAAGAAGAACAGAAGAAAATCGAAGCGTTTGAGATGTGGTACAACAGAAGAATGTTGTATGTTAAGTGGACTGATAAGGTAAGGAACGTGGAAGTTCTCCTCATCACTGGCGAAGAAAGGAACGTATGGAAAACACTGGGTAGAAGGAGGGACAGGATAACAGGACGTGTGTTAAGACATCAGGGAATAACTTTCATGGCAGAGGGTAAAAACTGCAGCGGAGGACAGAGGTTGGATTATATCCAACAAATAATTGAGGACGTATGGTGCAAGAGCTACTCTGAGATGAAGAGGTTTGCGCAGGAGAGGAATTCGTAGCGAGACGCAGCAACGCAGTCAGAAAACTGATGACTAAAAAACTTCGGAAACAAAAGTCTGGTGTCATCTCGATACTTCATTTAGTCCATTTTCTGAAAACCACACGCATCGGCTCACTAATACGACTGTCTAGCAGAAACTGCGCGTCGAAAATGGCTGAAATTTTGGTGAGTGTCTTACTATCCACTCGCAAATTCTCCAACTTTTGTTGGTGAATGCTGCTGTCTTCACGTTGAAGTCGGAAACTTTTCAGACTACGGTCGTGAATAAGAGGCTACGTGATTGCTCTTCATCAGAGCTTTCAACTGAAGTTTGAAAACAGCTATTTTATTAATTTTCACGGCTCTGTCGATATCTATTCTATATTTGAAACCAAAAGAAGCTGCATATATTTTCAAAATAATATAAAAAGCTCTCATCTAGGATGTTTACTGACAGGAATTTGGTGCAAGACAAAATCCTACGTTAAATGTGAGATCTCTATTCCGCTGCACTTACTATTGTATCGAATACTTAGAAGTATCTAGTTCAGTATCCCTCCAGTTCTCGGTCTGCAGAAATTACAAAAAACTGGAAGCCTTCAGTCAAATATCGTATTTGCTGCAGCAGCCGCTCTCTGGGCTTTGTTTGAGATGCTCCAATACCGCAGCGAAGTAGCAGGAAGAACTCAATTGTTGAATAGAAGCGAGTCGTGCAGGCAGCATCTGTGCGAACCAAGCACACTAATGTCACCTAAACAATATAAGCCGTAAGTGTCTGTTCTGCAGTACTCATTTATGTATGAAAAGATACTTGAGAAATGACATTCTGACAACAATGTGCGCTTACAATTGCGAACAGAGGGAAACCATTCTTCTCGTACGCGGAAGACAGGAACACGAGGCGTAGGACAGCCATATACCTCTCCCACTGCACTGTTAACATGTTCCTCTTTCTTGTTTCTCATTTGTGTTCACCTCTTGTGCCCCCTCTGTGTCTGCACTCTTGTCGGGGCTCTATCCCGCCGCCCCGCTATACAACCCTGGACTGAAGACAAATCAGGACGTATCTACAGTCGCCGCCTAGAAGCGCCCAGATGGACATTCCGCTAGTTATTTTGGTCAACGTTCGCCGGATTCAGGACGAGACCTATGTTCGTAGATAGATCAGTACAAGTGAACTTTGAGCTACAATGTCACGCATCATCTTCGCACTTAAGTGACATAATATCAGCTGTCTTTTAATAAATTATTGCGAAGTGTCACTACATCTACATCTATACTCCGCAAACCACCGTGAGGCACATGGCACAGCATGCGTCCCATTGTACCAGTTATTAGCGTTCCTTCCTGTTCCATTCACCTACGTAGCGCGGGAAGAATTATTGTTTGAATGCCTCTATGCGTACAGCAACTAATCTTATCCTCATGATCACTACATGAGCGATAAGTAGAGGGTTGTAATATATTCCCAGAGTAATTATTTAAAGCCGGTACTTGAAACTTTGCGAACAGACTTCCTCGGGAGAGTTTATGTGTATTTTCAAGAGTCTCCCAGTTCCATTGCTTCAGTACCTCTGTGTCACTCTCCCACTGATTAAACACACCTGCGACCATTCGTGCTGCCATTCTCTGTATACGTTCAATATCCCCTGTCAGCCCTGTCTGGTACGGGTCCCATTCAATTGAGCAATATTCTAGATCTAGTCACACGAATGATTTGAGAGCAATCTCCTTTGTAGACTGATTGCATCCCCAGTATTCTACCAAGAAACCTGCTTTACCCGCCACTGAACCTATGTGATCATCCCATTTCATATCCCTACCAACTGTTACGACCAGATATTTGGGTGTGTTGGCTGATTCCAACAGTGACTCATTGCTATTATAGTCATAGTATACCACGTTTCTTCATTGTGTAAAGAGCAAAATTTTACATTTCTGAACATTTAGAGCAAATGGACAATCTCTGCACCACGTTGAAATCGTATCAAGATCTGGTTGAATATTTATGTAGCTTCTTGCACTATTGATAACTTCATTTTATTTGCTCAATGAGAGCAAGTAACACTAGTTGTATCTGGCGTGCCGCTTGCTTATACGGGTGAAACAACATGATTGTGTAAGTTCAACGTAAATTACCTCGGAAATGGCGCAATGTATCAATTTTTTTCTTAAAATTATTTCTCTGCGTAGCCAGCCTACTACACCCTTCTAAGCTTTCCAGTCTGCTTCTGACCACCACGGAGTAGCAGCACGCAGCAAAGTCTCCCCGCAACAGCAACTACTTTCGGTACGAAGGCACTCACTTTCTAACAGTTATGTTTGAAACCAAGTGTGTTTGATGAGTAATTACGACTCTAATTTAGGTGCCAAAAGTCATGGGATACCTCCTAATATCGTGTTGGACCTCACTTTGCCCGGCGTAGTGCAGCAACACGACGTAGCTCGGATTCAAATCGAGGGAGGTGGTACAGTGGTTAGCACACTGGACTCGTATTCGGGAGGACGACGGTTCAAGCCCGCTTCAGGCCATCCCGATTTATGTTTTCCGTGACTTCCCTAAATCGCTTCCGGCAAATTCCGGAGTGGTTCCTCTGAAAGGGCACGGCCGATTTCCTTCCCCATTCTTCCGTAATCCGAAGGGACCGATGACCTCGCTCTTTGGTCCACTCCACAGAATCAACCAACCAACCTGGACTCAACACATCGTTCGAAGTATCCTGCTTCAGTATTGAGCCTTGCTGCCCCTACAGTCATCTGTAATTGCAAAAGTGTTGCCGGTACAGGATTTTGTGCTCCAAACTGACCTCTTGACTATGTCACTGAGCGAGGCGGCGCAGTGGTTAGCACACTGGACTCACATTCTAGAGGGCCGCGCGGAGTAGCCGCGCAATCTTAAGCGGCTTGTCACGGATCGCGCGGCTCTCCGCGTCGGAGGTTCGAGTCCTCCCTCGGGCATGGGTGTGTGTGTTGTCCTTACCGTAAGATAGTTTAAGTTAGATTAAGTAGTGTGCAGCCCTAGGGACCGACGACCTCAGCAGTTTGGTCCCATAGGAATTTACCACAAATTTCCAAATTTCACATTCGAGAGGACGACGATTTAAGTCCGCTTCCGGCTATCCCGATTTAGGTTTACCGTGATTTCCCTAAATCGCTTCAGGAAAATGGCGGGATGGTTCCTTTGAAAGGGCATGGCCGATTTCCTTCCCCATCCTCCCTAGTCCCAGATTCTACTCCGTCTCTAATGAGCTCACTGTCGACGGGACATTAAATGCTAGCCTCCTCGTTTATGTCCCATAAACGTTCGATGGGATTCATGTCGGACGCTCTGGGCGGTCAAATCATTCGTTTGGATTGTCCAGAATGTTCTTAAAACCAATCGCGAACATCTATGGCTCAGCGCATTGCCATTCATAGAAATTCCACTGTTGTTTGCGAACATGAAGTACATGAATGCCTGCAGATGGTCTCCATTCAGCCGGATATAACCATTTCCAGTCAGTGATCGGTTGGAGCGGACAAACCAGCCTATTCCCTGAAAACACAGCCCAAGTCATTATGGAACCAACACAAGCTTGCACAGTGCTTTGTTCACAACTTGGGTCCCTGGCATCGTGGGGTCTGCGCCACAATCGAAACTTATTATCAGTTCTTACTAACTGAAAGCAGGACTTATCTGTCCAGGTCACGGTTTCCCTGTTGTTTAGAGCCAAGCGATATGATCAAGAGCCCAGGTGAGGCGCTGCAGGCGGTGTCGTGCTGTTAGCGAAGGCACTATAGTCGGCCCTCTGCTGCCACAGCCCATTAACGCCATATTTCGCCGCAGTGTCCTAATGGATACGTTCGTCGTACGTCTCACATTGATTTCTGCCGTTATTTCACGGAGTGTTGCTGGTCTGTTATCACTGACAAATTTATGCAAACGCCGCTTCTCTCGGTCGTTAAGTGAAGCACGCCAGCGGCTGTGCTGTCCGTGATGAGAGGTAATGCCTGAAGTTTGGTATTCTCCGTACACTCTTTGTGTGGAGCTCGGAATACTGAGTTCCTATACGATTTCCGAAGCTAGCTCCAACTACTATTCCGTGTTCGAAGTCTTCTAGTTCCCGTCGTGTGATCATAATCGTATTGGAATCACCTGAGTGGAAACGGCAGCTCCGCCAGTGCAGTACCGTTTTATATCTTGTGTACGCGATACTACCGCCATCTGAATGTGTGTACTTCGCTATCCCATAATTTTGTGACCTCAGTATAGATGGGCAGTTTGTACGTCAACCTGGCTGAAGACAATCGCTCATCTCGCTCACGTAAGGGGTAATGAATCAGCAGCAGTGGCAGAGACCAGCCTGTGAGCAGCAGGTGTTGGCGGGACAGAGAGACGCGCCCTGCCTTGCCACCCTTTGTCCTTTTGCTGCGCCCAGCGAGCCCTGACCGCTGGTCGGGGCGGCGCCCCGATAACACAACCACGTGTTGCGCTTCGCCCCCACTGCACACAACGCTCTGAATTTCTCTTAACAACCGTAGCGAGGGAAGATCGAGGCTCGCGCTCTGCCGAAAGGAATA
Organism: Schistocerca serialis cubense; assembly: GCF_023864345.2. Taxonomy (NCBI): domain Eukaryota; kingdom Metazoa; phylum Arthropoda; class Insecta; order Orthoptera; family Acrididae; genus Schistocerca; species Schistocerca serialis. Next base: position 798,106,347 of record NC_064641.1, read on the forward strand.
CTGAATTAGGCGTGTTTCCCATTACGCACTCTATCTCTCTCTCACTCTCTCTCTCTCTCTCTCTCTCTCTCTCTCTCTCTCACACACACACACACACACACACACTCACACACAGAAAACATGTACTGGCACGTCTGCATACAACAGGAGGATACCGAATCAGGCAGAAAGCAAACATTTGTATTCTACAAGCCTTTTACTTTTATCTTCTGCACATCAGCGTCGCATATTGCTACATTCACTGAAGTTCTTTCGCCCACTTTAGTATCTGCACTGGCGTGACAACGCCATAAATCGTCACTGTCGGTACAAATGTAGCGATTCTACCCGTCGCGGCTGGTCGACTATCCGAGGGATGGAACCCCGGAAGAGGGAATGGGCCACTGGATTTTCCATGGAGGTAAGAATAGAGGGAGACGCCGTGACGTCACAGCTGTGAAGCTATGTGAAGCCGAGGGTAGCCATCTCAGTCAGACCAAACATTGCTGCTGTAAGCTTGTGTGCATAGGCTTGTCGCTCGCTTTTGGAAGGATTTTGCGTTATTATGGTGACTTGTGTGGTGTTCGGATGTACGAATCGTTCTGATTGTGATGCGAAATCGAAGGGAATAACATTTCATGTGTAAGTTGTCTCGTTAAGTGTGATTTTACAGCTTCATTGTGAATGAACGTGTGCTACATCGGTACTTGTACTATAGCGTGTTTTTCTCCTGTATGATTTTAATTTCCTAAAAATGAAAGTCGGAAAGCTCTGTGGGAGAATGCCGTGAGGAGGAAGAATTGGCGTGCGTCTAAGTGGAGCACTATATGTTCTCAGCATTTCCGAGAAGAGGACATAGACCGAACTTCCCTTTCAACAGTAAGACTCCGAGAAAATGCTGTACCATCAGTTTTCCCTACACACCCAAAACATTTGCAAAAGGTATGTTAATTCAAAGAATTAAATTCTTAGTTTTCAAGTTCACGTTTCAGTATAATACGTACGTATCGTCGATAATCGAAGTGCTGAGTAACTCACTTTGTCTTCATCATGTACCAAATTAAAAGCTAACACTACATTAACTGCCGTAAAGTATAGGCCTAAACAGGACACTGTGTAGATTTGCCATTCTATGTACCGTATTTCAGTAAATATTGGTGGTAATGAACAGTGTTTCCCATTAGTGTAACGTAACTGAAATGTCCCAGTACGTATTACCAACAAGATGTATTTATGGGGCTTTGGAGGGAGGGTATAGCTAACTTAGTTTTCAGTTTCTATTATTTAGTTTGTGATACACGTTTATTACTGAATTAACAAAACTGTATCGTTTACATTGAAGGCTAGCTATTCGTAATATTACATTAAAAACTATTTTTAATCAGAAGAGACGCGGAATTTCGCCTTTACGAGATTTTATTTTAAACAAAAACTTTGAAACAACCAATCTGATGACGTTACATGCGTATATGGTGCAATTAGCGACTGTAATACACGCAGCGCTGTAGCACACTGGCAATGTTTTGGTCAGAGTGTCATGGCAGCAAGCCACGCCCCCATGGCTTCAAAACGTAGTACGGCTGGGATACGTAGCGCCACCTCCCCTTATTCTTACCTCCATGGGATTTTCCTTTATTGGTTGCCATTGATGGAAATCGGTGAATAAGAACTGAGCGGCGACTGCAGCGTAGCGTTGTTTACTAACTGCCTAGTATCGACCAGGGCGCGTCAGCACTGTGTGTACCCTCCGCCGCTGTGGCCAACCGCACGCCTGTTGCTCTACGAGAGCTGTCCTTCCGCAAAGCTGTCACTGCTGGCAGCCAAGACGCTGGAAGTCGGCACCCGTCTTCTCTATTCATATTGTCGGGTCGCTTGGCTATTTCTATGGCCTCTCTAATATTCCTCCTCAAAGTAAAGGACTGTTTCGCCAGTACGCGAGCCTCTCGAAATTCGATCTTCGTCCTGCACTGTTCCTGATGTTCTACCACCGCAGATTCGTTGTATTGTTTGAGACGCATACACATCTCGTGTTCAGTTAACCTTGTGCTTGTTGGACGCCCAGTCTCACCTACATACAACAGTCCACATTCGCTCCCGATTTCATAAACTCTGGCGGCATGAAACTTGTCAATTGTATCTTTCGTCGAGCCCAGAAACTCTTTTATTTTGTTGTTGCTACGAAAAATCGGCTTAATACCTGCCCGACGGAGAATTTTGCCCAGACGTTCAGTAACCCCTCGTATGTATGGTGGCAGGACGCTGTTCTGTGCTTCGTTCTGCATTTCCCTGTTGTCCTCCTCCTTTGGCGCCACGGTTTTGTGTAGCATCCTCATGTCGTAGCCATTAGCTTCAAAAATGGACCTGAGGTTCTGTAGTTCAGCTTTAAGACTGTGTTCATCGCTTCTCTTGTAGGCTCTCTTAGTTAAAGTTTGCAGGGACGATTTCTTTTGCGTAGGATGGTTACTTAAAAATTGTAAGTAGGCTGTTTAGGTTTTCTTATTGGTAACGCCACGTAGCGCTCTGTATGAAAATCAGTGGCTGTGCTGTGTGCAGTCTGTGGCTAGTTTGCATTGTTGTCTGCCATTGTAGTGTTGGGCAGCTGGATGTGAACAGTGCTAGCGTTGCGCAGTGGGAGGTGAGCCGCTAGCAGTGGCGGATGTGGGGAGAGAAATGGCGGAGTTTTGAAATTTGTAAGGCTGGATGTCATGAACTACTACGTATATTATGATTTTTCAACACTATTAAGGTAAATACATTGTTTGTTCTCTATCAAAATCTTTCATTTGCTAACTATGCCTATCAGTAGTTAGTGCCTTCAGTAGTCACAATATTTTATTTAGCTGGCAGTATTGGCGCTCGCTGTATTGCAGTAGTTCGAGTAACGAAGATTTTTTTGAGGTAAGTGATTTGTGAAAGGTATAGTTTAATGTTAGTCAGGGCCATTCTTTTGTAGGGATTATTGAAAGTCAGATTGCGTTGCGCTAAAAATATTGTGTGTCAGTTTAGTGTTGATCAGAATAGGTAAAGAGCTAAATGTCTGGGTACGTTCAGTTTTACTCAGCTGTTTGAAAATCAAATAATGTAAGCGATTTATCAGCACAGTAATTCAATAATTTTTCTAAGGGGACGTTTCATATGTCGACCCTTAGCCGAGGATACCTCACTGGAATCTTCTGATTTTTCTTGTAATTTGTGTAATTACTGTAGCTATTGTTCATTGCTAGCGCGTAATTATAGAGACAATTTCCTTTGTAGCTGTAGTTTTTCGTTATTGTACAGTAAAACAGTTGCGGCATGCATGTAGATTTGCACCAAGTATTTCGCAGCTGCGCTTGCAATTAACTAGATATTATTTTCAGTGCTATGCTAATGTGTTTTTTTAGTTTGCTCTTCAAATTTTGCTTTTCTGTGTTATCGTGTGAAATATTGTGACAATAATGACTTGTGAAAAACGTAATACTAGGCTCCAAAGTAAACTGAGAAATGACAGTGAAGACGCAAGCAGTGTGTTAGCGCCACCGAGTAATGAATTAACTAATGTTCAAAGTAGTAATTTGGTAACTGTGCATAGGGAAATGAAGTGGGCTGCAAATAATGGTGTAGACAGTGAAACAAGTAGTGGACAGAGAAGCATTATCGATCGATCGGTCGGCAACAGCTCGCCTCAGGAATCCGAAATGACAGAACACAATATTGCAAATACTGTAGACTCAGGTTTTGGGTCCTCACCGTTTTCTCAAATGAGTCAAGACAAATTTTCTGCTTGTCAAAATGTGAATGTTGCCGGTGAAAATGCACTGCCAAAAAGCATAGAGAAACAGATTCCAGACACTACTACATTACTATTGCAATTAATGCAACAAATGGAACAAAATCAGAAACAAACAGAGCAAAAGCTTCAAAAGTTAGACACAATGGAACAAAATCAGAGACAAACACAGCAAAAGCTTCAACAGTTAGACACAATGGAACAAAATCTTTGGAAGTTAGACACCACACCTGAACAAACACGTGAAGATTTAACTACTGAGTTACATAACATTGAATCGAAATGTCAAAAAGTCTGTAATGACGTAAGAACACAAATTTGTGAGCATTTTCAACCTATATTTTCGCGGCATGTAAATGCACTACAGAATCACGAAGCATCCATAAAAGAACTGCAAACTAGTGTTCATGAAAATCATGAGACCTTGCAAGATAAAATTGACTCAGTTGCATCTACCGATTCGGTTACACAACTTGCAAAAACTCAGGAAAACTTAAAGGACACAGTACATACTCTGAAAATTGGTTCAGAAAGACACATGGAGGAAATTAGTTCATTATCAGAGAAAGTAGTTGAACTTTCAGATCAGCTAAATAATTTATCTACGAAGGTAGATGATAATCTGAATGACACAAAACCGGTAGTCTTTATTGACACAGAAGAGTGTGAACAAGTTAGGAAATTCAAACAAAATCAGAATCAAATTAATACGCAACACCAAAGAGAAATCCGGGAAGTGCAAGATCAGCTGACACAGGTAATACAAGAATTACGTATTTCAGAGGATACTCGCGCTCCAATACGGGAAGAGGGACATAGACATACGGAACAGCCACTAAATAATAACACAGGGCACTTCGGAAATTATGAAAGAAATTGGCAAGGTACACCGAATTTTGAGATGGAACCGCCGAAACGACGTAACAATGACCGACATGCGACTCGCCGACATGATGATTTTGACTATAAGCTGTTCATTACTACACGTAAATTCAAAACATTTAAGAATTCTGGCAACGACATTCATCCACAAGCATGGCTTCATCAATTCTCTCATTGTTTTCCTCCCAACTGGCCATTGGAGCACAGATTAGAATTTATGTGTGGCTATTTAGAGAATGAACCAGCTGTAAGAATGCGATCGGTCATTCACGATTGCCACAGTGAAGGAGAATTTTATCATGCCTTCCTCTCAGCATATTGGTCTCAAGCTACACAAGACCGAGTAAAATATAGCATCATAATGATGAAACATTTCGAACAATCTGAATTTTCCAATCTTGTGAAATATTTTGAAGACATGTTGCACAAAGAATCAGTACCTGTCAAACCCATACAGCCCCTCAGAACTCATCCGCATTTGATTAATCAAATTGCCTGAACATTTACGACATATTATATTGGCAGGACGTTGCAAAGACGACATTGAAGCTTTTCAGGGACTCTTACAAGAATTAGAAATTCACACTGACAATCACGGAACGCGAAAACAGGAACACAACAATTACAGGTCACATCCGTCGCAATTCCGCGATGAAAGACATAATAACTGGACACGACAAGACTATTCTCACAAAACAACTCGTGACCAAAACAGACACCACCCGTATGGCAACCGTTGGCAGAATAAAAGTTACAGAGAAAGATCGCACTTCTGTAGTAATGAATACGACAGAGATAACCATAGAAACAGACAATATGGGAACGAAAACAATTATTATCACGGGAGACAGAATAACTTCAGACCCAACGGTCCACTGTGCAGTGATAATTCGAGGAGAAATTCTCCATCACTTAACCGACAAGAAAGAAACTACAGGAACTACCGACATGACGACAGACGGTATAATCATAACGACAGACCTGAATTTCATCAGAACTGGCGGGATTCTAACAGGGCTCGGACCTTTTGGCAAGGTGAATTTGTAGAAGGTAGGTCTCCTAATCCCAATAACGACGCACGCCAACAAAGAGATAGCAAATGACTCGCACCGCAGGCAGCCACGTGCGCCGGCTGGCTCAGAGAAAAATAACACAGACGCTAACCTAAGAGAAAAATTCCAGTGTTCTTTACAGACGTATACCACATGATAATTGCGTTGATGTTGAAACTCTGCGTACTAGAAAGGGTAAAGGATTGCACCACATTTCACATATAAAACCGTTTATTGAATGATAATCTGCTTTTTAACTTAGTGTTTGCTATAAAAATTTTCACTTCACTGGTACTCTTTGACACACTTACAAACTGTTAACATGCAACTATGTTTTAAAGTTAACTATCCAGTTGAGAACCTAGGGAACTTAGACAAGTAATTACGAACGCATTTTTATAGTGAACAGATGACACAGTGTTGTTATTTGTACATTCTTCCTTGTTAGTTGCACGATTACATAACGAATATACAGCTTACATACTTAGAACAAATACTGGTAATGAGATTTTAATGCCACATTTTGGTTTACTTGAAAAGACATTCTTTATTTGAAGTACTTTATGTGAGATTACCGATGACTTAGTATTTGGTTTCTTTGACAGCTACACGATTATATCACGATGCTACCAACGTGTGACACAATTTACATTGTTGCTTTTGTGCTGTATCTGCTTTATATCTGCACAGTTTTTCTGAATCCTTCTGGAAAGTAAAACATGTTTTAGTAGTAACTTTGTGGTATAGCTACAATGAGACAGCCTTTTTCGTAGCACGACAATACATTACAGTATTCTTGATCACCATAATGTACGTAATAACTACGATATCTATATGCATAGCATTTCACTTTTGTTTATTACGAGTTAAGTACATTGACTTCTACAGAACTTTGCTTACGGACGACGATAATTACTACACTTAGCACATGTTTACCGTTAAGTAGTGACAAAGATTATCTTACAACAAGACGCACAGTTTAGCGCTACAGTACACGTATTTGAGTGATTGATTTTGTACTTAAATCATTTATTTTTAAAGATTTTTGAATTACAATGATACAAAGGTTTTCTGTGATACATTTCATTCCATTGCTGTAATCTGTAACACCTGAGGGTATAATTACATTAATCCTTAGGGGGGTACACACTTATTTTGTGTACCATGTGTTTGGCAAGCACAAGGAGCCCCAGCTAATACGGTATTTGCTTATACAACTTTACACATCGGTACCATATTTCTCCAACACAGAATTACACAACTACCTGATTATTTAACAGAGAAACAAACTTTTTTTTTACTATGTCAGTGACACATGTTTACGCAATTACATAGTTGGATAACTTCACACTTATGAAATTGTATTTTGTCTGTACTTTGTGAACTGTTCATATTTTTTCGGAACCATTGTGATACTATGAGAGCTTTGAATGATGTATTTGGTATGGTATCATGATTTTTAAAGTACGTTTGAGGTAGATGACACTAGGTTTTGACATTATTGCAGAAAGCTACGACGTTTTTGAGATTTGACTGAGGTGTTATGACGTTATTTTTACGATGACGAGGTGTATCATGCTGTTGATGCATATTTATGATCAATAAGCTGAAACTATATGAGGAATATGATTATGCTACGTATTTACTATGATGAAATATTGAAGAAGTGTCGACGAATATGTATATGTGTAATAAGGTAAGGAATAATGAGTAGTGGTTAGGGACTCTGACTTGTGAAAAAGGATGTTGGATACTAAGAATTGTACTTTAAGAGTTATGAAATGTGTGTAAATGCGTGAATGTATCACAATGCCGGCGAAAATTTAATGGAAACGGTTATATTTATAGGATTTTGTTTCTACACTTTTGTAACGCAAATTCTGGACCTGTGAAATTTTTTATATGCGACTGTCACTGTAGTGCAAACTGCTGTCGTAAATATTTCGGTTTCAAAATGTCTGCTGCGGCAGGCAAAAGAGGGCAACCGATAGTTACACCACCCGTCTCCTCATAAAAACATTATGCTGTTGTTGTTTATTTAATCTTTTTGTCATGGTCACCTCTCCCTTGGCAGCCCCAGAGATCTGAATGGGCGACTACTCTGTAATCTTTTGCCAATGGAGAGTTCACTTTCTCAACTACAGGCCACATGTACTGTGGATACACATAATTATTCTTTAATGCAGTGATTTCCATTGCCTTCTGCCATTGATGATTGCTAGTTCTTCCGTCTTTATGGGCAGTTTCCCACTCTAAGGGCAAGAGAGTGCGCTGATCCTCTATTCGCTCCTCCGCCCCCTTCTGCCGTTGGCAGAATGAGGTTGACTTTTTGTACGGTAAGTCTTCGGCCACCAAGGCTGATGACTTTTATTCAAAGTTCAAGGAGTGGCGGGGTTTTGACCCGGAAACAAAGACGTTTCGATTACTAATCAAAGACGCTAACCCTACGCTACAGGTGCAACTTAAGTAAATGTAATTAATCCACGAAGGAAATGGCTTACAAGGCATTTGTTCGACTGATCATTGAATGTTGTTCACAATCTGAGATCGTTACCAGGTAGAACTTGCAGATGACATAGAGTGCTGTAGCCAGAGAGCGTCAACTTTGATGAAAATCTCACTGCTTCTGAATAAGACGAATATAGGTTTCCCCGTAGGATGGATGCATGTGTTCTAGGGCAGCAAATGTGCAATGGGTGTGGGGTGGTTCTTTTGTTGGGGGGTGGGGGGGGGGGACGGTTCTAGGCGCTTGAGTCCGGAACCGTACCGCTGCTACGGTCGCATGTTCGAATCCTGCCTCGGGCATGGATGTGTGTGATGTCCTTAGGTTAATTAGGTTTAAGTAATTCAAAGTCTAGGGAACTGATGACCTCAGATGTTAAGTTACATAGTGCTTACAACCATTTGGGGGGAGGGGGGAGTGAGGGAAGGAACCAAACAACGAGGTCATCGGTCTCATCGGATGAGGGAAGGACGGGGAAGGAAGTCGGCCGTTCCCTTTCAAAGGAACCATCCTGGCATTTGCCTGGAGCGATTTATGGAAATCACGGAAAACCTAAATCAGGATGGCCGGACGCGGGACTGAATCGTCGTTCTCTCGAATGCTAGTTCAGTGTGCTAACCACTGCGCCGCCTCGCTCGGTCACGCGCTATGAAATTAACATCGAATAGTTAATAGGAAAATATACTACTTAACTCTGGTAACGCTGTTTACAGCAGTTGTAGAATGCAGGTTTAGCCTATGTGCCCTGTCTTCAGTTTCATGAGCAAATGGTTCAAATGGCTCTGAGCACTATGGGACTTAACTTCTGAGGTCATCAGTCCCCTAGAACTTAGAACTACTTAAATCTAACTAACCTAATCACGTCACACACATTCATGCCCGAGAAGGATTCGAACCTGCGAACGTACCGGTCGCGCGGTTCCAGATTGAAGCGCCTAGAACCGCTCAACCACACTGGCCGGCATCTAAGAAATGTGTAAAACTTATTTTGTTATTGAAATATGTACATCTCAGTGCAAGACAACAGAACTATATGCAAATTTAAATTTGAAAGGAAATATGTGTAGTTCATACTAGATGATGCGAAATCCAGACTAGCCACTACGTCAAACAATTCGTCAGCGAGGAAACAATCCATATTCAGTCAGTTCTCCATACCCTTTCTGACTGTAAAACAAATGACGCAGATTGAAATGTTGGCCCTGAATGTGGCTAATCTTTATCTTAGTCTTGTAAACAACCACTGTACCAAAACTGTTATTTTAATTACACAGTAAATAAGCATAAAAATTAACGCATCTGACTTTCTGACTGCCTGAAAATTCACAAGATAGCACTTTATTGAAATCATTTATTAGTATTAAGAGTCAGAACGGATACTGATTTTATTTTCACAAAAAAAAAAAAAAAAAAAAAAAAAAAACGTCTGGCAATCACTGTGTCTTATAATGGACATAAACTTTGATGGTAATTAAATTCATTGGCATACATTTGTGTGCGGAACACTCGTTTGCTGTGCAACTTGTTGCTGTTAGGAATAATGATGTGACTGTCAAAATTCTAATTTCATTTGTCATACTTGCAATGTGCAATGCAAGATGACATGTTACAATTTTCATAAGAACTTCTCAGTACAACTCGTGATGTGCAATGCTAGTATGCAAACACAGTGATGAAAGTAAATGAAAATGGGGAACTAATCCTGAAAACTGATAAATGAGAAAAGGCCTCTAACTTAAACAATGCTTCATTGATCCATGACAACAACATTCTAGTTAGCAAAATATTTCTTAATAACTTTCCTGTGTACAACTACTTTCCTTGACACTTGTTTCAACTATAAGACAGAACATGTGTTGCATTATAAGTGTTTAAAGTAAACTTCGACGATGTCCGATATTCTAACAATAACAACAGTGCATTACCTTAAAAATTTGTTTTTTGACATTCTTCCATTAATATAATCTCATATCCTTTCCTCGAAAAATTTTGGTACAAGATCATTTCTAAATAATGCTGCCTCAACTACACAGTAGGCCATCTTCCATCCCTTTCAGGCCAAGTACATAATCATACTGTCCAACAAACACTGCTACTCTTGACATAAAGTAACCTCTCTGACCAACATATCTAGTGTGTAAAGTATAACATTGCAGAGGTGAGCACAATTATCAAATTTGCGACTTCGTTCATGTCTATGACCAAAACTACCTGAAATTCGGAATGGGAAATAGGACAGCCCCCTTTCACAATCCCTCCCCTATTAAACAAGAATTCTGCAGAACGGTCTCTTCTGATACAACAACAGGATACACTCAACAAATTTTCAAATAGAAACACTCACGAAAGCTTAGTTCAAAATGTATGGTTACAAATACCTGGGGTGGGTGACAATGTTTACAAAATACAAATATCGTACATAAGTTGAAATACAAGTAACAGTATATATATGCAAACCAGTGTGCAAAGCTTCCAATAATGTCATTTTACATATTTGTCATGACACAAAGGACATGGCATATCGATATACTTACTGTGGTATATCAGTAATCTCGTTCATCAAATACAGTAGAGTATACATACACAGTTTTACAATAAAGCGTAAAGCATTACAAAGTCATTGCAATTACCTGTTTAGATGCTTAAAAGAAACCTGTAAGTACGAGTTAGTGTTCTTATTAATTCAGGTGAAGTAAGAAAGATACACCCATTTCATGTTACATGGTACAAAACTTTACAAAGCATTCAAATTTGTTAGTTCAGATGTTTAAGATAATCGTATGAAGACAAGTCAATATACTTGTGAGTCCAAATAACTCAAGAGAGGTACACACGTTTACAGTATGATACAAAAACGTATACAATTGTCTATTCAAAATTACTAGAAGAGTATGAGGACAATGTCATGCAATGGAAGGAAAAAACGTCACAGCAAAATGTCACACACATCACTGTTTTGTCACATGCACACTTATCACAACTGTGCCAACATGATAGCATGAACACATTCCTGGGGCAGACTCAGGAAGCATTGTACTTTGCCTTCAGTTTCTCCACTGACAACTGCCAGAGCTCAAAATAAATTCCTGGGGCAGACTCAGGAAGCATTGCTTTCAGTTTCTCCACTGACAACTGCCAGAGCTCAAAATAAATATGTTTTCCAGGCAGACTCAGGGAGGATGAAGTATCTTGTGGTAACCTTTACTCACAACCCACAGAGCTCAAAATAAGTTCGTTGTCTAGGCAGCCTCAGGAAGGGAGAAGTGTCCTGTCACAACTTCCACTGACAATCCAGAATTTGAATGGCTACAATCATTGCTGTAGAATTGTCATAATGAGCAGTGTTTCAATTCGTCCCTCTTTCATAAGCTAAGACATGATGTGACATTCAGTGTCACAGAAAACTGCATGAAGCCATTCAGCATAATCTTTCCATTAAGATTAGTGTGTCTGTGTTAACCAAGATGATCTCCCCAGTGTGTCCAGAATATATGAAACAAAGTTACAAAGCAGTTATATAAGAATTTAGATACATTTTATTGGTAAAATGATCTCCGTCCAGAAGATATGGTAATTTCCTACCCATGTGCCTTATTCAATATCCTTATCTAATATATACAATAAAATGATTATATTATAACCATGGTATTATATGAAATGAATATAAAACCTATGAGTAAAATTCTGACGGCATTTTAACCACATTGTTTATAGAAGTATACAATTGATCATCATTTTGGTATCAATCATAAATATTAAGTATTCATCTTTATTCTTAAACTACATAACATAAATAAAAGGATTTAGATCCAGCTTTCTGTTTACAGCCATGCATCTGTCTGGCTTGAATGCTATCTACCACGTATACCATATATTCCAACATTACCCATTATCATTGTGATCACCAGAAAGATATAGTTGTTGTGTACATATTCTTAGAATAGTAAACCTCATTAGTGTACTATTATTGTGGAGCAAAATCTTAGATGTAACAACATCTTAGCATTTGTCAAATTCACTGGTATCATTGTGACTACAAGATCGTCTACATTCCTGGTTATCAAAGAGTAACATGTTAATTACATTTTCAGTAACAAGCTGCATGTTCCTGAAAATTCAAAGATTAGGTGTCAATCACAAAGTAGCTCTATTATGTGTTGAGAAAATTCCTCACAAAGACGTATACACAGAGCACAATTCTGAAAGAAAATGTTCATGTTAAATGCATTTCAGTTCTTGTTTCCACTGCTACACACTGTACCTCTAAAGTTACTAATAAACCACGCACAATATCACTACTGAGACAAAAACCATATCCCTCATTGGATACTTGAAATAGCAATCCATAAAAATATCCACATAGATCATCACTGCTGAAATAACGTATCTTCTACACCTATTGGCTTCAATTGTTCTTAAAAGAAAAATCTTCACCTAGATACACATCATTATTCAATTCATATTATTCCTTCACTGCTACTCAGCAGAAGTACCATGTACATTGTGGTGTAATATCAACATCTTATTTCATCACACAAATACAGCTACATTATGAGCATGTCATTTCTTACCTTTTGGTCCTAGTACTTTTTTTTTACATAAATGTTACACTTTACTCTTTCTCTATCATTCTTTACACTGTGTCCAGTTGATCACAATATACATATGTAACTGGAATTGTCAGTTAATATCTCTGTGTTACCAGTAGTCAATACCTGATGACTGTTAGTTTCATATAACTATTTTCAAACATATCAAAACAGCATCAGTGCATTAGACTTGTGAAATATCATTCACAAATTACCAAAAGTTTATAGCAAATTACATGTATCACCAGTTAAAAAAATAATTTCTTGCAGTGGAAGGTCAGCCAGTCTTAAAACTTTGGTCACTATGCTTACAGTACGATCATAGGAGAGAGTCATTTACATTTATCACCAAAACAGGACAGTAGAAGAAGTTGAGTGCACCATAAATTAAAATAAGGAATGGTAACACCCAGCTCATGGAGGCATCAGTCGCCAGCTGCTGTACCTATCATTGAGAGAATGACTCTCTACCGACTTCACTCTTTTTTCAACAACATGAAGTGAACTGTGTTGTAAGAACTCACGGCATGTTGAATGACATCTTGAGCTAACATGAACTGGATCTTCTTCTTTAGCTTTATTCATCTGTAGAATCTCTCTTCACAAGGATATAGGACACGTCAATATATTTACAAATTTAGATCAATTTAAAATAAGGTAATTTGTATACACATATATTTACAGACTTCTAGTTAGAGACAATCATTAGATTTACTCCTAGTATACATTTTTTTTACAAATAACTTATTAAATAATGTAACGCCACATTGTTCACTCAGATCTCACTATCAGTCACTGCACACACTATAGACACATTGTTTCATAATACTTCTTTCACTACACACACACACACACACACACACACACACACACACACACACACACACACACACACACACTGGTGATCTCTGGGCCATTCGCTGTACCGCAACTTCCCATTTGCTATCCTGAAAAGCTGAGTCAGCATCCCTCCATAATGAGTGAGATGTTGAGCTCAGAAAGAGGAAGAGGTGTTAGTATTGTGCTATGCATAGCTTGGGAGTAAGTATTTCTAGAAAGGAAAAAAAGAAGGAAAAAAACATAAAGTGTATGTATTATGTGGAATGTTGGATATTTTATAATCAGTATTATTATTATTTATTTGTATAACATTTTTTATCAAACCCCTACTCTGTTTTAGCTATGTAATCCTTCAATGTATAAAACGCATTGCATAACAGGTACTTATTAGCTGCTTTTTTAAATAAGTGTATTTTTGCAATTTCTTTAATCTTTTTTGGTAAGTTATTGTACAGATTTATTCCTTGGTACAAAATGCTGTTTTAAGTTTTATGTTTATTTTTTCTTGTGAATTTATGTTGAGTCTCTCTCTTGTTTCATGGTCATGGACAGAGCTGTTTGTGCATTAATTACCAATATTATTTTTGATGTGTCGACTCACTGCTAAATGTATTCACATGGAGCAGTTAAAATCCCCAGTGTTCTGAACAGATCTTTACAATGAGCTCTACTAGTATTTTTGGTTATTACTCTCGTGGCTCTTTTCTAAAGTTTGAAAATTGTGTTCATATTTTGCGCATTTGTTCCCCAAAAAAGAATGCCATAGCTAAGAATTTAGTGTACATATGAATAATATGTAACTAAAAGACATTGCACATTACAAACTGATGATAGGATTCTAAGGGCATTACATGCAGATGACATTCTGTTTGCAAGTACTTTTGTGTGTTCACACCACTTCAACTGAGAGTCAATATTCATTCTTAGAAATTTTGCATTTGTTACACAGTCTATAGAGTTGCCATCTACATTTAATTTAGCATTGTCATTTTTCCTCTTGAAACTGAAATTCATGGGATTAATTTTCTTTATGTTCAATGTCACTTTATTACTTATTGACCAATCATAAACTTCCTTGATAGTTTCATTTGCTTCCTCGACAAGGAGTTCTCTTGTTTTCTGAGTGACTATATAATATTGCTGTCATCAGCGAAGAGGATTTTTTTCACCATGAGTAACACTACTGGGAAAGTCACTGATGTATATCAGGAAAAGTATTGTTCCTAATACGCTACCTTTGCAGAACCCTTATATTAATATATTTTGGTTCTGGTAAGTGTTTTACTAAATGTCTAGATCTATTTGAAGTATGTCTTATCTCTACTTCATGTACCCTATCTGTTAGGTATGATCGAAACCAGTCATTAGTTACCCCTCTTATTTCTAATGCTTCTAATTTATTTAATAGAATCTTGTGGTCGACAGTATCAAACGCCTTAGAAAGATCCAAAAATATGCCTGTGACACACTCATCTTCATCAAGAGCATCAAGTACAACTTCTGTGAATTCTACTGTGGCTGACACAGTATTTTTGTCACTTCGGAAACCAAACTGTGATTTGTGTAAAAGGTTGTATTTATTAAGGTAATTCATTTATCTGTCTTTCTTAATTGCTTCTATTATTTTTGAGAATGCTGACAGCAGGAAAATGGGCTGGTAATTTTCTATGTCTTCTGCATTACCTTTCTTAAGCAAAGGTACAACTCTTGCCTGTTTTAACTGCTCTGGAAATGTCCCTGATGTAAATGATTCATTTATTATATTTGTTAAGGGGCTATGTATAATCCCTATGCATTGTTTCAGTACACATATCGGTACTTAATGTAAGCCTTCTGACTTTTTATTTTTTAGTTTTTGGGCTGTTTTACTGACTTCATTCTCTGTGGTTGGAAGTAACATAATTGTATTTAGTGCAACATTATTTATAGGTGTTATATTTGTTTGGAGGAGTTTTTGCTGTAACTTCTGTGCAATACTCGAAGAATGCTCATTTACGCAGTTTATTCTTTTCCTGTATACCAATGGAATAGCATAAGGTGTAACAAAAACTTTCTATGTTCCTTGAATTTACATTTATAAAGAAAATTTGTTGTGGTAACCGGTTTATTGACAAAAAACTCAGAAGTTAATTATAAGATATCGAATAACTCTTACCGATCTACTTCAGATGTATACTCTACACTGTCTATTTTATCATGTATGGTCTCAGAGATATCGGAAGACTGCTCTATTTCCTGAGAAGTACATTGTTTATGACCAATAGCTTCACTGGAATGTTTCGATTTTGACAAAGATAAAAATTTCAAACCAGCTGATGTCTTCTTCCTCCTTTGGAATCCAATCATCGAATTGTAGAAAGGTTAACTTGCCTTCGACTTCAGCTTTTGCCATAGCATCATTAAAGTTTAGAATAACTTTGTATTCAGTCAAGAAATGAACATCTAGTAACATTTGTGTAGTAAGAAGTCTGAACCTCTACATTTTTACGAGTAATAACTCCCTTAAATTTGCTTTGTTCCAACGGAAAAGTTGAACAAATAGTTGACCGCCGACATCTGATGACAGATGCTACACTGATAGACGAAATAGGACTATCCGAGTCTAATATCGCTGACAAAGAAACTTTTCTGACAGAAATTGGTTGGATTAAGATGCTCTGATTGTCTACCTTCTCTACCAACAAGGCATCTCTTACATCACTAAACTGGAGGAAGTTTATTCACCTCCCCTCTAAATCCAGGTCACAAAATGATTTTCCTAGGAAAGCGTCACGAAAATCCACTGCAATATCATTAGTTATGTTCCCTACTGCTTGTCGATGTACATGTGTTTTACATTCTCTATCAGCATCTGACGAAGGCATGTAATTAGTTTCCCAGTCACAAACATTGACTTCCCTTAAGTTTACTGCTTGGTCCTCAACAATCTCTATATTAACAAGATTATGGTCAGTTTCACCTCACATCTGTTCCTCATCTTCGTTACCAATAGACTCACACTACTCATTATGTTCACTAATGGGTTCACAATGTAAAGGCATGAATGGAGGAATTCTCTGTCTCAAAACGAGACATTTGCTGCATGTGGCTTATTTCTTACAGGATATTATCAAGTTGAACACTTTGCTCTATCTCTTTAGTTCCCTCCTTTAAATCGGCGAAAAGTTCCTCTCCAACTTTTTTATTGATCTGTTCCAGACTGGTAGTAAAATCCACTAACTTTTCGTCCAGTCTTCTGTCACATTCATCAAATTTGCTTTATAGTGCTCTACTTCACAAATTTTCAGTCCCGTTCTTTATTGTGCTCGGACAACACCTTTAGAATACTTCGCAAAAAATCATTGTTCCCATCTTTGGCATTACCGCAGGCAGGGGTAGATACATGCTCAGCCTGGTCAACAGTTGTGGATGCAAAACCTGAATCTTTAATTATAGAACCTGACTTTTGTGACAAATTACATCCTACAGTCTCAGTCTCCAAAGCAGAATTCCCAATGGCAGTCTGTTGTTCCATGTTTGATATCAAAAAGTTATCTTGATTAGTTCTGTTAGGCATTGTCCTATTTATCTCAGTTAAACCAGTATGGTGGGAGGTCCCTGTTAGATTGTCCCTTCTCTGTCTACAGAATTACCAAAAGTAACATCAGCTGCATCTCTAGCATTTGTTCTAGCTCTGGTACCTTTTGATGTTTTCATGAAATTACAGCAACGTACCAAAGAAAAAGGAAATTTCTCACACACAAATCAACACTTCACTGATAACTAGTAAAATCCCTTTCTATAAATG
The DNA here is from genome assembly GCF_023864345.2 of Schistocerca serialis cubense. NCBI lineage: Eukaryota > Metazoa > Arthropoda > Insecta > Orthoptera > Acrididae > Schistocerca > Schistocerca serialis. The sequence goes on from NC_064641.1 coordinate 798,123,748, forward strand.
TTAATGATAGCAGAAAAGTATTTAAACTACCACTGACAGAAATCACTGAATAAATGTAAATCCAAGCTTCCAGTAACATCACTGTGTAATGAAATACCTACACTTCAATAAAGGGCACAACGTAGCATATACCAGAAAAAATCACTGCTATCAATCCATACAACACTTCAAGATTCAGTAAACAAGAATACTTTTAGCTGTCAGTATATCATTAGCAATAAGAAACTTCAATACCAAAATCACTTATCCTGTGCGCAGTATCCACCACAAGAGCATAAAATGAAAAAAATCTCAGTTGAAGTACACTCTATACAACACCTGCCACAAATCGGTATTTAGAAATGGAGAAAATACACAAAACTCTATTCCTGCTCAAACGAACTTTAACCATTCTACAGAAAATTTATCCCTAGTGTTACCTGCTAATAAATATGTAAAACAAACTGTGTTGCTATAAAGGAGTACAGTGTATAATGGCTTTAATTGTTGCATGACAGATCTTGAAAGTAACTACTATGTCAAATACTATAATAGAAATCTTATTTTGTGGTTGCAGGACAAATCTTTATCTGACTGCAAAAATCAGCAGACTGCCATATAAATTCATATCCTGGCAGGGTCACTGGGAGAAAGTCTCTTGTTATAGTTCTAAACTGATGTTTGTAAGTCTCACGAAGTGTACAACATTTATTTTGTTTTCGAAATGTATAAATTTCAGTGCAGGACAACAGAACTATGTGAAAATTTAATTTTGAACAGAAATATATGGGGTCCATAATACATGATGCGAAATCCAGGCTAGCCACTACTTCAAACAATTCGTCTGTGACAAAGCAATCCGTTTTCAGATAAATTTACATATGCTACCTGACTACAAAACAAATGCCACAGATTAAAATGTTGGCCCTGAATATAGCTAATCTTTAAGACTTGTAGGCAGCGGCTGTAGGAAAACTGTTATTGTAATTACACAGCAAATGAAAGAAATTAATACATATGACTTTCTGATAAAACTGCTTGATAATTCACAAGACAGCACTTTACTGAAATCTTTTATTGATACTGATATTATTAATAAAAACAAAAACAAAAGGACAGTCTGACAATGAGTATGCTTTAGAGTGGACGTAAATTTTGATGGTAATTAAATTTATTGGCATACCTGTGCCCATGGAACGCAAGCCTGCTCCACAACTTGCTGGTGTTAAGAATAATGATGCGACTGTCAAAATTCAAATTTCATTTTCTGTACTTGCAATGTGCAGTTCCAGGTGTTCTCTTACAATTTTCATAAATGCCTCTTAGTACACAACTCATTATGTTCAATGCGAGTATGCACACACAGTCATGACTGATAAATGAGGACGAGACTCCAAGTTTAACTATGCTTCATTAATCCATAACAACAGTACACCTTTTCATAAAGTTTCACGCTTAGACAAGTTAGAAAAATATTTCGTAGTAACTTTCCTATCTACAATTACTTTCCCTGACACTCGTTTCAACTATGAGACCAAACCATATGTTGCATCATAAAATGTCTACAGTAAACTACGACCATATGCAATCTTCTAATAATAAGAAGCTATACAGTTACAAAAATACAAAAAAAACTGGATTGCCTTAAAAATTCGCCTTTTGACAGTCTTCCATTAGAATAATCTCATTTTCTTTTCTCACAACGTATTAGAACAAGATCTATTCGGTTTCTTACAAAGAGTGTAATATTACAGAGGTTGAGTACATTTATCAAATTCGCAACTTCATTCACATTTACGACCGACCAACACTGCCCGAAAATTGCCATGGAAAACAGGACAGCCCCCTTTCAAGTTACATGTTTAAAGTGGGTCAGTGACACAGAAAGTGAACGATAGATGATTGGAGAAGTGTAGTGCAGTCTGACGAGTGGCTATTTTTGTCTCTTTTCAAATGATGCAAGGTGCGGAATACACTATGGAACAACAAGGCGTTTAATACACAGTGTGTGGAGGGTGTAGTTTGGGCCAGACGTGTTGTGGCCGAGCGGCTCTAGGCGCTACAGTCTAGAACCGCGTTACCGCTACGGTCGCACGTTCGAATCCTGCCTCGGGCATGGATGTGTATGATGTCGGTAGGTTAGTTAGGTTTAATTAGTTCTAAGTTCTAGGGGACTGATAACTTTAGAAGTTATGTCCGATAGTGCTGAGAGCCATTTGAACCATATGTGAACCAGACGTGCTTTAGTGATGTTTCGCAGGTGTTTTTCGTACCATGATATCGGATCCACTGTTTCTGGTTATCGTGAGCTTGTATTTGAACATTCTGTACAAGCAAGTTGTGGAGTTTCTTCTGCACCTTGATGGAGAGTATGTTGTGGAAACTCCCGTCTTTCAGGAGACAACAGCCGTGTTCACACAGCTGCACGCTTACTTGCCTGGTTAGTTGGACACTGAGACATCTTGTCGTACTGTGAGGCACCTACTAAATCACCCAATCATAAACCTATAGCAAATGTCTCGGATTATTTAGAACAGCAAATGAATTGTAGTAATCGATATCTCCGAAATTTGATAGCTGTACGGGATGTTACAACATTTATGCGGTATTGCAAATATTTAAGATTTCATAAGATTGTGCAATACTGCATAAAGCATACTTTCTGCATAGAGGGACAATAGGGCTTCGGAATGAAGTGGTAGTTACAGCGTGGCACCTTGCTGAGGTGGCCCGGCGTCTCAGCGTCACCCACATCAGAATCCTTCTATTGGCTGAGCAAGACTGCAGTATATATAGCAATACAATATTTCCATGGCTGGGATTGGCTGGTGCGAGCGACGCAAAAGCTCTCTTGTTTCGGCAGGCATGAAAGTCTGCACGGTAGCGGAGAATGTGATAGCAGGGGCCACGGCAGGCAGTCGTATAATGGTGGTTCTCGTTAATTGTTGAGAATTAGCAAGGAATATATTGTTCTTGACTGCACAGTCACAGACAGGAAGTGCGTTGGATGTTATTCAAAATGTTCAAATGTATGTGAATTCCTAAGGGGCTAAACTGCTGAGGTCATCGTTCCCTAGTCTTACAAGCTACTTAAACTATCTTAAGCTAAGAACAACACGCACACCGATGCCCGAGGGTGGACTCGAACCTCCGGCGGGAGGGGCCGCGCAATCCGTAACATGGTGCCTTTAACGCTGTAATCTGCCCACAGTTGCAGATTCGTATGGATAACAAATATCTTGTGAAACATATTAAGTGTGACCTGAATTGTGTTCTTCTTCTTGTTCTTCTTCTTCTTCTTTCTGGTGACTAGGGTTGTCCATGTCTGGCTGTTCCATTCTGTGGACGTACTGGATCAGCTGCTGTCCCACCTCTTGGACGGTCATGTGGGTAGCCGTTTCCCTTGTGGTCATCCATGTTTACAAATTTTGGGTGGTCTTGAAGGATCGACCCTTTCCACATGGTCCTTACAATTTCTTTCACTTCATACATTTATTTATCTTCCGTACTCGACATTATCCCCTCATCGAGACATTTGTTCTTTCGTTCCACATGCTAACACCTTGAATCTGTCTTAGTACTGTCGTTAAATTATGTTTTATCTTTCTCGCTTCTTATATGGTTTTGCTGCATGTGTCAAAACAAGACGCACCATTGTTTGTGATAACAGTCCCTAGATAATTGTGACTCATCCCTTGTTCAATTGACACACCATCTGTATCTAATGTACAGGTGCTTTTGATATTACCATACTCTTAGGTTTTTTTAGATGAGCTTTCCTTGTTAAATTGCCTGGTTGTTTTATTAAATTGGTGAAGTAACCTTTGTAAATTGTCTTCATTACTTGTTATTAGTACAAAATGATCAGCATAACATACGATTTTACGAATTGTGATTAAAACCACAGCCGTCCGGTGTGGCCGAGTGGCTCTAGGCGCTTGTCTGGAACCTCCCTGCCGCTACGTTCGCAGGTTCGAATCCTGCCTCGGGCATGGATGTGTGTGATGTCCTTACATTAGTTTAGTTTAAGTAGTTTTAAGTTCTAGGGGTCTGATGACCTCAGATGTAAAGTCCCATAGTGCGAGGGCCATTTGAACCATTAAAACCACAGGAATCAACACCTGGCATCCCTTGAAGAAACCTTGTGCTCTATACCGCACGCCAAGTAGTTAAAGATTTACAGAGCTTAATGCGCCACATTTGTACGAGCACACGATCGAGAGTTTCCACTGCAGTGAAAGGAAAATCTCTGAAGTCGCAAGGATTGTGGCGTGCAGAAAAACCGCGACATGCGACGGACTTCCACATCTCCATCGACAACCTCGTGTGTGCAGTTGCTTTGTTACAACCAGAGGCCGTGGTACGTCTTGCCAATGCACCCAAGGAGAGTGTAGTAATGCCTCCATCAACGAATGGCATCAGCTGGAAATAACATACGTCAGGTGACTTGAGATTTGGTTTCTCGCTGAGTTGAGCCCATTATCAAGGTCAGAGATGGTATTACACGCATTAGGGTGATGCCTTCTGATGTGACTTATTTTGGACCTTGGGTATCCTTGCCGATGCCACAGAAGAGAATCGTCAATGGATACTTTGTCTTCGGGTTTTCCGTAGTTTCAGCCATAGGTCTACCTCATTTTCAAAAGCCGAACGGGAAGAAATACCACTACACTGACACGACGCCTCGAATATTGAATTAAAGAACAAACGGCGAACAGCACGGGCGAGTGGTTCCACTCTGCAGCGGAATCTAAGGGACATTTCTGAGGAATTTTTACCGCATCTGCATTGTAAATGTCAGCGGGGCGCTATGTGCTTTGCAATATCGCGGCTAGGCCGGATTTTGGCAAGAAGTTTGTGGGTGTCGGTGGGATTGGTTTGGGGGGGGGGGGGGGGAGAGGGAGCGGGGATGGAGGAGGATAGACGGTCGAGCAGGCGTGCTGTGCTGCCACTCCACTCCATTCCAGCAGGACCTGCTGGCACAGCCGCGGGGACTCATCAGTCCCCGGTTTTAATGCATATTTACGCTGCCAATGTTTGTGTTCCTTGCATCAGACGGGCAATTACGGGAGCGGGCTGCCTGCTTGCAGCGGTTTGGTGGAGCATCGGGTCGCCGCCCGTTTAAAAGCCCTCGGGCAGCCGGTCCCGGTGCAGAGGCTCAATGTTTACCGGATCAGCTGAGGAGTAGGCAGACACAGACCGTGCAAATAACACTGAAAGTTTCTTATAAATTTCAGCTCGTGTTCGTAAGTGTCATGCTGGTATCTGAGAAATGTGTAGAAACCATTTTTGATATCGAAAGACGTAAATCTCAGTGCAAGGCAACGGAACTACATGAAAATTTATTTTTTAATGGAAATATGTGGAGCTCAGGCTTCACGATGCGTAATCCAGACTGGCCGGTACATCAAACAATTCGTCTGCGAGAAGCCAATCCGTTTTCAATGAAATTTACAAAACAATCTCTGCACTAGCACTGTTTTTCTAACTACACAGCAAATGAACGTAAAAATTAACAGGTCTCAGTTTCTGACAAAACTGCTCGAAAATTCACAACGTAGCAGTTTGCTGAAATCTTTTACTGGTGCTAAGTCTCTGAACTGATACTGGTGAGCTTTGATGGTAAGTAAATTTACAGGCCTAGCTGCGCGCACGGAACGCTCTTCTACTCTGCAACTTGTTGCTTTTAGTAATAATGATGTGAATGTCAAAAACAAAATTTCATTTGCTGTACTTGCCATGTGCATTGCAAAACGATATCTTAACAATTTTCAAAAATGTTTCTCAGTACTTAAATCGTGCTGCGCATTGCGAGTGTGCAAACACAGTCATGAAAGTAAATGAAAGTGGAGAACTTATCTTAACGACTGATAAAAAAGAAGAGAATCCAAGTTTAACTGTGCTTCATTAAGCCATAACAAAAATACACCTTCTCATAAAGTTCTCATAACCAGACAAGTTACCAAAATATTTCTTAATAACTCTCCTGTGTACAATTATCTCCATTGACACTTGTTTCAACTATAAAAAAATACCGTATGCTTTATTATAAAATTTGTACAGCGAATTTCAACCATACAAATGTTCTAACAATGACAAGGTACACAGTTACAAAAATAAAAATCTGGATTACCTTAGAAGTTGGTTTGTATCATTCGTCCATTAATGTAACCTCATTTGCCAATATCTGTCCTCAAGACATATTATTACAAGATCTTTTTTTAAATAAAGTTGCCCCCACAACACAGCAGGCCAGCTTCCATTTTTTTAAAACCAAATACATTTCCAGACTGTCCAAAACTCTCTGTTACTGCTACCCTGTGACTTAATCTAGCCAAGCAAAGTTAACCTCCCTGACCATCATCTCTGGTCTCAAACACAGTCTTACAAAGAATATGATTACATGGAAGACTTCACCTGAAGATGGTGTAACCTCTCCACAAAATATAAGATAAATAATATGAATATGATTCTTATTTAGTATAACCTCAAAACTAAATTCTTTTACATTTATAACCACCCTACAAAATTCTTTTCACATTAACATCAACACAGAATTCTCTCTGATTTAATCTAAGCTCAAAATTCATTCACATTTAGCGTAACCTCAAAACAGAAAAATTCCTAAACCTCTCAACAGTAAAAAATATAATTATGTCGTTCACATTCAGTGTAACGTCCCAATAAAAAAAATAAATTCAGTAACCTGGTAATAAAACAATGTAACTAACCTCTCAATTAAATTGTCGCTCACTTATGACTTTTCAATAGTTCACTGTGAATTTAACCTGGTAAATTTTGGACGACAGCAGTGCTGCATCATGGCCCTGTAAGATCGTTCTGAATAAAAAAAGGAAAAATTCTTACCTCAATGAAGTCGCCGGACATATCTGCTCTTACAATAAATTTTTCCGGCACAGCTCTGTGCAATGCTGGCCGATATATCTCTCATTTATGAAAGGAAGCAACTGATTTTTTTTTCTTTTGCGACAATCGGGATGATCGTGGATGGGAGAAATTAGTAAATTCTTTAAATTGAGATGAATGGTTGTTAAAAGTTACTTTTTATGAGCAAGATTATTATTACGAGATTTTTAAAAGATTTACATGGGACTTGAGATAAAATTACTACATATGCGCGAGGCTGCTTTTTACCTTATACAATAATACTCAGGCTCCAGCATGGCTGCACCGCGACCGGGCCAGCCAACACGATACACCGTACCAGACCAGAGCAGACTCCAGACTAGCAACAACTTACTGCTACAGCTACACATTTCCTACTGCAGTCAACATTGCTCTCTGGTCAGAGACCTTGCATATCGCAGGCAGCGCATGGGCAATACATCGAAATTACATCTGCTCGGACCTCTTATATAACCCTCCACTGGGGGGCAAAAATTTGGCAGCGATGGTGAGTCAATTGGACTTGCCATGAGCAACAAGTTTTTCTAAAATCTACTTAATTAACTAAGCTTACAGTCACAGAGTATATACATATATATAAATGCAGAACATGAAATGAAATAGAGTGCACATGCACTGAGTACAGAACATATCAAGCAATGACAAAATGTATACGCAATGAGTACAAAACACATTAATAAATGACATAAAGTGCACACACACTGTATATGTCTCTACCATTTTACAAGAACTAGGAAAGGAAAGGGAAGGATTGCATCATGGTTGTAGCACAGTAGGTTGCACGTAGCTCCACTGAAAGTCCATATCTTTCTACAGAAGCACAACACCAAGTGAGACAATCTGAAATTCTCTTTCCTGAAGTATTAATCAGTGTAGCCAAGACACTTAAATGTCGTATTAATATTCAATGTTATCATTTTGGTAGTACATTAGGTACACCAAACAGTGGGACCATAATACCATCTCCATCGTTCAAGGTGGTGGACAGCATGATGTGTCAACACCACACTCCTGCAGAATTGATACTTTTTCACCAACGTAGAATTAGTGCAAAATCCAAGTATAGTGCTCCATGCCATGAGGATGGACAGGACAAACGGATTTTGCAGTAATTTCTGGTAATTAGGTCAGAAGGTGAAGGACATTAAGTCTTATGCTAGTCATAATTGAGAATTACATTAGTCTATCGACTGATTTGAGTAATTGTTGGCACTCATTGCCCAGTTACTAAAAATTTCTGTACTATGTATGGAGTATTACAGAACATTATTCATAAGTCATCTGATTACACTAAATATTGGCACTCATTGGCCAGTTCCAAACCATTTTTATGCATTGCTCAGAAGTCATCATTCAAAACAAGGGTTAATGAGTGTAGCATTAAGCTACTGGTATTCATATATGATATCATGTAAGTGATATAAGACAAATTTGAAAATATAAAAAACAGTGGCATTCATTGGCCAGTTACAAAGTATTCATATACTTTTATAAAACATTATTCAGTATTATTCAAAAGTCATCATTCAAAATGAGAATTAATTATTGGCATAGCATTTATAGAGCATAACAAAAAATATTATTTACAGAAATTATTGGCATAGCATTTATGCGTTATTACAAAACATCATTCAGTATTACATTTCATAGCGCATACAAACAAAATAGGAAAACAATCATACATACATGAAGAATGGAAAATGTGCACAGTCTGATGTGTAACGACAAGAAAAGCGACCTGCTAACCTTACCTTGCCGGGCACTTGCCAAGAAAAAATTTGATAATCATCAGTAAGTAGTCATATAGAGAGAATTGCATAATTGGTCATATAAAAATCAGGAAATGGCATTACAGTGTGATGAATTATAAAGTATGTTCATTCAATAAAGGGTTTAATATTGGAGACATGGTGATTGCCTTTACTTTTTCTGGTGCTCAGAGTTTCGACGTGTACTACATTGGGGTGAGGAATGCTGCGAATTCTGTATGGACCTGCATATAGAAGCTCAAATTTACTGCATCTACTCTTTCCTCTGTTGGATAAATAATGTGTGCATACTAATATCATTTGTCCAATGTGAAAGTCACGGCGTGTAAAAACCTGTTTTTGCAGTCTCCTCCGGCGCTTTGCGGCACGTTTGATGTTGTTGAGTGCAATGTCAATTATTTCATGGTGGCGTAGTCGACGAGATATAGGAAAGGATACTAATTCTTTAATTTTGTTAGGTGGTTCAACATTTTTCAGTATAACAGTCGGAGATAGCGTAGTAGATTCATTTGGTATCGAGTTAATTACATCCTGGAATGAGAGTATGTGTGTATCCCAATCAATATGTTTTTTATGGCAGTATATTCTACATAGTTTACCAATTTCTTTCATTAGTCGTTCACAAGGGTTCGAAGAAGCGTGATACTTGGATATATAGATCGGAGAAATGTTTCTTGCTCGTAACATACGTGTCCATTTAGCAGATCGAAACTGTGGTCCATTGTCGGAAATTACTTTCAATACATGTCCTACATGAAATAGAAAATGTTTTACAAATGCTTTCGAAATAGTTTTAGCAGTAGCTTTGCATAACGATGTGAAGGTTACAAATTTCGAAGTGAGTTCAACAGCGACAAAGATGTAACAAAAACCTCTATTAGTTCTGGGAATCGGACCAAAAATGTCTACAGCGGACATGTCTCAATTTAACAGGTACAATGGGATGTAACGGAGGAATATGTGAAGTCGTGTCTGACTTGGCTTTCTGGCAGATTTTACATGACGCTAAAACTCGTCGTATACGTTTCTCCATGTTGGCAAAATAACAGTTCTGTCTCAGTATAAGAAAACATTTTCTGGCTCCGTAATGTGCGTAACTTAAATGAGTATACCAAATTAATTTGTGAACCAGTTCGTCAGGAATGAATAGTAACCAGTTATTGCTGTCAGGGTGAGAGCGGCGAGACAGAATGTTATTGCGTACCGTGTAATGGTTTCTGATGGTAACGTTATTCCTATCTTGCCAAAGGTGTTTAATTTCTTTCCATACGTTGTCTTTATTCTGCTCTTGTGCTATATCTCGTAATGACGACGAAATAAAATTTTCGAATGCAACTTGTTGAATATACATGACGCTAAAATTTGCTTTGCAGAAGTTGGTTGCGATGTCTTGCTGATTGTTGCTGAGAGAACGGGATAGTGCGTCTGCTACAACATTTAGTGTACCGGGAATGTGAACAATTGTAAAATTAAATTCCTGTAAATAAAGTTTCCATCTGCTTAACCTGTCATGTGTAAATTTTGCTGAACGTAAAAACTGGATAGCTCTATGATCTGTGTAAACGGTCGTATGTCTTCCATAAAGAAAATGCCGAAATCTCGTAAATGCCCATACAACACAATGTTTCAAGTCCTGTAACAGAATAATTGCGTTCAGCGGGTGACAGAATGCGACTCGCAAAGGCGATGCTTTTAATTACTGTAGTACCATCTTCTTCAATTTCCTGAAAAATGTGTACACCTAAAGCTGTGTTAGAACTGGAATGGAATGGAAAAATTTCTAGTAAGATCTGGATGTGATAAAAGTGGTTCATTCAACAAAGCTTGTTTCAGATTGACAAATTCAGAATTTGCTTGGCTATCCCAGGACCAAATAGTGTTTTTACCCGTCAATTGACATAATCTAGGGGTGTCTAAAGCAGAGTAATGAATAAATTTACGAAAAAAGTTAATTAAACCCAAAAAGCTGCGTAGTTGTTTCTTCGTCGTAGGAACAGTAATGTCACGTAAAGCTTGAAGTTTTTCCGGGTCAGGCGCAATGCCTTCTGCTGAAATTACTTGTCCAAGAAATTTTCTAGAAGTTTTGCCAAAGTGCGATTTACTGAGATTAACTGTGAGTCCTTGTGCACGAAAAGTTCGTAACAGTCGTTCAAGAATCAAAATGTGTTCAGACCAGTTAGCTTCTGCAGTAAGAATGTCGTCTACATAGGTTGTGATTCCGTCTTTTAATTCTGTCGGAAGTATAGTATTCAAACCGCGAATAAATGCTGCTGAAGAAATAGTTAAACCGAACGGTAATTTACAAAATTGATAAGTCACCAAAACAGAGAAAAGCCGTGTACTTTCTGCAGTTCGGATGGAGCTGAATTTGCCAAAATCCCGATTTCAAATCTAATGTGGAATAAACAGCAGTACCATGAAATTTCTGTAGTAGTTCTTCTAGTGTCTGTGGGCGATCTGTTTCATTAATAATAATGTCATTGATGTGACGCGAATCAGGTACGAGGCTAAGTGAACCACCCATTTTCTTAACAATATGGAGCGGGTTTATGTACGGACTAACTGCCGGTTCAATAATTCCTTGATCAAGCATAGCTTGCAATTCTTTCTTAACTTGCCGGCCGCGGTGGTCTAGCGGTTCTAGGCGCTCAGTCCGGAACCGTGCGACTGCTACGGCGCAGGTTCGAATCCTGCCTCGGGCATGGATGTGTGTGATGTCCTTCGGTTAGTTAGGTTTAAGTAGTTCTAAGTTCTAGGGGACTGATGACCACAAATGTTAAGTCCCATAGTGCTCAGAGCCATTTGAACCATTTCTTAACTTGTTCTCTGTGAATATAACGAATGGGATAATGTTTGGCTTTAAATGTGTCGTGCTGTTTAACTTGAAATTCATACATAAAACCGGACATAGTACCAGGGACGTTGTCAAAAACTGGAGCTTGCTGTAAAAGAATTTTGCGTAGCTCTGAACGTTCGTCGTCTGTATTTGCACTGCTCTGTTTAATTTTATCAGAAATCATCTGTATAACGTCATAGTCGGCTTCGTCTGGAGTATTATAGTTGTGTACGTACGTATCTGTGAACAATATGGAGTGATAGTCTATGTTACGTGATGCAGAAATGACCTCTGTCCGATTAATTGTTTGTTCTTCTGCAGATAAAGTGTGCTGAAATTCTAATGTCAGTTGTACATTTTCATCCTTTAACATTAAATACGAATTTTGAAAGTCAATAATTGCGTCATGTTGTACCAGAAAATTCGTACCTAAAATAACGTCTGTTGTCAATAAGGGAACAATCCAAAAATTTGAGTGAAACGTATGACCTGCAATACAAAACGATAAGTGTGTCTGTAATTTTACATCTACTTCTTTACCAGATACTGCTCCTTTTACTTTAGTTTTGCCTAATGGTAACGTAGGATAGATATTCTTTTTGTTACATTCGTTGAAAGTTTCTTCATTTATAACTGACATAGGTAATCCACAATCGATTACTGCTGAAAATTTGGATGATCCAATCCTTACTTCAATGACAGGGTGTGAAATGGTTTTTTGAATAACTGGTTTTTCCTGCAAAAGAGTGTCTCGGATGTCGTCAAAAGTAATAACATTTTCGTGAATAAGATTCTGTGTGTCAAAAGTATTGCTTGCGTTGCTGGAAGATGCATCCTGTACTGTATCTAGTCAAATTCTATCTGACGTGCTATTATTTGCGAGAGGATACTGTGGCATTTCGACTATTTGTACTGTTCTGTTATTTCGTCCTGACGCATTAGGTTCGGGATGATACCGACTGTCTGGTTCATTCATCATAATCTGTTGTTGCGGATGATTTTGCTGCCGGTAAGACCGACTGTTATTAAACGTACGCTGAAAATTGTGCTCATTACTTTTACGTCTGTCATGATAGTCATTTCTATACGGTGCATTGCGATATGAGTTGAAATGGTGTGTTTTCTGTACGTACTGATTTCCTTGTTACTGTGCGGTACTATTTGGCGGAGCCGACGTTATACGTATAGGCGGCGAAACATTAAAGCTTGGTTGACCTTGCACATTACATTGTTGGTTAGGTATGCTAGTCGACTAGTTTTGTTGATGTTGTGGGGAAAAGCCTCTATTGTTGCAAAAATGCGTCTGCGATAGCTGAAAATTTTGTACATACTGATGATTAAAATTTTATCTATTATTAAAATTATGCTGGTATTTCCTGTCATTTCGGAGCGTAAAATCATAACTGTCACTTTCAAATAAAACTTGCCATATCGGGTTTTCTTTGCTCATTCTTAATTCTAGATAGATCGATAGTTGAAGAGTTGTTTTGATAGATATAAAGGATAGTAAAAGAGAAGGCAGCAGTGCAGAAAACTAAAGATGAAATAGCACTACTACAGCTCGGGGCCCTTTGCACGCTACGGCACATATTCATCGAAGCGTAATGAATCCCCTGAGGTCTATTACGCGCTGCAAATAAATTCTAGTTTCTGCGTTACAGGCAATACCGGTGAAAATTCAAAAGCAAATTGTTGTATCCAGTCCAATTCTAGTTTCTGCATTACAGGCCAAGCTGGAGAAAATACTAAAGCAATTTGTCGTATCCAGTCCAAAGCGTGAATCTGTGATCTGTCATTATTAAATAACTTTAATTTTCTCACGGATAGAAAGTGCTTGTAATCAAAATTTTCGTCTCTGTATGTTTGAACAGGTTCAGGATTGTATGTGAATCTATTTGTCTGTGTCTGTTCGGATTCTAAGTCACGTAGTCTCTGTAAATTACCTGAGTTACACTGTCTGTGTGAGTGTGACAAATGTTCGGAATGTGGCGTATGCTGTGACGTGTTAGTGACTGAAACATTTTCCATTTCTGTCTCTTTAAAACGTTCGTCAATTTGGCTGTTCTGTTGTTCAAATCTCTTATCGACTTCCGCATCCAGCTTGTGTGAAAGTTCTGCTGACATTAATTCAAACTCGTCGCCGCGTAACTGTGTTGCGTTTTCAGAACATTGTTTAGCGACTGCACTACTTTCATCTCTAAGTGATTCTGTTGTGGCTGGATGTGTATTACTTAATTCTTGTGGAACAGATCTAATTTCTTCACTACTGTTACTAGCACAAGCCTTAATTTCCTTACATAATTGTTCTTTAGTATCATGGCGTTGCGCGGTAACGGCTGTAATCTGTTTACTAAGTTGTTTGTTCTGTTCATTAAGATTGTCGTGTCTTTTATTCGTCTGTTTGAAACTTTCATTAAATTGTTTGATCGACCTGTCATATTTTTCACTGAGTTGTTTGAAATGGATGTCGTAATTTTCATTAAGTTGTTTGAGATTTTCATTAAGTTGTTTGTGCTCATTGTCTAGTTTTTCATTGATTTGTAGTAATAATGCCATAACTTGATCCCAGCCAAAATTAGCGGCTCTATTCTCTGTACTGTGGTTATTCTGTGATTCTTGAAAAGGTTTGCCAATCGGACGTGCACTGTTGGTCACTACACCGGATTCAAATAAATCTGACGTATTCTGACTACACTGTTCAATTTCGTTAGAAAAATTTATCTGTTCGTTACGTAAATTTTGCAAACCGGGTGTGTCAAACTGGGCAGCGTTCATTGTAATGGAACGTGCCGCGTCATCAATTGTCGTTAAATTAACAGAGGACACAATTGAATTTGTTTGCTCATCATTAGAATTAAAATCATTACTAGTGGTCGGTACGCACTGATTATCTGTAATTAGGGGATTATCACTATTACACTGAGTGTCCCTAGAATTATCTGTCAAATTATTCGAGTCGGCTATTTCACTCATTGCACATCGCGATGTACTGTTAACAGTTTTTCGCGGCATTTTCCCAAATCAAAATTAAGCACAAAATGAAACAAAGACGAAGCAAAAATGGAACAAACACAATTACAACAAAGAGCAATAAATTGCCGATGATCTCTGAAAGAAAGAGTGACAAATTAGTAAATGCGTTGCGCCAGATGCAAACTACATTTAAGTAAATAAGAGGAGATATATGACTACTTCTCAGAGATTCACAAATAAATACGATCCTGGCCGGTTGTCGCCAAGTGTAACCTCCCCACAAAATATAATATAAATAATATGAATATGATTCTTATTTAGTATAACCTCAAAACAAAATTCTTTTACATTTATAACCACCCTACAAAATTCTTTTCACATTAACATCAACACAAAATTCTCTCTGATTTAATCTAAGCTCAAAATTCATTCACATTTAGCGTAACCTCAAAACAGAAAAATTCCTAAACCTCTCAACAGTAAAAATTATAATTATGTCGTTCACATTCAGTGTAATGTCCCAATAAAAAAAATAAATTCAGTAACCTGGTAATAAAACAATGTAACTAACCCCTCAATTAAATTGTTGCTAACTTATGACTTTTCAATAATTCATTGTGAATTTAACAAGGTAAATTTTGGACGACAGTAGTGCTGCGTCATGGCCATGAAAGATCATTCTGAATAAAAAAAAGGAAAAATTCTTACCTCAATGAAGTCGCCGCATATATCTGCTCTTTCAAAAATTTTTCCGGCACAGCTCTGTGCAATGCTGGCCGATATATCTCTCATTTATGAAAGGAAGCAACTGATTTTTTTTTTCTTTTGCAACAATGATAATGGATGGCAGAAATTAGTAACTTCTTTACATTGAAATGAATGGTTGTTAAAACTTACTTTTTATGAGCAAGATTATTATTACGAGATTTTTAAAAGATTTACATGGGCCTTGAGATAACATTACTACATATGCGCGAGGCTGCTTTTTACCTTATACAGTAATACTCAGGCTCCGGCATCGCTGCACCGCGACCGGACCAGCCAACACGATACACCAGACCAGACCAGAGCAGACTCCAGACTAGCAACAACTTACTGCTACAGCTACACATTTCCTACTGCAGTCAACACCGCTCTCTGGTCAGAGACCTTGCATATCGCAGGCAGCGCATGAGCAATACATGGAAATTGCATCTGCTCGGACTTCTTACAATGGCAAGTAAGAAACTCGCTGAAACGTTACCAGAGAACAACTCATTGACTCGACTGTGAACCCGAGAAGATTTTACCATCGAGATTCGCCGAGAATGCCTGCATTCTCATATGATTACATCGATATTACAGAGCACGAATAAATTTCTGAAATTCGCAACTTCATTCACATTTACGGCCAGAAATTCCCGAAAATCGTCACGACAAATACGACAGCTCCATTTCAACACGAAAACTGAGCAAACTACCACGGTCATCACCCTGAGCAGTTAGGGGGATCGCCTGTCAGGCCAATTAATCTGCACAATCAAAGGTGAGTGGGCAAATGACCAGATGACTTGGCGAGGATGAGTCTACTAGAGGCAAGAGAGTTTGTTGTGGTTGTCGTCTTCATACTGAAGGATGCTTTGATGCCGGCCTCCACGCTAGGGCATCCGTGCTAGCATCTTCATCTCTGCGTAAATACTGCAGCCTACGCCCATCTGAACATGCCTACTGTATTCAAGTATTGGTCTCCGTCTACAGCTTTTACGCCCCACGATTCGCTCCGTTACCAAACTAACATTTCCTTCGTGCCTTAAGATGTGTTCTGTCAACCGATCGCTTCGTTTAGTCAAGTTACGCCAAACATTCCTTTTCTCGGTAATTCTGTTCAGTTCCTCATTATTAGTTATTCAGTGTGCTCATGTTACTCGCAATATTCTTATTAAGGGGAGCCGGAGGTGGTCAAATCCAAAAAATTACGATTTTTTTTTCTACCGAAAATTAATTGGAACATTCCTCTTTAATGTAAACTTTGAATTATTGTTCTACTCGCCCTAGAAGTGGAGTTATTACCATTTCCCCCCACGCCTGCAGAGGAAATGGGCGGCCGCTAAATGAATCTAACACCCTGTCGTGACTTCCTGGCGAACTGCTTGGGATTTTCTCGGCCTGTTACGCATACAGCGCCTTATGTTACGCATACAGCGAGTGTGCAAGGGCTGGCTGCATTGTTTTCTGTGACAAATATTACCCGTATTTCCTTACAGCTTACTCCTATTTTCCTCAGAATTTCGAACATCTTGCTCCATTTAATATTGTCGTACACTTTTGTTCTGGTTACGATGACACGTTTTAGTAACCGTGTATATAAGAAGAGGAAGAACGTAGGGAAAAGAAAATTAACACTAATACCAAGTTGCGATACTACAATAAATAAGAGCGCGGAACATCGTCTCTTTGCTGTTTACCGTTTAGAATTAGTTCAGTGTTGCGCCTGTTGTTGGTAGTATTATACTTCTTGTGTAAAGCGGGTAATATGCAGTATGTACAAGAGTCAGGAGGGAACAATAAAACCAGTTTTTCATGACTTAGCACAGCCAGAATTGTTACACAAATGTCTACACGGAAAGACGCAGAATCCTAATGAGAGCGTAAACAATTTGATTTGGAAAGTGATTCCTAAAAGGGTGTTTGTAAGCATAAAAACACTGCACTTTGGCACTTATGATGCAATAGCAACCTACAACCAAGGGAACAGTGTGAAGTGTGAAGCTCTGAAGGCATTAGGATTTACAGCTGGGGTGAACACTGTACGAGCACTAAGAAATATTGACAGAGAAAGGATAAGAGGAGCAGAAAGAAGAGAAAGGCATATGAAGTATGATGGAACAACAGGCCAGAAAAGGAGACAGAAGAGGAAGCTTTTGGAGGATGAAGAAGAATACCCTGATAATCCATCCTATAGTGCAGGAATGTATTGAGAAACTTTGATAGCCATATCCCGTAAATTAGAATTTTTCGAATATAAGGAACATTTTCTCAAAATCCACTCAAGCTAGAGAGATGAAATTTTTATACAGCACTCCTAGTGGTCAAACGTACATTGTAACACAGCCATTTGGCAATACGTTCAGTAGTTTCATTTCAGTTTAATTATAAAGCAATTATTTGTAAAAAAATTTGGGTCATTAATAAAAAAAATAATTGGAAGGAAACTAGAAAATCCCTCTGTCATAACTGCAATACTAAACCACTCTATATGTGAAAAAAAATTCAAATTTTTCTATTTGGTAGTTTATTCATAAATGTTCCTCAAACTTAGTGATTTTAACAAGGGCAGCATAGGCACCTCCGGCTCCCCTTAAAAGGCGGCGAGCGAATGTCATGCATCCAAGAATCGCTCCACGCTTGGCGTAAGTCACTAGCCGCCTCTGACCTTGACCTTAGCGAGAACAAGGAAGTGTCAGTTTATCTACTGCAAGTTCAAAGCTTTGACCGGAGAGGACCAATCTCAACTCTAGGTGTCACAATTCGTTGCGGGTGTATCATGCTTTCATGCTTTAAAGCGAAAGGATCCTCGTCTTCTCTTCCGTACGGGGTAACACGCTGAGCAAGACATCTCTGTTTAATATGGACGCTAAAACTAACCTACATTAGTAGCTCTATACAAAACTTGCTGCCCAATTGTCACTAGATTTGCATAGTATGTATCACTGCACTCATTATTTGCGCCACTGCAATCAATGGAAATATCATCACCCTGAAAACATCAACTAAATAGTACTCATGATTATACACTATGTTTAGACAAAACTAAACACCTTGAACGACTAGAGATAGGACGTTCATATTCACAGGACATGTACAGTCGTGGACATAGCGAGCGAGACCCCTCGCCTTTTCGTTATGCTGATCTGCACAGCTTTAAAGTCTGCTACACAGCATACAAGGAAAGGCGACGAAGTGCTACCAACATATTATGCACAGGTGTGAAATTGAAAAACAATCTTAACTTTGTCAGACAGTTTTCAGTCACGTGTAACACTATATTTATGCTGGTTAGTGTGTTAAACAACACGTAAATATAGGATATAAACGAAAGAAGAAACGCTAGTTGGTATTAAGTGTACTAATAAAAAATTAATTTCTTACACCACTAAGGGACCGTATACCGCAGGAAGTGCGATACATTTCCGCTTATTAGGTCTACCTGTACTCGAGGTAAATGGGTTTTAAGGGTTGGGTAGACAGATGACGTCAAGAAATTGAGACTAGTGGGGTTTCATTTTTACCGATTTAGGTGACGAAATCCTAAACGAAAATAGCTACGACAGTTATTGAAGATGAGGGCCACATAAATAATTCCCCCTACTCTCTATTCGAAATGTTCTAGTTGCAGTCGATACATCAGCATAGTAATCGCAGCTACGCTTTCGATCCAAATCACGTTTGCAGGGATGCAAATAAAATACATTTGCCTATACACGTGGTAATTCAGATCCCAGTATTAATGCCACCGCGTTTTAGAAGTGCGAGCATTCCCATTGCTAGCTAGCTTAAGAAACACTTCGGCTAATGAACGTTTTCTGGCTGTGGCGAGTCTAATGGAGAATTCGAAACATTGTAGAATATGTTTGGAGCTATGCAGCCGTTTATCTCCTGGGGTGGTGCAGAATTATCCTACTAAATTTACTCGCTAATAACAGTATTTTGTAATTTCGACAAACATCCCGAATGATTGTCACATAAGCGGTGACATAAAGGTAGAAAATTCATGTTTTTGACTCCAGAAAGCTCTATGCAACAGAAATTGCAGATCATTTTGACATTTTCAGTGCGAAATTGCCGGCTCATTCATGTGTGGGGTAATAATAGAGGGCTGTTTACCTGGGTTATCTGCTAGCGTAGTGAAAAGTGTTTGCTACTGCAAGGGAGGTCTGGTTTGTTTTCGGCTCTAATCTCGATGGAGGCACATAGACTGTCAGTAATGCAATTGTAAGAAATTCTCGTGCCCCTCCAATACGTTTAATTGCTACCTTTGTTATGTACCGGCGCCCTGTGGATGTAAATACGAAAATCTTGTAGAATTTCATACTTGTTACTGCCTACTTTTTCCTCTTTTGTCAATAAATGAATTGACTTAACTGTGGCAATGAATGATTTTTAACTGAATTTCGTTATGAATCTTCACGCATTGCTAAATTTGCTATCTTTCATGGTAGGTCAGCAACGGTAATGCAGTATGACTGGTCTGAACGTTGACACAGACCGTTTTGCGGCCGAATGCGCATAGTATTTTGCTAATTCGTAACCATCTGCGGTACTTTGTCTTACCAAAACAGTTATGTTATCTCGATAAGCTGAAATTCATTTTTAATAGTTCAGTTCATACTAATTAGCGTTTCTTCTTTCATTTATATCTTCATTTACGTGTTGTGTTTAACACACTAATCAGCATTAATATAGCCTTACACATGATTGCTAACAGTCTGACAAAGTTCAGATAGTTTTTCAGTTTCACGCCTGTGCATAGTATGTTGGTAGCACTTCGTCGCCTTGCCTGTTATGCTGTGTAGCAGAATTTAAAGCTGTGCGGATCAGCATAACGAAAAGGCGAGGGGTCTCGCTCGTTTTGTCCACGACTGTACATTAGCGGCCGGGCGGTGTGGCCGTGCGGTTAAAGGCGCTTCAGTCTGGAACCGCGTGACCGCTACGGTCGCAGGTTCGAATCCTGCCTCGGGCATGGATGTGTGTGATGTCCTTAGGTTAGTTAGGTTTAATTAGTTCTAAGTTCTAGGCGACTGATGACCTCAGAAGTTAAATCGTATAGTGCTCAGAGCCATTTGTACATTAGCGTATTCTGCAGAAATGATAAGAATTTGAGACATATAGGACGGCGGGTTCAAGGTAAACATCGATATCGCGGCACAACACCACCTACCGGTAAAATGTGCCTGCGGCTCTCGTTGTCGCTATAAACCGAAGGTAATGAATCAGTGTGACTTGAACTGACGCGCAGGATGCGCGGGTCGTACCGTCAAATCAGTGAGTTTGAAAGAGGGCGCATTATTGGCGTGAGAGAACGTGACACATCCATCCGGGAAACAGCTGCTCGTGTGCGACGAAGTGTTCCGGCAGCGCAACGGGTGTGTGCCGAATGGTACACGGGAGGCCGTAGAACGCTACGCTCCACCCAGACCACGCCCTAGAAGATCGACACCTCGTCCGAATGGCGATGCAGGCAGATCTACGTCCTCTTGAGCTCTGGCACAACAGTGTAATATTGTAACACATCGTACACTATCAGTGGTGACAGACCATCAAAGTTTATTATTAAATGAGTTACGTGCGCGTCGTCCACTTTTCCGCCTACCTTTGACGAATGTGCAAAAAACATGCTAGACAGAAATGGTGTACGAAACGGCCCTGACAGGAATGGCATCAATAGTGTTTTTTGAAGAAACGAGGTTCCGTTTGTTTGAAAACGATGGCTGCATTTTGATTAGCTGCAGAGAGGGGGAGTGGTCCAAATCAAGGCCTTATGGTGTGGGGTGTTACTGGGTACAACCACAAACCGCAATTGGTGCGTGTCCAGGGCACAGTGACCATGTGACCTGACGTATGTGTAAGACACCCTACGACGCATAGCTATAGCCTTTGAGCACGACACCCCAGAGCCATTTTTCAGCAAGACAATGTACGACCGTATGCTGCTGCACAAACAAGTGCCTTCTTCATGTCACATGATGTCAGCCTTATACCCTGGGGCGCCAGATTATCTGAGTCGTCACCGGTCGAAAATGTGTGGGATATGGTGAAGCGACAGGTGTAGCGCTGTGACACAGTGCCGACCCCCATAAATGCATTTTGGCACCAGGTGAATGCAGCATGGATGGCTATACCACAGGACGCCATTCGCGTCTTATGCTCGTCGATGCCATCACGCAAGGAACAAGTTACCAGGGCCCATGGCGGACCCTGTGCGCCGTCCGCTGTGACCGAGCTGTTCAAGGCGCTTCAATCCGGAACAGCGCTGCTCCTACGGTCGCAGGTTTGAATCCTGCCTCGGGCATGGATGTGTGTGATGTCCTTAGGTTAGTTAGGTTTAAGTAGTTCTAAGTTCTAGGGGACTGATGAGCTCATAAGTTAAGTCCCATAGTACTCAGAGCCATTTGAACCATTTTTTGGACCCTGTGCCTACTAGGCAGCAGGACACGTGCTGAACCGAGGTGACTAATATGCTAATCATTTCTGCAACTAATGTATGTGTCCTGTGAATTTGAATGTGCTATCTCTACTCGTTGAAGATGCTCTCTTTCGTCTGCTCATGAGTGTATTTGTTAGTAAGGATTGCCTAACCATGGAAGAAGTTGTAGGAAATAAGATTCATAAAATGAAAGTCGGTTTCACTATTACCAAATTTTTATTCAAATTTAAGAATTAGCATGAAATCTAACAGCTATTTTAATCTTAGAAAATAAAAACACAGAAACCTAACATGAAAGACCAAAGCTAATTAAGCCTATATGGGAATTTCATTGAAATCGTTGGGTAGACTGAAAGAAGAGAGAATAAGAGTTCCTCAACAGGGCAACTCACATTTTCAAATTTACAAGAGAAGTGACACATTGAACTCTGCGTTCTAGATACAAGTAAGAAAAAGTTAAAAAGGGACTTGCTCAGAATACGGACTCTGAAACAAAACTAGCATCTCATACTATCTGCATTACTGCGAAAAACTACACATACATCCTCAAAATCCACAATCAGCACGGGACGAAAATAGGAAAGCGAATTATGTGAATTCGTCCATTTGGAGAGGCAATAGCATGCTTGTTGCTAATGAGACGAAACGTGTATGTGCCTTGGAGCCTTAAACTGAGGTGAATGCTGCAAGAATTTTCCTGGTCCAGCATGTAAATGCGCACTTATCAGTTAATATTACGTTGGCACAGAGTCTGAACGGTCTTTTTCTGTTGACTGGTGTAGTACACAAAGTGTCTAGTCGAGGAGTTAGTACAAGGGATTGCACGATTAGAAATTCTGTTGCGTTGGTACGAATTTTCTCATACTCAGGGGAAACGGAAAGGTATTGTAATTGTTGACATTCATACTGAACAGCTTCTTGTCACAACTCAAGTGAGCACTTAACAGATAAGCATTCCTGCAGCTGGCACTGGGATAAGAGTGCCAGGAAACCGCCACTTCGGAATTCGGCAAGCGGGGAAAACCGATTTCTCTGGGAGCATCCAGCGTCACGGCGGAAGTTTTTCTCTCGCACATGAAAGTAAACATCTATTGTCCCGAAATTCATTAGGTGCGAACCTATTCCTAACAGTTTGTACTGCCCACATTTATTTATAAAATATATGTCACTGAGCTGATACAGGTTTATGAATCGGTATATACCACTTACCTTCAGTGTAGTGGCAAGACAGAGCAAGGTGCTATCATTTCGGCTGCATTCGTATTACTGGTCCCGCTATGCTTATTACTCATGCCAGGTAAAATAGCGTCGTTTCACGTTGTCCCCAACATGCGGATTTCCCGTGCAGAATGATGGGGACTTGTTCACATCTTCAATTGATTCAAAACATATGCTAATCGGAATCAGTTTACAATCAACTTTTGCTACTCACGACTATGTTTTCAAGCGATTTCTAATGCTACTTCTTCAGTATGTATCTGAGATGTTGTTTGCAAGGGGTATTGGATACTCCGATTCTGTTTGTATTCACAGCCATCATGGCGAAACCATGTAAATAAACGGCTCGTGAATTACACTCCTGGAAATGGAAAAAAGAACACACTGACACCGGTGTGTCAGACCCACCATACTTGCTCCGGACACTGCGAGAGGGCTGTACAAGCAATGATCACACGCACGGTACAGCGGACACACCAGGAACCGCGGTGTTGGCCGTCGAATGGCGCTAGCTGCGCAGCATTTGTGCACCGCCGCCGTCAGCGTCAGCCAGATTGCCGTGGCATACG
Source organism: Schistocerca serialis cubense (assembly GCF_023864345.2). Taxonomy (NCBI): domain Eukaryota; kingdom Metazoa; phylum Arthropoda; class Insecta; order Orthoptera; family Acrididae; genus Schistocerca; species Schistocerca serialis. The sequence goes on from NC_064641.1 coordinate 798,147,202, forward strand.
GAGCTCCATCGCAGTCTTTAACACTGGTAGCATGCCGCGACAGCGTGGACGTGAACCGTATGTGCAGTTGACGGACTTTGAGCGAGGGCGTATAGTGGGCATGCGGGAGGCCGGGTGGACGTACCGCCGAATTGCTCAACACGTGGGGCGTGAGGTCTCCACAGTACATCGATGTTGTCGCCAGTGGTCGGCGGAAGGTGCACGTGCCCGTCGACCTGGGACCGGACCGCAGCGACGCACGGATCCACGCCAAGACCGTAGGATCCTATGCAGTGCCGTAGGGGACCCCACCGCCATTTCCCAGCAAATTAGGGACACTGTTGCTCCTGGGGTATCGGCGAGGACCATTCGCAACCGTCTCCATGAAGCTGGGCTACGGTCCCGCACACCGTTAGGCCGTCTTCCGCTCACGCCCCAACATCGTGCAGCCCGCCTCCAGTGGTGTCGCGACAGGCGTGAATGTAGGGACGAATGGAGACATGTCGTCTTCAGCGATGAGAGCCGTTTCTGCCTTGGTGCCAATGATGGTCGTATGCGTGTTTGGCGCCGTGCAGGTGAGCGCCACAATCAGGACTGCATACGACCGAGGCACACAGGGCCAACACCCGGCATCATGGTGTGGGGAGCGATCTCCTACACTGGCCGTACACCACTGGTGATCGTCGAGGGGACACTGAATAGTGCACGGTACATCCAAACCGTCATCGAACCCATCGTTCTACCATTCCTAGACCGGCAAGGTAACTTGCTGTTCCAACAGGACAATGCACGTCCGCATGTATCCCGTGCCACCCAACGTGCTCTAGAAGGTGTAAGTCAACTACCCTGGCCAGCAAGATCTCCGGATCTGTCCCCCATTGAGCATGTCTGGGACTGGATGAAGCGTCGTCTCACGCGGTCTGCACGTCCAGCACGAACGCTGGTCCAACTGAGGCGCCAGGTGGAAATGGCATGGCAAGCCGTTCCACAGGACTACATCCAGCATCTCTACGATCGTCTCCATGGGAGAATAGCAGCCTGCATTGCTGCGAAAGGTGGGTATACACTGTACTAGTGCCGACACTGTGCATGCTCTGTTGCCTGTGTCTATGTGCCTGTGGTTCTGTCAGTGTGATCATGTGATGTATCTGACCCCAGGAATGTGTCAATAAAGTTTCCCCTTCCTGGGACAATGAATTCACGGTGTTCTTATTTCAATTTCCAGGAGTGTATATTGGTTCTACGGTAGAGCTCTACATCGCGAAGTCGTTAATTCAACCCCACCGCATGCATTTGCTTCCATGTTTTAATACATAAACGCATTTTCATGAGGAAGTGCGTTTCTTATGCTTACATTGCATTTGATCAGGGGCTAGCACCTATTGTTCTGTAATAGAGTTTCAATAAGCCAGGTAAGTTGACGCGGATGCAGTTCACCGAAGAATGCTGCTGCTGACACGAAGTAATTGGAATACTGCATTCATCATAAAAACTCAATGTTTTCTGGTTCTTAAGATATATCGGTAACAGATGACAAAAAAAAACGTTTGTCCTTGCACAACTCGGTCCTATGAGGTCCGATTTACGATACTTCGAAGTCGTGTGGTGTGTGGTTTGCAGCTGATGTACATATTCCAGTATTCATTTGTGTTACTTCTGAGAAACTTTCTTCAGTTTCGTTGCGCTTTTTTGTAGCTTCCCACCTCCAGTTGCTGGGTGAAAGCCAGATCACGTTATCAGAGGGTCATATTTACTGTTTGAGCCTGTATTTCTGGGCATAATCTGCGTTCATTACCTTGTATGAACAATTTCCTGTAGTTGTCATATTGGAATTTTGTGCTCAGTACGCCTGCTTGCAGATAACAATAATGAGTTAGAATGCTTCCGAATGTTTGCAAATTCACAAGTATTGTTTTGCTTCAATATCCAAATATGTTTCACCACATTTGTAGCATCTCCAGTGAGACTTTTCCTTTTATTTTCTGGAATGCACGCATAAAAATTACATTTAGATTCAGAAAAGCGTTTTATCGGTTTTTGTTTGTTATTTAAAGTATGTTTTTACTTTACCTTCTACTTTACATTGTTTCTTGTGGTTACGAAGTGAAATCAGCAACCGGTCAAAATTAGTACACGCGTCATTCGCAAACAAACAGGATGTTACGATATCGCCTGCATTGTATTTAAATCTATAATCCAAATCTTTAAAATCGTGCCATATGCCCCGTTTCTGGATTTACTGTTGTTGTATCTGGCTTGTCCTGAGCTGTTGTTGGTTTACATTTATGTGCCGAACGTGTTTTTGTTGTTTTTGTATAATTGGAATGGCCTGTGCACATTGATAGAAATTTTGTGATTTGGTGTGGAGAGCTATATGGTGTAGTTATTCATGGATTATGTATTCTATTTTAATAACGTTTTCTCTTTCACATTTGTGAATTTTTCGACTTTTTATCAGTTAGTGGCCTGGATACTTGTTTCACTGCAAAATTTGCGTTTCTGGTATGCTTGTGACTGTCGTTTGTTTTACTGTTTTGTTTTTGTTTGAAGACCACGAACTTTGAATTTGTTCCGATTGTTTGAGAGAGAGAGGGGGGGGGGGGGGGGAGAAGGAAGGGGGGGTGGGAGGAAGGGAGAGAATGGAAACAATCGGAACTAATTCAAAGTTAGTGGCTGTCAAATAAAAAGAAAACAATGGAGAAGCGCATCGGAAACGCAAATTGTGCAGTGAAACAAATGTCTAAGCCACTGAAACTTAAAAAGCCGCAGAGTTCATAAATGGGAGAGAGAAAATATGAGTAAACGATGTTAAAGTACGATACATCACCCGCGAACAACAAACCACACCAAATAGCTCTCCATATGAAGGCTCCAGAAAATTTTTACCGATATCTAAGCAAAGAAGAGAAAACAGAAAGGTGGAAGGAGTATATAGAGGGTCTATACAAGGGGAATGTACTTGAGGACAATATTATGGAAATGGAAGAGGATGCAGATGAAGATGAAATGGGAGATATGATACTGCGTGAAGAGTTTGACACAGCACTGATAGATCTGAGTCGAAACAAGGCCCCGGGAGTAGACAACATTCCATTAGAACTACTGACGGCCTTGGGAGAGCCAGTCCTGACAAAACTCTATCATCTGGTGAGCAAGATGTATGAGACAGGCGAAATACCCTCAGACTTCAAGAAGAATATAATAATCCCAATCCCAAAGAAAGCAGGTGTTGACAGATGTAAAAATTACCGAACAATCAGTTTAATAAGTCACAGCTGCAAAATACTAACGCGTATTCTTTACAAACGAATGGAAAAAATAGTAGAAGCCGACCTCGGGGAAGATCAGTTTGGATTCCGTAGAAATATTGGAACACATGAGGCAATACTGACCCTACGACTTATCTTAGAAGCTAGATTGAGGAAAGGCAAACCTACATTTCTAGCATTTGTAGACTTAGAGAAAGCGTTTGACAATGTTGACTGGAATACTCTCTTTCAAATTCTGAAGGTGGCAGGGGTAAAATACAGGGAGCGAAAGGCTATTTACAATTTGTACAGAAACAAGATGGTTGTTATAAGAGTCGAGGAACATGAAAGGGAAGAAGTGGTTGCGAAGGGAGTGAGACAGCGTTGTAGCCTTTCCCCAATGTTATTCAATCTTTAGATTGGCAAACAGTGAAGGAAACAAAAGAAAAATTCGGAGTATGTATTAAAATCCATGGAGAAGTAATAAGAACTTTGAGGTTTGCCGATGACATTGTAATTCTGTCAGAGACAGCAAAGGACTTGCAAGAGCAGCTAAACGGAATGGTTGTTGAAAGGAGGATATAAGATGAACACCAACAAAAGCAAAACGAGGATAATGGAATGTAGTCGAATTAAGTCGGGTGATGCTGAGGGAATTAGATTAGGGAATGAGACACTTAAAGTAGTAAAGGAGTTTTGCTATTTGGGGAGCAAAATAACTGATGATGGTCGAAGTAGAGAGGATATAAAATGTAGACTGGCAATGACAAGGAAAGCGTTTCTGAAGAAGAGAAATTTGTCAACATCGAATATAGATTTAAGTGTCAGGAAGTCACTTCTGAAAGTATTTGTATGGAGTGTAGCCACGTATGGAAGTGAAACATGGACGATAAATAGTTTGGACAAGAAGAGAATAGAAGCTTTCGAAATGTGGTGCTACAGAATAATGCTGAAGATTAGATGGGTAGATCACGTAACTAATGAGGAGGTATTGAATAGGATTGGGGAGAAGAGAAGTTTGTGGCACAACTTGACTAGAAGAAGGGATCGGTTGGTAGGACATGTTCTGAGGCATCAAGGGATCACCAATTTAGTATTGGAGGGCAGCGTGGAGGCTAAAAATAGTAGAGGGAGACCAAGAGATGAATACACTAAGCAGATTCAAAAGGATGTAGGTTGCAGTAGGTACTGGGAGATGAAGAAGCTTGCACAGGATAGAGTAGCTTGGAGAGCTGCGTCAAACCAGTCTCACGACTGAAGACCACAACAACAACATCCCGAGGCAAGTCCAATTACACAAAAACACATTCGGCACACAAGTAAAAACCAATAACAGCTCAGGAAAAGCCAAATTCAACAGTGGTAAGGCCAAAAACGGGACATATGCCGCGATTTTTACCGTAATACAGTTTTAAAGATTTGTGTTATAGATATAAATTCAATTCAGACGATATCCCAACATTCTCTGTGTTTGCAAATGAAATGATGTCCTAATTTTGATATGTGGCTGATTTCGGTTTGCAGTCACAGGCGACAATGTAAAGTAAAAGGTAAAGTAAAAATATAATTTAAATGAGAAAAAAATCCGATTTAACGTATTTCCTAGCGTAAATATAATTTGTATGTATATATTTCAGAGAAATAAATGCAAAATACCTAGTGAGGATGCCAGGCCTGTGGTGAAACATGTTTAGATATTAAAGATTGCTGCAGGATATGCCCGAAAGAACAGACACCACATATGCAAAACAATAATGTACTTGCAAAAAGGTGGACCCATATTATATCATTATCACTCTTCGAAAGGAGTGGAACCTCACATTATGCAGCACCGCATTTCAGAAGCTTCTATCCTCTTCTTGCCTGAAATGCTCATCGTTCAAGTCTAAATTACGTGGAAGGCTACAATGCGTACAAATATCTTGAAAAGGGAGTTTCTCAGACTTTAATTTATATTCTCTATTAAAAAAAAATTCTCTTTTACCGAAACGCTTTTCTTTCTATTGCCAGTCTGCATTTTATATCCTCTCTACTTTGACTATCGATTATTAGTTTACTGTTCAAATGGCGAAACTCGTCGACTGCTTTATTTTTCCATTCCCTAAATCTAATTCTGCCAGCATCCCCTGACTTAATTCCACTACATCCCATTACTTTTATTTTAATGTTGAAATTTATCTTATAACCTCTTTTGAAGACATTGTCCATTCCGTTCAACTTCCCTTGTAAATCCTTTGCGGTCTCTAACAGAATTAAAATGTCATCGGCAAACCAAAAAGTCTTTATTCATGCTCCCTGAACTTTAATTCCATTAGCAAATTTCTCCTTGGTTTCCTTTAGCGCGTAGTCAGTATACAGGTTGAATAACATTGCAGAGAGGCTGCAATATTATCCTGCTCCCATCTGTACTACTACTAGTAGACATTCATGCCCTTCGACTCATACAAAGAGAGTCCGCTCCCTAGATTTTACCACTACTACGTTCAGGATTTAAAACAGCTGTGCTATAACAGCAAGTCTCCGCACTTCTGTACGAAAAAGTTTTTAAGCGCCACAGGCTACGTAGAAACGGCCACGCTGCGTCTGGCGCACAAAGCAACCCCTTCGACACACCAGCGAGACGAGGAAACTGGCAGCGCAACGGGACCTCAGCAGCTGTGCTCTGCTCTCGAACGATCAAGCGCGCGAAGTCGGCGCGAATCGGTATGGCCTATAAAGCTTGGTCTACGCGGCGACTCCGTGTTGCGCCACTCGTTGCATGAAATGAGTTGCACGTAAGTGGTTTAGTACATGGCTGTAGACACGGTACCACTGGTGCACACCTACTTTTGTCCTATTGTGAGTTCCATAGTCGTGTGTAAAATGAAAATTTTGGCAGTTGTACGAGTTGTGATGGAGTTAATTCTCAAGGCAAAAGAAAAAAGGTAAGAAACGTTTTTGGGCTCGTTACTGGATAAAGAAAAAGCTCCGTTGCCCAGCGACCTTGCTGAAAGAAACTGTCGTGGAAGATTATAGAAATTACTTTAATCATCTGTACTATAGTTTTTCAATGGGAAGGACAACTGTTACGCTTTCAGGTTTCTGTAGCCTTGCCTCCTATCAACTGTTTTCCTTAAAAAAAGAACTGGCCTTCTCGAACAATAGGATTTTAGTTTTCTGGACGTGGGCACTTCCAGAACCAGATGTTTTGCTTGCCTCTGCTTTCCTTAATTCATTTATACAAGGTGTTTCAAAAATGACTGGTATATTTGAAACGGCAATAAAAACTAAACGAGCAGCGATAGAAATACACCGTTTGTTGCAATATGCTTGGGACAACAGCACATTTTCAGGCGGACAAACTTTCGAAATTACAGTAGTTACAATTTTCAACAACAGATGGCGTGCAAGTGATGTGAAAGATATAGAAGACAACGCAGTCTGTGGGTGCGCCATTCTGTACGTCGTCTTTCTGCTGTAAGCGTGTGCTGTTCACAACGTGCAAGTGTGCTGTAGACAGCATGGTTTATTCCTTAGAACAGAGGATTTTTCTGGTGTTGGAATTCCACCGCCTAGAACACAGTGTTGTTGCAACAAGACGATGTTTTCAACGGAGGTTTAATGTAACCAAAGGACCGAAAAGCGATACAATAAAGGATCTGTTTGAAAAATTTCAACGGACTGGGAATGTGATGGATGAATGTGCTGGAAAGGTAGGGCGACCGCGTACGGCAACCACAGAGGGCAATGCACAGCTAGTGCAGCAGGTGATCCAACAGCGGCCTCGGGTTTCCGTTCGCCGTGTTGCAGCTGCGGTCCAAATGACGCCAACGTCCACGTATCGTCTCATGCGCCAGAGTTTACACCTCTATCCATACAAAATTGAAATGCGGCAATCCCTCAGCGCCGCTACCATTGCTGCACGAGAGACATTCGCTAACGATATAGTGCGCAGGATTGATGACGGCGATATGCATGTGGGCAGCATTTGGTTTACTGACGAAGCTTATTTTTACCTGGACGGCTTCGTCAATAAACAGAACTGGCGCGTATGGGGAACCGAAAAGCCCCATGTTGCAGTCCCATCGTCCCTGCATCCTCAAAAAGTACTGGTCTGAGCCGCGATTTCTTCCAAAGGAATCATGGGCCCATTTTTCAGATCCGAAACGATTACTGCATCACGCTATCTGGACATTCTTCGTGAATTTGTGGCGGTACAAACTGCCTTAGACGACACTGCGAACACCTCGTGGTTTATGCAAGATGGTGCCCGGCCACATCGCACGGCCGACGTCTTTAATTTCCTGAATGAATATTTCGATGATTGTGTGATTGCTTTGGGCTATCCGAAACATACAGGAGGCGGCGTGGATTGGCCTCCCTATTCGCCAGACATGAACACCTGTGACTTCTTTCTGTGGGGACACTTGAAAGACCAGGTGTACCGCCAGAATCCAGAAACAATTGAACAGCTGAAGCAGTACATCTCATCTGCATGTGAAGCCATTCCGCCAGACACGTTGTCAAAGGTTTCGGGTAATTTCATTCAGAGACTACGCCATATTATTGCTACGCATGGTAGATATGTGGAAAATATCGTACTATAGAGTTTCCCAGACCGCAGCGCCATCTGTTGTTGAAAATTGTAATTACTGTAATTTCGAAAGTTTGTCTGCCTGAAAATGTACTGTTGTCCCAAGCATATTGCAACAAACGGTGTATTTCTATCGCTGCTCGTTTAGTTTTTATTTCCGTTTCAAATATACCGGTCATTTTTGAAACACCCTGAATATGTCCTCCTAATTGTATAAATTTAGTTCTACAGCTCAGATATTGTCGGGCAATCCGTGTTCAGAGCGTGTGTGACGACCTCAAGCGCAACAACACGTCGCTGCTTCTTTTTGTAGTCAACATAATCAAAATCCCATAAACACAAAACAGTAGCACAGTTACCCATAAAGCGAACAATTTCCGTAGTTCCCTAGTTCATATTTCAGTTTGTTCACACTCTACCGGCACATCAAATCTGAATACTATTGCAACTAGTTTCGCCAGAGTTAGCAAAAATTGAGAGTGTTTAGTTACGCCAAAGAGTTGCGCAAACGCGCACCACGCATGCGTGGTAGCCGGTAGCGCAGCTGCGTGCAACCTGGTGTCGTAATGTAAACCAGGCTTGATGGAAGTCGGAACAGCCACCACAGAACAGGGCTGGGCACTTGCCGGAACAACTCTACATTGTACGCGAGCGAGATGGAGTTCAGGGCGTCTCAAGGGCTCAGACATTTGCTTGTAGCCATCGAAATTATGTTGTTGGTATGGCGTGGGTTATGATCACGACGCAATACAATTGGTTGCGAACTCAACACCTGTAGCCGGGGTAGCAGTAATGATTGCACTGGCTTGCCGTGGACTCAGGCAAAGTAAATATGATTTACAGTTGAGGGTGCTGTATGCCTGAGTGATGCACTTCGACTTCTCAAACAGGTGTAATACACCCACTGTGGTTCAAAGTACTCATTTATCGTCTACTTGTGTCTTGAGCGCGAGCACCTAATAGAAACCAGTTTATATTACGTCCTCGTAGAGTCTAGCTGAGATATTTCACATCTGTTGAGCCTTAATCTGTTTGATTTGCATCACAGATGCTACGAGAAAGTAACGGATCTACTAAATAATATGCAAGTCAGCTACTCTAACAAAAGCTCCGCAACCGCACAGCGGGTACAATGCACATTTCAAACAGATCTACACCTACATCTACAAGACAGCTTCACACTTCAATGCCTGGCAGAGGGTTCATCGAACCACCTTCAGACCATTTCTCTTCTGTTCTGTTCTCGAACAGCGTTCGGGGAAAACGAACGATTAGACTCTTCCGTGCGAGCTCTGAGTTCTGTTAATTTATTACGCTGATCATTTGTCCCTAGACAGGATGGTGTCAACAAAATACGTTCGCAATCAGAGGAGAAAGTGGTGATTATAATTTCGAGAAAAGGTCTCGCTCAAATGAAAAATTCCTTTCTTTTAATGGTTGTCACTTCAGCTCGTGTATTATATGCGTGACACATTATCTCCTATTTCGTGACAGTGCAAACGAGCTGCCCTTCTCTGAAGTTTTTCGATGTCCTCCGTCAGTCCCGTGTGATATGGATCCTATAGAGCTTATGCCTCGCGAAAATACTCTAATAGAGGAGAGAGAAGCGTAGTGTAAACAGTCTGTTTAGCAGACCTTTTCCATCTTCGAAGTGTTCTGCCAATAAACGTACCGAGCGATGTGGCGCAGTGGTTAGCACACTGGACTCGCATTCGGGAGGACGACGGTTCAGTCCCGCGTCCGGCCATTCTGATTTAGGTTTTCCGTGATATCCCTAAATCGCTCCAGGCAAATGCTGGGATGGTTCCTTTGAAAGGGAAAGGCCGACTTCACTCCCCGTCCTTCCCCAATCCAATGAGACCGATGACCAAGCTGTTTGGTCTCTTCCCCCAAACAACCCCAACCCAAACTAAAACGCAATCTTTTTCTTGCCCTCCGCACAACAATATCTGTGTGATCATTCCAGTTTAAGTTGTTCGGAGTTGTAATCCCTAGGTATTTAGTTGAATTTGAGAGGCTTAAGATATGTTTGATTTATCGTGTAAGCGAATTTTAACGGATTCTTTTTAGTACTTGTGTAAATGAATTGGGACCTTCTGTTACTTACAGTCAATTGCTATTTTTCGCACCATCAGATATCATGGCTAAACCATTCTGCAATTGGCTTTGATCTTCTGATAACTTTACTAGACGGTAAATGAGAGCATAATCCGCAAACAGAGGACTGCTGGTGAATGGCGTCACACTCTGTTCAGCGATGTCGTGTGACCGGGGCCTCCCGTCGGGTAGACCGCTCGCCGGGTGCAATTCGGCGACTTGCGCGCCGATGGGGATGAAATAATGATGATTAGGACAACACAACACCCAGTCTCTGAGCGGAGAAAAACTCCGACCCAGCCGGGAATCGAACCCGGGCCCTTAGGATCGACACTCTGTCGCCCTGACCACTCAGCCACCGGGGGCGGACTTCAGCGATAATCCACAGTTTTGGAGAGGCACAGCGGTGTGACTACTGGTATCCTATTGCGGGGAGCTGTCGGGTGTGTCGTCAGGTCACGGCTGATGGTGACTGAGGAAACTGTGACGACACAGTCGTACGTCACCGACATCCTGCGTCATCGTGTTTTACTTCTCTTGCGGCAGTATCGCGGTGTCGTTTTTCAACTTGACAGTGCTGGTTCTCACACGGCACGTGTCTCTACGGACAGTCTGCATAATACTGAGGTACTCCAGTGGCCAACAAGATCTCTAGATGTGTCCCTGATGGAATATGCGTGGCACCGACTCGGACGTCAATTCTATTTCAGTGTCTGAACCCAGTGCATCAAGAAACGATAGTTAAATCGAAACCCTTAGCTGCCGACAGGTGTTGTTGATGTACATCAATGGGAACAGCTGAAAATTTGTGCCTCGACCGGGACTCGAACCCGGGATCTCCTGCTTACATGGCAGACGCTCTATCTATTTGAGTCACCGAAAGGCACAGAGGATAGTGTGACTGCCCGCATCTCGTGGTCGTGCGGTAGCGTTCTCGCTTCCCACGCCCGGGTTCCCGGGTTCGATTCCCGGCGGGGTCAGGGATTTTCTCTGCCTCTTGATGGCTGGGTGTTGTGTGCTGTCCTTAGGTTAGTTAGGTTTAATTAGTTCTAAGTTCTAGGCGACTGATGACCTCAGCAGTTGAGTCGAATAGTGCTCAGAGCCATTTGAGCCATTTGATAGTGTGACTGCAGGGACTTATCCCTTGCACGCTTCCCGTTCGACCTACACTCCCAACTGTCCACAACCTACATTCGTAGTGTTCCTAATAGATATTTGTCCATTCACTAATTACTCCTGCCAGACTAAGCTGATGAGTCCCGTAAGAGTTCAGGAAAACTGTGCGCATTCGCACAGAAGAAGGTCAGAGGCCGGTAGCAAAACTATATGAAGATGGTATCTGTTCCCGAAGTAGCATGCGTGGTAGCCGGTAGCAGATACCATTGATGATCGTGCAGATGGATAGAGCGTCAGCCATGTAAGCAGGAGATACCGGGTTCGAGTCCAGGTCAGGGCACACAGTTTCAGCTGTCCCCATTGATGTATATCAACAACACCTGTCGGCAGCTAAGGGTTTCGATTTAATTATGATTTCATTCTAGAGAAGCTGCACGGTCATCAATGGTATCTGTTCTTTCGGGAACAGATACCATCTTCATATATCAAGAAACAGCTCTAACAGTTGTGGTCCAGCTTGCCTCAGTGCAGGATACAACTCTTTTACGACACCGTGTCCAGCCGATTCAGAGCATGCATCCAGGCTAGAGTGGATGTGCCGTCATAGTGATAAATGGTCTCGCACTGCCCAATTCTTTGTGAATTTAATTAGATATTCTATGCACTGAAATTACACCACATACCCTCTCAATCCGTTAAGTTCCATTTCGTTTCTTCCTTCCCTTACAAGTGCTTCACTTTTTTCGTCAGACTGTGTAATTGATGAAGAGTATACTAATTTGACGGGATATGATACCAAACTTCGCACCTTGGATTATTCTTTCCGAAATATATATGTACTAATACGAATGTCGGCCTGAAACTGCCGGTAAAGGTTGCGACCATTATTATTAATATAACTGACTGAATTTTAGAGAAGCTGATTAGTCGCAAACAAACAGCTACTAGTTGGTTTTTGGTGCATTTCCTCGAAATGACATGTTTCGGGCTCTGCATCAGATTTCCATTTCACAGAAAAAATAACTTTGACAGTTTGTTCCTTATTCATACATTCACGAACCAAAATATGTGACTTATAATTTAAACTTTGAAAAATATATATTTATCGGTTTAAGGTGTTAAGGATGATAGTAATTCAGTATGGCCAAGTCACATAACAAAAATGTTAAAATTAAAATGATTCTTTGTTTTATGTTTTTCTAGCGATTTAGTGTGATAGAATACCCGAAATAAAAAGTTCTCTATCAAAAAAAATACATTCTAGTAAATTTTCATTCACTGAAACGAGACCCGAGATGGTAGGTGATGTTGGTGAACAGAGCGGGTGTTGTAACATCAGTTGATGTTCGTGAAGTTACAACACCCGCTCCATTCCAAAAAATGGTTCAAATCGCTCTGAGCACTATGGAACTTAACATCTGTGGTCATCAGTCCCCTAGAACTTAGAACTACTTAAACCCAACTAACCTAAGAACATCACACACATCCATGCTCGAGGCAGGATTCGAACCTGCGACCGTAGCGGTCACGCGGTTCCAGACTGACGCGCCTAGAACCGCACGGCCACACAGGCCGGCCGCTCCATTCCCCACCACCGCCTACCATCATAGTATGTACGTCTGAGGATGGTAAAAAACTGACCGAAACCGGTTATCATCGAAATAAATGTTTTTGCGGTCAAGACTGCGTCCATTTTAAAATGTCATTAGGTACACTTCTTCTTCTTTTTCTTTTGCCTTTATCCATAGCTAAACTGAGTCATGTTGATTATCAGATTCAGCATTGTTAATGTTCCCTTCCTGTCGCCCCTTCCTCCGCCCCTCATATGGCGGAATTTGAGTGGCCCAAATGTCTCCATCTATAGCTATTCTTGTGGAAGTGTCAGATTATCAGATTCGGCATTGTTAATGTTTTCTTCTTGTCTCCTCCTCCTCCCCCCCTCCTCCCCCCCCCCCTCCCCAACACCTCATGTGGCAGAATTTGAGTGTACCAGCTGTCTGCGCCTAGAGCTATTCTTATGGAAGTGTGCGAACTGAGGCGGGACTTGGGTAACACCCTGGTATTCATCTAGTGGGATGAGGGAAACCACCTACAAACAACACCCAGGCTGGCCAGCACACCAGCCCTCGTCGTTAACCCGCCGGAAATGGGCCAGGTGGCTTCAAAACTCGTATGTAATAGAAACAGAAAAAGGTGCACGTTCCGACATTAGTCTCACGAAATACTCTGCAGATGGCATTGCTGCATACTTGTCGAACGCTTTGGTAGCCTTCCAGTCGCAAGTCGATATGACATGCGCCATGATGTTTGCCAGTAAACAGCACCTTCGACAACCACACGTTCTTCAGATATGGTTTTTATGGTCTCCTTAATATATGACACCGACCCTGCCCAGCTGTCAGGGTAAAATAAGATAGGTAGCACCCCAGAAGGTAAGTTCATGACATTTTAATCAAACTAGTCATATATATCGCCTTTAAACTAGTACTGATATTATTCAGAATCGTTGGCTACAAATTTTCCTCTGCGTGACTCCACTTTTGTAGATGTCTCTCCTACTACCTTAATGGTACAATTAACGAGTTCAACTATATTTGCATGCGTAAATATGCGCGTTTTTAGAGGAGGTAATTTTTCTGATGTGTAGCAGTGCCAAACGATACAACATTATTGTGGTATGATTCACAATATTCTCCAATAATGCAGAAGTTATTCTGGAAATTATTGTGCAATAATGCACTACGATTAATGAATTAGTCAACAATGAATTAAACAATTGTTTCGTTACTGAACTGGAGCTTAATCGACCAACAATGTATTGTGGATAATTCTGTGCTGGACATTTTGAATGATTTCTTTTTCAGCATGTTCTTCCCATTAAGAAACCTACACACATAGGCAAATATTTGACTTTGCGCCAGTTGAATAGGCAGCAGGTACTGACAGCCAAGATGCGACTGTAAAGCCAAAACTGTCGACGTAGGCAGTCTGTTTCAGCTGACTGCTGCTGATGAAAAGGAATTACTCTTAATTTTGTCGAAAAATTTGGATGAGATGGAAGGAGGGTCAAGGGAAATGCAATGTATTAAATTTGCATTATGGAATGGCTCGGAATAAGGATATATGGCGATTTTCGTACAAGTATTCCGGTGAGAAAAGAAACATGAAGTAGTCTATTGGCTTCTGGCAGCTTAGGATCTACTCATTTCAAGTTTCCGGAAAATGACCACTGAAGAAGAGAAACAGGTTCAACTACAGGTAAAACGTCTGATTTTCAAATCATCGGCCAGCGGACAAGCCGACAAGAACCCTTTTGACATCGATAATGACGCAGGGGACGTATGTGACTACAATTTCGATTGAAAAATATAAAGTATTGAATAAAGCATTTCAGTACATTAACTACCACTTCTGCTTCTTTATCAGCGACCTCAAAGTACCTTACAGCCAATATTTCATTCGAATCCGTTAAATTTATAATTTTTGATTAGCTGTATTAGTTCTGCCATTTTAATTTTCGTAATTCCGGTATCAGATTCGTAATCAGCTAATCAGCGACCCCAAAACTCTAAACATAACACAGTTCTGTATGCTTTTATATCCATTTCCTGATATGTCCAGGTGTTGAAGCGACTTGGTCCACTGCGCGCTGGGATGATTCTTTCCATATAGTTATACGGATATGGTGTCTGTTCTTTCGGACATGTCCGAAAGAACAGACATCATATCCATATAACTAAATAGTTCTGGCAACACCGGCCATGACCTTCTTCTTCTGTGCGGATGCACACATATTCCCCGAACTCTTTCGGGACTTGGTAAGAATGTCTTTCACGAGTATTGAGTGTGTTGGGGTGGGACACTACGAATGTAGTGTGTGGACATACAAGGTGAGAATGTGGGTCTCACGGGTGGCGTGCGCGAGATAGTCCCTGCAGTCGCGCTATCCTCTGTCTCTTCGGTGGCTCAGCTGGATAGAGCGTACGCCATGTAAGCAGGAGATCCCGGGTACGAGTCCCGGTCGGGGCACACATTTACATCTGTCCCCATTGATGTACATCAACGCCCGTTAGCAGCTGAAGGTATTAATATAATTTTAATTTCGATTCGTTCCATGACCGGCGCGCCTGCCCGTATTACGGAAGCGGAGTGCAAACACACGCTGCTATACGGACGGGTTGATCACATAACATAAGTTTACTAAATCCACATTACCAATACTTTTAGCAGGACAGTAGTACTAAGTTTAGCACATTTAATACGTTGCTGGTAACTGCCCATTGTCTAATACATTGAAGAGCGAAAGAAACTGGTGTACCTGCCTAATATCGTACAGGGACCCCGCGATCACGCAGAAGTACCGCAACACGGCGTGGCATGGACTCGATTAACGTCTGAAGTAGTGCTGGAGGGAAGTGACACCATGAATCCTGCAGGGGTGTCCATAAATCCGTAAGAGTACAAGAGGGTAGAGATCTCTTCTGAACAGCACGTTGCAAGGCATCCAAGACGTGGTCAATAATGTTCATGTCTGTGCAGATTGGTGGCCTGCGGAAGTGTATAAACTGAGAAGAGTGTTTCTGGGGCCACTCTGTAGAATTCTGGGCGTGTGCGGTGTCGTAGTGTCCTGCTGTAAATGCCCAAGTCCATCGGAACTCACAATGGACGTGAATGGATGCAGGTGATCTGATGTGTCACCTGTGAGGGTCGAATCTATACGTATCAGGGCTCCCATATCACTCCAACTGCACACACGCCACACCATTACAGAGCCTCCACCAGCTGAAATAGTTCGCTGCTGACATGCAGGGTTCATGGACTCATGAGGCTCTCTCCATACCCGTACACGTACATCCGATCGATACAATTAGAAACGAGACTCGTCCGACCAGGCAACATGTGTCCAGTTATCAACAGTCCAATATCGGTGTTGATGGGCCAAGACGAGACGTAAAACTTTGTGTCGTGCAGACATCAAGGGTACTCGACTGCGCCTTCGACTCCGAAAGTCCATATCGGTGATGTTTCGTTGAATGGTTCGTACGTTGACACTTGTCGACTGCCCAACACTAAATTCCGCAACAATTTGCAGAAGGGTTGTTCTTCTGTCACGCTGAATCATTGTCTTCAGCGTCGTTAGTCCCGTCCTTGCAGGATCTTTTTCTGACCGTAGCGATGTCGGATATTTGATATTTTATCGGATTCCTGATATTCACGGTACACTCGTACGGGGAAATCCCCACTTCACCGCTACCTCGGAGATTCTTCCTTCTTCCTTCAAAGAAGTTCTTAGTTTTTCTTCTATATATTATTTTAATTTATATCTCTTTCACCATAGGCCGGCCGAAGTGGCCGTGCGGTTAAAGGCGCTGCAGTCTGGAACCGCAAGACCGCTCCGGTCGCAGGTTCGAATCCTGCCTCGGGCATGGGTGTTTGTGATGTCCTTAGGTTAGTTAGGTTTAACTAGTTCTAAGTTCTAGGGGACTAATAACCTCGGCAGTTGAGTACCATAGTGCTCAGAGCCATTTTCTTTCACCATAATTTCGTATATCACTTAAATTATATCTATCTCAGTGATTTTGAGTCTCTTATCGATCCACAACTCTATTACTCCTATTTTTGTTTTATTTTTTTTTCTAGTATTCATTCTTCACAGCCATAACTTAATACTCCAAATAAATGTTTGGATGAATTTATGTTCGACAGTTCTTCCTGCAGTGTCAGCTACATTCTTTTGTCATTTGTTATTAGGGTCAAATGGTTAAAATGGCTCTGAGCACTATGGGACTTAATTGCTGTGGTCATCAGTCCCCTAGAACTTAGAACTACTTAAACTTAACTAACCTAAGGACGTCACACACATCCATGCCCGAGGCAGGATTCGAACCTGCGACCGTAGCGGTCGCGCGGTTCCAGACTCTAGCGCCTAGAACCACTCGGCCACTCCGGCCGGCTGTTATTAGGTTTCCCAAGAAGCAAAATTCTTTTACTTACATTAGTATTGTGTTTCTAATTTTAATGTTTGTCCTAACTTGTCTGTTCCATTTATCTTTCACAATTGTTTTAGTACCGAGCGAGGTGGCGCAGTGGTTATCACACTTGACTTGCATTCGGGAGGACGTCGGTTCAATCCCGCGTTCGGCCATCCTGATTAGGGTTTTCCGTGATTGCCCTAAATCGCTCCAGGCAAATGCCGGGATGGTTCCCTTGAAAGGGCACGGTTGACTTCCTTCCCTAATCCGATCAGACCGATGACCTCGCTGTTCGGTCTCTGCCCCCGAACAACCCAATCATTGTTTTAGTCTTGTCTGTGTTTATTTTAGTTTGTGGTTATCCAAGACATCAGGCACAAAATATTTCTATACATTTAATTTTGATCCCTACGGTACCGCTTTTCATTGTTTGTATTGCACTTTCTTCAAATAAAGTAAACAAATATGAAGGGAAAGGACAACCTCTCACAGCTGTGTCTGAAATGCAGTTGCCATAAAAGCTCTTGTGTGGGAAGATGTTCAGGAACAGAAGAGCTGTGAAGACAGAAGGAGAGCGCGAGCGCTTGTACGAGTGTCTGGAGGTTGGAAATGATGATGATGGCTGATTTTCCTCCCTTTTCCACTCTAGGCCTCTGCATAAATCAGAGGTCATCCTAGCTCGTGTCTAGGATAGTAATTCAAGAAACGTTACTGTGAAGCGGACGGGCAGTTTCGTCTCCCACGCCAAAGAAGATACATGATTTCAGGTCAACATTTGAAATTGCTGGGCAGTGGCAAAATGATAAAGCTTTTGTTAAATGATGAACAGCATTCAGGGATATGATTTAAGCTTAGTACGTATCGATTTTCACTATCCAAATATGTATGTCATAGAACGAAGCCGGCCGTGGTGGCCGAGCGGTTCTAGGCGCTTCAGCATAGAACCGCGCCACCGCTAGGTTGCAGTTTCGAATCCTGCATCGGGCATGGATGTGTGTGATGTCCTTAGGTTAGTTAGGTTTAAGTAGTTGTAAGTTGTAGGGGACTGATGACCTCATATGTTAAGTTCCATAGTGCTCAGAGCGATAGACCTAAATATCTTCGAGAATTACTGTAAACTACAGGGTAGCAGAGATATTGTTGCATGGAAATGGCTTCAGTGCATTATCTACACCATTAATCAATGTGAAATGCACTCCTAGCCTATTTGGTTACGAGTGTGTCATATCACACTTACCGGTGCAGGAGGAGTGTTTTTTTTCCATAGGGTCAAGTCCTTCAGAAAAGTAAAGTGACATTTCCGGAAATGGGCCGAAAAGCTAAATAAAAACTTTATACTTCCCACGACATACGCTAACTTAACGGAGCGCATAAGTGTACTTGCACACGGAATATAGTTTCGGCATCGTTGGTAGATGCGAGCCCTGTGTAGAATAGGTGGAACTTTTCACAGCCTACTCCTCCCTCACTACATCCGTCTATTATTATGTCAGCACCGGTTGTCCAACACATTCAGATTAAGTTTGGCTGCAAATACTACAGTTGCAGTACTTACACAAATTAAATAAAGGCTCGCTTGATGGAAACATTAGATCAATTAATTGGGTGGTTCATTAATTCAGCCTCCATCTATTACCAGTGCAGAATACGTATTCACAGCCCCTTTGGTACTAATAAATAATCATCATCATTTCATCCCCATCGACGCGCAAGTCGCCGAAGTGGCGTCAGATCGAAAGACTTGCACCCGGCGAACGATCTACCCGACGGGAGGCCCTAGTCACACGACATTTACATTTACCTATGTAACGTTTTTGCTGTACACTGAAACAGTAACATCTTGCAATTAATGCCAAAAAAACATAGGTGTTAGAACCAAGCACGCTATTCAGTAACCAAGATGGCTGTAACGTCTGTGTAGTACCGTCTAGCTCCGCCCAGGAAAGAGAATCACGTCTGTCTCTCGTTATCACGCTCATAGGCAGAAAATGAATACCACCAGGACAACACGTTGCCAAAACTGCAAAATGAGTACTGCCAGGCAGCAACTTACCAAAACTGCCATCAAGTCACACAACGGCTGACTCCCCTCCCCCACATTATGCTACTTACTTTTGATACTGTTTTCTTATCGTTTACATCACCTTAGATAGCTATAGCCACTTCATTATTGTTCATGGCTCTTTTCGACGAGGATCTAATGTGCTCGTCGAAAATCACAAACTGTTCTCTTATGTCATAGAGGGTTAATTGTTGTCGTTATCCACTTTATTCCGTCACACACATTATGTATACCTTTCAAGTCGCAGTCTACATGTAATATACTACAAACCAATTTAGCTGCGGTTGGTCAATAGTAAATAGCATACAAGTGTCATAGCGATAGTTCCTTCCGTGGCGAAAAACAGTTCACATGGAAACATAATTTAGTTCACGATCTATATCGTTTAGTCCACAATCTATATGTGTAGTTATGGATATTAATTCATCTGGGAGCATTACTGACAACTAGTGTACGAAATACGAGTAACAGCAACCAGTGCACGAAACACATGCGATTGTCTAAATCACAATTCAAAGAACCATAAATAACAGAGTATGCTGAAAGTTTTTCGTACTTTACATGCCACTCTGTATGTCAGTGCAGCAGGACTTGTAAAATAGTAATCAGTGTACAAGTCACAGGCAAACGCTGAAATCACACTTCAATGCAACGCAAGAAACTCTACACTTAAACGGGTAAAGATTTGGATCGTAATGAACACGTAAACAAGTTTCGTAGTCCGCTTGTCATTCTCTACTTCGTGTCGAAACAAACGCATATTATCTTCCGTGGTTTTCACCCACCACGCCTCGTCACGCACTTCAACGACGAATCACCACACCTCTATCACGACTGCTTTGTTACCGCTTAATATAGCAACCTATTGCTATACATTGTCTGAACAAGCGTATCCGGCTGTCCATTAGTGGAAATTAATATGGGTTGTGTCCACCTTTCCCTTTATTGTCGCTTGAAGTCTGCTGGAGACAGTTTCTACGAGGTCTCTGGCTGTCTGTGGAGGAACGGCAACCCATTCTTCCTCAAGAGCCGAAGCTAGAGAGGGTAGTGAAGTAGGACGCTGATGTTCGGTGCGACGTCGACCTTCTGACGCAACCAAAATATGATCCATTTGCTTCAGGTTTTTGTTTTATGAATGTCATTGTCCATAAACCATTCTCTCACAGATGCTCGTTCATGATAGGGTGCAGTGTCGTGCTGAAACAAACAATCACCGTGTGTGAACTTTTCCTCTAATATTAGAGGATGGTACACAATGCTGTACTGTGTCACCGTCATAATAGTCTTGGGAGATTCACCAACTGTACTGTTGTTTAAGATAATTCTCATTTGTTGTTCCATCTCAGAGACACATTTTTAATTAGATTACACTCCGAATCATCTTCAGATCTAAAACAAATCGAAACTAAATATGTGCAGTGTAATATTTTACAGTAAGTAGAAAAGAAAATGTAGAAACGTATAGAATGTAGAATCTACTTAAGTAGTGGCGTAAGCAACCTGTCCTGTGTACTCAGAACCACATATCACAGTATTGTGTTTTGCAACTCATTCTACGTATTTTTCCTCTGGTGACCACAGAATACTCCTTGACTCCTTTTATACTGATGAGTCCGCTCTTCTTGACGTCTATGGCTGAATTTCACACTACATCGGGGTGTCCGGGTACGTTTAACCAGACAGTGTATTATAATGCTTGTCTCTCTCGGTAAATGTCATATAAATTGAAATCCTTTAAATTTTCCAACACGAACATACATTTGTATTCACAGAACTATTTTATCCATAAGTAACGTGTGTAATATTGTTGGGTTTTCCGTCGTATGAAAGCTGTGAGTACCCTTGGTAAGGCATTCACCTGTCTGTATATTAAACGATCAACTTATGAGATGAGACCTATTCTTTGAACGACATTTGTTTTATATAACTTACGTAACTGTAAAGATGCGCATCTAGCGCGGATGCTAATACATCGATTGCGCAGTCAAAGAAACATTTTAACAGAAGCTGAACTGAACGTTCCGCTTCGATCTAAACAAAAGATAACAGTAAAAACTTTTGTAGATCTTCAGGTTTTATCGTACTTCTGCTTGTAATGTGAAAGCGTAAAGAAGGTCGTTTTTACGCCATAAAAGTGCGCGGTCTTGCCAGCCTGCAGACAACAGTTATTAATTAATAAAATTCAAGCAATTTATCTTCGATGCTGTAAACCGGCAAGTTATTGTTGTGAAGGTGTTGAACGGTGCAAGAATTGTGTCGAAGGAAGGAGAAAAGTAATGGCTGTAATTTGTGACAAAAACGTGAACCAAGAAGCTAGCACAGGACAGGCTGAAATCTGATCGCATCATACAGTTAGAAAATTACTTATGTAAATTCTACTCTTTATAAATAAGCCCTAATTGCTTGTGAGAATTGTTTAAATATATGTAGTGTTTTCCAGATTTCTTTCACAATGAAATAAATCATCATGTGTGGAGCAGAACGCGTTCTTAAACTGAACGAGTGATATATTTAATTATTTTTAATTTTAGAATTATTAATAAATGCAACCTGAGCTCAATGTCAAAATCCATCAGCCTTGACTGACAAAATGACTTTCAGAGCCTGTATATGCCTTCGTCCTCAAACAGTCGTGGTTGCAATCACGACTAAATTCTCTCCATAACATTACCACCATTGCTGTAGCAGTGCCACGCAGATGGGAATGGAGTAAAAGGACTTTTGTCCAGTTCTTCTTTCAAAGCAGCTAGAAAAATGATAGTCCATATCGTTCGGAACTGTCCTTCTCCTTTTTCTCAGGAAGAGTGGCACAAACTAACATTAACTGTTCCGATTTTTACTGTTAAATTATGGGTCATCAGCTTCGTTTTCACAGGTTATTGATAGGCTCAGCTCATGTTGGGCCAACTACGGTTCTGTATTCCTCTAGACTTGTATCTCAAGTGTTGTTTTGTCAGTCTGTATTCACATTCTGCTCTCACACTCTGACCATCTGCTTCTATTTTTCTCCATTGTGTTGTTTACTCCTTCATAATTCAACTCTTTTCTAATTTGTTCGTTCCTAATCCGGTCTTGGCTTGAGCAGTCTTTCAATGTTCTTAGAAATTTCATTTCAGCTGCCGCCCGTGCTTTGCTCTTATCCTTCTTTGTTGGATGATGATGATGATGATGTTTAGTTTGTGGGGCGCTCAACTGCACAGTTATCAGCGCCCGAAAAAATTCCCAACCTTTGCTCAGTCCAAACTAGCCACTTTCGGGAATGATGATGAAATGATGACGACAACACAAACACCCAGTCATCTCGAGGCAGGTGAAAATCGCTGACCCCGCCGGGAATCGAACCCGGGACACCGTGCTTGGGAAGCGAGAACGCGAAGGCGAGACCACGAGCTGCGGACTTCTTTGTTGCAGTCAGGTTTCACTCTCGTATAGCACATACGTCAAAGCCATTTCTGTACAGTTGTTTTTTGTTTTCTTTCTATCTCCGTTCTTTAAGGTTCTGTTAAATAGTGTCACGTATTTAATGAAACGGATAAAGATTGTTTTATATATATATATATATATGCTGCTGATCTATGGAGAATGTACGTTGACGGGAAATACGTTATGAGATTGCTTGTTTGTTGATAGTACTGTTAGCGAACATTATGATTATTAAGTTAATATGTCTGTTTTCTACCCTACTCTACATACCTGTACTGTACCCTGTTGTAGGTGGACGAAATGCTGTTCAGGCAGAACGACTGTACAGAAGACGATTCCCTGACAAGCCATCGTCTTCGCGCCGGATGTTTGGTCGTCTCACATCTCGTCTACGTGAAACGGGAAGCTTAAATCCAAGACCTCGACATCGTCCTAGAACACGCACAGATGAACGTGCTGAAGTTGCTGTGCTCGCTACCATAGCAGTGAATCCTCAAATCAGCACACGTCAAATTGAACGTGAAGTTGGTGTGTCGAAATCAAGTGCACAGCGTATTCTTAAACGTCATAAATTTCATCCTTACCATGTTCATTTACACCAGGATCTTCGTGGGAATGACTTCCGCAATAGGGTAACATTTTGTCGGTGGGCTCAGGAAAAACTTCTGACTAATCCAAATTTTTTTGCAGATGTTCTCTTTACCGACGAGGCATTATTCTCCAACAAACGAATTGTCAATATGAGGAATATGCATTATTGGTCCGCAGACAATCCAAAATGGCTCCGTCAGGTAGCCGTCAACGTCCGTGGAAAGTTAATGTTTGGTGTGGGATTATTGGAGATACCATTATCGGCCCTTTCTTTATAAATGGCAGACAATACTCCAGATTTATACGACACAATCTTTCTGATCTCTTGGACACCGTACCTCTGAACCGGAGAATGGTCATGTGGTATCTGCATGACGGATGCCCTGCACATAACGCCTTACGAGCACGACGACTTCTGAACCGTAAGTTCCCTGGTAGGTGGATTGGACGAGGTGGCCCAGTTAGGTGGCCTGCCCGATCTCCGGACCTTACACCGCTGGATTATTTTCTTTGGGGAGCAGTGAAGGATGCTGTTTACCAACATGAACCAACAACACCAGAGGACATGAAGCAACGCATTATTGATGCTTGTACAGCCATCAAAGAGGAAACAGTAGCACGAAGTAGGGCATCCTTCATCCGCAGAGTGACCCTATGTATGCAAGCCAATGGGCATCACGTTGAGCATGAGATGTGAACGCTATGTTTAGTATGGAGTGCTGGTATCACAGTGGAAGTTTCTACAAAGGGCCATTTTACCCAGTGATGTTAAGAAACATTTGTTTGCAACAATTTGTCATTTAACGCATTAGATAAACATAACATTGATAATTATGTGATAATAAAACTAATTGGTTAAACCTGTTTACATTCATCTTCTATGTCCTACCTGAACTTCCGAAATCAAAACATTTTTACCTAAACAACGGTAAAACTTTTAGTCCACTTGCTCGGTTCACTAAAACCATCAACATGAATTTTACTATGACGAGTGAATGGTTTAACTGTCACTTGCGCTAGATCTACAGTAAAGTGAAGTTTTAACGTTGAACGGCATTACCTTTTTAGTAACGGATTAACGACAAGCGAAGTTAACTTTGTGACTAACGTTGCGGTACATCGATATGTTACAGAACCGCATCACCCCTAGCCTATGGGATAAATACCTGCTGGAATGTACGACGTTAATGCAGGATGGCAGCAGACCGTATTATTCGTTTCGGACCTCTTGATAAGTATGGAGGTGTGATTACACATGTCAATCACATCGCGATTACGGGCAGCATGTGGTTCACGCCTGGGCCTCAGGACGTGCGCTAGCAGCGCATGTCGGGTGTTTCAAGCGTCAACGTCGCGTCTTAATATCTCGGGACGTAATGGGAATATTGTGATGCAATCAACGCCATTTTGTATGTGCTTTGTCATGCTATTATGGATTGCTGAAGAAAAAATATAGGAGGTCCATTTAAAAAAACATAAGTTTGTGTTAAAAAACACATATGCTTTCGTTTTAGAATGTTTCCAAATATGTACATTCATGGGCCCCAGCCCTACATTGATACCGGTGAAAGTCGTTTTCCAATAGCTGTTATCGTTCCAGAGATATTTTGGGTGGACACAAATAATTACAACATTTAACTTTTTGAATTATTCTGTTATTGGTAACAATTTTTGATCTGATTTGCTCAACTCCTTTCAATTCCATTACATTTTTTTATTAATTCTTTCCTGAGTGGCCTACTGTAATTTATTTTCTTCGTCAAATAGAATAAACTGATGCTCTGCAAAGAGATAGAGATATCTCTAATATAGAATGCACTTCTTGTTTCCATCTGCTTAATATGTCGTCAGTGCACATATTTAATAATATCGGTGATAAATTGCACCGTTGCCTGACACTTGATTCACAGGTAACATATCTGAAAATCTTGCACCTGATTGAATCATTACTTTAGCGTTCTGTGTACGTATTTTTCACACTACATCCTTTACTACCAAGCTAGTGTCACCAGCAAACAGAAATATTTTCGACTTACCAGTAATACCAGAGGGTGTAACATTTATATAAATTAGGAACAGGGGTGGCCCCAACACTGATTCCTGGGGGACCCCCCACCACTTGACTGTATCCCACTCAGACCCCACATCACAGCCATTCTCAACATTGTGAATAATGACCTTTTGTTGTCTGCTGCTAAAGTAAGAAGTGAACCAGTTGTGAGCTACTCCCTGTATTCCGTAATGGTTCAGCTTCTGGAGCAACATTTTGTGATCAACACAATGAAATGCCTTACTGAAATCAAAAAAATATGCCAAGCGTTCGAAACCTTTTGTTTAAACCATCAAGAACCTCACAGAGAAAAGATAATATAGCACTTTCAGTTGTTAAACGACTTCTAAAGCCGAAATGTAAATTTGATAGCAAATCGTGTGATATAAAATGATCAATTGTCCTTACATAAGCAGCCTTTTCAGTAACTTTTGCAAACACTGATGGCATAGAAATAGGTCCAAAATTATCTAGATTATGCCCTTCCCCCGTTTTACAGAGCAGATTTACTACTGAGTACTTAAATCGCTCAGGAAACTGACCATTCCTAAAGGAAAAATTACAAATATGGCTAAATACAGGTCTAACATGTGATGTGCAGTACTTTAATATTGTGCTAGACGCTCCATCATAACCATGAGAGTCCTTAGTCTTGAGTGATTTAATTATTGACTCACTCTCTCTCTTATCTGTATCATTGAGGAGTATTTCAGACATCAATCTCGGAAGGGCATTTGCCATTTTAGTGAAAACGAAACTTTTATTTAATTCTCCAGCAATGCTCAGAAAATGATTGTTAAATACTGTACATATATCTGATTTATCAGTAACAGAAATATTTTTACTGCGAACTGACTTTATATATTCGACCTTGTGCTGCTGACCAGACACTTCCTACACAACTGACCACATGGTTTTAATTTTATCCTCTGAATTAGCTATTCTATTTGCATACCACATACTCTGTGCCTTCCTAATAACATTTATAAGCCGTTTACAATATTGTTTGTAATCGGATACTGTAGCTTGATTGTGACTAGTTCTAACAATTTGATATAATTCCCACTTTGTTCTACAACATATCCTTATCCCACTAGTCAGCCACCCAGGATATCTATTACTGGTAGTACCCCATTAGAACGTTCTAACGGAAAGCAACTGTCAAAGAGTTGAGTACAAAAGCCTTTTAGTTTTAAAATTTGTGCTGCATGGTCTGAAAAGCCATTCACCCTTTTACGAACAGGATGTCCATCTAGTAATGGAGAATGAATAAAAATATTGTCTATGGCTGTGCTACTGTTCCCCTGCACCCTCGTTGGAAAAAATGTATCAGATCATACGAATTTCTAGATTTCTGGAAAGCATTTGCAACGGCACCCCATTACAGGCTATTAACGAAGGTATGGGCATATGGAATTAGTTCACAGATAAGGGAGTGGCTCGAAGACCTCTTAAATAATAGAACCGAGTGTTTGTCCTCGACGACGAGTGTCTCGTCAGGAGTGCACCGCGGAAGTGTGACAGAACCGCTGATGTTCTCTATATAGACAAATGATTTGGCGGGCAGGGTGAGCAGCAATATGCGTTTGTTTGCTGATGATGCCGTGGTGTATGGTAAGGTGTCGAGGCTGAGAGACTGTAGGTAGATACAAGACGACTTAGACAAAATTTACAGTTGGTGCGATGAATAGCAGCTAGCCCTAAATGTGGAAAAATCTAAGTTAACCCTGAGTTACTATTGATATTTTAACTATCACAACTACTACCATGGGGTCATTAGTGACCCCAAAAATTATTAGTATCTGCATTTACGTTGATTCAATTTTTTATGGTAATTGTTTTACACACATTCATTTCAACTTGTTTACAATTGCTTTCATCTAAATACGAGATATAACAAAGCCAGACAATCATATAAACATGTTTATTTTAATGTCTATATTTTTTCAATTTTCAATGGAGAGGTAATTTTAAAATAACAATTTTTTATTTTAGTAGTAACTCTTTTTTGTTTTTGCTTCATCTGCTTAGTTGGTTAAGATTCAAATTACTCTCTGAAAGGGGAAATGTAATTTTTAATGCATAGTAAAGAAACTAACAGCCATTACTTTATGCTTAACAAAAATTTCAGTTTCTAAAATATTGTTGTCCGTAATAAAGTTCCTCTTTGTTGCATTGTACACATCATGTCTTCTGTTGAGAGTGGTTTGTGCAGACATATATTTTGCATCTTGAACAAGTGACTGACACTCTTTTGTTTTGATTTCTTGAGCAAAAGTCACATCTTTGGCGCTTTTTAGGCCCACATGAGCTTGATGGTTGGAACTGCTCATCCAAATGAAGTGATGAATTAATTAATGTTTTCAAACTTGTTGATAGATTTAGTGACATCTTGGTGTTAGGATTGGAGTACTGCCATATTACGTAACTCTTAACAACAGCAATCTCCATTACAGCCCACCATATGGCTAGTGGCCGTCTTTTACATCTTCTTCCACATTTATAGAGAGCACACTTCTGATCAAGAGGATCCACGCCCCCATTTGTAGAATTATAAAACAGAAGAACATCAGGTTTACCACTCTGCTGATCAATGTGCTTGTCATGATGCATTGATGATAGCATGACTACTGATTAAATTTTCTTTGAGACATACGAGCATATGGTCCGCCCCGGGTAGCTGACTGGTCAGCATGACAGAATGTTCCGGCTGGGTCGGAAATTTTCTCCGCTCAGGGACTGGGTCTTGTGTTGTCCTAATTATCATCATTACATCCCCATCGACGCGCAAGTCACCGAAGTGGCGTCAAATCGAAAGACTGCACCTGAAGATCGGTCTACCCGACGGGAGTCCCTATCACACGACATTTATTTATTTATAGGAGGATATTGTTAAATCCTTTGTGAAACCAAATTTGTATGTCCCACTTTAATATGATTTACTGGGCAAGAATTCTGCCGGAATTTCACGTTTCTGTTTCCGAAGTGTAGCGACGTGTAACATATGTTTTTGATTGGGGTCCGTTTTTAGGAATGTTCCTTATGTTTAACAGTCACAACAATAAAAAAAAAAACCACTGATGATGCTGCAACTACAGTGAAACATGTCTGGGACAAAAACAAAATAGTGTTTTGCTAAAGGCGGACCCCACTCAAAAACAATTGCAGCGACGTGTGTTAGGCCAATCTTTTGTAATTCATTAGCCAGTTCTACAGAGGTGAACCAGTTATCTCCACTTAAGTTTCTGTTTGTCTTAGCAACAGGTTGAACCAGCTTCAGAACATATAGTGTTGGGATGCTTAGTTTTCATGGATTTTGTGTTGTCGCCTTCCCTGGATAAATAAAAGCGTTTAGCAAATAGTGGAATTTTGCACAACACAAACAAATAACTTTTAACCCATATTTTTGGGATTTGTTTTGTAGATTCACTCTAACAGAAACGCGTCCATGAAAACCTACTAGCATTTCATCAGCTGTTGCAAATTGTGAACAGCTACTATTTTCTGGCCGGCCGGTGTGGCCGTGCGGTTCTAGGCGCTTCAGTCTGGAACCGCGTGACGGCTACGGTCGCAGGTTCGAATCCTGCCTCGGGCATGGATGTGTGTGATGTCCTTAGGTTAATTAGGTTTAATTAGTTCTAAGTTCTAAGCGACTGATGACCTCAAAAGTTAAGTCACATAGTGCTCAGAGCCATTTGAGCCATACTATTTTCTGCGAGGTTGGATACAAACTTGTTAAACAATTCAGAACCAGCTGCCAACTTGTCACCTGTTTGTTTTCTCTGTTCACTTGCTGCTCGGTTACCAAATCTGATAACGGACAGAAGAAAAAGAAACCGTTCCTTTTACATTGTTGCTCTAAATATTGGCCTTCCTGTTAGATCCGTAGCACAAAGCGAGTCTGCATTCTCGTGATTAGATTTACAAGCACCTGTGGGATAAATCAATCCGAAAAAGGCTCGCATTTCTTCTAGAGACACACAATCAACGTAAGACGCAGTAACACCATAATTTCCACTCACTTCAGAAATTTGTGCGTTTGTGTGATCTACTATAGTGTTCAGCATATCCTGTTAGATCCGTAGCAAAAAGCGAGTCTGCATTCTCGTGATTAGATTTACAAGCACCTGTGGGATAAATCAATCCGAAAAAGGCTCGCATTTCTTCTAGAGACACACAATCAACGTAAGTCGCAGTAACACCATAATTTCCACTCACTTCAGAAATTTGTGCGTTTGTGTGATCTACTATAGTGTTCAGCATATCATCTGTGATACTCAGAGACTCAGAAGGCTTACATTGCCGAGGAGGTCCAATCAATCCCCGTAATTGAATAATAACTACTGAACGGGTTCCGTGACCATATGAACCTGTTTTTCCCATAGTAGTAACTACCAGAATCATTTTCAGAGATTTCGTCTTTTGAGACATCCAAATAAGAAATTGTTGTGTCTGTGTTGTGGACACTGTGTTCACCTTCACAATCACTTCGACCGGAATCATGTTCCTGGCTTCAATCTTCGTCTGCTGATTCATTTCTACATTATCTAAATAGTCTATAACTTCTTCCGCCATCATAACATGTCCGTCGATGCGAATAGATACACTGCTCATTGTTAGATCACACACGCATCTCAGAAAGCACAATGGAGTATTCAGAAATAATATGCACGTAAGTACTATCCTGTGGTCTTCAGTGACCCGAAAATCCAATGACTGTGTAACAAACAGTCTCAAGACTTGCACTAACATGTTTCCTTGAAGACAATTGACTTCTAAGAGGAAACGTAGAATCTTTGGCGCAAGAGTGGCGTCATTCCAGAGATAAATAAGTTAATGTTTATGCTGGGGTTAAAAATGACCCCACAATAGTAACTGGGGGTTAATGCGGATGAATAGGAATATCTAACCTGTAATGTTCGGAAACAGTATTATTAGCGTCCTGCTTGACGCAGTCAAGTCGTTTAATATCTGTGCGTAACGTTGCAAAAACGATACGAGAGGGGACGAGCATGTGAGAGGCGTGGTAGCGAGGGCGAATGGTTGACTTCGCTTTATCGAGAGAGTGGTCCATCTGTAAAGGAAAGCGCATATAGGTCGCTCGTGCGACCTATTCTTGAGTACTGCTCGAGAGTTTGGGATCTGTACCAGGTCGGATTGAAGGAAGACATCGAAGCAATTCAGAGGTGGGCTGCTAGATTTGTTGCCGGTAGGTTCCAACAACACGTAAGTGTTACGGAGATGCTTTGGAAACTCAAATGAGAATCCCTGGAGCGAAGGCAACGTTATTTTCGAATAACACTATAGAGAAACTTTAGAGAACCGGCGTTTGAATCTGACTCCAGAACGATTCTGCTGTCGCCAACATACATTGTGCGTAAAGGCCAACTAAGATAAGTTACGAGAAATTAGGGCTCATACGGAGGCATATAGATAGTCGTTTTTCACTCGGTCTGTTTAAGAGTCGAACAGGAAAGGAAATGATAAGTAGTGGTACAGGGTCCCCTCCGCCACGTACCGTACGGTGGTTTGCGGAGTATCCATGTAAATGTAGATGTAGATGAAATTATCATTCCCTGCTCCCAACTATGAGGCAGAATGGGCTCTATGATTTCCCCCTGAGTGCATGGATCAAGAAATGATAGGCCCAGTGTGAAAGTAACGTAGACTCCGCACAAAAGCTACACACATTACTGCAATGGTATTTAATGGCCGCTTGTTGTCTTAAATGTTTATGGTAAGTACAATATTCCATTCACAGAACACATATGAGAACTGTTTCATTCGCGAGACTTCTCTCGCGTAGGTATGGTCCAAAAAATCAATATACGAAAATATGGATATTTTTGTCCAGAAAATGTCGATATCTTTTATAAATATCAGCCAATATATGTCGATATTTTTATAAATTTGCCCACCATATGCTGGGTTATTAAACTCAATGGAATTCTCCACAATCTGTCTTAAAGTGAAAATAGCGTCTTCTGTGTTCCTGTTTGTCCTGAAATCTGTTCTTTTCTTCTGCTATTTCTATATAATTCTGCATTTTGTCTCTAATTACTGATGTTAATAGTTTTAAGATGGTATCAAGCAGAGTAATTTCCCCGTAATTATTCAACACCTTCTTACCTCCTTTTTTATGCACTGGAATTGTGATACTTTCATTCCATATTCTTGGTATCCTGCCTTCCTTCATGATACCATTAAATTAAATATGAAGCTGTTTTATAACGCCTGCTCCCCGTATTATTATTTCATTACATATGCCATATTGGCTGGACATACTGTATTTTTAAGTCTTTTTACTTCAGTGCTTCTTTTCTCCAATGAGAAGTCTATTAGATTTGTCATTTTGTGATCTTTGGTGACTAGTTTCAATTTCCACCTTTGTTACGTCCTTATACTGTCATTTAATATAATTTTCCCACAGAATTTTGCTTACATTGTGTATCTGAATGTGTCCATTAATATCCTCCTTTTGCGTTTGGAGCATTCACCACACTATCTTTTGTGACCCACTGAGGTCTCGTTTCATACCATTCGTATATAGCTCCCAACAATTCTCTTATTTTCCGAATGTGTGAATTCATCCTATTTCGAATGATGTTGTACTCAGTATAATTGTATTGCCTTTGATTGGCTTTAAATTTTAGGTATACTTTCTTCTGCTGAGTAGCTATTTCTTCAACACCTCGGTTAAACCATACCGTTCTGTATACAGTACTATCTCCTATCATATTCACACTTTCCATACTCAGAGCTTCTAGTGCTGTCTCTTGTATATTCGATATGAGAGTAGTCCATCCAGCTCCTACATCTTACTCATCTAGAATGGGTTATTAAGGAATTATTGTAAGTAATGTAATTCGAAATCCAATGATGAATAGGTTAATATTGAATAAGTGACGTCACTTTGTTAATCCTACTACTATTTTATTAGTTAATATACTTGGCTACAGTTGCTTCCTACTATGTCCTCTATGATTTCAATTTTAATTATTTCTTCAATCAGCCTCTCAATTTTTTGTTTCTTTGTTTTTCAGTCCAGGTTTCATATTCAGTTTACATCACCAGCACTTGATCTGATTATACACTTACTGATGTTAACATTCTCACATCTTATATTTGACTTTGATGATCGGCCCCGTTGATTATGATGTAATTAATAACCGACGCACTGACCAGTTTTATTACTCCTGGTGCTGTGGCTTATGGTCGAAGTATGTAATATTAATATGCAATTCGTTCAATGCACAAAAATGAATTACGTCTTCTCAACTTTCATTTATTTCTATTTCATTAAATCTTTGTTTAATTCCTAGAATAATCGAATCGTTAACACTTGAGATCGCCCATCACAAAGATTTCTCCTGTGTTGAGAATAGTATCAATTACAGCTTGAAGAGTGTTACAAAACATTTCTCGTTCTTTTTGTATGTTCATCCTTGTGCCAGGAGATCTGGGAGACTACGGCCGTTCACTATTGTAAGAAAATGAAACATCTACAGACGTCCCTATGTTGTAATTTAATGTGTGGCTACCAGTATCGGGGATTCAATGCACCATCTTCAGGCCGTAGTTGATGCTGAAGGGGTTATCGTCATCCAAATTTACGGTTCATCAGTGGCCAACAACTCGTTTACGAAGACTACCTGTAACTGTGATGCCGTCTCTCCAACCATCTGTCTGTTAACAGTTGATGCTTGGAAAGGCAACATCAGATAGTGTCGGAAGTTCCATGCTGCTTTTCGCGGATGATGCTGTAGTATACAGAGAAGTTGCTGCATTAGAAAATTGTAGCGAAATACAGGAAGATCTGCAGCGGATAGGCACTTGGTGCAGGGAGTGGCAATTGACCCTTAACATAGACAAATGTAATGTATTGCGAATACATAGAAAGAATGATCCTTTATTGTATGATTATATGATAGCGGAACAAACACTGGTAGCAGTTACTTCTGTAAAATATCTGGGAGTATGCGTACGGAACGATTTGAAGTGGAATGATCACATAAAATTAATTGTTGGTAAGGCGGGTACCAGGTTGAGATTCATTGGGAGAGTGCTTAGAAAATGTAGTCCATCAACAAAGGAGGTGGCTTACAAAACACTCGTTCGACCTATACTTGAGTATTGCTCATCAGTGTGGGATCCGTACCAGGTCGGGTTGACGGAGGAGATAGAGAAGATCCAAAGAAGAGCGGCGCGTTTCGTCACTGGGTTATTTGGTAACCGTGATAGCGTTACGGAGATGTTTAATAAACTGAAGTGGCAGACTCTGCAAGAGAGGCGCTCTGCATCGCGGTGTAGCTTGCTCGCCAGGTTTCGAGAGGGTGCGTTTCTGGATGAGGTATCGAATATATTGCTTCCCCCTACTTATACTTCCCGAGGAGATCACGAATGTAAAATTAGAGAGATTAGAGCGCGCACGGAGGCTTTCAGACAGTCGTTCTTCCCGCGAACCATACGCGACTGGAACAGGAAAGGGAGGTAATGACAGTGGCACGTAAAGTGCCCTCCGCCACACACCGTTGGGTGGCTTGCGGAGTATCAATGTAGATGTAGATGTAGATGTAAATAGTCTGCGTAAACCAGTTGTTGGCCACTGATGCATTGTATATATGGATCGTGATAGCCCCTTCATCATCAACTGAATATGGTGCACGCTGAAACTGGTAGATGCACAATGAGAAACAACATAAGGACGGCTGTAGGTGTTTCATTTTCTTACCATTTCTCTTTCTCGTTGGGGTCTTCCCACATCAGGTGTGTATGCAGAAAGCGTATAAAGTATTGCTTCGTCTTCCCCCATTGCCATCTTTATTATTGTCAAAAGATCTGACAGAGATATATGTTCGCAGAAATTTGTGGGGTGCGCCCAACTCAGAAGCTGTTCCGCACTTGTGTTGTTGTTGTGGTCTTCAGTCCTGAGACTGGTTTGATGCAACTTTCCATGCTACTCTATCCTGTACAAGCTTCTTCATCTCCCAGTACCTACTGCAGCCTACATCCCTCTCAATCTGCTTAGTGTATTCATCTCTTGGTCTCCCTCTACGATTTTTACCCTCCACGCTGCCCACCAATACTAAATTGGTGATCCCTTGATGCCTCAGAACATGTCCTACCAACCGATCCCTTCTTCTAGTCAAGTTGTGCCACAAACTCATCTTCTCCCCAATTCTGTTCAACACTTCCTCATTAGTTGTGTGATCCACCCATCTAATCTTCAGCATTCTTCTGCAGCACCACATTTCGAAAGCTTCTCTTCTCTTGTTGTACAAACTATTTATCGTCCTTGTTTCACTTCCATGCATGGCCACACTCCATACAAATACTTTCAGAAACGACTTCCTAACACTTAAATCTATACTCGATGTTAACAAAGTTTTCTTCTTCAGAAACTTGCTTGCCATTGCCAGTCTACGTTTTATATCCTCTCTACTTCGACCATCATCAGTTATTTTGCTCCCCAAATAGCAAAACTCCTTTACTGCTTGAAGTGTCTCATTTCCTAATATAATTCCCTCAGCATCACCCGACTTAATTCGACTACATTCCATTATCCTCGTTTTGCTTTTGTTGATGTTCATCTTATATCCTCCTTTAAATACACTGTCCATTCTGACAAGTTTTTATTTCTTCTCCATGGATTTTAATACCTACTCCGAATTTTACTTTCGTTTCCTTTACTGCTTGCTCAATACACAGATTGAATAACATCGGGGAGAGGCTACAACGCTATCTCACTCCCTTCCCAACCATTGCTTCCCTTTCATGCCCCTCGACTCTTATAACTGCCATCTGGCTTCTGTACAAATTGTAAATAGCCTTTCGCTCCCTGTATTTTACCCCTGCCACCTTTAGAATTTGAAAGACAGTATTCCAGTCAACATTGTCAAAAGCTTTTTCTAAGTCTACAAATGCTAGGTTTGCCTTTCCGAAATCTTTCTGCTAAGATAAGTCATAAGGTCAGTATTGCCTCACGTGTTCCAACATTTCTACGGAATCGAAACTGATCTTCCCCGAGGTCGGCTTCTACTAGTTTTTCCATTCGTCTGTAAAGAATTCGCGTTAGTATTTTGGATCCGTGACTTATTAAACTGATTGTTCGGTAATTTTCACATCTGTAAGCACCTGCTTTCTTTGGGAGATATATGTTGGTAGATATTTGTGGGATGCGTCGAACTTTGAACCTGTTCCGCACTTGCAACTGGTGTTTTTGTTTAAGTAAAGGGAATGGAAGCACCATTCAGAAACATAGTTTCCAGCTACTTTGTCGTCGGAGAACTAGCTCAGAATATTGGAATTTACTGTATGAAAAATTGGGAGCATTTGTACTTTCGGGGAGGAGGGGGAGACGTCGTCACCCCAGAGACTCTCTCTCCTTTAGGTTCGCGCCTGGAAACGTAGCACTCGGGATGACGTGGCAACAGCACGGGACGGAGGGCGTCAAAACGGCGCTGTGGGGCCAACTGGAAGTCGTCTGAGTGAGCGTGAAGGTGGCGCGCCAGCCGCCGCCTCCGCCGCCGTCCCTGCCCCCGGCACTGCCCCTCATCAGGGCAGCCGGTGCAGCCGACGCCGCTAATAACCCCGGCCCGCCACGCCGCGCCGGCTCGTTGCGCCAAATTATCTGCTCTCAGAGGGCCGCTCTATTAGCCGCCTTCCGCCTTTTACGCCATTCCGATAAGCTGGGCCCCGCGCCCTCGGCCCGCCGCCTGCGTGTGGCCGCCGGCGCTTTTAATACACACGCCGCGCGGGCCGCTGCCACCACCTCCTCCACCCACACTCCACGCATCCCGTTGTCCGCCCCCACTCCTCACCACTCCGTCTCTCTCTCTCTCTCTCTCTCTCTCTCTCTCTCTCTCTCTCTCCCTCCCAACCCTACCCTCCACAACCCCACCCCCTGACTCTCTCTATCTGACTCTAGCTGCCCCTTTTCCCTTTCAGAGCCCTTTTCTTTCACCCACTCGGAACAAAAAAAAAGCTAAACAGAAGACAACAAAAAAAAATGCGAAATCTCAGAGGCAGGCCGGTGGTGGCGGCCCCCCGGCAGCGTCCAGGGCTCGCAGGGGGAAACAGCAGCATTTGCATAAAGCTGACGTCATTTCCCTTTTCCCGTTTATAGTTCCTTTCTGGTGCCGGATGCGACCGAACCTCTCCTCCCGTCTCTCTCTCACTCTCTCGTTTTCCCTCCTTCTCTATAATCTGGTGTGGTCCTCCCTCCCGAGGGCTTTCACCACCATCCCTCTGCCCTGTCCCATCCCACCCCCGCAAACACACACACAAATGCGTTCGAGAGGCAGACGGAGAAGTAAGTAGAAAGATGAGAGGTCTTTCACACCACCCCCGCGTTCTGCTCGCACTTCGTTTGTTTTCTCGTTCGACCTGCTTCGGTGGGAATCGAACATCTCGCCACATGGGCTGAGTTGCAGTTCTCACCCTCTGTTCCTATCTGGAATCCAAAGGCAAAGAAATTACGAAGTTAAAACCCCTCTCAGATTAGTTCCTTTATTCTTAATTTTATTTATTTTCTTCGATTTGATAGATTTTACACCAGATCACGTAACTCTTCATCTCCGACCAAGAAGAATACATTGGTAAAGGAAATTCTTCGATGATGTACATATGTGGACTCATTGTCTGCTGCCGGGATAACAGGTTCGCAATTTCTAATTCGCGACATCGTAAATATTAATTATTACAGGCGCGGCAAATTATATTCGTGCCTGCATATCGGACTTCGTTATGAGATAACAGCTACAGGCTCTGAAAGTGTTTGCTACCGTCAGTAGCGATGTGCTAGAGATTGTCCGTCTGGAAGTCGTTATTCCAGGAAGCGTCACAAGCACTTACAGAAACTGGAAGCTTTGTTTGGTCAGCTGTGAAATAGTAATTATTCCTTTTAAACCAAACGAACGTACACTATTTCCAATGAATGAAACTATTATTAGCTAAGAATTACAAATTCTTTCGTAGGCAATGTTCAAGACACAAGAGAGTTGGCTGGCTCTGAGCACTATGGGACTCAACTGCTGTGGTCATAAGTCCCCTAGAACTTAGAACTACTTAAACCTAACTAACCTAAGGACATCGCACACATCCATGCCCGAGGCAGGATTTGAACCTGCGACCGTAGCGGTCGCACAGTTCCAGACTGAAGCGCCTACAACCGCTTGGCCAAACCGGCCGGCATTAAATTACTGATTCCTAATATAATTCATAATAAAAAATATACACAGCTTGATATATCGCTTCGGACAGCTTTTTCTCCTTCCCAGTAATTCTGAATTTTTTTAATACTTACTACTAAATGCAAACATTGTCAGCTTTTACAGGAAGGAGTCCTACCTTGAAAATCTACGTTGTGAGGTTGTTTTTCTACAAAGTACCACGCATTCATTTTTTATGATTTATGACACGTTTTCTAGTATACAGCTGATTTTTTCCACCGTGAACAGTTTCGAGGGACTGATCTATGAGAGGATATGGAACAGGAAAGGCCTAATGAACGTATGTCCGGCAATGCATGGTTTCCATGATAGAGACTGTTTATTCAGTCATACGTTGTTACACAGGCTACGGTCTAATAAGCGCTGTACCATGCAGTCACAGTTACAGTATCTGTTGAAAGCAGTTTCCATGTCATGTAGCCCTCTGACTTTGCTCTCGGAAGTACAAAACTAGAGAAATTAGAGGGTGCTAAGACCTTCCCAGGTTCGAAAAATTAAGTTTGCGATCTCGATGCCTAATAAGCCTCATGACTATACAGATTATTTCAGCATTAACCGTAGCATGTTCCGTCTCACACATTCACATCGGTCACGTTGCATCCGAACAGTGTCAAAGGCAGCAGGAATACCCTGCTCCACTGTCTCCGCTGTAATGGGCTTTGCATACACGATACTTTTGAGATGGCCCAATAACCAGAAATCGCAGGGATTGAGATAACTCAAACGTGGAGTCCGTGCAACTGGACCCCCACGTCCGATCCATCGGCCAAGAAAGAAGCGGTTGAGGTGCGGCAGGACGTTAACGGCGAAGTGGGCTGAGCACCGTCATATAGCAGCCACATAACCCTTCCGATCATCAATGTCACCGATAGTTTCGGCCTTTTAGGCGACGTGGAAGGAAGACTGGTCCCTAAACACGGTTGTCAATTATTTCGGCCCACACATTCCGGCTGCACCGCTGCTAATCATTCGCTGTCACCATACGATGGGGGTTCTGCATACTGCCCCAAAGATAACTCCACGCCGGCCGCAGTGGCCGAGCAGTTCTACGCGCTTCAGTCCGGAACCGCGCTGCTGCTGCGGTCGCAGGTTGAAAATCTGCCTCGGGCTTGGATTGTGTGATGTCCTTAGGCTAGCGGACTGATGACCTCAGATGTTAAGTCCCATACTGCTTACAGCTATTTGAGCCATTTGATGACTCCGCGTAAAGGTGGGCCCGTCCGTGAATGGGCTGGATGACACAAATCCCGGAATCGTGGATGTGGTGAATAAACCGGAGACAAAAGTGCTCCCGGTGAGGAAAGTCTGTCATTAGTAAACCGTGCGCACGCTGTAAATGTTAAGAGTAGTATCAGTTGTCACGTGGAGTGTTCCACACGGTCGTCTGCCTTACCCTGTACTGGCGGGCCAAACGCCTGGTACTGACATGCGGTCGACTTCCCCAGCGTTAATAACATTTCCGTCCAAGTCTGGTGTACGAACATGTCGGGTACATCCTTCATGATTTTCTGCTTCCTGAAACGACACTGTCTCAGACAAACGGCGAAACACTGTTGCAGACATTGAATGCCGAATTTGTTGACGGCGGGGCTAGGTATACAGAGCCCATTCCAGATGTAGAGACACTGGAGTAGCGTATTCATGCTGCCTTTGACAGTGTTCGAATGCAGTCTGGCCGATGTGAACGTGTGAGACCTATCTGCCCGCCGCCCGATGCAATTTGCCTTTCCATAAGTAAACACAATGTTGGCAAGCTCTCGATTCGAATGCGGAACCACTGCGTATAAGGCCTGTCTCACATCCACTACAAGGCGAGTCAGGAAGAGAGTTGAATCGGACACAACATTACCAATTACTATGGCATGAGAAGTGCTAGGACAAGACATATGAGGAACAGTACCACCCTCTAGGAGCAGACCATGCATGCTGTAACTGTGGCTGGGTGGTACAGCGCGTATTAGACCGGAGTCTCTGCGTCAGAGCGTGATTGAATAAATGGTCTCTAGCATGGAAACCATGCATTTCCTGACGTAAGTTCATTAGACCGTTTTTGTTCCGTATCCTCTCATCGATCAATCTCTAGAGTTTGTACACAGTGGAAAACATCATCCCGTATAAACAATGGTCTGTAAAACTTAGGACGAAAGTAATCCTCGCATGATGTGTCATTGCCAAGCAACATAGCTCGATGAAACGTGGACCATATACAGGGAGTATCTCCGAAGACTCGTCAGGAGCGTTTTCTCTGGCGTTTTAGCAGATATTTGCAATTTAATTTTTGCACTGTGTAGGTGCAGCCAGCCCAAAGGAACAGCGCTCAAACGTCTTCCATGCGACACCCAGTGTCGGTGGAAGGCGTCATTCGTTTCCCGTTAGAACAAAATTACTTTTAAAGCGGACTTTCACGTGCCCATTTGAAAGAGCGGTCCCAGATTAGTCTATCGCGATATTTGTTTTATCGTTGTGTGTTAACGGGAACCGAAGAGAAAGCAGTACTTCCACAGAGAACAGCACTGCCCTGGACCGCAGTGACTGCTGACGCCAAGCATCCAGTGCTGCTGAGCCGCTGCTCGCGTACTGGTTACTCTTCGCGTTTTACTGTTCCTGTTTATACATACTGATAAAACAAATGTCGCACTAGACTAACCTGGGACCGCTCTATCACGCAGGAAAGCAAAACTCTGCTTTAAAAATCATTTTGTTTGTAACGGGAAACAAACCAACGCTGTCTGTCAATGCTGGGCACCACATGAAACTCGTCATGAGCACTATTTGTTTGGACAAACTCTAGCTACATGATGCGAAAACGTAATTGCACATCTATGCTGAAATGCCAGAGAAAATGCGCCTGACGACTTCTGGGAGAGATGTACTGTATAGAAAGAACTGTTACGGTACAAATGGCTCTGGCCCTGAGCGCTATGCGACTTAACTTCTGAGGTCATCAGTCGCCTATAACTTAGAACTAATTAAACCTAGCCAACCTAAGGCCGTCACACACATCCACGCCCGAGGCAGGATTCGAACATGCGACCGTAGCGGTCGCTCGGTTCCATACTGTAGCGCCTAGAACCCCAAGGCCACTCCGGCCGGCTGTTACGTTACATGACAGAAGATAATTGAAAGAAATACACACTGAGACAGTTAGAAACAACGCTTTTATTCAGAGAATAATGACATTGGTCGCTGCGATTTGTGACGGTCCGTTGGACATTACAAAAGGTGGGACATTGCCCTTAATAATGTGTGTGATTACTAGGAATGGGAATACATTTTCTACAACATGCACTCATGCTTCCCACAAGGCTGATCAGCGCGTCTCGTCGTAGGGCGTTCTGTTGCGCAACCAGCAAAGATGGCAACTGCTCGATGGTCGTTGATGCGTGGTGTAATGTAATTTAATAAAATTTTTAAATTTATTATATCTGCTTTGATATATTTTAATAAAGTGATGTCAAAACAATACCATGAACAGTGTTATGTGTTTCTAAATTAGCCCGACGTGGATCAGCAATGACCAAACTAGCTCACTACTCAGGGTGCTTACGGGATTATAAATAATTAATTGTCTCTGTCCTGAATCATCCCAGATATTCCCCAATGTACCTGTATCCAAGTACAGTTAAAACTCATGTGCTCGTAGCACCCGATAATATTTGGTATGTCAGTTCACTGTGAAGTAATGCAACCCGTAACTGATGATAGTGGTTTCGTCTCGAATACCAATATAAGATAACAAGCCTAAACTTTTGCAGATGTTATGCTAGAACTAGAATCGTGTGACCAGGCCTTTCTGCCTGCGATATTGTCTCGCAACCTTGAGAAAATCTGAAAGTAAAATATATTAAAGTATTGATAGCGCCTGTGCAGCTCGTGGAATCTGAAAGAAAGTTCAGTCTCCTAACCAGCGGCACGTCTCGAAGATGAGCTGAAAGAAAATTACTGATTATTTTCTAGTATGGCGCTTAAAAATGGTCAATATTCCGTTAAGGACACGTCTACTCAGGACAAGCAAGGTCGAAGAATACACATTATTGAATCCTGTACAAAAAATGGCTCTGAGCACTATGGGACTTAACATCTTAGGTCATCAATCCCCTAGAACTTAGAACTACTTAAACCCAACTAACCCAAGGACATCACACACATCCAAGCCCGACGCAGGAGTCGAACCTGCGACCGTAGCGGTCGCGCGGTTCCAGACTGAAGCGCCTAGAACCGCTCGGCTACAACGGGCGGCAATCCTGTACAAAAATCTTAAGTTATAAACAACTATATTTTTTTCTTGGTTTTAAACCTACATAGACAATTACAACAAGATGAACTTCAGACAGTCGTTAATTTCTCTTCAAGTCCAACAACAGAAGAAGACGACCAAAGAATAGAGAGTTCAGACACAGAATCTCTAATGTCCATGGAATACATTGCAACAAAGTTCATTTGATTACTCTTTAGCGCACTGCGCCAGCAATTCATACAATAACTATCACCACATGGCACATATAAACTTCAGATTCATGACCACCCCAGGAAATACAGTACAGTGTGAACGTGGTACAGTACGATTCTCCAACACATACCACAGCTTTTCAACGGGATCTATGTCGAAGGAACGGGGAGGCCAGTCCTTTCACCGAATGTCCTCTCGTTACTAGAGCTCTTCCATCTGCGCTATCGATGCTGTCGCGCATCGTGCTCCATAAAAATCAAGTCAGGGCTCAATACACCCCTGAAAAGATGCACCTGAGGAATAAGTACAGTGTCACTATAACGTTAACCGGTGAATGAACCGTAGCTCCTCCTTTGAAATAGATGTATTAGATTTGTGACTTGAATAATTGTGTGCTTTATGGGGCTTCTTAATTACACTACCAAAAAAACTGTGATCTACGCACTAATATCCGTCCGTGTTTAACCCATGCACAAAATATGTGCCTTAGCTACTCACAAAATTGTAATATGTCTCAGAATCCACAATACGTTGATTAGAAATGAAGCAGGAATATCATGACACAACAATTCGATGTGAAGAA
The DNA here is from genome assembly GCF_023864345.2 of Schistocerca serialis cubense. Lineage (NCBI taxonomy): Eukaryota > Metazoa > Arthropoda > Insecta > Orthoptera > Acrididae > Schistocerca > Schistocerca serialis. The sequence continues at coordinate 798,189,576 of NC_064641.1, forward strand.
CCTGAACGTCATAGTGCGGGACTGCAAGTACTTATGAGCTGAAAACTCACTGCTCTCTAGCGTTACACTACAAGCTGACGTCACAAACTTACCCGCAGAGGGCTAGTAGCAGTCTGACGCACAGCCATTAATTAACCACCTAATGAACCACTTAATAACGGGATCTGTGTTATATCCTGCCTACTCGTCGAATATAGGCCACCTAGGAAACCTGCTTTCTCGGATCGCTAGACAATTCAAGCAAATCGTATTAATGAATTTTTATTACAGCAAAATAAATGACAATAGTTAACTTTGGGAGTTTACAATCGTGTGTCGCAAGCAATGGGCGACGGACAAAATAAGAAAATCTCTTCAGTATACACAACTCCTAATACAAATGAAACAATTCAGTTCCTGCAGACGACACCTCAATGACCTCGATGCAATAAGCTGAGTACATACCTCCGAAGCACTTTCGATATCACTACACGCGGATGTCCTGACTGTGTGAAGCAAAATGTCACCATGAACAACAGGAACATTATGTCGCCGTGAAAAATATCGACGAACAGTGGATCTAGCGATGTGCTTGATAGAAGATGGCCAACCGCTACGAATGTATCGGAGAAAAATTTGTAATTCGGGATAGGAAGAAGTAGCTTGCGCTGCTTTGCCGTAATGCAGTGGAAACTGCTCAACAATGTTAGTTTCTTGTGCATCAATTTGAAAACATGCTGCTTCGGAAGTGTCGAAGTCAGCATCAGGTCCCGTAGGGAGATGTGAAAGAGCGTCTGCATTCGCACGCTTAGAAGTGGGTTGACAAATGATCTCGTACTGGGGAGAGAAGAAGAACTCCACGTTGCAATTTCTGAGCAGTCCGAATAGGAATCGATTGGACTGGATTGAAGAGCGACTGCAAAGGCTTGTGGTCCGTGATAAAATAGAATTTTCGACCATATAACTACTGGTGAACTTCAGTCACTCCTAAAATGATGGCAAGACCTTCCTTTTCTATTTAGCAACAGTTCTGCTGAGCTTTGTTCAGAAGCTAGGAAGTGAAGGCAAAAGGTCTTTCAGACGAACCAACCCGGTGTGACAAAACAACAGCAATTCCATAGGACGATACGTCTGTGGCCAAAATGACAGATTTGTTTGGATCGAAATGAACAAGCATCGATCACGGAGAGCAACGCCGCTTTCAAGTTCTGAACGGTTATGTCACAATCTTGGTTTAAAAAAAAAAAAAAAAAAAAAAAAGAAGGATCATTTTTTTGCGGCGAAGGCGACGCAAGGGAGCCACTATATGAGCTGCGTTAGGGATGAAACGAATGTAATAACAGATCTTCCCTAAGACACATTGCAGTTCTTTGACATTCTGAGGCGATTGGAGATCACGAATTGCTTGCAAAATGTGCCTGTTCCGGACGAACACCTCGAGAGTTGATAACATGCCCTAAGTATTCTATTTCCCACAGGGAAAAAACACTTTTCTTTATTACAGTTGAGTCTGGCCTCAGACGAAACTTGAAGTAAAGTGCACAAGTAGGCCGGCCGGAGTGGCCGAGCGGTTCTAGGAGCTGCAGTCTGGAACCGTGCGACCGCTACGGTCGCAGGTTCGAATCCTGCCTCGGGCATGGATGTGTGTGATGTCCTTAGGTTAGTTAGGTTTAACTAGTTCTAAGTTCTAGGGGCAGATGATCTCAGATGTTAAGTCTGTGGTGTCACCGCCAGACACCACACTTGCTAGGTGGTAGCTTAAATCGGCCGCGGTCCATTTAGTACATGTCGGACCCGCGTGTCGCCACTGTGTGATCGCAGACCGAGCGCCACCACAAGGCAGGTCTCGAGATACGGGATAGCACTCGCCCCAGTTGTACGACTACTTTGCTAGCGACTACACTGACGAAGCCTTCCTCTCATTTGCCGAGAGAATAGCCTTCAGCTAAGTCCATGGCTACGACCTAGCAAGGCGCCATTAGCCTTACATAGTTTGAAAGTTATCGTATGAAATGTCTCAACAAGAAGAACGATGTATACAACAAGGATAAATAAAAGTTAAGTATTCGAGGAGCTGCATACTTTTCTTATTAGCTTTCACTACTTATCCTGTTCCAGAATTCACGCCCGTCTGCGTTAGATAGCGTGCATTTAGGCCGCCTCTATCTACAAGGTGTTGGCACATTTATCAACACATCATTGGCGACGAGGCAACGGAAAGGGTCTTGTTCTTTCTAATTGCTTACATTTACTTGTCATGGCTTCGCCAGATGTACTGTCCGAATTTTATCGCTTGCAGAATCAGCAGACGCAGGCGTTATTGGATGCCCTTGGACAGCTCGTCCAAGGTCAACGTGCCATTCAAACCAATGCGGCGGCCGCCGCTTCGCCGCTACCGCAGCCACAACATGCAGTTGCACCGCCTTTTAGGCACTACGATCCAGCGCACGAATCATGGACTGAGTGGTCACGCCAGTTTGGATTCCATCTCGCCGCCTACAGAATTCAAGGTAATGAGCGGCAGCCGTTTTTGCTTTCGTGTGTAGGTGTGTCCACCTACCGTGTGATAGTGAAATTGTTTCCCCGACGCGACGTAGCAACTCTGTCCTACGAAGAAATTTTGTCGGCATTGGACGCCTATTTCAAAGAAACAGTTAATGTAGTTGCAAAAAGGTATACTTTCTTTCGTACAAAACGTACGGCCGGTCAAACTAATAGGGAGTGGGTTGCAACTTTGCAAGGCCTTACTAGGGATTGTGCGTTTGAATGTGACTGTGGCCTTCCTTATTCAGATACTATGGTACGCGATGCAATTGCACAGAACGTTTCTGATGTTCGCATACGGGAACAGATTTTGAAACTAGTTAATCCCTCCCTTCAGCAAGTGATAGACATATTGGACAGACAAGACATACTTGACTTTGCTCAGGAATCATTTGAAACTTCGCCAGCTGTGTGTCGCATTACCCGGCCCGCCGGGCGCGCTGCAAGGAACTGTAAACAGCCTTCGCGCATGTCCGCACAACCACGTGTCCCGCGAAAGCGAGCAAATGCAGTGCTGAAATCATGCCCGCGGTGTGCAACTAGACATTCGCGTGACAATTGCCCGTCCCGCCAAGCTATTTGCTTTTTCTGTAATAAGAAAGGACATGTTCAGAGTGTTTGCCAGAAAAAGCTCAGATCAGACACTCTTAATCATTCCAGGCCCTTTGCTTCGCGCCGGAATCGAACCAAGGACATGAAGGTTCGTGAACCTTCTCCCATGGACATTCATGTAGTTAATTCCACTTCGTCCAGTGCCACTTTCTCTAACAGTGACTGTATTCGTCCCACAAAACGTGTGCGTCGACGTCGCCGGAAATCACGTCAATTAACAAGTGGTTCTGTACCAGTGTCTGTTCAAATTGCACAAAACAGTCGCTCTTGTCGTCAGCAGGACAATAAACTTTTTGTAGATTTGGACTTTAATGGCAAGGTCATCCCATTCCAGCTCGATACCGGAGCTGCAGTTTCATTGCTCAATCACGACACGTACAAACAACTGGGCAAACCTCCGTTGCGTGCCGCAAATGTTCAGTTAAAAAGTTATTCAGGACAGCAGATCCCTGTGTTAGGACAGTGCACTCTTCTTGCAACATACAAGGGACAAACAAAACTTGTCATTTTTCGTTCTTCTACTGCAGTGAACTTGTTTGGTTTAGGTTTATTTCAATTGTTTAACATGTCTATAGTGAATCAGGTCCTATCAGTGAATCAGACTGTGCCTTCAGACAGTGTTTCTCGTCTGTACGAAGAATTTGCAGACATTTTTGCACCGGGCCTTGGTTGCGCTAAAAACTATGAAGCACATTTGGAACTGAAAGTCAACGCGCACCCGAAATTTTTCCGAGCGCGCAATGCTCCCCACGCATTGCGTGATGAGGTCGCAAGAACATTAAACGATTTAGAAACACAAGGTGTAATTGAACGTGTGCAAGCTTCTCTCTGGGCCTCACCCTTAGTAATTTTGCCAAAACCTTCCGGAAAACTGAGACTTTGTGTGGACTTCAAGGCAACAGTGAATCCACAACTCGTTATTGCAACTTTTCCCTTACCCCGCCCGGAAGATCTTTTTGCTAAACTGTGCCCGGGTAAATACTTTTCGAAGTTGGACCTAGCAGATGCGTACTTGCAAATCCCAGTGGACGCCGAATCCCAGCGCGTCTTGGTGGTTAACACGCATCTTGGTTTGTACCGCTTCAAAAGACTGCCATTCGGGTGTGCATCCGCCCCTGCATTGTTTCAGCAATATTTACAAACTATTTGTGCGTCGGTCCCTACTGCTGCGAACTATCTGGACGATATTGTGATCTCCGGAAAGACAGCCGACGAGCATTTAGCACACCTACGAACATTATTTCAGGTATTGCGACAAAATGGTCTTCGCTTGCGGAAGGACAAATGTGTGTTTTTTGCTCGGGACTTGCCGTATTTGGGACATGTCATCAATGCCCAAGGCATACATCCGAGTCCAGAGCACCTCCGTGCCATACAAGATTTGCCTTCGCCACAGAATATGAAACAGCTACAGAGTGTGTTGGGTAAAATTAACTATTATCATCGCTTTCTGCGCAATGCCTCTTCCATTTCAGCTCCGCTTCATCGCTCACGCCGTAAGGGTGTTCCGTTCGTCTGGAAGACGGAATGCGAACGCGCCTTTCGCCAGTTGAAATCGGCGTTGCTTTCTAATACTTGCCTTACGCCATTCGATCCCCAGAAACCCCTTTTGTTGATGGTAGATGCATCGGATTTCGGGATCGGTGCTGTGCTTGCGCACAAAGTTGGATCGCATGATCGCCCTATTGCCTTTGCGTCCAAATTGCTCTCATCTGCGCAAAGAAATTATTCACAGATAGAGAAAGAAGCTTTGGCTCTCGTGTTTGGTGTTACTAAGTTCCATGATTTCTTGTATGGTCGTCACTTTACCATCATCACAGACCACAAACCTTTGACATCGCTTTTTCATCCGACCAAGCCTGTACCTCCGCGTACAGCGCAGAAATTCATTCGCTGGTCTATTTTCCTCTCGCAGTACCGCTACGATATCTTGTATCGGTCCACTGCTAAGCACGGAAACGCCGATGCGTTGTCCCGTTTGCCTGTTGCTGAGGATAAAGCATTCGATTCTTCCGAACTTGCTTGCATGTTCATTGATTCGGAAACCGATGAAGTGGTCGAATCGTTTCCGATTGATTTTCGTCGTGTAGCTACAGCCACAGCTGCTGACCCTGTCCTTGCTACCGTTTTGCGTTTTGTTGCTACGCAATGGCCTTTGTCAAAGTCTCGGATCGAGGATCCGTTGGTTCGCCGATTTTTTGCTCACAAGGAGAGACTTTTTGTTCGACGTGGTGTTTTGTTGTTGCGTTCTGATAATGATCAGTCCAGAGTCGTGGTCCCACGTTCGTTACAGTCCTCTGTTCTACGGCTTCTTCTCCAAGGACATTGGGGTATAGTGCGAACGAAACAACTTGCTCGTCAGCACTGTACTTGGTTCGGAATCGATGCTGCGATTACGAATATGTGTTCTTCTTGCATGGCGTGTGCCGAACAACAATCCGCACCGCCGCGGAAAGTCTTTGCATGGCCAAAAGCCACTTACCCTTGGCAACGCTTGCACATCGATTTTGCTGGTCCATTCTGGAATGCTCGTTGGTTGGTTCTGGTAGATGCCTTCAGTAATTTTCCTTTTGTTGTCCGGATGTCTTCCACGACGTCCTCTGCCACCATCCAAGCGTTGTCTGCAATCTTTTGCATTGAAGGTCTTCCGCAGACTATTGTTTCCGACAATGGCCCACAATTCATGTCCGCAGAATTTCAGTCATTCTGCCAGGCCAATGGTATTCAACATCTGACATCCGCGCCGTTTTCGCCTCAGTCAAACGGTGCCGCTGAACGATTGGTCCGGACTTTCAAGTCACAGAAGTTGAAGTTGAAAGAATCGCATTCTCGGGAGGACGCATTGTTGCTCTTTTTGTCTTCGTATCGCTCTCAGCCCCGAGATGGTCGCTCGCCGGCTGAGTTGCTCCACGGTCGTCCTCATGTCTTGATGTCATTGATGTCTTTGCTGCATCCGCCGCATCAGGTTCCTGTGCAGCGGCAAAATCCTGCTTTTGCTCCAGGCGACGTTGTATTTTATCGCAACTATCGAGGTTCATGGCGTTGGCTCGCAGGGCGCATTCTTCGCTGCCTGTATTTGGTTTTGGGGGCCTCTGGTGAGGTGCGTCGGCGTCTCTATCAGCTGCGCCTCTGTCGTCGCACGGCTTCTGCCGCTCCCCGTCTGCTTTCAGCGACGGTGCCGTCCGGTCAGCGCCCTGGGGACCCATCTACTGGCTCGCCTCATCCCCAGGTGTTACCGACGATGCCTTCCATTTTGCCCCATGGCGACGCGCCGCCGCAGCCGCCGCAGCAGCCGCCGCCTCCGCCGCCTGTTCTCCCGCCGGCGCCGCCCGCATTCGACGCTTCGCTGCAGCCGCCAAGCGCCTCCCTGGGTCACGCGCCGCCGATCGCTTACCGTGACCAGCCGTCCTCCGCCATGGACCTCTTGCCCACTCCGGACCACATGGCGCCTTCGCGCGTCGGGTACCCCGACGCAATAATGGAGGTCGACCCTTCGGCCCCTCCTGTCTCTTTACGGGTGCATACACCGCATGTTGACGTGCACCCTGGACTAGGTTTTCAGGCGTTTCCTAGCTCACCTCGGACCGAATGGCCGGGTGCGGGTGGCACAGCCTCGCCTGTTGTTAGGCTCCCCACCTCATCGCATACGTCAACATGGGGTCCTCCCCACGGCGGGCGGAAGCCTTATAACACGACCGTTCGCCGATTTGCGGGGGAGGAATTTTTTTTTTTTTTTTCACTTGCTGCTCTTTATTTATTGACCTACCTTCTAATTGCTTATGGTGGGTCGTATTAAGCCTCTTAGCCACTGTGACTGGGCTCGGGCCCAGGAGTGGTTATGTGAGTTACCTCCCCTGTTCCCGACCCCACTCACACTGTTGCCCAAGTCTTGCCACGTGGAGGCGGGCCTTTACGTTATTTGTTCGTTTTTGTTCGTTGTGCAGCTTTTAGATACATTACAAATAATATAAATAATACGGAAACGGAAAACAATTTCATTTTGAATTTAAGGAGGAGTAAACAGAAAGATAGGAAAGAAAAGGATAGAGAAATTACCACCACCTATGTGTGGGTTGCGGTCAGGGTCTTGGAATGACCTTCAAGACGCTGGCCGCCACTCACAGTTCACATATGTACTTGTATACTTCATTAGCTTATTACTACTTACATAGTGCAAAATTAAATATTAAGTAGTCTAGATGTGATGGAGTGATTTTATTGATTTTGTTTAGGTCTGTGTTTGTGTCATTATGTTTGGTTGTGGGTGTGTATGTGTGCTTGTCAGACAAGTTCTCGCTTGATGAATGATTGGCACCTCCCGGCTATATGGCAACTCAGCCTGGACGGTGGTTTTCCCCGATCTACATTGTGTATCTGTCGGGTTGGGCCCAGCTAAGGGGAACCACAATTAAGATCCTTCCATCCAGGCCCAGTGTTGCCTCTCGTCGGGAGGCGTAGGTTCGTATGGTAGGGGAGGAATGTGGTGTCACCGCCAGACACCACACTTGCTAGGTGGTAGCTTAAATCGGCCGCGGTCCATTTAGTAAATGTCGGACCCGCGTGTCGCCACTGTGTGATCGCAGACCGAGCGCCACCACAAGGCAGGTCTCGAGATACGGAATAGCACTCGCCCCAGTTGTACGACTACTTTGCTAGCGACTACACTGACGAAGCCTTCCTCTCATTTGCCGAGAGACTGTTAGAATAGCCTTCAGCTAAGTCCATGGCTACGACCTAGCAAGGCGCCATTAGCCTTACATAGTTTGAAAGTTATCGTATGAAATGTCTCAACAAGAAGAACGATGTATACAACAAGGATAGAATAAAGTTAAGTATTCGAGGAGCTGCATACTTTTCTTATGAGAATTCACAACATATCCTGTTCCAGAATTCACGCCCGTCTGCGTTAGATAGCGTGCATTTAGGCCTCCTATATCTACCAGGTGTTGGCACATTTACCAACACATCAAAGTCCCATAGTGCTCAGAGCCATTTGAACCATTTTTGTTCTTCGGCCGTGCGGCCAGCAACTACAATATTGTCCAGGTAATTTGTACACGAAGGTACAGAAGTAATCAGCACCTCTATGTAGTGTTGGACTATGGCAGATGCTGACGCGCTAACGAAAGGCAAACAAAGGAACTCGAAAAGTTCTGAATGTGTATTGATGACAAACACATTTTGCGAAGATTCATCAAGAGGAATCTGAAGATAGGCATCGCGAAGGTCAATTTTTAAAAGATAACGACCTGCGCCTAAGCCGTTCATGACTTCGTCAAGGCGAGACAATACATAAGTATCCACAACTGTCTGAGGACTGACAGTGGCTTTGAAATGAGCACAAATCCTAATTTTTCCTGATGGTTTGCGAGCATAAACGACTGGGGAAGACCTTTGACTTGCAGAGACTGGTGCGATTATATAATCTTCTTGCCAATTAGCCAGTTCTTTTGCAACCTGTTCACGAAGTGCACTAGGCACCGCAAGTGCTCTTAAAGAGCGCGGTTGCGCGTTATCTTTAAGCATAACGTGAGCTACAAAGTTATTAGGTTTACCTACGCCAGGAGCGAAAAATTGTTGAAATTCGTGACAGAGCTTAGCAAGACTGTTACTGGAATCGGAATGAGACACAGCTAGTACATTGGCCACAATATTTAGTCCGAACAAGTCGAGACAAAAAATATTAACTGATTGTTTACTTCGTGGCACTTGAAGGGAAACTGTATTCTGCAGATTGTGATACGTGGCCGCAATCTTAAGTGTTTCTATCACTGGAATGTTACTGCCATTGTACGCTGTAAGCGTATTTGTAGTTAGGCACAGTTTTGGTTTGCCTGACAGTTCGTATGTTTCATAGTTCAACAAGGACACTGATGCACCTGTATCTAATTGAAGTGGGTCCCTTTTATCCTTTTGAGGCATTCTTTGATCTTCCTTGTGGGATATAGTGTGTACTGAAAACCGACACACACGGGCCGATACCTGTACAAACTATCAAACCACCACCCGAGGCAGAAAAGAGGCATAATTCATATGCTCGTAACTAGAGCAGGACGAATATGTGAGCCGCAGCACCTCAAACGCGAAATGCAACATCTGGAAAGTGTTCTGAGGAGAAATGAATACTCCACAAATTATATTAGAAGTGTAACAGAGCCAAACACTCGACGAAGTAAGAAATCAGGAAAAGAAATTTCGGGTACGGCCTTTCTGCCATACATTCCCAGAGTGACGGACAGAATCGGCCGTATATTGCAAAAACACGGCGTAAAGACAATTTTCAAATCGACAAGGAAGATCAAAGAATGCGTTAGACCGGCAAAGGATAAAAGCTACCCACTTGCAATGTCGTGAACATACCGCTTACACTGCACATGCGGAAAAGCTTATGTTGGAATCACTGGACGATCAATCAACATAGTATAGTATAGTATAGTCTATTGTCACTAAATGTATATACAATTTATTAGAGAGACGTTGCACAGGGGAACTAGTTTCCTGAGTAACGGAACACGATTATTCTGTGGGGGCAACCTGTTCTGAATTTACAACACGCACTTACACAGCAGGACGCAATTGTATCACATTGTGACCCGGGGACTTTGTCTTTTTACGCAAACACTTTGGACATGTCCAGTCCGGTGACAGGAGTAGCAAGTGGCTTGGCGTGACGGGTAAAGTTCATGTTTATGTGCTGTATAGCAACGGGGGCAAGATTTCGTACCGCGCTGTTGGTGAGCGAAGCGCGGTTTGCGCTTAAGCGGTGGACGTGTTACGGCGTCCTGTCCGCGAGGCGGTTTGTGTGCCGTTAGATGCGGCTGTTTACGGGACCGCGTAGCGCTAGAGCTATTTCCGCGCTTCTGTTCTACAGCACAAATGTTACCAGACTCCTGGAAACTGTGTGCAGCAAAATCACAAGAGTCTAGGTAATCAATGACCTCCAATACCTGGATCGGAATATTTCAAAATCTGTTCTCTGATCCTAGTGTCTGACACATTCTGTGTGATTGCGTCCCTGATCGTAAAGTCACTGTAATATTGTCCACATTTATAACGGAACTTCCATTTCCACGTTAAGCCGTGTAATTCAATCGCCCACTGACGGTATATTTCTCGTGGCTGATTCTTTAAATGAAAAAGAAAAAACCTGCCAGGGTAGCCGAGAGCGCTAACGCTTCCTGGACTCGGGTCGGCGCGCCGGCCCCAGGTCGAATCCGCCCGGAGGATTAACGACGAGGGCCGATGTACCGGCCGGCCTGGATGTGGTTTTTAGGCGGTTTTCCACATCCCGCTAGGTGAATATCGGACTGGTCCCTATGTTCTGCCTCCGTTACACGACTCGCAGTCATCTGAACACTTTCGCACTCTTCCATGGATTACACTTAACGCTGACAGTTGGGGTACACTAATTCTGTCCTGGGGTGTACCGGGTGGCGGCAGGAAGGGCATCCGGCCACTCCTTAAACATTAACATGCTAAATCCGACTAACGATGGCTGACCCTGCGTAACTGCGGGGCAAGGGTCAGGCGATAGCAATTCTTTAAATGAAAAAACTTAAACCTGGCAGCCGCAATGTTGCTGTGGTCTTCGTAGTATTTGCTTAATGTATTGACTGATGTCTCAAAGGGGACGTATTCAGGCCGTCATGTAGGGAAGATATTTTGACTAAAGTTCAGTCTTGATCACATCATGTATGTTTTAATAATATAGGTAACCGGTTTCGGTTCTTTCTACAAAACCATCATCAGACCTGTGGATAAATTTTGTGAAATACCATGGCTCCCTTAGGAGTGAGGAGAGCTCCGCCTACCATCCTAAGGGAGCCATGGTATTTCACAAAATTTATCCACAGGTCTGATGATGGTTTTGTAGAAAGAACCTACACCGGTTACCTATATTATTAAAACATACATGATGTGATCAAGACTGAACTTTAGTCAAAATATAACAATTAATTGATCACTGCTTTCCAAAAATGTTTACCAAAATTATGTAGGGAAGAGCTTTATAATAGTCCTATACACTGATACAAAAAAATGGTTCAAATGGCTCTGAGGTCTATGGGACTTAACTTCTGAGGACATCCGTCCCCTAGAACTTAGAACTACTTAAACCTAATTAACCTAAGGACATCACACACATCCATGCCCGAGGCAGGATTGGAACTTGCGGCCGTAGCGGTCGCGCGGTTCCAGACTACTGCGCCTAGAACCGCTCGGCACACTGTTACTGCCGGCCGAAGTGGCCGTGCGGTTAAAGGCGCTGCAGTCTGGAACCGCAAGACCGCTACGGTCGCAGGTTCGAATCCTGCCTCGGGCATGGATGTGTGTGATGTCTTTAGGTTAGTTAGGTTTAGCTAGTTCTAAGTTCTAGGGGACTAATGACCTCAGCAGTTGAGTCCCATAGTGCTCAGAGCCATTTGAACCATTTTGAACACTGTTACACCTGCGACGGAAAGGAAGTAAGCCTGCGCTACAGTATCTGGTGGGGTGCTAGGCCGGCCCTGAATTGTGCAGTGTACTCCGTTCTGTCTTCTGCGTTTTCATCGAAAGCGTGATACGGAGACAGGAACTGTGGCACGGAAGCTGAAGTCGTGGCTGACGACGCGCTGCTTACCGTCTGAACTGCCGCTTGATGTGCGACTGCATCTGAAATCGAAGGAAACTACTAAGATCATGCGGCGATTGTACATCCACATTAGGCAATGATTCGGTATGAACAGATACCATTGGCGGATTCTGTGGATTTGGAGCCGCTCAGGCATGGGTGACGGTTGCATCACGTGATAATGAATTAGAAATTGTGCTTGGGTAGTGGGTGGGGTTTGACATCGTAACTAGTTAGACATTAGTAATGACACAAAAGCGCCGGCCGGGGTGGCCGAGGGGTTGTAGGCGCTACAGTCTGGAACCGCGCGACCACAACGGTCGCAGGTTCGAAACCTGCCTAGGGCATGGATGTGTGTGATGTCCTTAGGTTGGTTAGGTTTAAGTAATTCTAAGTTCTAGGGGACTGATGACCTCAGAAGTTAAGACCCATAGTGCTCAGAGCCATTTGAACCATTTGACACAAAAGCAAAAGGTGTGACGTACACGACGTGCTCCTACAACTAGATCAAAAAATGTCACAAATGTGCAATGTTGAATTAGGAGCAGCAGGGCAAATAAGAGCACCTTTAACTCGAAGCGGAAGTCACGCCTGTCGTTGTCGCCACATCTGGCTTGGAAAGCCGCTACCTCGTCGCCAGTTTTTGTAAAGGCATCGTCGCTACTTCTGGGGAGGCCGAGTTGCCACTGTTGTAATGGTAGGCCGAGTTTGTTAGTTCGTGGAACAGCATCTGGTGCAGTACACCGCTAAGACAATGTCTCCCTGCCACTATTACACAGCTGTCCCCCTGGGTTACGTAACAGGATAGAAGAACGAAGGTTCTGCAACACTGCAACAAATTAGTAACGAAGTCACACAAATGAGTTAAAAAAGGGCTTTGTGACGTGTGGAATAATGAGGTCTGCAACATTGCATGTAGTGTAACACAAAAAAGACACTCAATGGCTAAGTGCAAATAATCGTAGGTAAACTTCACAGTATGTAATTTACAACAACTGTGTTGACTTCTAAGAGTTCACTAAACGACGTTCCCTGTCTACGTCAGCCCTGGGCGGCGATCTATAACCAAGTGAACGAGTGCTGCTCTTCTCTCTTCCGAGTAGGTTTCTGTCCGTTGTCGTTCCTGCTTAGCTGGGTGGCAACGTGCTCGCCTCCTATGCAATAACTTAGAATGAATTAATCTCACTTATGTACATTACAAAAATATGACTTAGGCATATAAAAAGGAAGTTATATATAAGATAAAGCAGCTCAACCGCAGATTTTAAACAAACTTTTAAATATTTTTTAATTCAATCATTTTAGCACTTCTTAACTGTCCGACCCTAATCTGAAATCTGACTATCCATGTTCTAAGCCAGTTCCGGGTAAGTTTTTTGCTAAATCCTTCTTGTACTTTACATACATTTATGGTGATTTTCTAATGATTTGTATTTTCTTAAATTGGTGTACACTTCCAAAACCGACAGAATAATCTATCGAACTGGTTAAGTGCAATAAAACATTTCAATAGTGCAGCTGCCAACTTCTCAAAATGGTTCAAATGGCTCTGAGCACTATGGGACTTAACTTCTGAGGTCATCAATCCCCTAGAGCTTAGAACTACTTAAACCTAACTAACCTATGGACGTCACACACATCCATGCCCGAGGCAGGATTCGAACCTGCGACCGCAGCAGTCGCGTGGTTCCAGACTGCAGCGCCTATAACCCCTCGGCCATCCCGGCCGGCATCCTCTAGTCTGCTAGCACAGGAACGTAAGTAAGAATCTAAGATGTAATCTATAAAGTCCTTTCCAGTCATACGTTTACTATGGGATTCGTGGAGCAAAATGAAGCATTAGAAAGGAGTGGGTGTAAACTCCCCGCCCTATCGCTTTTATTTAGCCTTCTTGAGACTCTCTGAATCACTTCAGCCTTATGCTGGGAGAGATCTTTACAAAGGGCTACGATCTAGTTCCTCCACCATTTTTGTTTCGAGAAGCTTTGCCGTGATTATAACGACCACACCGTCGCTGAGACGAAAAGTCTTATCTGTCCCATCGCACACAGACAATGTATCATTCTTTTTTTGACTGTATCCTAAACGCATCCGCGATGAAGGTGCAGAGAAAGACGTTTGTTTGATCTACTGCCAGGTCAGGATATCAATATGGCCAACACGAGGCATATCTTTGGGCGGCAAGTCTGTCAGAGGCCACGCACAGCGCTAGAGACAGCTGCAGACGCCGATTGTGTGGAGCAAACCTTCTGACGTCTAGGGCCATGAAGTCCACTGTAATTAATGTCAGAGCAACAGCGGCCGACTTCGAGTCGTCGAGTGATGCGGTCCCAGCTTCGATCGATGACCTCTGGGTTCGGTCCGTTGGTAAACGCAGTCGGCTGCTCCATCACGACGACTGTGACTACAGAAGAGCACAAAAAAAAAAAAATACTGTCCGAGCAGGTCTTGAAAGCCAACTGTACCGACGGGCCGCAGTGTCGTCCTCAGCCCTTGGATGTCACCAGGCGCGGATGCAGAAGGCCATGCTGTTGTGTTGGCAGAAGAGCCAACACCGTGTTACGAATGGAGGCCGAAATGCACGCGTTTTAGCTCACGCAGGTTGGCGTGAGGAGGGAAGAACTATACTGATGTGAGGTCTGGAACATGAAAAGGAATTAGAATTCAGAAAGCGGACGTAATTAGTTTGATAACTTTAATCCATTAATGATGAACGTCGCTCTTGACGGTACATGAGTCACAATATCATCTGTTCAGAAGACATAGTAACTGAATATGGCGCCTTGCTAGGTCGTAGCAAATGACGTAGGTGAAGGCTATACTAAACTCGTCTCTGCAAATGAGAGCGTCTGTAGTCAGTGAACCATCGCTAGCAAAGTCGGCTGTAAAACTGGGGCGAGTGCTAGGGAGTCTCTCTAGACCTGCCGTGTGGCGGCGCTCGGTCTGCGATCACTGATATTGGCGACACGCGAGTCCGACGTATACTAACGGACCGCGGCCGATTTAAAGGCTACCACCTAGCAAGTGTGGTGTCTGGCGGTGACACCACACATCTGGTCAGTACACCACTCTCCCGGCCGTTGCCAATTTGTGCCGCTACTTCTCAATCAAACAGCTCCTCAATTGGCCTCACAAAGGCTGAGTCGACCCCGCTTGCTAATACGAGGGCTATCCACAAAGTACATTACGTTTTGGAATTAAAAATAAATAAAGTATTGGAATTTTTTTTTATTATTTGCACATGAAAGCTACACTTAAATACTACTTTTCTACATAATTGCCATTTCAATTAAGGCACTTATCGTAGCGATGGACGAGCTTGGAAATTCCTTCGTCGTAAAATTCGGCCGCCTGCGCCTTCAACCACGTGGTTACCTCTTCTTGAAGCTGTGCGTCGTCATCAAAACGCTGCATAGCCAACCACTTCTTCATTGCTGGGAATAAGTGGAAGTCGCTCGGTGCCAGGTCGGGACTGTACGGCGGATGAGGAAACAACTCCCACTTAAAAGATTCGAGAAATTCACGAGTGGCATTTGCCGTGTGGCTCGGGCGTTGTCGTGTATCATCAAGATCTTTGAGCACAACTTTCCCCTGCGCTTGTTTTGTATTGCTCTTCTGAGGTTGTGCAGAGTTTGGTAATGCCTCTGAGAGTTTATTGTAGTGCCTCTTTCCAGGAAATCCACAAAAATCACACCTTTTCGGTCCCAAAAGACAGCCACCATCACCTTCCTTGCCGACACTGTCTGCATGCATTACTTGGGTTTTGGGGGGGAATTTGTGTGCCCCCACTGCATTGACTGCAATTTTGTCTCGCAGTTCACATGCTTAACCCATGTTTCGTCACCAGTAACGATGCGATAGAGTAATGAGTCGTCATCTTTCTCGTAAGCGTCCAAAACCGTTAACGCTACAGCCATTCGCTGATTCTTGTGAATCTCTGTCAAGATTTTTGGCATCCATCTTGCACAAAACTTGTGGTAACCAAGCTTTTCGGTAATGATTTCGCGCAACAAACTTCGTGTAATTTGTGGAAAACTCATAGAGAGTTCCGTTATTGTGAAATTACAGTTTTCACGGACCGCGGCATCGACTTTTTCGACAAGTTCGGCAGTCACTATGCTGGGTCTTCCACCTCGCTCTTCGTCGTGAACGTTAGTTCGGCCATTTTTAAATTTTATGACCCATTGACGCACTTCACCTTCGGTGATTATGTTGTCCCCATACACTTCACAAAGCTGCCGATTGATTTCTATCGGTGTACAGTTTTTTGCAGTCAGAAACCTTATTACAGCACGCACCTCACACTTCGCGGCATTTTCAATTAACGCTGACATTTGAAACTGTCACAGTAACTCAACGGAGTACAGCACGAACCTCTCACTAGCACGGCAGGATGCCGACTGAGCGGCGGGATGCCATGACACCAGGATGGCCGCGCTATCCCCGCCCCTAACGGACACAAACGAACACGTAATGTACTTTGTGGATAGCCCTCGTAGCACTCGGCAGACCCGGACAGTGACCCATCCAAGTGCTAGCCAAGCACGATAGCGTACAGAAGATCACGTCCAGCGGAAAATGTACCAGACGACAGACACAGTTAACGAAATGGGCTCTATATGGAATTTGCGTTGCAGAATTTCCTTTCAATTTAGTGATGGTAAACAAGGCCACAACCGGGACATTCAGCATTGCAGACATGGCCTCGTACAAGCAAGCAACATCTAGCACTGACACCTAAGCCGACGGACTAGGCCTTCAGATACATAAACGCACCGTTAAGCCTCGTCGCCAGCAGGAAATACAGCCGCTGCAGACGTCCGATTTCTTCGCAGCTTCAACTGCAGAAGACGCCTCAGAGAATCGGACGGTGCTAACAGAAGGTTGATGGCGTCAATAACTCGGAAACCCACTCCTTTGGTTCGACGGCAAGAACCTCGAGCTATTGCGCAAAGTCAAGAACGTCATCTAAAACCACAAATCGGGGGTTAAAACGGCAGGAAAAGATATGTACCGACTAGATATAATTAAAGTGCAGCTGCTCACAGAAGCCCAATATTGGCTGTAATTAGTGTAAGGGAGCGAAAATCTGTAGATATTCTAATGCGTTAATGCGGAACCTGTTTACACTAGAAAAGTTAGTTCGAATTGTGGCCACCAGGTGCATATCTGACTCTGTAGAAAGACTTGTAGGAAGGTTTCCATATGTAATGGGTTAGGAAGGGACACGGGAAGAAAAGGTGAAAGAAGAGGAATAGTGTTGATTTTATTATTAACCTCCGCTTCGTTCTGTATGAGCACCGGATATGCCTGCGAGATGCTGCCACACGATAATTACAGCCTACATTAGACCTCCATGAGTACCTGCACTTTAATTATTACCACCTAGTACCAGATCAACCTGCAAACAACAGACAGTCAGCGCAGGTTTTCTGGCTAAGGATAATGAGAACAATATGTTCATGTCTCGCTCCATATCCTGTAGTTGCGTGGGAAGAATGATTATTAGCTGTTTGAGTGCAAGATGCTGTTAGTCTAATTTTAGTCTCCATTGTCACCGAGACCGCGATGTAGAAAGTAAGTAAGAATATTCGTAGCTTCCACTCTGAAAACCGCTTCTTATATTTTCAATGCAGATTTTTACTTGGTATGCAATGTCTTTTACATCGTCAAATATAAATGACCAGTCTTTGCTCTGAATTGTTAGCTGTTTAAGATAGTCATAAACGGGCCAGAGTTATATTTACAGAAGAACTAGCATCTTACCCATGTGCACCAGTTCCTGAGAAGACACTGTAGATACTCATTCGCTGGTTTCCACTCAAATTCTCTCCACGGGACGTCCAGAGCATAATGGTGGAATTCACTGCCAGGGCTGTTACCTGAATGGAGTCGCCGAAGACCAGCTCAGAAGCACCTTTGTTCCCTCTAGCGACCCCAGGCACGCCACAAGAAATCGACACACTGTCACCTCCATCGCCGTACGCAAGGTGACGGTGAAAGACCTGTGCACCAAACTGGACTCCCCCAGTGCTTCAGGTGCCAGGGGATCGGCCATGGCACCCGATACTGCCGAGCGATAGCTTGTAAAATGCGCTGGCCAACATCTCGGTGCAGACTGCATTCCCTAGAAAGGAAGCGACACTCAAAAGTGCGTCAATTGCGGTGGCGCACACGTTGTCAGCTATAGAGAATGTGTAGCTTCCAATTACGTCATATCAGGACAGCAAGGCTTCACCACAACACCTCCAAATAACTCAGGTTCTCCCTGTAGTGTCATTCGCAGCAGTGGTGGCGAGCAAGAAGACGATGTTTTCGTAGGATCAGCTGATAACATCAGCAGCCACGCCACCACTACAGCCCACTGTCTACTTCCCAATTCGACTGCTGGCAATTACGCACCAGGACGCAGCTTAACAGCACACCTGTTCTTTATCAGCACATGGCTTGACGCGTTGACGAATATCTTAAACCGCTAACAATTCGGATCAAAGACTGTTCATTTAGATTTGGTGGCATAAAAGGCATTTCATACCAAGTGAAACTCTTTCACTTCATTTATTCAGTTCATGGGGTCACATGCAATTGTGGCACTTGTATCGCTTTAGGATGACACTATGACCGATATGAAGTTTATTAAAGAGGGTTGAAAATGGCTGTGTGCTGAGTTCATTGGTAACTAACTGCAGGGAGTAATTATGAGATGACGAGACTCATATTATGTTTTGTTGAGAATCTACGGTTGCAAATGGGCAAGGAGAAGCTTGGCAGGAGTATGCAGTATGTATATCTCAAATGTCTCAGGCTTGTTTGGAAGGAGAGGCCTGACTGGTCTTTACGATAACAATACACGACCAGCGGCGTCCGTTTAGGTGACTTATTTTTTGAAAGTACTGTTACATTATAATCTGGTCCAATAGCAGTGATTTATGACTTCGTATTACAATTTGCAGTACGACACTTCAGTAGTCATATGCAAAACCGTAATGCATGCTGTCAGGAGGCTATTAAGGTGTTGAAGTCGGTTATACAAATCATAAGTGATTATGATTAACAATAAGGTATTCATATAAGTTTCCATATGTTTTTGTGTTCTCGACAACCACGCTGTTGTCTGAAAAACATGGCAGAAACACCCGTTCCCACCAGAGCAAAATCCTTCGTCTCATTTCATCATCCAGTCACTTTCTCGAAGTCCTTCTCAATAGCAGGAACTCGATTCTGGAATACCTCCTCACACCCCGCTCCCGGATGACAACCACTGTTCCTGTACGCACTCCTCACCCTTGTACATCCTTCTTTCCTGTCACATCTTTCTCATTTCCCAGCATTCTTAGCTGTTGCAGTCTCCTTAAATTTCATTACCCCAGAACTCGCTATATCGGAAAGCATGTATATTGTATACCTATAAATTCCTTTGATATCTGCCACTATCATTGTTGTTATTATTACAGTAGTTACTATTATTATTACTATTATCACTATTTGTTGCATCAGTAGTACAAGTATTGCTATTATTGACCTTATTAGACTTAGTCAGTATTATTTACTCACATTGTCATTATTGACACTCAGATCTTTTAATTGTCATACGACATTGTCATTTCTTAGGCAACTATGAGACAAGAAAGGTTAGATGTGAAAACCTCGTCCGGTGCAAGTAAAGGCCTGGTGGCCCCAATCAGTTAAGGTCAAACCATTACATATAAAATTCCGGTGTGCCTGTGTTCGTAATTCTTCTCCTCCTAAACGGCTTGACCGATTATTTATTTTTTGTACTTGTGAGTTCACCTGGATGGTTCTTAGCTACAGTTGGCCCTGGTAGGTCGTGCTGTTGTCGAAATCTAGAATATTTTTGTTATTTTCCGACCAATCTTTTAAATATTCTTTTGGATTCCTCACATAAAAAGTCACATAATATCAAATTATTAGCTTCGCAACACCTCTCAAAACTGACTTAAGCATCAATGTCGTCGTAACATCGATTTCGGGTTGATGAGCTCTGATAAATATTCGGTGTATTGTAAGGTTTTCTGTTAAAGCCGACTGTGAGCAAGAAAATACTGTGCTGAGAAAATGTACGGTTTAGTTTTCTTTCTCGCAGTCAGTTTTAACAACTATATATCGTAGCTAACACTTGATTTAAGAATCATGAAAAAAAGTTGTATCCGTGGAAGAGGAATGGAGACACTGGAAGATTTCAGATTGATTATATAATGGTAAAACAGAGATTTAGGAATCAGGTTTTAAATTGTAAGACGTTTCCAGGGTCAGATGTGGACTCTGACCAGAATCTAATGGTTATGAGCTGTAGATCGAAGCTGAAGAAACTGTAGGAATTTAAGAAGATGGAACGTGTATAAACTGAAAGAAGCAGAAGTTGTAGAGAATTTCAGAGAGAGCATTAGGGAACGATTGACAAGAACGAGGGAGAGAAATACAGTAGAAGGAGAATGGTAGCTTTGAGAGATGAAATAATGAAGGCAACAGAGGATCAAGCAGGTAAAAAGACGAAGACTAGTTGAAATCCTTGGGTAACAGAAGAGATATTGAATTTAATTGATGAAAGGAGAAAATATAAAATTGCAGTAAATGAAGCAGGCAAAAAGGAATACAAACGTCTCAAAAATGAGATCGACAGGAAGTGCAAAATGGCTAAGCAGGGATGGCTACAGGACAAATGTAAGGATGTAGAGGCATATATCACTAGGGGTCAGATAGATACTGCCTACAGGAAAATTAGAGAGACCTTTGGAGAAAAGAGAACCATGTGTATGAATATCAAGAGTTCAGATGGAAAACCAGTCCTAAGCAAAGTAGGGAAAGTAGAAAGGTGGAAGGAGTATATAGAGGTTCTATACAAGGGCGATGTACTTGAGGGCAATATTATGGAAATGGAAGCACACGTAGGTGTAGATAAAATCAGGGATATGGTACTGCGTGAAGAACTTGACAGAGCACAGGAAGATCTAAGTCGAAACAAGGTCCATTAGAACTACTGATAGCCTTGGGAGAGGTAGCCCTGACAAAACTCTACCATGTGGTGAGACAGGCGAAATACCCACAGACTTCAAGAAGAATATGATAATTCCATCACCTTAATAAGTCACGGCTGTAAAATACTGACACGAATTCTTTACAGATAAATGGAAAAATTGGTAGAAGCCGACCTTAGGGAAGATCAGTTCGGATTCCGTAGAAATGTTGGAACACATGAGGCAGTGCTGACCCTACGACTTATCTTAGACGATGGGCTAAGGATAGGCAAAGCTGCGTTTCTAGCATTTGTAGACTTAATGAAAGCTTTTGACAATGTTGACTGGAATACTCTCTTTCAAATTCTAAAGGTGTCAGATGTAAAATACAGGGGACGAAAGGCTATTTACAATTTGTACAGAAACCAGATGGCAGTTCTAAGAGTCGTGGGTCAAGAAAGGGAAGCAGTGATTGTAAAGGGAGTGAGACAAAGATGTAGCCTCTCCCCGATGCTAATCAATCTGTATATTGAGCAAGCAGTAAAGGAAACAAAAGAAAAATTTGGAGTAGGAATTAAGGTCCATGGTGAAGAAATAAAAACTTTGAGGTTTGTTGATGACATTGTAATTCTGTCAGAGACAGCAAAGAACTTGGAAGAGCAGTTGAACGGAATGAACAGTGTCTTGAGGATATAAGATGAACAAAAACAAAAGCAAAACGAGGAATGTAGTCTAATTAAATCAGGTGATACTGAGAGAATTACATTAGGAAATGAGACACTTAAAGTAGTAGATGAGTTTTGCTATTTGGGGAGCAAAATAACCGATGGTGTTGGAAGTAGAGAGGATATAAAATGTAGACTGGCAATGGCAAGAAAGGCGTTTCTGAAAAAGAGAAATTTGTTAACATCGAGTATAGATTTAAGTGTCAGGAAGTCTTTTCTAAAAATATCTGTATGGAGTGTAGCCATGTATAGACGTGAAACATGGATGTTAAATAGTTTATACAGAAGAATGCTGAAGATTAGAATGGTAGATCACGTAACTAATGAGGATTTACTGGATATAATTGGGAGGAAGGGGAATATGTGGCTCAACTTCACTAGAAGAAAGGACATGTTGCGAGGCATCAAGAGGTCACCAATTTTGGAGGGCAGCGTGGAGGGTAAAAATCGTAGAGGGAGACCAAGAGATGAATACACTAAGCACATAAGGATGTAGGGCGCAGTGGTTACTTAAGAGATGAGGAAGCTTTCACAGGATACAGTAGCATGGAGAGCTGCATCAAACCGGTCTCTGGACCACAACAACAACAACATCCAAAATATAAACCGGTCATTAATTCTACTGACCCCACAGATACAGCAGCTAGAGAGAATAAACAAGCCTCCCAGTCAGAGAGATGGGAGGAGGAGGTAGACAGTGAAGAAGGGGCGAACACTTTCATACCCCGTACGCGAACATTACCAACAGATTTCTCCCATATATTAAGGCTTCCTTTGAAACAGCAATAAACAATCCTCAAAGACAGAGAGAGGGGCAGTTGCGAAACATTGCTAGGTTTGCAAGTAAATAATTAAGCAAAATAAAAATTCTCAATACAGTGAGGGAGCCAGTCATTAACAGATACTGTCTTTACACCTCTCTTATTCCCATAGTTCCAGGCTTGGATTCTTAAATGTTATGGTAATTACTTTAGACGAAGTATCTCAAGAACCTAAGACCTTCATAGGCAGAGATATCCCCAGCAATATTTTGGTATCTGAGCATGATTCATAAAGTCATCCTTATACAGATAAGTTTATGACAATGAACTGCAACGTACACACTGGATTTAATGTATTATATATCAAAGTGAACACAAAGCTGCAGTAGAACTATACCAAAGGTTTACCTGCTTTTCCAGCAGAAAGGCACATAAAAGGCGACATATTCTTACGTCTTTCAAGCAGAGCAATATGTCGAAACACGCCGAGAAACAGCAACCGATGGTCACCAGTAGGCGACTTGTAGCTACCTGTTCTCACACTCAACAAAGATGTGGATGGCATCCTCTTCTTCATCATATTCGCACAATGTGGATGCGAAGACGCCAATGCGATATAGATGCTGGCTGTAACAGTCACGGTTTAATGTGAGGCGCGTTATAATGTTCGTGAGTCTTCTGGAGCATCGATGTTTCTCGTGCCACAGGTTACTAATCAGTACCGGCTTCACTTTGGCGTAATCTTTGCCTTTGTACTTGGAGATCTCTTGTCACTCTGTGCTCCACTGCTCTCTGATTAGTAATTTGATAACAAGATCTGTAGCTGGTAATTCCAAATGTCCTGCCCCTCCGTCATAGACAGACGTATTGTCTAGCCTGTCTACTGTTTCATGGCCAGGAATGCCACAGTGTGCTTTGACACAGCTCGACGTAACTTCCTGATTCTTAGTTGTGATCTGTAATATCAACTGTTGGATGGTTGGAATGTCCGCTGTACACATGTCTTAATACTCTGAGCGCTGATCTTGAATCAGAAAGGATAATGAATGTTTGGATAGGTACACCGTCAAACCGCAGTTATCTGAATAACTACGCCAAACTCCACATCAAATGAAACTTGTGGTTCCAGCACACTGGTACGATAATCTCCTTTAAAGCAGAGTAATCTTTCCACAGACACTCATCTTTTGATAAACTGTGTAGTACCCATGTAAGTGGCAATAAGAGGGGGAAAACTTTTATTGAGCCATTATCTGGACGTCTTGCGACATCTGGACGTTTAAGAAATAATTTTGCACTCAGGTATTCGCGACGTAGATACAGGAGAAGCCCATTTGCTTCGACGATAGGACCGTTATTCGGTGTACACTGTATTGCCGCAATGTACATTACCAGTGCTTTGTACTGGAACTTGTCTAGTGATCTTAGACACATGTACGAAGCTAACCCAAAAACAACGATAAGTATACTCCATGTATGGATGTACCAATGCACAGTATTTTCTTAGCCTAATGTTTGTATCCGCTCCACACCTCATACCAATAATAGTACGCAGTATGTTAGTGAACTTCTATCAGTTTGCCACAGCTTCTATAATATGTGTCTTCCACAGAAGTGTAGTCTAGACATAGCTTGATCCGAGGGCCAGCAGGAAGGGTGTCATACGCTGAATACACACTCTAAGACAAAAGAAACGACGCACCATGAAGGAATTATCCCAATGGTACGGAAATTAGTAGACGTGACGTGCATGTACAGATAAACAAATGGTTACAATTTCAGTAAAAACTGTATGATTTATTCAAGATCGAAAGCTTCACAAATTGAGCAAGTCAGTAACGCATTGATCCACCTTGTACGAGCTGTTATTCAGCTTGGCATTGACTGACAGAGTTACTGGATGTCCTTCTGAGGAATAACGTGCCAAATTTTGTCCGACTGGCGCGATAGATCGCCAAAATCGCCAGCTGGTTAGGGGGCCCTTCCCACAATGCTCCATACCTTCTCGACTGGGGAGGTATGCGACGACGTTGCTGGCGAAGGTAGGGCATGGCAAGCAATAAGACAAGCAGTAGGAACTCTCGCCGTGTGCGAGCAGGAATTATCTTAGTGAAATGGAAGCCCAGGAATACTTGCATGAAGGGCAACAAAACGGAACGTAGAATATCGTCGACGTACCGCTGTGCTGTAAGGGTGATGCGAATGACAACCAAAAGTGTCCTGCTTTGAAAGGAAATGGCATCCCCCAGACCATCATTGCTTCTTGTCAGGTCGTATGGAGGACAGCAGTCAGTATCCTACCCCACCATTGTCTGGGTCTGATCACTGAGGCTGAGTTCGAAACGGGACTCACCACTGAAGACAGTTCAACTTCAGTAGATTACAACAGAAATATACTTGTTCCACAGATCGTGAAAACGAAACTTCAGTGTAACAAAAGATTTCTTTACATGCCACAATTCAAGTTTTTTATTTTTTTAGTTGTAAAATTACTAATTTCTATCCTAATTTTATCTGTGTAGTAGAAGGAGTGGTAATTCATAAATTCTTTCAATATATTTCGAAATATTGGTTGTTTGTTGGCTATCTATCAGACTTTTGATGCTGTTTGGTATGTGAAACAACGAATTTTGTGGCAGCATAATTAATTCCTTTCTGTGCCAAAGCTTAATTTAACCGAAATCAGTGAAGATCAGCCTTTATTCTAGTGTTGCAGTTATGCACTGAAATGGGATATTCTCCGTTCAGCATTCACACTAACGGAAGCACCACATTTTCCAATATATGTGGGTGTAGTGCTTGCTGTCTAGAGTTCGTTCCATCCTGTGAATAATTCCTGCTCCTCTCTCAGAAATACATACGCAGCAGGAAATAGATAGCTGCCCACTCCTTGTCGCCATGATTACATATTCGCTTCGATGGTGATTCTCTTGCAGCCTGTAAACGACTCTTGGACCATCGTTACTGGTGGAAAACACCTTCTTATCAGTGAAAATGACTTTTTCCCACGACCCATTCAGATGAAGCTCCCCAAATGTCAACCAATATAAAACATTGTCTTCATTGAGCTCTTCTTTCACGGCGGATCGTTGTGCGTGCAGTCCAGCGTTCCTCAGCCTGCGGCAAAACGCGCCACTGAAGCTGGGGAAGTTGGTCTCCCGCCGCAACTGCTTCGTTTCCAGGAAGGGATTTTCTCTGCTCTTAAGACACTAGATTCCTGTCCTCCGGCTGTGAGCTCACTCTCTTCCAGCCCGAGCCAGGACCTCTGTTGGTGGTGCCTCTTTCAAGACAGTTCCTCCACCATCTCGTTCTAGTGGAATGTGGCTCACCATATTTCCTGCCAGCTTCTCTGATGGAACTTCCACATTCCTTCAGTAAGAGCGACGAATGTATCTCGAGTTGATCTCTCCCATTGAGCCACTGGAACAAACGGCCTGATGTGCATTTCTGCTTGCTGCAGTCATACTGATGCCAGGAGAATAAGTAAACACATGTATATCAAAAGAGGTGGAGCTATGCACAGTGGCTGTGTTGCCCCATGCCGGGAGGGGAGGCTGCTGGCCCGCCATTGTCGGCTCGCTCGCCTCGGTAGAAGGCTGTAGCTGGCCAACGAAACCGCCAGCCGTCCTTCCTGGCTGGCCCGTGGCTCGCGAGCCGTGGTTAGTACGGGCCGAGGCCATAAAACCAACCTCTCTTCGTAGGGTAAAACTTTTCTTGTCTGCAGTATAAACTAACACTGCTAGTGCCATTTTGCTATAGTACGTGCAGGCACATCTACTTTTGACGTTTTAATCAAATATTTAACGAAAAATAAGTTAAAGAATACACTCATGATACACGCAGCTACCACATAATATTCCAAGTAGCTAGCAGTCGCATGGCGCGGGAAACTGTCCTTTCTTCTAAGCGTTCTGCATTAGATCTCACCTTAAGAAAACATGTATTCTGCCAAGATAACTAAGCGAACTGTAAGAGTAAACAGTTTTGGTGGCAATCTTGCGAAATAATTGTGTATACAGAGTATGTAAGTCACGTTTTGAACACTTATAAAGTGTACTCTGTCTCTGAAACACTTAGTGCTGCGTGACGTAAATTATGTTCTGCTGAAGCACTTCATTTAAATCGCAATGATACATAATTACTCTGTAATTCACAGTTAAGTGTTTTGTAAAGCGTTCACAGATCGCTTCAATTTACAAAATCAATGAGGGGAGGTAAGAGGGTCTCTAATTTTCGGAAGTTTGTGATATTACTACCACCACCTCTGCAAACTTTTAGGACGGACGATTTTCTCCATCCACTCAAACTCTACCCATCACCTACAAGCTGGCGGGGAAAAGGCGGAGGTGTAAGGTACTATATTTTTTTGGCGGGAATATATTCAACTGACGAGATGCTGGTGTGGGTCAGGGAGTTCTGTATCTATCGCTGTTTGACGTCAGAGTTCGCTGCAGACGCCTGCTCGACAATCAGCCTGCAGCCCAGGTAATCGAGGCCAATACACACTACCACACCTGGCGGAAAAAGCATCACTGTTCTAATTACACATCGAAATTGTCGTGGAAAGAACCAGCACTCGTAATGAACGAGTTTATTCCGGCATGGGTTGCGCGCACGTCATCCACTTCTCCGCCTACCTTTGACGAATGTGCAGGAACATGTTAGAGGGCAGTTGTGTTTGGAACGACGTCATTGTGGGCAGGAATGCACCAGATAGTGTTTTAGGACGAGTCCACATTCTGTTTGTTTGTAAATGATGGTCGAATTTTTGTTCGCCGCAGACAGGAGCAGCGGCATCACAGTGATTGCATTCACACCAGACATACAGCGCCAACTCAAGACCTTATGGTATAGGGTGCTATTGGGTACAACCATAAATCACAGTTGGTGTGTGTCTAGAGTACTGTCATCAGTGCGACCTAAGTGAATGACATCGAGTGACCCGTAGCAATAACCCTTCTCCATAACACCACAGACGATTCAGTAAGACAGTGCTCGACCACGTGTTACTGCTCGAGCATGCGAACATGTACCTTGTTGGTGTCACAGGATTTTTTTTTGTCCTGACCCGCCAGATGGGCAGACTTGTCTCCAACTGAAAATGTGTCGATATGTGAAACGATGTAACCCGATGCCAACCACCACTGATGAACTTTGAAACAAGCTAAATCCAGCATGGACGGCTACACCGCACGATGCCATTCGCAACCTTATACGCGTCGATACCATCATGCATGGAACAAGTTATTAGGGCCCATGATGTACCCTGTGCCTCCTAGGCAACAGGGCACATACTAAACCGAGATGACTGAAACGCTAATCATTTCTGCAGAACATTCTAATGTACATGTCCTGAAAATATGAACGTCCAATCTCTATTCGTTCAAGGTGTCCGGTTTTTTCCTGAACATGAGTGTATATTAGAAACAGTAAAACGTCTCCATCACTTTACTTGTGGAATCACACTGATCACTTCGTGATGTCCGTTTTTTCATCCCACGAATGCAGCAACTTGCTGATTCTGAGTTAAGCAATATTTAAAGCGTAATCCCAAAACAAAACAAAAACAAACAAAAGAAAACAAAAACTAACTTTCTTGGTGGTTGATCGATAAGGGGCGCTAAAGCTACACGCATGCCGATGCCAGATTAGAAGACGAATGTCAACCAAGCTGTCTTCCAGCTCGCGTTTGGCGCTCTGCGACTGGAAGGCATCTTATTTGTTGGCAAAAAATGTCAACTGCGAGGGACACATCCCGGTGAAGCACTTCGTAACGCAAAACACCTTTTTGTGCCACCAGATCTATGCATTTTGTGGAAGTATACCGGCCATCGTTTGAGATAATGTTTGTTATGGCTTACCCTTTCTCCGTTTGAAATTACCAGTCGGTACTTCAAATCGCCATCAGACCACACCGATTTAGGTTTTCGGCGACCCCATTAAATCTTTTACAGCAAATGCCAGATCCAATGCTTTGGAGGAGCACAGGCAGATTCCTTCCCCATCCTTCCCTGTTCGAGATTCTGCTTTGCATCTAATCTCGTTTTCGATTAAACGTGGCATTTTGTCGACCTGTATTTGGTTATTAATTTACCTCCAGAGAATCGTATTTGAAACAATACAACTTGAACTTGTCGATTGCACTCACTCCATACAGGGCACAGGTGTTTCGAACTGCCTGTATTGCTGTCACCATTTCATTAAACCCAAACAGAATACAATGTCATAAATGTTACACTTTACTCCGTTGTAGACTTCGTTTTCTAACACATAAACGACGCTCCTCCTAATGCCAAAAATGAGAAATATCCAAGCTTTCATGGCACGAGCTACACTACAAATACTAACAAAATTAGACCATAGATAAACATGATTATAGCAATATGCCATACAAAACTGCCACGAAGCACGATGGTATTGTATCATAAGCAAAGTTACATGATGTTATACTTGCTAATTCGAGTACAGAAAAGTCCACTGGAAATAATAGGTTCTGTTTCAGATGCACTGCGATCACTGTGGCTGGCGCTGGTCTGTATGAAGTGGCCGCTAGCTGATCGTGCTGAAATTTATCTTACAATGGCAGAAACCCACGCTCCTTTCACAAAAACGTTTCCCCAAGATTTTTCTACAACCGTCTGGTTAGAAAGTGAACTAAAGTATCTCTGACCTTCTGTCAGACTGTGCTACTAGCAGGCAGATGGAATATGGCCTATAAAAGAAAGGATAAGAATGAATTTGATACCGTGGCGCCGGCCGGTGTGGCCGTGCGGTTCTAGGCGCGTCAGTCTGGAACCGCGTGACCGCTACGGTCGCAGGTTCTAATCCTGCCTCGGGCATGGATGTGTGTGATGTCCTTACGTTAGTTAGGTTTAAGTAGTTCTAAGTTCTAGGGGACTGATGACCACAGATGTTAAGTCCCATAGTGATCAGAACCATTTGATGCCGTGGCTTTGCATTCGCACTGCACAACGTCCACTACTAGACTACGAACAGGTTATGCACAACAATAGCTCAAGTGAGTGTCAACACTTCTTCTTCTGTGCGCTACATTCCCCACTAAGACAAAAACGTGATGCTAACTAACACTTGTGAAATTTGGTGGCTGTTTGTACTGAGGCTAGCTTGTAATGGCTAACGTGTGGGTTCTATTCTCCTGTTGGGGGTACCAGTTTTTAACAGCCACACACAGAATCTCTTCACCTCCACTTTCACGAAATAAAGTACGTATGACTGTGCCGTGATTCCAAATCAACAGTAAACATGCAATTCGCTAGTGATCGGAACAGAGCGGGATTAGTTTCGACAGTAAGTGGCGCCACTTGCAACAAATCTGTCGCTAGTAACCTAACAGTACACTAGTAATGTTATTTTAGGTAGCAAACCAGTCGATATGGGAGGTCATAGGACCTTCATTTCTTATTTTAAATGACCTTGAGGTTTTAAAAGTATTGGCACTGGACTGGTATTCGAGCTTCGATTCCAGTTTTTCTCAGGATTTAACCATTCATGATGATACTGACCCATCATCTCATTGTTTCCTCACGATGCCAAACTTGTCCAGGTCTCTACAAACAGCGGGATCGTAACTCCTAGTAAAAGAGAATTCGATAGTTGACATCTCTTTGCGTGAGGTCAACAACGACGAAATGTGCTGTGTTGGAATCCCAGACGGTACAGAATCATTCGTTGTGTTACCTGTACCTAAACAAGGGAATGTTTCGCTACTGGTCAAGAAACAATAAATATTTCATGTCTGTTCGTAGCTGTAAGGCAACAGCGAATTGCGCCGTGTTCGAATCCCTGCCAGGAAAAAAAATCTTCTGTAACGCCTTTTCGGGTTGTAATATCACGCTGTTGGTGAACATATTTAATATCTGACATTTGATTGTGCTCCCCGTCCATCACCACAACTTTACTTCATGGCGTTCGACACCTGTGCATTGCACTTTATAAGATACCTTTCATGATTACTTCTACGGAACAATATAAGCTTTATATGGTTCCTGAAGCAGTACTAAACTTGTTGTCATTTATTTCCAGGTTCGGACATTCGGCCTTCTGTACTGATATTGGTGAAAACTTAGATATTTTACGTCTCTTCATGCCTAGTCGATTCTCGACTAGACACACAACCTTTGTTTGGTTAGCAGTGGGCTTACATTCGGATCACGAACAACATCTCGTCACATTATTAAATGACTATGGTAACAATTCGGCAGTGTCACTTATTGTAATGAAATTTAATTTACAAGCGTTAGGGGCTGTCTCATCTCTAATAATGTGGTTTTTAATGTTTGTTGTATGGCGGTATTAGTTTAAATCTGGACTGACTGCCATAAAGAGCAGTGTTCGCTGACAGTCTCTTGTGATACCCGTTGTGTATTGTGAAACGACTGTACTGATGAGTGTTTAGAGGACCTGCGACACAGCTATGCTATGTTGGTTGCATAGATTCAGGTACGGCCTACACAGTGGAATTCAGGAGTGGACTCCTAAGCTATGTTGGTTGCATACATTCAGGTACGGCCTACACAGTGTAATTCAGGAGTGGTCTCCTTTTTTTGCTGTTGAGTATACGTTGGCGACAGTAGAATCCGAGTCTCAGCCTCAAATGCCAGTTCTCCAAATTTTCTCAGTAGTTCCTCACGAAAAGAACAGTGTCTTCCTCCAGGGATTTGCATTTGATTGCAAGACGCATCTCCTTTAATACCTGCGTGCTGATGGACCGTACTGGTAACAAAACTAGCATGCCGCCTCTGTATTGCTTCTATGTCTTCCTTCATTCTGATCTAGTTGTGATCCCAAACACTAGAGCAGTACTCTATAACGGGTCGCGCTAGTGTCCTACACGCAGTCTCCTTTGTAGATGAGCTATACTTTCCTAAAATTCTCCCAATAAACCAAAGTCGACCTTTACTCTTCCCTGCTATCATTCTCAGGTCGTCGTTCCATTGTATATCGCTTTTTATCGTTGCGCTGAGATATTTAAAAGGGCACCACGGATTTTGATGAGTCTTACTTGTATTGTATTGGGGCCTGACGATCCTTAGTTTCCGAGAAAATCAATGTTGAAATTTTATGCGTACCTTATATACCTGTAACGTAATCTCGTTTTGAGTGAAGGAGTTAGAACATTCACGGTTGCTATGCTGGAGGTACTGGTACAATTCCTGACCAAGTCTTTGTTTTCACTTTCATCCTACAGAATAAAATTAAATTGCATGTCATGGTAAATTATTCAGAGTAGTCATTTTCGCTGTAGTAATTTCATTACTAAATCAGTCATTCAAAGTTTTTCAAATGTATATTCTATTTGTTATAGAATACATTACAGAAACGTCATACTCGGTGTCTCTTGCATCGCTTTCTATGCTAGAACAGAGTTCTAGATGGTATTTGCCGTACAAATAACCGAAACACAAATTCGCAGAGCGCTATGCACATTTAATGGAAGCTGTTGCCTTGGTGGTACCGGAAAACACTGTTCGTTCGAATTCGAAAAGATTGTTCTCTCTTGAGTCAGCTCCTATGCGAACCACTAGTATTTCACTATTCCTGTGGAAAAAGGCGCACTACATTGATGCAAAATGAAAGAATATAGTTTTATGGGATCTTCCCTCGATACGATTTCTCTATTAATCTTTAGCAAATCAAGAGCATGTTGAATTATTTTCGTGAATATTTTAACATTCAGCTATATTTTTGCAAAGTACACTGGTGGGATTCGAGCCCGTTCTGATAGCGAGTTAGCCGTGAACCTTAGTCGCTGCACTACGCTCGTTTCGTCGAAGTAACAAAGTTATGTATGTGTGCTACGAACAAAATATTAACATCCATTTTCTCTGAAATAGGGGCCGTCGCATGGTAAGCAGCTATCCAGGTCCCCCTACAACATATGTAAGAGTCGTCCAAATGCGTGATTAAGAGATATGTTGATCCTTCCCTCCCACCCCCCACTCCACACCCGCACAACCCTCTCTCCCACGATCCAACGTCTCTGTCGGCTCGAATGACTTTAGAAAGAGCAAACAAATGGTTCATTTGCCAGCAATCATATTTCAGATATCGCTCATACTCAGTGGCGGCTCATGGTATACATTGTGCGTGTTCACAAATTTCGATAAATATGAGAGTGCGAAACTAATAACATCTGCTGTGTAACAGTTACGCTTATCAACGTATTTATAGAACTTCAGCCGATGTCAGTAATAATAATAATAATAATAATAATAATATGCATAACTTCTCTGAAAATAGGAAGAACAGTTTTAGGGAATTTTGTTGTTTTTTACATAATGAAGAACAGTTAGCGGCAAGAATGAAATAATGTATACGCTTTCACTACTCTCCTTTTCGCATTTTTTTGTAAGTGGGAGTTACAGTTTTTTTTTTTTTTTCGGACAAATGTACCAGATTCCTAACACATGGGTTAGTTAACAAATTAACTTCGGGGTTGAAAATCAGGGATTTTTACTTCGAACCCTCACAACAACTTATGCATATTATATACTTCTTTCCCTATCGTTCGCTTGTAGTCATGCTTACTTGATTCGTCACTTTCTCAGGCAACGGATCTTGTCTGGGAGATGCCATTGACTTTAAGGCTAACTTTTTCTGGTAATTTTCTTTCCTGTTGGCGCTTAATGCATGTTCAAAACAGTTCATCTTGATACTGCACAGGATAGCCGATTCCTGCGGAGTGAAGAACCAACTCCAAACACAAACTGCCGTTTAGGTAAGTTATTAAATTCAAGTAGTACTATCTACTAACAATATCACTTGACTAGAATACTAATGAGATGCCTAGAGCCACAAAGGCCTAAAGCGCACCCTCTTTGGCCTGCCATCTTTAAGTGAATATCAAAGAAACCAGTGGGACAGTTTTCATGAATGTTCAGACATATGTACAATGTGGACCTACACTACAGATAAACCTGACATACTATAAGATCAACAGATGAATGAATAAATGCTACAATCTCACTATTGACGATGACGTGCTTTCTGGTTTCCAGCGCCTCAAGTGGACTACTGTACGATAAAATCCAAAACTTAATACACTGTATCTCATTCAGAATCCCAAAAAAGGTTTTTCCATAACTGTAGTTTATATTGTTGTCCGATCTAATTTTAATATATAGTGAATGTATTTGCATATCTGTGGAGTGTGCTACCCAGGGGCGCCGACTTATAAAAAATATTGGGGGGCCCATACTGGGGATCTTGCCCTGGGAGATTTTCTAAATTTTAGAAGAAAAATAGTGAGTTTCAAAGCTTTTTAAGTATGTTAGAGTCATGTGGTCAACATTAGAACCCAGAAAACTGGACTCTCAACACTCGACACTCCGGGATACTCGACAAGCCTGACACATTTTTTGGCTTTGAAAAAGGAAACAAAACATAAACACACATTGCACTTTTGTAAAATGCTAATTTAATTTACAGTAATAATCATGCTTATAGACGATTACAGAGCAGTGAATATATAGCTTTGAAAAGACTGCAATTGTATTTAAATAAATTCTAAACTATCATTAAAAGAATAAAACATAAAATATTGCTGTCGCATAATAACAGGACTTTGATTAAATAGCTAATTTAAGCTTACTTTGAATAAGGCTCAGGGTTCATTAAATAAAAACAATATCTCAAAGTTAATGCTTTAATACAGTTAATAAAGTTAATACAGTATGTCTAATACTTTCAGTCAAACACAATCTAAATAGCGGGTTTTAATTGGGTCTTACACCCTAAAGATATTTAAGTATTTGAAAATAACTAATACAGTACTATAGTAATATTACTACAACTGCCAAGTCTAAACTGTGAGAAGTGCTGTGCACATAACGTACTTTTGGTTGTGTATCCAAATCTAACTTTTTCAGTCCTTTGAACTTATCTCTCATATTCGAGGCACCATCATAGCACACTGTCTTCTTAGGTTATCCATTGACAAATCAAGACGAGCAAGCTCACGGAACCCTTGCAGGATCAGTTTGTTGTCCGTCCGTCTGTCAGCCTGTCCGACAGCTAAAAATCATTTTCTCAGGAACAGGTTGATGTATCAAGTTGAAATTTATGTTATTTTTATGTTGCATAGTGAGGTTTTTAGTCCTTTCGTGGCGTAAAAATTTTAAGCTTTTAAGTCAATGTAATAAAAGATACGACCATTTATGTCAGGTGTTTTGATAATCACAAACTCACTTATCAAAACCTATAGAGTACTTCCCACTGGCCAACAATCATAAAATGTGCAAGAGCTAAAGATTCACAGTGAAAGTACAGAAAAAATACGAAAACTGTTAATTCGTAATTATCTCACACAAAAAATATTTATTTTCTAATTTTTTGTCAGACATCAAACTTGAAATTAAAACAGTCAGCTATTCTACATTTAGGCTTACTGGGGCGAACTGAAAAACTCAAACGTTAGGCATGACTTTGTTGCTCATATGACGCGTTTCTGAATTTAACGACAGTCGTATATGCACGTGGATATGGCTTTTCAAGTTGTATGTGAAACAAACATTCGCAGACTGGTCTGTCCAATCTGCTGACACCAGGCGGTCTTTGATATATGACTATCTATAAATTACGAAAAGCGTCATATGAGCACTAAAGTCATTCCTTGCCTGAAGTCTGGTTCTACCATTGCGACCCAATCACCCTGAATGCAGAGCTACTGATTATTATAACAATGCTCACCTGCTCCCTGCGAGACTTTGTGTCACATTTCTATTATTGAAAGTGAAACATTCTCGAAAATCTTGGACTCCATGGGACCTATATCTTGCCAGCATCAGTTTCGATAAGAGGCTAAAATGGTCGCGGTTCTCGATTCCTGTCTACATACATACTTAAGTTTCTACGTAACCCTCAATGCCCAAGTCCTACTCACACCTGCTAAATTTAATTTTTTTCGTCTTCGCATCTGTAAGACGTTCTGGGAGTTTCTTATTCATCTAAGAGAAGTATGTTCTGTAATATTCGGTGTTCTCTGCATATAAGAGCGTGATCTCTCAGTAATAAGTTCTTTCCATTTTGTGATTTCATTCTGATTAAGAAACGAAAGATAAAATTGCTGCAAGTGAAACAACAAGCAATAACATTTATATTTCTTCTTGCCACAAATATTTGACCGCTTCTTCCCAATATATCGCGATTTCCGTGGAATTGTTTAGGCTGGAATCTAAGAGTACAGTTTAAATGTTTGCAAGTATAACAAGCAGTAGTGATAAATATTCTCGCCCATCATAAATATTGGGCTGTTTATTTTATGGTCTGTTTGGATTTCCAATGGTGTGTTTAGACGCGAGTCTAAGAATACAGCTTAAATTTCTGAGCGCAAAACAAAGAACAATCATGCTTATAGTCTTTCTTGTCAGCAATACTTTGCTGTTTCTTCGGAATATGTCGCATTTTACAAGTACATTCTTAGGTAAGAAACTAAGAGCACAGTATAAATTGCTGCAAATGAAACAGGCAGCAATCGTATGTACAGTCTCGCTCGTCACAAATATTTAATGAAATTAAAAATATAGTTCCAGAAACCTTTTCAAGTTTCGAACTCCTACGACATATACATGCAGTCTGGAGCAACGAGTGAAAATGTGTACGAGGGCTGGAATTCGAATCCGGATCTTCTGCTCTCCATGGATTTGCTGACCACTGTACCACTCTGTCTTAGCGACTTTACACAACTGCATGGACTACCCTACCACACCTCACTTCTCAACCCAAATTCCCGTTCACGCCTTAGCCCACTTGGCATTCCCCTCGAACAGCATTGTAGAGCCTCTCCAATTGTGTTGGAAACGCACCTCAGCATCGAACGAAACGGGGGAGCCTGCCGAAACCCAGGCGTTACGCCTTAATCAAATGAAACTATATGATATCAAACGACGTTTTGAAGTCTCAAATATCTGTGATGTTTATATGCAGACTCAAGCAATGAATGAAAATGTGTGCAAGTTCGGGATTCGAACGCAAGTCTCCTGCTCGCTAGGCCACGCTGGCACAGTGGCTTTGCACAATTGCAAGGACTACACTAGCACGCCTCCCACCTCAGTCCTCCTCTGTCATATATGGGTAGTGAGCAGGAGACCTGGGTTCGAATCCTGCCTTTGGTACACATTTTCATTTGTTGCTTCAGTCTATATATATATACACAAATATTTAATCGCCGGTAAGCCCCTGCATATCAGCAACACTGACTGGCAACTACCAGCTGCTATTAGTGCCAACCAACAGGCCACAGCAGGGACACCGACGAGCTCGCCCACAGACGCACGAACAATCTGCCAACACTCCCTCACACTGTGCCTCCGGTATATGACCTATCGGACACAAGACCGATAACAAACCTAACTGTTGCAGGTTGCAGGACGCTGAACGAGGACTCTGTACCAGCACCCAGCGCCAGCCGCCGAGCAGCACAAACGCACAACGTCAAGGTATCGACATGCATGATACCCACTACTAACAAAGCCTATCCTTACACAACCTATCGCAGGCAGCAAGACAACCGCTACTCCTCTTGCCGCCCGACCTAACTTTCGCAGAGGTTTTTTTCCCTTGGCTCTTGCTTTGGCACTTTTTTTCCTCTGCCCTTCAAACCGCTACCCTTCGTCAGATTTCGACCAATCTATCTCCAGATGAGCGCGTATTAATGGTTAATCCTAACCAGACGTACGCAGACATCGCAGTACCCACATCCTGCGACACCTCACTTTAGTGAATACTAACCCTTATGCAGAGATGGCAGTAGACCTTGTGTGTTGGCCATCATGCCGGTGTGGGCGTGGAGGGGCTCCACCTCTATTAAAAAAAAAGCTGTGATCGAAAGAAATGGAGTAAGGTGGTGTTTAATGATCCGCCGACATTGAGGTCATTAGAGACGTAGCACAAGCTTGGATTGTGTCAAGG
Organism: Schistocerca serialis cubense; assembly: GCF_023864345.2. Classification (NCBI taxonomy): domain Eukaryota; kingdom Metazoa; phylum Arthropoda; class Insecta; order Orthoptera; family Acrididae; genus Schistocerca; species Schistocerca serialis. Next base: position 798,226,708 of record NC_064641.1, read on the forward strand.
GTAGGGAAGGAAATCGGCCGTGCCCTTTCAAAGGAACCATCCCGACATTTGCTTGGAGCGATTTAGGGAAATCACGGAAATCCTAAATCAGGATGGCCGGACGAGGTTTTGAATTGTCGTCCTCCAGATATGAGACCAGTGTGCTAACTAGGGCTGTTGATAGAATAAGTATATATCGATATATCATATCCCTTTCGAAAAATATCGATACATATCGGCGTTACAGTTTTCACGATATATTTATAAATCTATGTCAAAATGGCAAAACGAGGCTGATGTTTTTATTTTGTATTATATTTTTTTGCAATTTTTGGTAAATATTTGAAGTTGTTCTGCCTAAATTATAGTAGTACATAATTTTGCTTTCAATGTGTGAAGCAGTCTTACTACTTTCCGAGCTTTCATCACGTCCAGTATTTCCCTTTGTGTGAATCAAGGATAGGTGGCACAAAATAAGAAGTCCAAATGCAGTGGAAGTTGGCGGTGTGAACGAAATGCCAAGATTTCCGAGCCGGCCGAAGTGGCCGTGCGGTTAAAGGCGCTGCAGTCTAGAACCGCAAGACCGCTACGGTCGCAGGTTCGAATCCTGCCTCGGGCATGGATGTTTGTGATGTCCTTAGGTTAGTTAGGTTTAACTAGTTCTAAGTTCTAGGGGACTAATGACCTCAGCAGTTGAGTCCCATAGTGCTCAGAGCCATTTGAACCATTTTTGAAGATTTCCGATGTGAAGAAATAGCAAACCAGCTGTGTTAAAAAACAATTTATAACGCAACTAGTGCGCCATTTCTTTACATCGGCATTCGTCAAAAATTGTTGCTGAAATGATGAACAAAAATCTAAATGACAAGACTGGTCTTTGCGGTGGACAGAGACGTGTGAGGCGAAATACTGACGTGATCGGCGCTCGGCGTTACCAACATCAACTGCAGCGTTTAGCTTCGCAGGCAGTTTTGACACTAGAACTGCTAGGTCGCTGGTATTGGATGAAATGAAAAAATAAAAACCGAACTGTCGACGTGAAGTGTTCCGAGAAAATCAGATATGTGACGGAACCGAGCGACGGACCCATAGAACACCTTTTATTGTGCCAGTTACCGTTGTCAGCAAAGCGGTTATTGCCTAGCGTGAACGTGCATCGTTTTCCTTTCAATTCTTGCTCTAAGGGGTATAGGCAGGCTGCTAGTTTGTTGATGTATAGAATACCTAATAATAAAGCAACAGCCGCATCGAGTGCCCGCGCGGCTAGAGGCGCCATGTGACGATTTGCGCCGCCGCTCCCGCCGAATGTTCGATTACTCCCTCGGGCATGGGTGTGTGTGTGTGTTGTTCTTAGCATAAGTTAGTTTAAGTCGTGTGTGCGTCTAGGGACCTATGACCTCCGCAGTTTGGTCCATTAGGAATTCACACGCATTTGAACAATAAAACAATAATTAAGGATACAACTCTAGAACCGGCAAAATATATAGAATGTGCAGCTGATGTTTTTATAGGCCTGTACTTCGATATTTCCTCCGTCGTCATGTCGATATATACACTACTGGCCATTAAAATTGCTACACCAAGAAGAAATGCAGATGATAAAAGGGTATTCATTGGACAAATATATTATACTTGCACAGACATGCGATTACATTTACACGCAATTTGGGTGCATAGATCCTGAGCAATCAATACCCAAAACAACCACCTCTGGCCGTAATAACGGCCTTGATACGCCTGGGCATTGAGTCAAACAGAGCTTGTATGGCGTATAGAGGTACAGCTGCCCATGCAACTTCAACACGAAACCACAGTTCATCAAGAGTAGTGACTGGCGTATTGTGACGAGCCAGTTGCTCGGCCACCATTGACCAGACGTTTTCAATTGGTGAGAGATCTGGAGAATGTGCTAGCCAGGGCAGCAGTCGAACATTTTCTGTATCCAGAAAGGCCCGTACAGGACCTGCAACATGCGGTCATGCATTATCCTGCTGAAATGTAGGGTTTCGCAGGGATCAAATAAAGGGCAGAGCCACGGGTCGTAATACGTCTGAAATGTAATGTCCACTGGTCAAAGTACCGTCAATGAGAACAAGAGGTGACCGAGACGTGTAACCAATGCCACCCCATACCATCACGCCGGGTGATACGCTTCCAATGTGCGTTCACCGTGATGTCGCCAAACACGGATGCGACCATCATGATGCTGTAAACAGAACCTGGATTCTTCCGAAAAAATGACGTTTTGCCATTCGTGCACCCAGGTTGGTCGTTGAGTACACCATCGCAGGCGCTCGTGTCTGTGATGCAGCGTCAAGGGTAGCCGCAGCCATGGTCTCCGAGCTGATAGTCCATGCTGTTGCAAACGTCGTCGAACTGTTCGTGCAGATGGTTGTTGTCTTGCAAACGTTCCCATCTGTCGACTCAGGCATCGAGACGTGGCTGCACGATCCGTTACAGCCATGCGGATAAGATGCCTATTATCTCGACTCCTAGTGATACGAGGCCGTTGGGATCCAGCAAGTCGTTCCGTATTACCCTCCTGAACCCACCGATCCCATATTCTGCTAACAGTCATTGGATCTCGACCAACGCGAGCAGCAATGTCGCTATACGATAAACCGCAATCGCGATAGGCTACAATCCGACCTTTATCAAATTCGGAAACGTGATGGTACGCATTTCTCCTCCTTACACGAGGCACCACAACAACGTTTCACCAGCCAACGCCGGTCAACTGCTGTTTGTGTATGAGAAACCGGTTGGAAACTTTCCTCATGTCAGCACTTCGTAGGTGTCGCCACCGGCGCCAACCTTGTGTGAATGCTCTGAAAAGCTAATCATTTGCATATCACAGCATCTTCTTCCTGTCGGTTAAATTTCGCGCCTGTAGCACGTCATCTTCGTGGTGTAGCCATTTTAATGGCCAGTAGTGTATATCGAGTTACGATAATGATATACACTCCTGGAAATGGAAAAAAGAACACATTGACACCGGTGTGTCAGACCCACCATACTTGCTCCGGACACTGCGAGAGGGCTGTACAAGCAATGATCACACGCACGGCACAGCGGACACACCAGGAACCGCGGTGTTGGCCGTCGAATGGCGCTAGCTGCGCAGCATTTGTGCACCGCCGCCGTCAGTGTCAGCCAGTTTGCCGTGGCATACGGAGCTCCATCGCAGTCTTTAACACTGGTAGCATGCCGCGACAGCGTGGACATGAACCGTATGTGCAGTTGACGGACTTTGAGCGAGGGCGTATAGTGGGCATGCGGGAGGCCGGGTGGACGTACCGCCGAATTGCTCAACACGTGGGGCGTGAGGTCTCCACAGTACATCGATGTTGTCGCCAGTGGTCGGCGGAAGGTGCACGTGCCCGTCGACCTGGGACCGGACCGCAGCGACGCACGGATGCACGCCAAGACCGTAGGATCCTACGCAGTGCCGTAGGGGACCGCACCGCCACTTCCCAGCAAATTAGGGACACTGTTGATCCTGGGGTATCGGCGAGGACCATTCGCAACCGTCTCCATGAAGCTGGGCTACGGTCCCGCACACCGTTAGGCCGTCTTCCGCTCACGCCCCAACATCGTGCAGCCCGCCTCCAGTGGTGTCGCGACAGGCGTGAATGGAGGGACGAATGGAGACGTGTCGTCTTCAGCGATGAGAGTCGCTTCTGCCTTGGTGCCAATGATGGTCGTATGCGTGTTTGGCGCCGTGCAGGTGAGCGCCACAATCAGGACTGCATACGACCGAGGCACACAGGGCCAACACCCGGCATCATGGTGTGGGGAGCGATCTCCTACACTGGCCGTACACCACTGGTGATCGTCGAGGGGACACTGAATAGTGCACGGTACATCCAAACCGTCATCGAACCCATCGTTCTACCTTTCCTAGACCGGCAAGGGAACTTGCTGTTCCAACAGGACAATGCACGTCCGCATGTATCCCGTGCCACCCAACGTGCTCTAGAAGGTGTAAGTCAACTACCCTGGCCAGCAAGATCTCCGGATCTGTCCCCCATTGAGCATGTTTGGGACTGGATGAAGCGTCGTCTCACGCGGTCTGCACGTCCAGCACGAACGCTGGTCCAACTGAGGCGCCAGGTGGAAATGGCATGGCAAGCCGTTCCACAGGACTACATCCAGCATCTCTACAATCGTCTCCATGGGAGAATAGCAGCCTGCATTGCTGCGAAAGGTGGATATACACTGTACTAGTGCCGACATTGTGCATGCTCTGTTGCCTGTGTCTATGTGCCTGTGGTTCTGTCAGTGTGATCATGTGATGTATCTGACCCCAGGAATGTGTCAATAAAGTTTCCCCTTCCTGGGACAATGAATTCACGGTGTTCTTATTTCAATTTCCAGGAGTGTATTTTTATACGTCACTATATCGGATTCCCGACATTTTTAAAAATATCAAAAGTCGTAGCACTAACCAATGGGCCACCTCGCTCGGCGCTGCGATCCAATCCTGAGCAACACTTTCGTCAATTTGTCGGTCAAGACAAAGATCGCACCACACGAGCGAGGGACGTCACGTGACCTCTATCCCATTTAGAGCGAGTGCCAGACGTATTTCGAATTTTTAGTCACTCATTCTGCCTGAGTGGGGCAGTGGTGGTTGGAAAGGCAAAAGCGGCTTCGGCGGCGGTGCTCGTCGACGCGCCCTCAGCTGCGGCCAGAGAAGCACCCAGGGCAGGCGGCCGCGCGGCGGGCGCACACCCCACGGATCCCCGCCGGCTGCGGCCCACTAACTTTATTAAACGGGGGAAGAAGGCGCGGGATTCCGGGGCCCGGCTGGGGATGAATTCCGGCAAATAAATCTCTTAGCGGCAGAACAGAACGGAACGGAAAGAAGAAAATAACTTGCCGCTTTAAAAAGGCGTGGGGACAGCGAAAGAAAGGAGAGGCAATCTGCCGGCCTCCGCGCCACGCCGCGTTCCGTTTCGCTCTTTCCGAGTCGCACGGCCAACCAGCCAGCCAGCGCCGCCGAATCTGGTTTGAGGCCCGTAACGCAATTATCTGTCATTTCAAAAATACATTACCGCGGAATATTTTGTTACGCGACTAAACAGATTAAACTGCCTAACTCCGCGGCCGGACCGGCGGAGGTGGGTTCAGCCGAATGCGTAATCCACTTTGTGCATCCCGTAACCGGCTACTCCACGCCGTCGCTCCCCCCACTCCCACCTAGGCCAGCTCAGTGGGCGCGTCTTCTCACACTCGTCAACACGCCGCAGCGGTCGTCAGGTTTCTGTTGCACGTTTCTCGCTCCCTCACATAGACACTTGTGCTTCGCGAGAGGTACTAGTAAAATTTTGTCACCTCGAAAAAAGTAACGTTTGCGTCCTTATGGAATATCGTCTCAGTTATGCGACTGGATTCGTGATTTCCTACCAGAGAGGTAGTAACTGGCGGAAAGTCGTGGAGTAAAACAGAAGTCATTTCTGACGTTCCCCAAGGTAGTGTTATAAGCATTCCGCTGTTCCTTATCTATATAAATGATGTAGGAGACAGTCTGAGCAGCCGTCTTATGTTGTTTGTAGACGATGCTTTCGTCTATCGTCTAGTAAAGTCACCTGAAGATTAAAACAAATTACAAAACGATTTATAAAAGATATCTGTATGGTGCGAAAATTGGAAATTGAGCCTAAATAATGATAAGTGTGAGGTCATTCGTTTGGGTGCTAAAAGGTATCCGTTAAACTTCGGTTACATGATAAGTCAGTCAAACCTAAAGGCCGTGGCTATAAGCACTATGCGAATTAACAAATGGCTCTGAGCACTATGGGACTTAACATATGAGTTCATAAGTCCCCTAGACATAGAACTACTTGAGCCTAACCAACCTAAGGACATCACACACATCCATGCCCGAGGCAGGATTCGAACCTGCGACCGTAGCAGCAGCGCGGTTCCAGACTCAAGCGCCTACAACAGCTCGGCCACCACGGCCGGCCTAAAGGCCGTAAATTCAACTAAATTCCTAGGAATTACAATTACGAGTAACTTAAATATTAAAAAAACAAACACACACACAGAAAATGTTGTGGGGACGGCGAACCCAAGACTGCGTTTTATTGGCAGTACACTCAGAAAATGTAACATATCTACTAAAGAGACTGCCTACACTACGCTTGTCCGTCCTCTTTTGGAGTACTGCTGGGCCGTCTGGGATCCTTAGCAGATAGTATTTACGCAGTGCGTTGAGAAAATTCAAAGGAGATCAGCAAATTTTGTATTATCGCGAATAAGGGAGGGAATGCCACTGACATGATACAGGATTTGGCGTGGACATCATTAAAACCGAGGCGTTTTTCGCTGCGGCGGGATTTTGTCACGCAATTTCAATCATCCACTTTCTCCTAATAATGCGAAAATATTTTGTTGACGGCGATCTACATAAGGAGAAACGATCATGCTAATAAAACAAGGGAAATCAGAGCTCGCACGGGAAGATGTAGGAGTTCGTTTTTTCGGCGCGCTGTTCCTGATTGGAATAATAGAGAACTGTGAAGGTGGTTCGATGAAACCTCTGCATGGCACTTAAGTGTGATTTGCAGAGTATACGTGTAGATGTACAGTATGACAATTATTGAACTGTATATAATAAAATCATCATTACTTCTGAAGGTTGGCGTTAGGACGTTCAAACTGCACTCTTGGCCGGAGGGCATGGTAGGAATTAGTTTGCGCATACACGGTTTGGTTTAGCAACGAAGCCCACTTTCAATAGGATGCACAACTGGTGCATTTGCAGACTGAGAATCCGCATTTCGCGACCGAGAAGTCTTTTCATCTTCAACGGGTGGCTCTGTGGTGTGTTATCTCCAGCCACGGAATAGTCGGTGCGATATTCCTTGGTGGTACGGTGACTACCGAACGGTACGTGAAGGTTTTAGAAGATGATTTCATCCTCATTACCCAAATGACCCCAATTTCGATAACAAATGGTTCATGCAAGACGGAGCTCGATCCCATTGAAGCAGGAGACGTCCTCCAGGAGGACTTTGGGGACTGCATTCTGTCTATGAGGTACCCAGAGGTCGCTGGAATGGGCTTCAATTGTTCTTTTTGGGCTATGTTGAAGACAAGGTGTACAGCAATAACACCAAAATCATTACTGAGCTGAAAACAGCCATTCAGGAGGTCATCGACAGCGTCGATGATCCGATACTTCAGCGGGTCGTGAGGAATTTGAATTTCGGTATTCGTCTGCGCCACATCATCGCCAATGATGGCAAGCATATAGAACATGCCATAATCTAAGTCAGTATGTCTGTAGTGACGTTTACATGTTGAACAAAGTGTGTGCACGCCGTAGTTTCTAACTAATTTACGTTTTTTTCATATAGTTCAAGAATTGTCGCCTTGTAGATGTATATGTTTGCAGGCACTTATCTGTAAGCCTGGTACATACAGTAGTTTTCATTCTTCCTATTGCAGGCATCGATGGGTTGTAGAGGGCGCTCAATTGATAGAGTTTTGGTAAGGAACCCACGCCCGCAATTGTGCGATTTATACAGGGCTATTACAAATGATTGAAGCGATTTCATAAATTCACTGTAGCTCCATTCATTGACATACGGTCACGACACACTACAGATACGTAGAAAAACTCAAAGTTTTGTTCGGCTGAAGCCGCACTTCAGGTTTCTGCCGTCAGAGCGATCGAGAGCGCAGTGAGACAAAATGGCGACAGGAGCCGAGAAAGCGTATGTCGTGCTTGAAATGCACTCACATCAGTCAGTCATAACAGTGCAATGACACTTCAGGACGAAGTTCAACAAAGATCCACCAACTGCTAACTCCATTCGGCGATGGTATGCGCAGTTTAAAGCTTCTGGATGCCTCTGTAAGGGGAAATCAACGGGTCGGCCTGCAGTGAGCGAAGAAACGGTTGAACGCGTGCGGGCAAGTTTCACGCGTAGCCTGCGAAAAATTGGCTCATGCCACAACTGGAGACCGACGGCGCCGACTTCATCTTTCAACAGGATGGTGCTCCACCGCACTTCCATCATGATGTTCGGCATTTCTTAAATAGGAGATTTGAAAACCGATGGATCGGTCGTGGTGGAGATCATGATCAGCAATTCATGTCATGGCCTCCACGCTCTCCCGACTTAACCCCATGCGATTTCTTTCTGTGGGGTTATGTGAAAGATTCAGTGTTTATACCTCCTCTACCAAGAAATGTGCCAGAACTGCGAGCTCGCATCAACGATGCTTTCGAACTCATTGATGGGGACATGCTGCGCCGAGTGTGGGAGGAACTTGATTATCAGCTTGATGTCTGCCGAATCACTAAAGGGGCTCATATCGAACATTTGTTAATGCCTAAAAAAACTTTTTGAGTTTTTGTATGTGTGTGCAAAGCATTTTGAAAACATCTCAAATAATAAAGTTATTGTAGAGCTGTGAAATCGCTTCAATCATTTGTAATAACCCTGTACGTAAAATAGATTTAAAGATCGGATCACTTTCAAATCTCTTCCTTCACGGTATGGAAAGCCGTACAGCAGAGAGAATGAGCTCTGAGCTGTGTGCTCTGAGCTGTGTGATCCACATGTCAGCCCTGCTGTGCTTTCGTAGACACGTTCCACAAACTCTTGTGGGCGTCCGAGGAGCACTAGTCAACCGTCCCAGCTGCGACCGAGCGAGGTGGTGCAGTGGCAAGCAAACGGGAGCCACGTTCGGGAGGACGGCAGTTCAGATTCTCATTTGGCCACCCAGGTGAATGGTTCTTTTGAAAGTGCACGGCCGACTGTCTCCCCCAATCCGTAATCTGAGTCTGTGCTTCGTCTGTAATGAGCGCGCTGTCGACGGGACGTTAAACTTTAAACTTCGTTCCTTCCTTCGTTGCTAGCCGTAAACGCAACAGTTTCTCGCAGCCGCTGTAGTAGTCGTCGGGAGCAAAGGTATTTAATGTACTAAGGCGAAAGGGAAAACAATATCTAGGCCCATGTTGTGCGTCTAGAATTACGTAGTGTACCATTAACCCTTTGAGTACTAGTGATTTCAAACTGAAACTACCATTATAATTAATTATTATTATTTTTTTTTTTTTTTTTTTGAAGCACGAATCCATCCGCGCTCTTGCAAGACAAGAGACATCTAGTGGTACACTGAGGTACTCCTACGAAACTAGTGCATCGTAACAGCCACTAAGTGGCTCAAATAATCAAATAACAGTCGGTGCGGTGATTCTGCTACTGAGGAGATCATTTCAAATTGTACTGTTGCTTTTACGAGAGTTTCGAAATGAAACCACTGGGGCAGGTTATATTTTCGATACAAAATGTATTAAATTTTAGGTCCATTTTTGCTTGTTATTTAGCACGATAATTTGCTCTAGACAACATGAATCCATGGAGGTTTCGAGATGTGGGATCGTATCCAGGAAAAATGTAAAACTGATGTTAAGTATATGCCATGAATGGTGGGTGGTAAAAAACAGTATGTCCTAGTAGAACTGATTGTTTCTTTTTGCCGACTTCAATTTGTGAAAAAAAATTAAAATTATATTCCAAACGAAACCACCTTCTTAAAGCAATCAATTTTTCACTTTTTGCTCAAATGGCTCTAAGCACTATGGGACTTAACATCTGAGGTTATCAGTCCCCTAGACTTAGAACTACTTAAACGTAACTAACCTAAGGACATCACAAACATCCATGTTCGAGACAGGATTAGAACCTGCGACCGTAGCACCAGCGCGGTTCCTGACTGAAGTGCCTAGAACCACTCGGCCACAGCGGCCGGCTTACTTTTTGCCCATTTCATCTTATGTTCGTTACTTACTATGATAATAAAGATTGATTACCAGAATAATTTTAAAATTATGTGTTTTTTCGTGTTGGTGGTAACTCACAGGAAAGAAATGTTTGATTGTGATCCGATTTTCAACCTTATGTCTGGACATGTGTTCGTTATCAAAACTTCGTCTACTAAATCTCCTCTAAAACCCCTAGAAGTGTTAAAAGCAATTGTGTAACCCCCTTTATTGACATTCCCGTACCAGAGTACTGTAGCACTTTGAAATAAAATGCCGCAGCTCACAAATAAAGCGGGTATCGTGCTGTAATTTGTTTTCTGCATTTGAGCAGGAATCACTCTGCAACGAAATTGCATCATATGAGACAGCAGCTAGGTAGCGCTGACATTTCAAGTGTGGTTAAACAATCTCGTATGGCGAACAACGAAGTGGCTGACCACCTCTCTGTGGAGAACCGGGAGTCAAATGAGATGTCCCTGGTGCTCAGAGACAGGCGTATCACACTCGTGGCGATAGTAGAATAATTGAGAACCAATTATGGGTCAGTTTTCAACAATTTGCACGATAGTTTTAACATGACAAAGATCGCCAAGCTCTGGGTTCCCGGCTCCCCACATTCATTGCACATCCTGACACAAAAAACCCGACGCACAGAGAAGGAATTGTTGTTGTCGTCTTCAGTCCTGAGATTGGTTTGATGCAGCTCTCCATGCTACTCTATCCTGTGCAAACGACTTCATCTCCCAGTACCTACTGCAAACCTACATCCTTCTGAATCTGCTTAGTGTATTCATCTCTTGGTCTCCCTCTACGATTTTTACCCTCCGTGATGCCCTCCAATACTAAATTAGTGATCCCTTGATGCCTTAGAACATGTCCTACCAACCGATCCCTTCTTCTAGTCCTCTTCTCCCCGATTCTATTCAATACCACCTCATTAGTTATGTGATATATCCATCTAATCTTCAGCATTCTTCTGTAGCACCACATTTCGAAAACTTCTATTTTCTTCCTATCCAAACTATTTATCGTCCATGTTTCACTTCCATACATGGCTACCCTCCATACAAATACTTTCAGAAACAACTTCCTAACACTTAAATCTATACTCGACGTATAAATTTCTCTTCTTCAGAAACGCTTTACTTTCCATTGCCAGTCTACATTATGTATCATCTCTACTTCGACCATCATCAGTTATTTTGCTCCCTAAATAGTAAAACTCCTTTACTACTTTAAGTGTCTCATTTCCTAATAGAATTCCCTCAGCATCACCCGAGTTAACTCGACTACATTCCATTACCCTCGTTTTGCTTTTGTTCATGTTCTTCTTATATCCTCCTTTCAAGACACTGTCCATTCCGTTCAACTGCTTTTCCGTCCTTCGCTGTCTCTGATATAATTACAATGTCATCGGCGAACCTTAAAGTTCCTATTTCTTCTCCGTGGATTTTAATACCTGCTCCGAATTTTTCTTTTGTTTCCTTTACTGCTTGCTCAATATACAGACTGAATAACATCAGGGAGAGGCTACAACCCTGTCTCACTCCCTTCCCAACCACTGCTTCCCTTTCATGCCCCTCGACTCTTATAACTGCCATCTGGTTTCTGTACAAATTGTAAATAGCCTTTCGCTCCCTGTATTTTACCTCTGCCACCTTCAGAATTTGAAAGAGAGTATTCCAGTCAACATTGTCAAAAGCTTTCTCTAAGTCTACAAATGCTAGAAACGTAGGTTTGCCTTTCGTTAATCTATTTTCTTTAGATAAGTCGTAGGGTCAGTATTGCCTGACGTGTTCCAACATTTCGGAATCCGAGCTGACCTTACCCGAGGTTGGCTTCTACCAGTATTTCCATTCGTCTGTAAAGAATTCGTGTTAGTATCTTGCACCATCTGTCAACACCTGCTTTCTTTGTGATTGGAATTATTATATTTTTCTTGAAGTCTGAGGGTATTTCGCCTGTCTCATACATCTTGCTCACCAGATAGTAGAGTTTTGTCAGGGCTGGCTCTCCCAAGGCTATCAGTAGTTCTAATGGAATGTTGTCTACTCCAAGGGCCTTGTTTCGGCTTAGGTCTTTCAGAGCTCTGTCAGACTCTTCACGCAGTATCATATATCCTATTTCATCTTCATCTACGTCCTTTTCCATTTCCATAATATTGTCTTGAAGTACATCACCCTTGTACAGACCCTCTATATACTCCTTCCACCTTTCTGCTTTCCCTTCTTTGCTTAGAACTGGGTTTCCATCAAAGATGTTGATATACATACAAGTGATTCTGTTTTCTCCAAAGGTCTGATCAATTTTCCCTTTAGGCAGTATCTATCTTACCCCTAGTGAGATAAGCCTCTACATCCCTTTATTTGTCCTCTAGCCATCCCTGATTAGCGATTTTGCACCTCCTGACGATCTCATTTTTGAGACGTTTGTATTCGTTTTTGCCTGCTTCATTTACTGCATTTTTATATTTTCTCCTCTCATCAATTAAATTCAGTATATCTTCTGTTACCGAAGGATTTCTACTAGCCCTCGTCTTTTTACCTACTTGATCCTCTGCTGCCTTTACTATTAATTTCTCAAAGCTACCATTCTTCTTCTATTGATTATTTTTCTTCATTTCTGTCAATTGTTCCCTTATGCTCTTCCTGAAACTCTATACAACCTCTGGTTTAGTCATTTTATCCTGGTCCTATCTCCTTAAATTCCCGCCTTTTTGCAGTTTTTTCAGATTTAATCCACAGTTCATATCCAATAGATTGTGGTTAGAGTCCACATCTGCACCTGGAAATGTCTTACAATTTAAAACCTGGTTCATAAATCTCTGTCTTACCATTATATAATCTATCTGATACCTTCTAGTATCTCCAGGTGTCTTCCATGTATACAACCTTCTTTCATGATTCTTGAACCAAGTGTTAGCTATGATTAAGTTAGGTTCTGTGCAAAATTCTACCAGGCGGCTTCCTCTTTCATTTCTTACCCCCAATCCATATTCACCTACTACGTTTCCTTCTCTCCCTTTTCCTACTATCGAATTCCAGTCACCCGTGACTATTAAATTTTCGTCTCCCTTCACTATTTGAATAATTTCTTTTATCTCATCATACATTTCATCAATTTCTTCGTTATCTGCAGAGCTAGTTGGCATATAAACTTGTAGTACTGTAGTAGACGTGGACTTCGTCTGTATCATGGCCACAATAATGCGTTCCCTATGCTGTTTGTAGCAGCTTTCCCGCACTCTTATTTTTTAATCATTATTAAACCTACTCCAGCATTACCCTTATTTGATATTGTATTTATAACCCTGTATTCACCTGACCAAAAGCCTTGTTCCTCCTGCCACCGAACTTCAGAAATTCTTACTATATCTAACTTTGACCTAATCCATTTCCCTTTTTAAATTTTCTAACCTACCTGCCCGATTAATGGATCTGACATTCCACGCTCCGATCCGTAGAAGGCCAGTTTTCTTTCTCTTGACAACGACGTCCTCTTGAGTAGTCACCGCCCGGAGATCCGAATGGGGGACTATTTTACCTCCGGAATATTTTACCCAAGAGGATACCATCATCATTTTACCATACAGTTAAGCTGCATGCCCTCGGGAAAAATTACGGCTGTAGTTTCCCCTTGCTTTCAGCCGTTCGCAGTACCAGCACAGCAAGGCCGTTTTGGTTAATGTTACAAGGCCAGATCAGTCAATCATCCAGATTGTTGCCCTGCAACTACTGAAAAGGCTGCTACCCCTCTTCGGCAATCACACGTTTGTCTGGTCTCTCACAGAAACCCCTCCATTGTGGTTGCACCTACGGTACGGCTATTTGTATCGCTGAGGCACGCAATTCTCCTCACCAACAGCAAGTTCCTTGGTTCATGGGTGGTGAGAAGGAATTACCCGAATGGAATGTAAATCAGTGAACCTGACGTACATTTAAAGACAAGCAAACTGTTACAATTTCAGAAACACTGGGCGACTTATTCAAGAGAAAAAAATTCATAAATTGAGCAAGTCAATAATGCGTATGTCCACCTTTGGCCCTTACGCAAGTAGCTATTTCGCTTGGCATTGATTGATATAATAGTTGGAAGTACTTCTGAGAAATGTTGGCCGGCCGCGGTGGTCTAGCGGTTCTAGGCGCTCAGTCCGGAACCGCGCGACTGCTACGGTCGCAGGTTCGAATCCTGCCTTGGGCATGGATGTGTGTGATGTCCTTAGGTTAGTTAGGTTTAAGTAGTTCTAAGTTCTAGGGGACTGATGACCACAGATGTTAAGTCCCATAGTGCTCAGAGCCATTTGAACCAACCATTTTTCTGAGAAATGTTCTGCCGATCTATGTCCATCTGATGCGTTAGATCGTCTAAATCTGGAAATGCTTACAGGGCCCTGCGCAGAATGCTCCAAACGTTCTCAATTCGGGAGAATGCTGGCCGACATAGATTTCCAAGTAAAAAGAGAAGCAGTAGAAACTCCCATAGTGCGCGGGTGAGCATTACCTTGCTGAAGTGTAAGCCCACGATGGCATCTCACTGAGGGGAACAAAACAGGGAGTAGAGATTCGTCGACACACCGCAGTTCTGTAAGGGTGCAGCAGATAGCAACCAAAGGGGTTCTGCTAGGAAAAGAAAAGGCACCGCAGACCATCAATCCTTGTTGTCGGGGCGTACGTAGGACGACAGTCAGACTGATATCCCACCACTGTCTAGAGCGACTGCAGATACGTCTTCCCTGATCATCAGAATCAACTGGAAGAGAGAATCATCACTGAAGATAATTCTACTCGAGACAATGAAATTCCAGGCCGAAGTCGTGCCTGGAGACGCCCTGGACGGCAGTGGGATACCGTTCTGACAGGCACCACATGGCCTGACAACCAGAAATGATAGTCTGCCATTTCATTTCACAGCGCCACCTTTTCGTTTGTCATTCGCTGCACCCTTACAGCACAGCGGTACGTCTACGATATTCTACGCCCCGTTTTGCCGCCCTTCACAAGCCATCCTGAACTTACATTTCAGCAGGATACTACCAGCTCCCACACGGCGAGAGTTTCTACTGCTTTCTTAATGCTTGTTAAACCCTGTCTTCACCAGAAAGATCGTCAGATGACTTCTGAATTGAGAACATTTCGGCCATTACGGACAGAGTCATCTGCCACGATATCGCTCAGGAGCATAGCCAAAAACTCTGCCAATCAATGCCAAGCCGAATAGCTGCTTGCATAAGGACCAGAAGTAGGGCAACGCGTTATTAACTCGTTCAATTTGTGAAGCTCTTTCTATTGAATAAATCGTCCGATTTTTCTGAAATTGTAATAATTTGTTTGTCTGTATATGTACATCACATCTTCCACTTTCCGCCCCATTTGGATCACTTCTTCGTGGTGCATCGTTATTTTTGTCTCAGAGCAATTGCTTGTCGAATTGAGCCAGTAGAGGAAACGTCGTAGCTGCGCCAGACCAGTTCAGGTTACTACTGTAGCCGCGTAATCACAATGGACTAGCACTGCATATACCACTGTGACACCCCAGACAGTGGAGTAAAGGATACAATGGAACCTTTAGTTTCACCACTGCCAAAGAAGGCGAAGGCTCAATCGTCGTCGGGCATGTTAAATATTTATTTATTATAATCATTATTTTTCTTTTGGAGTAGCATAAAGTCGCGATAACATATTATAGTCGTAAGGGGCAAACTAGCTGAGGAGCATACTACCGAAATCTACATCTATATCTACATGGATAGACTGAAAATCACATTTCAGTGCCTGGCAGAGGGTTCATTGAAACCACCTTTGTAATTTTCTATTATTCCAATCTCGTATAGCGCGGGGAAAAAAGAAGCACCTATATCTTTCCGTGCGAGATCTGATTTGCGTTATTTCATTGTGGTGATTGTTCCTCTCTATGTCTGTAGCCATCAACAAAATATTTTCGCATTCGGAGGAGAAAGTTGGTGATTGAAAGTTCGTGAGAAGATTTCGACGCAACGGGAAAGGGCATTGTTTTAATGATTTCTATTGTTTTATATCAGAATAACACAATAACATCCAAAATACTTTTTCTTTATTCACAACAATACAGGTTCACAATAGCACTTCACAATCCGTAACAATTACACAAACCAAGGAACTCCAGTTCACATCCGAGATAGTTAAGACAGTATCCTAAGTTCCACAGGCTTCCTAGTACATGCGGTCACTAGTAACAAGTACGAGCGAGGCCAGGCGTAGGTCTGGCTCAACGATTTTTTTTAATTGGAGGAGGGGGGTGGCTGACAGCAGCGTAATATGCCGCTCTTCAGCCTACAGAACAGTAAAAATCATAATGAGGAGATAACAAAACAATAAAAACAGGCGATAAAACGGTGACTGTTTAAAACTGTAACGTGGCGAAAAGTTGCGAAGTGAAAGTGTAAGAAAAAAGGACTGGTAATGCTGATGAAAACACGTAGTAACTAGACAGGCGCAATTAAAAACCCGGCGACAGTCCGGTTTCTGTTCGCAAGAGTTAAAAGAAAACCACCGAGCGACAGTATGTTCGCAACATTTAGAAAGGGGGTGCACAACACTGATCAGAGAAAGGGCATCATCCAGGAGGGGGAGTTTACGGAAGCTACATTGGGAAAGGAGATGAAGGGCGTAAAGGGCGTAGAGGTGGAGAGTAGGGGGGACACAACGGTGAAGGCGTGGCAGCGGGCGAGGTTGGAGGGGAGAGGAGCCACCAGGGGATGGGGAGATCAACTCAGCGGGAGGTGGATATGTTCGAGGAAAGGGAGCACTTGGGGGAAAGGAATCAGGTCATAGAGGATCGTGGGCGACCAGAGGCGTATACAGAAGGCGAGGCGGAGTGCATGGCGCTTGAGGATCTTGAGCGACTTACAGAATTTGGGGGGGGGGTGAGACGGAGGTGGTTGTGGGCTTTGGATTGGATAGAGCAGAGATGAGGGATCCAGGTGAGCTGACAGTCAATGATGAATCGAAGGTAGGTGAGGGAGGGGGTAGGCGGACAGGACGGGCGTAGATGGTAAGGGAAAAATCTAGGAACCGGAAGGAGTGAGTTGTACGACCTATAAGGATTGCCTGGGTCTTGGAAGGATTGATTTTGAGGAGCCAATGGTTACAACATGTGACAAAAAGTTCAAGGTGATTCTGGAGAAGGCCTTGGGACCATTGAAGGGTAGGAGCGACGGCAAGGAAGGTGGTGTCATCGGCATATTGCAAGGGGTGGACTGGACGGAGGGGGGGGGGGCATGCACAGGGGGTAGAGGAGAGGGGAGATTAAAGATCCCTGGGGCATACCCACGGAGGGTAGAAGGTGTGGGAATCGGCATTATCGGTGGTAAGAGGAGCGGCGGGAAAGAAAGGAGCTATAGAGTGCTGTTGCAGCGGCCTACATTCCGCCCAGTACGGGAATACGGCGTGTGGTGGCGTCAGGGGCCGAGTTAAGACTCGCTTTCATCTCGCGACTCGGGCCCTCTAGTGGTCATCTCGAAATGGATTACGCGACCGGTCGGAGAATCCGCGCTTTGCGCGTGTTGACGCCCATTGCTGTCGGCCTGTTTCTGAGTGATGGCGGATACCTCAAAGTTCACCCCAAATCCTGTATCATTTCAGTGACACTCTCTCCCCTATTTCGCGCATGCTGCCCTTTTATGAACTTTTTCGATGTACTCCGTCAATCCTATCTGGTAAGGAACCCACACTGCCCAGCAGTATCTCTCTAGTAGATATTACGTTTTCTAAGTGTACTGCTAATACAGCCAACCCCACAACATTTTATGTGTTCTTTCCAATTTAAGTTGTTCGTAATTGTAATTCCTAGATATGCAATTGAACTTAAGGCCTTTAGATTTGACTGATTTATCGTGTAACAGAAGTTTAACGGATTCCTTTCAGCACTCATGTCAATGACTTCACACTTTTAGTTATATGACTGTTGCCAATTTTCGCACCATACAAATACCTTTTCTAAATCGTTTGGCAAATTGTTTTGATCTTCTGGTGACTTTACTAGTCGAGAAACAACACGGTCGTCGGCTAACAACCGAAGACGGCTGCTCAGATTGTCTCCCAAATCGTTTATATAGATAAGGAACAGCAAAGGGCCAATAAAACTCCCTTGGGGAACGCCAGAAATCACTTCTGTTTTACTCGATGACTTTCTTTCAAGTACTACGAACTGTGACCTCCGACAGGAAATCACGAATCCAGTTACATGACCGAGACGATATTCCATAGGCACGCAATTTCACTACAAGTCACTCGTGTGGTACAGTGACAAAAATCTTCCGGAAATCTAGAAATACGGAATCAGTTTGAAATCCATTGTCAACAGCACTCAATACTTCGTACGAGTAAAGAGCTAGTTGTGTTTAACATCAACGATGTTTTCCAAATCCATGTTGATTGTGTGTCGATAGTCCGTATCTTCGAGGTAATTCATAATGTTCGAACACAATATATGTTCAAAAATCATGCTGCATACCGATTTTAATGATATGGGGCTGTAATTCAGTGGATTACTGCTACTACCATTTTGAATATTGGTGTGACTTCTGCAACTTTCCAGTGTTAAGTACGAGTCTTTCGTCGAGCGAACGGTTATGCTTTGTTGTTAAGTATGGAGCTATTGTATCAGCATTCTCTGAAAGGAACCTAACTGGTATACAATCTGGACGGGAAGACTTACTTTTGTTAAGTGATTTAAGTTGCTTCACTACTCTACGTTACTTACGTTGGCAGCTATTCTTGATTGGAATTCTGGAATATTTATTTCGCCTTCATTTGTGAAGGAATTGCGGAAGGCTGTGCATTGACACTACTGTCTTCGATAGTGTCTCCATTGTTATAGAGCAGTTGAGGCACTGATTGTGTCTAGCCACTAGCATACTTCACGTACGACCAGAATCTCTTTGGATTTTCTGACAGGTTTCGAGAGAAAGTTTCATCGTGGAAACTGTTATAAGCATCTCGCATTATAGTGCGCACTAAATTTCGAGCTTCCGTAAAAGATCGCTAATCTTGGAGATTTTGCTTCGGTTGAAATTTGGCATGTTTTTTTCGTTGCTTCTGCAACAGTCTTCTGAACTGTTTTGTGTACCAGGGAGGATTAGCTCCGTCATTTGTTAATTTATTTTGCACAAACCTCTCAATTGCTGCTGATACTATTTCTTTAAATTCAAGCCATATCTAGTCTACACTTGCATTGTTAATTTGGAAAGAGTGGAGATTGTCTCTCAGAAAGGTGTCAATTGAATTTTTTTCTGCTATTTGAATAGGTACATTTTTCTTTTACTTTTGGAGGATTTGGAGGTTACAATGTTCAGCCTCGCTACGACAACCCTGCGTTCACCAGTCCCTGTAACCGTTTTGAACCTCATTATTACCTCAGTATTATTTGTCGTTAAGAGGTCAAGGGTGGTAACATTAAGAGTGCAACGGAAATTTCGTTGTCAAATGCAGAGGAGAGAGCGGATAGATGGAAAGGGTACATGAAAGGCCTCTATGAGGGGGAAGATTTGTGTGATGTGATAGAAGAAGAAGCAGAAGATCGATTTAGAAGAGATAGGGGATCCAGTATTAGAGTCAGTCTGTAAGAGAGCTTTGGAGGACTTAAGATCAAATGAGGTAGAAGGGATCGACAACATTCCATCAGAATTCTAAAATCATTAGGGGAAGTGGCAACAAAACGGATATTCACATTGGTGTGTAGAACGTATGAGTCTGGCAATATACCGTCTGACTTTGGGGATATTATCATCCACACAATTCCGAAGACTGCAAGAGCTGACAACTGCGAGAATTATTAAAATGGTTCAAACGGCTCTAAGCACTATGGGACTTAACATCTGAGGTCATCAGTCCCCTAGACTTAGAACTACTTAAGCCTAACGAACCTAAGGACCTCACACACACCCATGCCCGAGGCAGGATCCGAACCAGCCGCGTAGTTCCGGACAGAAGCGCCTAGAACCGCTTGACCACAGCGACCGGCCTCAGGATTATCGCACAATCAGCTTAACAGCTCATACATCCAACTTGGTGACAACAATAATTTACAGATTGATGGAAAAGAAAATTGAGGATGTGTTAGATGATGATCAGTTTGGCTTTAGGAAAGGCAAAGGCACCAGAGAGGCAATTCTGACGTAGCGCTTGATAATGGAAGCAAGAGTAAAAAAAAACTTAAGACACGTTCATCGGATTTGGCAAACTGGAAAAAGCGTCCGATAATGTAAGATGTTCGAAATTCTGAGAAAAATAGGGGTAAGCTATAGGGAGAGATGGATAATATACAATATGTACAAGAATAAAGAGGGATTAATAAGAGTGGACGACCAACAACGAAACATTCAGCTTAAAAAGGTTGTAAAATAGGGGAGAAGAATTACATGATCTATTGAATGGATGAAACGTCTAATGAGTTCAGAATATGGACTGAGAGTAAATCGACGAAAGGCGAAAGTAATGAGATGTAGCAGAAATAAGGATAACAAGAAACTTATGATGATTGATGGTCACGAAGTATATGAGGTTAACGAATTCTGCTAACTAGGTGTTTCAATGTTGAAAACATTTTACCAAGATGATGCTATGGGAAAAACTCAAGTGTACGAGTGGTTAGCTCGATCTTTTATTTATTTACACATCAAGTTCCGTAGGACCAAATTGAGAAGCCAGTCTCCAAGGTCATGGAACGTGTCAGTACATGAAATTGCAATATAAAAGTAATAACAGATAAAACTAAACGTTTATGAACTAGAAATATGTCAGTCCATAAGCAAACGCAATTAACAATACAACAAGGATCGGCTTAAACTTTCCAGGAACTCCTCAACAGAATAGAAAGAGTGACCCATGATGAAACTCTTCAGTTCAGATTTGAAAGCGTGTGGATTCCTGCTAAGATTTTTGAATTCCAGAGGTAGCTTATTGAAAATGGATGCAGTAGTATACTGCACACCTTTCTGCACAAGAGCTAAGGAACGCCGATCCAAATGCAGGTTTGATTTTTGCTAAGAATTAACCGAGTGAAAGCTGCTTATTCTTGGGAATAAGCTAATATTGTTAACAAGAAATGACAGCAAGGAATATATGTATTGAGGGGCCAATGTCAAAATACACAGACTCGTGGACAGCGGTCGACAAGAGGTTGGTGAACTTGCACCACTTATTGCCCGAACCGCCCGTTTCTGAGCCAAAAATATCCTTTTACAATGGGAAGAGTTTCCTCAAAATATAATACCTTACGACATAAGAGAATGAAAATAAGCAAAGTAGATTAATTTTCGTGTCAGACTATCACTCGCTTCAGATACCCTTCAAATAGTAAAAATTGCAGCATTAAGTTTTTGAACAAGATCCTGAATATGGGCTCTCCACGACAGCTTACTATCTATCTGAACACCAAGAAATTTGAACTGTTAAGTTTCACTAATCAGATGCCCGTTCTGTGAAATTAAAACGTCAGGTTTTGTTGAATTGTGTACTGAAGCTGTAAAAACTTAGTCTTACTTTGATTTAGCGTTAGTTTATTTACTACAAGCCACGAACTTAGGTCATGAACTGCATTATATGAAACCGAGCTAATGTTTCCCACAACATCCTTTACTACCAAGCTAGTGTCATCAACAAACAGAAATACTTTAGGGTTACCCATAATACTAAAGGGCATATCATTTATATAAATAAGGAACAGGAGTGGCCCCAACACTTATCCCTGGGGCACCGCCCCCCCCCCCCCCCCCCCCACTTGACTGTACCCCACTCAGACCCCAGATCACAGCCATTCTCAACATTGTGAATAATGACCTTTTGCTGTCTGTTGCTAAAATAAGAGGTGAAACAATTGTGAACTACACCCCGTATTCTGTAATAGTCCAACTTCTGGAGCAATATTTTGTGATCAACACAATCAAATGCCTTAGTTAAATCAAAAAATATGCCAAGCGTACGAAACCTTTTGTTTAACTCATCCAGTGCCTCACAGAGAAAAGAGAATATAGCATCTTTAGTTTTAAACGACTTCTAAAGCCGAACTGTACATTTGATAGCAATTCGTGTTACACGAAATGATACACAGCCTCTCCAATAACTTTTGCAACCACTGATGGCATAGGAATAGGTCTAAAATTATCTACATTATCCCTTTCTCCCTTTTTATAAAGCGGCTTTACTACCGAGTACTTTAATCGTTCAGGAACCTGACCATCCCTAAAGGAAAAATTAAAATGGCTCTGAACACTATGGGACTTAACTTCTGAGGTCATCAGTCCCCTAGAACTTAGAACTACTTAAACCTAACTAACCTAAGGACATCATACACGTACATGCCCGAGGCAGGATTCGAACCTGCGACCGGAGCGGTCGCGCGGTTACAGACTGCAGCGCCTAAAACCGCTCGGCCACACCGGCCGGCATATCACATACTCTTTGCCTTCCTAATGACATTTTTAAACACAATACCGTTTGTAATGGGCTACTGTAGCTTGATTGTGACTACTTCTAACCTTTTAATATAATTCCCGCTTTGTTCCACATGATATCCTTATCCCAATAGTCAGCCACCCGGGCCGCCTATTACTGCTAGTAGCCGTTTAGAACGTTCTAATGGAAAGCAACCCTCAAAGAGCATGAGGAATGTGTTAAAGATGGTGACATGGCGATTGATGAAAAACCTCGTTCTCGACTTCCATCTGCTGCTCGAACCGACGAATATATTGAAAAAGTTCGAGAGCTTGTGCTCATAGACCGTCGACAAAAGTTTTAAGAAGACTGCGCAACATTGGTCGTCGAAAAAGACCCGATTTGTGGCAGACAGGAGACTGGTTCTTTCACCACAAAAACGCACACAGCCATCTCTGTTAGTGTTCGCATAAAAATTGCTTGGTTCCGATGACACACGCACCTTACACGCCTGATCTGACTCCGTGCAACTTTTTCTTATTTCTACGCATGTAAAGGGGCGTGAAGGGACACCGATTTGACAACACTGAAGAGTCAAGAAAAAGACGAGGGAAGAGCTATCAGCCATTTCTAAAGATGACTACAAAAAATGTTTCGAATAGTGAATTTGAAAATATATAGCTTTTAAAAATAAGCACGCCATCGCAGTATGTCTTCTATTACTTCGTGCTTAGTGTAAATAAATTTACTTGCGTTTTTTCCATTTAATAAATGTTTGGAGTTTCCCTGATTGACTACGCCATCTCTAACCAGCTACGGAGACAACAGAAAGATGAATATATGGAGAAGGTCTATACAGCCAGTAATTTTAATGGTCATACATTGGTTTTTCCTTGAGGAGATTGTTAAAAATGATACGATAACATTGCCTAATGACTGCAGTCATAGTGAAATCATTACCATTATATTCCTCTGTCGATAAAAATACAAGGACGGGGAAGGAGGCATGTGTGTGTGTGTGTGTGTGTGTGTGTGTGTGTGTGTGTGTGTGTGTGCCAGCTATGATTAATGAACATCGGTAGAGATGTAGTGTAACGACGTAAGTTTTGTATGAATCATTTTCTTTTTGACATATGACCATGTGCAGACTTCGTCACCTACGTCAGTTACAAAAAAATGGTTCAAATGGCTCTGAGCACTATGGGACTCAACTGCTGTGGTCTAAGTCCCCTAGAACTTAGAACTACTTAAACCTAACTAACCTAAGGACATCACACACATCCATGCCCGAGGCAGGATTCGAACCTGCGACCGTAGCGGTCGTGCGGTTCCAGACTGTAGCGCCTTTAACCGCTCGGCCACTTCGGCCGGCACGTCAGTTACAACACACTTCAAAATTATTTAAATTATTTTTAAAATTTGTCTCTGAATGGTTCTTGAACGAAACTGTAAAACATCGTCATTTGAGTCGTACGCGCAGAATTACGTCAGTCAGTCCAATTGGTTTGTGCAAACCTTTTCAATTTAGATGTCATTTGTTTCTCCTCAAAAATTATATTAATGCAAGTTATCTGCTTTAATAGATATTAGAACCACATTGAATAAACCTTCGAGGCTCAAACTCGCGATGAACGTTGTCAAAATTAATAATCTTGTCAAATAAATTAGTTCATTAACATAATTCTTCATAAATAAATTCTCGGAACACGTATTTAAACTTCAGTAGTTTATTATCTTCCTACATATAGACGTGAACCAGAGCCTTGACAAGATAGGACTGAACATTTACAACAAGATTAAACTTTCTATGACGTCATTGTTGTACAAACATTACAAATTCTTATTTTTTCAGTTTTTAGAAGCACGACGCAACAACTCGGTTTCAGGATCTTCTGTTGCTCTCTGGCTGTCGACCCGCGACGTATAGTGGCCAGCAATTTTCTCTCTGGCCCCGGCAGTGAAGGTGCTGTCTCCGTTCGTTGCGCCGCCCTCTCCGTACATGAAACATAAAAAATAAATACAAAACTTTAGATAATTCACAACAATTACAAATATTACAAAAATACATAAACAAACACTAAATTAAATTTATATTCACCTGCAAATTGGGCTGACACTGGTGGATGGATGACGCTTCAATTTCGCGTCCCACTACAGAGGGTAAGCAACAAGTGACGGACGACCCATTAGATCGAGTTACCCTAGGTACGGAGTGACCAATAATTTTCTTACTACAATCAAACTTCTGAGATTCAAAAGCCTGACTAGTATTCGTGTAATATTATCTGAATACCTCGTCCTCTTTATCTAACAGAACAGATTATTGTGAGATTAGTTTACAAGATATTGTTATTTAGTTTACGTACTCATTAAAGTGGCGCTTTACATTTCCTTCAGGACCCAGATGACGTAAATCACTGATGATTCTCCGTATACTGAGACACTTTTCCTATTCACAGGGGAGAGAGTCACTTTACATGCTGTCTGCTTTTTACCACTATTTAGATAAATTTGCCGGCGGTATGAATGTGAATTATTTACCTGAGGTCTCCAGTCACTCTGTAGATGCTGGTTTATTCAGAATGGTAAAACTGATAGTTTCTAAGCCAGATCTCCTGGATTACTGCTAAACACGACAACTCCATGCCCTACTACGGTATCGTTAGAGGCCTCCGCAACTTGTTCCTTAATCTTTAACTTTGTGCTGATTCTGTGACTGACGGTAATGTGGCTTGTGGTTCAACACACGGATCGGCTCGGAGATTTTTTCAAAACAGTACAACGTTGTAACCTGCTGTCGGAAATCCCCATTACCAGCGGATGAAGAATGTTAGAATACTGCCAGAAAATGTAAATTTATTACATTATTACAATTCCTTAGCAAATAAAAAAATAAATGGCTGTACTTTTTGTCCTTTCATTGGAAATAAATTCGTAAAGCTATTCACTGATGTTTAACAGAAGTTAAAGTAATTATAAGTTTAACAGAAGTTAAAGTAATTATAAGTTATAAGTGCTTTCAGACGTCTATAATCATGTTCTAGGCCATTTCAGTGTTTTTGCTCTGACGACGTAAATTTTCTCCTCTTGGATGGTGTTCATGCTTATTGGCATCTAGGGGTAGAAAATCGTCAGTATTTCTTCAATAGCTACAGATACGGAAGAGAATTATCCGTAATGGAATCACGGAAGGATTATGTGATAAGTAGCATACAGGTGTAGCTATATGCGTTAACGATGAAAGTTTTGTCTAATCCTTCTCTGAGAGGTGTGAAGTGGGTTAGTTCAATTACCTTCCGCAAGCCACCCAACGGTTTGTGGCGGTGGGCACTTTACGTGCCACTGTCATTACCTCCCTTTCCTGTTCCAGTCGCGTATGGTTCGCGGGAAGAACGACTGTCTGAAAGCCTCCGTGCGCGCTCTAATCTCTCTAATTTTACATTCGTAATCTCCTCGGGAGGTATAAGTAGGGGGAAGCAATATATTCCATACCTCATCCAAAAACGCACCCTCTCGAAACCTGGCGAGCAAGCTACACCGCGATGCAGAGCGCTTCTCTTGTAGAGTCTGCCACTTGAGTTTGTTAAACATCTCCGTAACGCTATCACGGTTACCAAATAACCCTATGACGAAACGCGCCGCTCTTCTTTGGATCTTCTCTATCTCCTCCGTCAAACCGATCTGGTACGGATCCCACACTGATGAGCAATACTCAAGTATAGGTCGAGCGAGTGTTTTGTAGGCTACCTCCTTTGTTGATGGACTACATTTTCTAAGGACTCTCCCAATGAATCTCATCATGGTACCCGCTTTACCAACAATTAATTTTATATGATCATTCCACTTCAAATCGCTCCGCACGCATACTCCCAGATATTTTACAGAAGTAACTGCTACCAGTGTTTGTTCCGCTATCATATAATCATACAATAAAGGATACTTCTTTCTATGTATTCGCAATACATTACATTTGTCTATTTTAAGGGTCAGTTGCCACTCCCTGCACCAAGTGCCTATCCGCTGCAGATCTTCCTGCATTTCGCTACAATTTTCTAATGCTGCAACTTCTCTGTATACTACAGCATCATCCGCGAAAAGCCGCATGGAACTTCCGACACTATCTACTAGGTCATTTATATATATTGTGAAAAGCAACGGTCCCATAACACTCCCCTGTGGCACGCCAGAGGTTACTTTAACGTCTGTAGACGTCTCTCCATTGAGAACAACATGCTGTGTTCTGTTTGCTAAAAACTCTTCAATCCAGCCACACAGCTGGTCTGATATTCCGTATGCTCTTACTTTGTTTATCAGGCGACAGTGCGGAACTGTATCGAACGCCTTCCGGAAGTCAAGAAAAATAGCATCTACCTGGGAGCCTGTATCTAATATTTTCTGGGTCTCATGAACAAATCGCCTATGAAAGTGCACCATAAGTAAATTATGTCCTTCATAGACATTATTTTTTAATTCTTTTCTTGTGGGACTTATGCTGAAAAAGAAGCAACTGTCAATACTAGAATCATATTTCACTAGACATTTTCGAATATTTATATTGTTTCATCAGAGGTTGGCCCTGGACTTAGACATTTAGTCTACATGTGACAGATGAAGCTAATATTGTCTCACGATACGCCCTTCTTTTTCGCAGTCCCAGCATGAACAGTCCGCCAATAGCATTTCGTCTCCTCACCACGTCCATGTGAATACAAAAACCATTTTGTGCAGACACATACTTACACTTACAAGTTTCTTTGTTGGTACCTGTGAAATCATCATTTCATATCAAGCTTCTTAATACTCGCCTAGAACTCAGAATTCAGCAATTCCAGGTCACTACCCCGTCCCTAGAATTACATATTCTGTCTGATGCATCTGAACGATCCGTCTAGAGTTCTGTACGCAGTATTTCTCCTGGGCCCTATTTTATTCCGAGAATTCCCCGACGCGACAAGTGAATTATTGCCAGCGTATCCGACCATTCCTATGCTTTCTCTCAGTCAGCGCAGAACTGCTGTACTGCTTCAATGGTCACGTCCCAGAAGATAGGTCCGGAAACAGAGGCCGTTACGCTCTTTGCCGTTGAATTTACGTAATACGCGGTGAAGCCTGTCAGTCACGATTAAGTGTCTGCAAATACTAGTCACTTGTACAGAGCTTAAAAATCGTCACGTTGCTTTAATCTATCGAAGATAGAGGGACAAGAAGGATTACCAAATGAACAACCACTATTAAGTAATCTTACTACCACTTACTTCAAAGTGTTGTAATTGGCATTAAACAGATGGCGGTATTTATAGGAACCATTAACTATTGATCGATGACGACATGTGATTTTCTGTGCATTTTAGTCTTCAAATGCGCTATGCAGTAACTTTTCTAATGAATGACTAAGGAAATGCATTACACATATTGACTAATAAGTACGAGCCGCATTTTTAAGTTTTTAGAAAACTTGATACTTGAATTTTGTTAGTGAAGGTATTCTGATCTTTGGAAGCAACCTCGAAAGACTTCAAAATCTTAAGAACTGCACTATCTAGGATTGGATATGGCTAATGATTTTTCCATGGCTTTCTTGTCGGGGACTAACATTCCTGTCGGGGGCTACGCGTAAAAACACTGTAACAGCTCAGTTCCGATATACAGGACGGTCAATTGATCGTGACCGGGCCAAATATCTCGCGAAATAAGCTTCAAACAAAAAAACTACAAAGAACGAAACTTGTCTAGCTTGAAGGGGAAAACCAGATGGCGCTATGGTTGGCCCGCTAGATGGCGCTGCCTTAGGTCAAATGGATATCAACTGCGTTTTTTAAAATAGGAACCCCCATTTATTATTACATGTTCGTATAGTACGTAAAGAAATATGAAAGTTTTAGTTGGACTACTTTTTTCGCTTTATGATTGATGGCACTGTAATAGTCACAAACATATGGCCCACAATTTCAGACGAACAGTTGGTAATAGGTAGGTTTTTTTAAATTAAAACACAGAACGTAGGTACGTTTAAACATTTTATTTCCGTTGTTGCAATGTGATACATGTACCTTTGTGAACTTATCATTTGGCAATACGTGTAACGACATTCCTCTCAACAGCGAGTAGTTCGCCTTCCGTAATGTTCGTACATGCATTGACAATGCGCTGACGCATGTTGTCAGGCGTTGTCGGTGGATCACGATAGCAAATAACCTTCAACTTTCCCCACAGAAAGAAATCCGGGGACGTCAGATCCGGTGAACGTGCTACGACGACCAATCCACCTGTCATCAAATATGCTATTCAATACCGCTTCAATCGCACGCTAGCTATGTGCCGGACATCCATCACGTTGGAAGTACATCGCCATTTTGTCATGTAGTGAAACATCTTGTAGTAACATCGGTAAAACATTACGTAGGAAATCAGCATACATTGCACCATTTAGATTGCAATCGATAAAATGGGGGCCAATTATCCTTCCTCTCATAATGCCGCACCATACATTAACCCGCCAAGGTCGCTGATGTTCTACTTGTCGCAGCCATCGTGGATTTTCCGTTGCCCAGTAGTGCATATTATGCCGGTTTACGTTACCGCTGTTCGTGAATGACGCTTCGTCGCTAAATAGAACGCGTGCAAAAAATCTGTCACCGTCCCGTAATTGCTCTTGTGTCCAGTGGCAGAACTGTACACGACGTTCTGAGTCGTTGCCATGCAATTCCTGGTGCATAGAAATATGGTACGGGTGCAATCGATGTTGATGTAGCATTCTCAACACCGACGTTTTTCAGATTCCCGATTCTCGCGCAATTTGTCTGCTACTGATGTGCGGATTAGCCACGACAGCAGCTGAAACACCTACCTGGGCATCATCATTTGTTGATGGTTGTGGCTGACGTTTCACATGTGGCTGAACACTTCCTGTTTCCTTAAATAACGTAACTATCCGGGGAACGGTCCGGACACTTGGATGATATCGTCCACGATACCAAGCAGCATACATCAACACGATATCGATCTTTTCTGCAATTGGTAAACGCTTCTTTTTAACGCGGGTAATATATCACAAAGCAAATACCGTCCGCACTGGCGGAATGTTACGTGATACCACGTACTTATACGTTTGTGACTATTACAGCGCCATCTATCACAAAGCGAAAGAAGTGGTGCAACTAAAACATTCATATTTCTTTACGTACTACACGAATATGTAATAAAAATGGGGGGCCCTATTTAAAAAAAACGCAGTTGATATCCGTTTGACCTACGGCAGCGCCATCTAGCGGGCCAACCATAGCGTCATCTGGTTTCCCCCTTCAAGCTAGACGAGTTTCGTTCTTTGTAGTTTTTTCGTTTGATGCTTATTTCGTGAGATATTTGGCCCGATCATTATCAATGGACCACCCTGTATAACGTTGCACTGTCGTGCATGACCCTGCAAGTCGGAAGCCCATGCTGTATATGACCGTCCCTGTTGTTTGTGACATTGATTAAACTTTAGCCTAGAGGCCAGACGGTGCATCTGCAGGCCGCAGTGTCCAGTTAACAGAGCAAGGAAATCGTTTAAGGATACATCACTGAGTTTTTCGTGTGATCGCATTTTCTGTGCAACTTCGAACAAACGACTGCTAGAACTTAGGTGTAAAGCACTTTGCTGCCTATCGGAGGAAATGCTGTAAGACAGCACAGATCAAAACGACAGGGATATACCTGCAGCCTCTTTGATCCGTCGTCGAAGCAGGTGACACGTTGTGGGGGAGTAGTAGTTACCTGTGAATGGGGTTGTTGCTGCTGACGCAATAACTGCAACGTGACAGCTGCTGAGGTCACAGTTCAAGAGACTTCGTATGCTTTCTACTGGCACTAAATGCACGATAGGATCAGTTCCTGTCACTACATTTATGCTCACTCCAAACACGAAAGAATACGAGGTGTGGCTATGAAGGGACGGGATAGATGCTGTCACAGAGTAAGTACGTATGCGCCAAAGATGAACGAGCAATAGCTGTGAAGCGCGAACGAAGCTTTCTCAGTCGATTGCGGCATCGCTGGTGCCTGTTGACAAATCAGTGTGGCCGTGATCTCCGTTTGTGCAAGGGCCGTCTTTTTATTGTGCCAGAGAAAATGATAAGTGCAGAGTAGAGAGTGTAGAGAGTAGCCAATTCTGGTGAAGTG
Organism: Schistocerca serialis cubense; assembly: GCF_023864345.2. NCBI lineage: Eukaryota > Metazoa > Arthropoda > Insecta > Orthoptera > Acrididae > Schistocerca > Schistocerca serialis. The sequence continues at coordinate 798,257,044 of NC_064641.1, forward strand.
TCACGGAAACTTGCAAAAATTGCTACTGAAACATATCTTCTAGCAAAAGAAGTGAATGGCTAAGACTGTTTACCAAGTACGCAAGTTTTATAGTGGTTGAAGCGTTTCCAAGATAGCCGAGAAAACACTGAAGATGATTCACTCCTGAGATGCCCTTCAACATCAGAATAGGGATGAAAATACCGAAAAAGTAGGTAATCTGATTCGATCTGACCGCCAGTTGAATATTCGATCGAATGCTGAAATTACAAGAATTGACGAAGAATGCATAAGAAAAATTTTATGTAAGCGGTTTAACATGAGAAAAGAGTGAGCGAAACTGGCGCCGCCGGCCGGAGTGGCCGAGCGGTTCTAGGTGCTACAGTGTAGAACCGCGCGGCCGCTACGGTCGCAGGTTAGAATCCTGCCTCGGGCATGGATAGTGTGATATCCTTAGGTTTCTTAGGTGTAAGTAGTTCTATGTTCTAGGGGACTGATGACCTCAGCAGTTAAGTCCCATAGTACTCAGAGCCATTTGAAAATGGCGCCGAAAATTCTCACGATCGAACAAAAAGAAGCTCGTGAAAACGTTTGAGTGGCACTTTGAATACCAATGTAAATTATCAAAAATGGTTCAAATGGTTCTGAGCACTATGGGACTCAACTGCTGTGGTCATAAGTCCCCTAGAACGTAGAACTTCTTAAACCTAACTAACCTAAGGACATCACACACATCCATGCCCGAGGCAGGATTCGAACCTGCGACCGTAGCGGTCGTGCGGTTCCAGACTGTAGCGCCTTTAACCGCTCGGCCACTCCGGCCGGCTGTAAATTATCCTCATTTCTTGGAAAGAATGATAACATGTGACAAATCTCGGATTTTCACGAGTGATCCAGAAGCTAAGCGTCTGTCCATCCACTGGGAGGGCCCCAACTTCACAGAGAACGATAAAGATCGAATGAGCAAATCAAGATTCAAAGCGATGACTGATTTCTTTTTCGATATTCATTGAATTTTGTATCTTATCCTTGTTCCTGAAGGTCAAAGTACTAACCAGCACTATTACCTAAAGATCCTCGCTTAATTCCGTGAAAAGATAAGAGGAAATGATACGAATTTTGAAAGAATAAGTAATGGGTTCTGCATCAAGACAATGCACAGGCTGATACGTCATTGCCTGTTGAGATGTTTCTAGCGAAGTATATCATTCCAGTGTTAGACCACCCACTTATTCGCCTGTCATAGAACCAAGTAACTTTCATCTATTCCTCAGGGTCAAATCTGCCTTAGAAGGATCAAGATTACAGTACGTTAAAGCAGTGAAAGTAATATCGGCACGCACCATCAAGGAGCGCACAGAGGATGACTTCCAGTACTGTTTCCGTCAATAGAAAACTTGGATGGAGCGTTGTATGGATAGAGCAGGGGCGTATATTGAGGTGACAGTAACTAAATACGTATGTTATTGAAATAAAATGTTTTACAGCAATAGCCTTGTGGTTTAATAGCTACAACGCGTAAGCCGTAAACGAGCAAGAATCACCTTTAGCTGCGCGTTGTACATGTACCAACAGCGAAAACCAGACAGTCTAAAAACGAAAACTGAGTCACTGTAAGCGCAGCGATAATGCAGTACACTGAGCACTTCATACGGAATGAACCAACTACCGGGGCTGTCCCTGTTAACGGCGTTGCCCAAGTGATTCGCCATGCCCGCGTCTTCCAGCAAGGCGCGGCGGCTTCCCTGCAACCAGCTTGGAGTCTCTCTGCGTCACCGTTATAATCGATACCTGCCATAGGCGGGCATATTAATCCGGGAGACCTGAAAAGAAAGAGAATCGTAATGCGTGGGATGTGCTGTTACAGAAGGATGTTGAAAATTATGTTGACTTATAAGACAGATGAGGAGGTCCATGGGTCGACAAGGAAAGGAGTACTGACTATACGACGATAGGACATGTCTTTAGACATCGTAGAATAGCTTTCATGGCGTGCAAGGGACCTTAAAAAGCAAAAAATGTAATGGAAACTAGAGGTTGAGACACATCCGCCAATGAATCGAGGACGCTGGGTGTGGGTGCTACTTCGAGCTGAAGAAGTTAGTACAGGAGAGGAAATCGTGGCGTACCTCATCAAACCGCTCATACGACAGATGATACAAAAGAAAAAAATCTACTACAGGTATTTACTTTTGTGATCAGTGGCTTCTGGCTAGGAGCATGAACGTGGAAACCTGCAAGTCACCCGCCAACTGTCGGAAAACTTTTTTTTTTTTTTTGTGACTGTCGGCTTTCCCAGTTAGACTCTTAGGTGTAACACAGCAGTGAATGCATTTACGGTTTCTCTCGCGTTTCCATTTCACTCGTAACAGGTCTGAAATCCCTATGACCAATATCCAGATTTTTGGATCGACGTACCCCAATTTTCTTCTTTGCACTCACGTACTCTCAGTCTAACAGTCTGACGCATTCAGACGATTCTCGCAGATGTATAATTGCAAAGTGTACGTTTTGAGATCTCCATTCACGGCAGTATCACAGTTTTCTTAGCTATATGTCTGTCCTGTCGTTTCTTTTCCACGCATCTACTGATTCAAGTTCAGTGTTGTATAGCTAACACAACAGCAAGTCTCTTTCCCGAGGTTGCTCGCAGCTTCCTATGTAGGGCATTGGTGACGCCACCGCGTACGTTTGAAGTGGCAGAGGCTTCTAGCAGCATTTTTTAAGCGGAAAATTTACGGTGGTTGGTAATATTTCGGTAGCATAACAGAAAAATTTCAAGTGGCACGCTACAGTAACACACCGAGGTGACAAAATGATGATGATGATGTTCGGTTTGTGGGGCGCTCAACTGTGCGGTTATCAGCGCCTGTACAAGTTCCCAATCTTTGCTCAGTCCAATTTGGCCACTTTCCTGGATGATGATGAAATGATATGGACAACACAAACACCCAGTCATCTCGAGGCAGGTGAAAATCCCTGACCCCGCCGGGAATCGAACGCGGGACCCCGTGCTAGGGAAGCGAGAACACAACCGCGACACCATGAAGTGACGAAAGTCATGGGATACCACCTACTATCGTGTCGGACCTTCTTTTGCCCGGCATAGCGCAGCAACTCGACATGGCACGGACGCAACAATTCGTTGGAATTTTCCTACAGGAATATTGAGCCAAGTTGCCTCTATAGCCGTACATAATTGCGAAAGGATTTTGTGTACGAACTCACTTCTCGATTATGTCCCATAAATGTTCGATAGGGTTCATGCCGGGCGACCTTGGGTGGCCAAATCATTCGCTCGAACTGTCCAGAATGTTCTCCAAACGAATCGTGATCAGTTGTAGTTTGGTGACATGGTGCATTGTTCCCCATAAAAATTCCTTCGTTGTCTGGAAACATGAACTCCATGAACAGTTGAAAATCGTCTCCAAGTAGCCGAACGTAACCAGTCCACTCCATGTAAACACAGCCCTCACCATTATGGAGCCATTTTGCACAGTGCCTTGACCAGCTGGGTCCGCGGCTTCGTGCGGTCTGCGTCACACTCGAATCATACCATCAGCTATTACCAGCAGAAATCGCGACTCATATGTCCAGACCATTGTTTTCCAATCGTCTATTGTCCATCCGATATGGTCACGAGCACAGGAGAGGCGCTGCCGGCGATGTTGTGCACTTAGCGAAGGCAGTCGCGTCGGCCATCTGCTGCCACAGCCAATTAACGCCAAAATTCGCAGCACTATCCTAACTGATACGTTCGCCTTAAATCTCATATCGATTCCTGAGGTCATTTCACGCAGTGTTGCTTGTCTGTTAGCACTAACAGCACTGCGCAAACAGCGCTCCTCTTCGTCGTTAAGTGAAGGCCGTCGACCACTGCGTTGTCCGTAGTGGGAGGTAATGCCCGTAATTTGGTATTCTTCGAGCGCTCTTGACACTGTGGGTCTCGGAATGCTGAATATCCTAACGATTTCCGAAATGGAATGTCCAATGCTTCTAGCTCGAACCACCATTCGCGTTTAATGTCAGTTAATGCCCGTCGTGCGTTCATAATAACGCGTAATCACGTCGGAAACCTGTTCACGTGAATCCACTGAGTACAGTTCCGCAAATGCTCTACCAATTTATACCTTGTGTACGCGATACTACCGCCATCTGTGTAAGAGCGTATCGATATCCTATGGCTTTGGTCACCTCAGTGTAAGTAATAACTTACAGAGGCGACAGTCGTATAGCTTAACGCGCAGCACATATCTTGCGGGGCGGATTAACGAGCGGTGGCCTCGTAGATCGTCCAGCTAGAGAGTGGTTTACAGGTGATTTTCCACGGTATTTAGTCAAATACTTGGCTGGTTCCCAATCCCCACCTCCACTACTGCGATACAGAAATAGTTCAAATACAATAAAGCAGACAGCATTGTTTACACAATGCGCTGACAAATGACGCAGCACGCTATTTTCCTTCCTTAGGTTATCGTGACGTCTGCGGCGACTGCAAGGGAAAAACAAAAATAAAAATAAAGTTGTCAAATAATGAAAACTGTGGACCTTGTACAACGTAATAAACGCCAGGAAAAGAGGAGAATGACTTAGGAACGTTACGAAACACTTTGACGGCTGTGGGTGGTAGAGAAGGGTGGTTGTGAAGGGGAGAGGGGTGTTGAACTTCGCCCCTGTCATACACTTGTTCGGTGTATTACCACTACATCCTTTCTCAGTTTTTTTTTATTTGTGGCTCAGTGCCTAAGACCCTGTTGTCATACAGGTGGAGGACTGAATCTTCTTGTCCGGAAATCTAATGTTCTGTTAATAGTGACTTATAAGTCATTTACAATAAACGTCCCAACTGATTCCATCCGCAATTCTCATGCCACTTAAATTCGACTCTATTATCCTTGACATCCCCGAATCATAAACCTTTATCTCTGAAGTCTTCCTGAACAGGCCCATTTTCCGCGTGTGTACCAACATAGTAGGCAGTAAACTCACGTTTTATACACAACACTGTTAAATATTTAAAAATATGGGCCGCAACGATACATAAAAGCACTGCACGTGCAACACAACCGCTAGTATAAGTTACGCTATTCATGCTTGCTTTGCAAACCAATGCAACTTCTCAGCAAGTTATTGTCAATATCTGACAGAATCTTCTCGTACCTGTTCCCGCTACGTTGTACGACTAGAGCATCTAGTAAAACCGACAAGGTGATGAATGAAACTTCCTGGCAGATTAAAACTGTGTGCCCGACCGAGACTCGAACTTGGGACCTTTGCCCTTCGCGGGCAAGTGCTCTACCAACTGAGCTACCGAAGCACGACTCACGGCCGGTACTCACAGCTTTACTTCTGCCAGTACCTCGTCTCCTACCTTCCAAACTATACAGAAGCTCTTCTGCGAACCTTGCAGAACTAGCACTCCTGAAAGAAAGGATATTGCGGAGACATGGCTTAGCCACAGCCTGGGGGATGTTTCCAGTCTCGGTCGGGCACACAGTTTTAATCTGCCAGGAAGTTTCATATCAGCGCACACTCCGCTGCAGAGTGAAAATCTCATTCTGGAGGGTGATGAATGACTTACGAAAAGTCTGCTTAGTGAGCCATTAACTGGCGTTTCACACTGCCCTTCACTCCAGGTGGACTATTTTTTTTAATATCGTGAGTGAAGGTCTGCAGAATTTTAGTCTCTATATGTAATCAAAAGTGGTAATTTTGCCCAACAAGCGAACTCTGTTAACTCATAGAGTTAAAATGTTAAGTGCAAAGCGGCCAGTTACTGGTCCAGTTTTATTTTCTCATAAACGTTTGACGAACCAGCGTTTCCATCCAAGCGTCTCCGTCGAGTCTATTACGCTAAACGTTAATTAATTTATATTATTTACTAACTACTGTTTACTGCAAAGTGCGTCCTCTAGCATTCAGAAGGGGATCGTAATAATTCACAGTAGAATTACGCTTAAAGTCAATTTATTTATTTTAATCAATTATTAACGACTATTAATTACAAAATCCCATCCTGTAATATTCTCAAGTGGTTCATAATAACATTTAATTATTTTTTTACTGCATCTACAAAAATTTCTCTAACGTAATACTAAATTTACTACCAGTTTTACATATAACTGTCCAACTATTCAGCGCTACTGCTATTTGAATTTGCTGTGTCTGACTGACACAGTACTTGAACACAACACAGGTGACAACAACATTCATTTGAAGCAAATCAGGCCATACAGATATAAATAAGCTCTATTTCGAATGGTCCACGAAATAACATAGTCTAAACGTTTTCCATCAATATGAAATGTTTTACTTGCTAATTATTATTCCTCACTTTTCAGCTGACAAATTTACAGCTCATCTTTACGACCAGGTCTTTGCTACTGCAAGGTTCCCGTACCAGTGTCCCCCGCGAACTTCGTCCAGGCGACTTAGTTAGTCTTTTTAACCTCACGGGGCTAGACAAGAGATGAGAAGATTTCTTGTGATTCTTGAGTATCTCCCGGCGTATTTGATAATCAAAATATCCACGGGTATGCTGCCGGTCTATAGTGTCCAACGGGCACTATAGACCGGCAGCATACCCGTGGATATTTTGATTAGAAGATTTCTTGTTTTGCTCAGGAGAACACTTTCAGATCTGATCCTCGGTATGCTCTGCTATGAAAGCTGTGTTACAAGAATTATATTACACAATAATGTTATGTGGGGGAAACTGTCTTTCGTTAACATCTTCTTACTACTAACCTCAAGGGATGATTTCAGTTCTTTTAGAAGCCTTGATGCAAGGTAAGGTGCGCAGTGGCGTACTAGAATGCTCTGGCAATAGTGCTTTCCCTTGAGAAGGATATTTTCTAAGGAGACAGAAAGTAAATGAAACATTACATCTCCACATATTGAGGAAAGCTGCAGCTTCTTGTTCCTCATTTTTGTCCCGCTCTTTTAGCTTACGGTGTTGTGGTTCCGATGTTGTGGTTCCTCAGGATGCAGGCCCGCTATCTTCTACATCTGCTCTGGAAACCACCGTGAGATGCATGGCAGAGGGTATGTCCCTTTGTACCAGTTATTAGGATTTTTTTCTGTTCCATTCACGTATGGAGCGCCGGAGGAGTGGTTGTCTGCATGCCTCTGTACGTGCCGTAATTACTGTAATCTTATCCTAACGATCCCTGTGTGGTTGTAATATATTTGTACAGCAATTATTTAAAGCCGGTTCTTGAAACTTTGTTAACAGACTTTCTAGAGAGAGTCTACGTCTATCTTTAATACTCTTCCAGTGTATCTGTGACACTCTCCCATGGATTAAACAAACCTGTTGAGCCGTGGCGTTTTGCTGGCGCGCCAGCGTATTTGCAAGTACCTCGTCTTCGCGCTCTTATCTTTGCTTGTGGCGCGTACTGAGTTTTGGTTGCCTTATACTTGCCGGACGGGAACAGTTTGCGTTCGATGTTACCCGAGGCCGGAGTGTGCTTAGAGTGGAGCGGGAACCGACCACGTGTGTGGGGCAGCTTGGTGGAGAGCTTCCCTGTCGTCTGTGAGGAGGCTTGCTGCTGCCTTGGATTGCGTGCTGTCAGTTCCGGACACGGCTGTCTCCCGTAGTCCGCTGCCTTATTGCCGCCTGCTGTACCCGACGCAAGCCATATCGGACGTCCAGCGAAGAGCTGAGTGAGACTGTACTTACAAGGGAACCTCCCCATCGCACCCCCCTCAGATTTAGTTAAAAGTTGGCACAGTGGATAGGCCCTGAACAACTGAACACAGATCAATCGAGAAAACAGGAAGAAGTTGTGTGGAACTATGAAAAAACTAAGCAAAATACACAAACTGAGTAGTCCATGTGCAAGATAGGCAACATCTAGGAGCGTCCGCGTTCAGGAGCGCCGTGGTCCCGTGGTTAGCGTGAGCAACTGCGGAACGAGAGGTTCTTGGTTCAAATCTTCTCTAGAGTGAAAAGTTTACTTTCTTTATTTTTGCGAAGTTATGATCTGTCCGTTCGTTCATTGACGTCTCTGTTCAGTGTAATAAGTTTAGTGTCTGTCTTTTGCGACCGCACCGCAAAACCATGCGATTAGTAGCCGAAAGGACGTGCCTGTCCAATGGAAATCGAAAACATTTGATTGCAAGGTCGTAGGTCAACCGATTCCTCCACAGGAAAACACGTAAGATATATTCTATACGACACTGGTGATGGCATGTACGTCACATGACAGGAATATGTTGTCGACCCACCTAACTTATACACTTGGTGAATGGGTAAAAAGATTCTTCTACCTTGCCCACTTTAGGTTTTCTTGTGGATGTGATAATCACTCCCAAAAAAGTGTGAAGACATAAGAGTTTGTCACATAAACTGCAACAAATGAATGCAACAGTTTCACAGTCGCACAGTTTTGTCTGTGCTCTGTCAAAACATATGTTTTCAACGTTTTCAAATTTTTCCGTGTGTAGACCGTCAAATCCTGCATATGTCCAAGAAAATCTGAACATGTCCTGGAGTTTTGGAGAGCGAAGTTGATTGTATGTAAGTGCCTGAACTTTGATAATTGTCTGAAAAAAAAATTAAAATTTTCTCCCAAGGGAAGACTTGAACCAAGCACCTACCGTTCCGCAGCTGCACACGCTGACCACGGGACCACGGCGCCCATCGGTTTACACCCACCTGGATGTTGCCTATCTTACACATGGACTACTCAGTTTGTATATTTTGCTTATTTTTTCATAGTTCCACACAACTTCTTCCTGTTTTCTCGATTGATCTGTGTTCAGTTTTTCAAGGCCTACCCACTGTACCAACTTATAACTAATTCTGAGGGGAGTGCGATGGGGAGGTTCCCTTGTTAGGGCATGTGTGTGAAGCTGTTGAGAGCTGCTGCCTCACTTCTGGTAACTGTAAGCACATGGGCGTTACCATGGAAGTAAAGGTGTGCCTAAGAAGAGTTCATGGTGTTTTAGATAGGTGTCAAATATTAATATAACGTACGAGCTTGCCTCTTCCAAGCTCGTGGGAAATCGTTGTTTGATGTAATACGTAATCAGCTGCAAGGCCGTAAGCTGTTTATCAAATATACGGCATTCGCCTTAGCGCAGCTAGCCGCAGTAAGGCTTAGAATGAAATTTTCAGAATTGTGCTCGTTACGGTTTTCACTGAACAGTGGGGCATAACAGTACACATAATTTAGTTGTGACTAAGAATGGAGTGCCCGCTGGCCGTACTAGTAATTGTAAGTATTTTTTAATATCTTAATAGCAGGCAATTCTCCTTAAGGTTATTGATGAGATTTGCGCTGTTGGTTGTACCTTGCTTGTGTAGTTCATTCGTAGTGGGGCAAAGGCAGTGTGCCGTTTTATTAAAAAATGGCTCTGAGCGGTATGAGACTTAACATCTGAGGTCATCAGTTCCCTAGAACCTGTTGTTGTGGTCTTCAGTCCTGAGACTGGCTTGATGCAGCTCTCCATGCTACTCTATCCTGTGCAAGCTTCCTCTCCCAGTACTTACTGCAACCTACATCCTTCTGAATCTGCTTAGTGTATTTATCTCTTGGTCTCCCTCTACGATTTTTACCCTCCACACTGCCCTCCAATGCTAAATTTGTGATACCCTGATGCCTCAGAAAATGTCCTACCAACCGGCCCCTTCTCCTTGTCAAGTTGTGCCACAAACTCCTCTTCTCCCCAGTTCTGTTCAATACCTCATTAGTTATGTGATCTACCAATCCCTAGAACCTAGAACTACTTAAACCTAACTGACCTAAGGACATCACACACATCCATGCCCTAGGCATGATTCGAACCTGCGACCGTAGTGGTCACGCGTTTCCAGACTGAAGCGCCTAGAACAGCTCGGTCACACCAGCCGGCCGCCATTTTATTAGTGAATAATTTAATCTGTTATTTAATAGCTTTTGGTGATTCTTTACACTATCCCAGCGTACCTGTTCCGTGCGCCTGTTAGATGTTACAGCTGCCTGGCTGGCTACCTTTCCACCTGTGGATACTGGGGCTGTGGAATCCTGGGTAGCGGGAGGTGACTCCGGGTCGCAGGTCGAGAAGTGGGTCTTCTACGAATTGCCGCTTTCCGCCTCTCGCCTTGGCTTCTCCAAGTTAAGTTTTCGTTCTGCCTTCGAACGCCGTGGCATCACTCCTCGCTAATTAATTCAGCTTCTAATCATATTTACTTGGGTATTTATTATTTTTGTTTAAACTGGCCTCAAGAGCAACATGCAATTGTGAAAGGTTGTTGCTGTGCTACTCTTAGTGAGACACTGCGCTGACTAATTGTGTTACTGGGTCTTCGAACCGAAGTTCGAAATCATAGTAAGCCTTAGTGATACTGATTGTCTGTTGAGTGTGAAACAAGTGCCTTTGTATTAAATACATCTTGCTATTTATTGGGTGCATCTCTGGCAGGTTGTTATTTAGGTAAATGTTTTTGAGGACATCAGTTCTCAGTGCCCGAAGACTAGTCAGAAATATTGTGTGTCTTAATTTAAGCCATCAGGTGCATAATTGTCAGTAGTTTTAAAATTTTCTTATATATGAGATAGATTTTGTTTCATAAAAAGATATTGGTAGCAGATTCACTAAATTCTTGTGACTTACTAGTTACCTAAATTAATCACGATTAAGATATTGTTGTTTTAAAGGAATTTGTTGATATGATTGTTAAATAAAACGAGTCATAACGAATGGGGTCCAGTCCTTCCTATTGTTTCCCTATTCCCTAGTAGAAGAGCGTTTCACCAGTGATCATTCGTGCTGCGCTTCTATGTATACGTCCAACCTTCTCTGTTAGCCCTATCGTTACGGGTCCCACACACTTGAGCAGTATTTTATGTGCGGTCGCACGCATAATTTGTAAGCAATCTCCTTTGTAGATTGACTACACTTCCCCAGAATTCTACCGACAAACCGAAGTTTAGCATGTGCTTTACTTGAGGTCGCTACGGTCGCAGGTTCGAATCCTGCCTCGGGCATGGATGTGTGTAATGTCCTTAGGTTAGTTAGGTTTAAGTAGTTCTAAGTTCTAGGGGACTGATGACCACAGATGTTAAGTCCCATAGTGCTCAGAGCCATTTGAACCATTTTTTTACTTGAGGTCTACGTGAAGGGAATCCAGTGGATTTCACAATAGGTCGTTTACTATCGACTTTCAACGGCTACCTGCACTTTCCTTTTGCACGAGGGGACTTCAGAAACTAAGTTACACATTTTTATAACGGGCCAAGTATCTTTTATTGAATGCTGCACTACACTTCAGAGGGGCAGAGATACATGACACACTGTTTTTCAACGTAGCCTGTCAACAACGATCGGAATGTTGTAACAGTCGCTTAGTTCCTTCAGGATAGAAATTTACTTCTTATACGTCTACGTACAGACTCCTGCAGCCACCATCGTGTGCTCGGCGGAGGGTACCATATACTACTACTTCCTTTCTTGTTCCACTCTTAAACAGAGCGAAGGAAAAACGACCATCTATATGCCTCCATATGAACCCTAATTTCTCGTATCTTATCTTCGTGGTCATTATGTGAAATGTACACTCCTGGAAATGGAAAAAAGAACACATTGACACCGGTGTGTCAGACCCACCATACTTGCTCCGGACACTGCGAGAGGGCTGTACAAGCAATGATCACACGCACGGCACAGCGGACACACCAGGAACCGCGGTGTTGGCCGTCGAATGGCGCTAGCTGCGCAGCATTTGTGCACCGCCGCCGTCAGTGTCAGCCAGTTTGCCGTGGCATACGGAGCTCCATCGCAGTCTTTAACACTGGTAGCATGCCGCGACAGCGTGGACGTGAACCGTATGTGCAGTTGACGGACTTTGAGCGAGGGCGTATAGTGGGCATGCGGGAGGCCGGGTGGACGTACCGCCGAATTGCTCAACACGTGGCGCGTGAGGTCTCCACAGTACATCGATGTTGTCGCCAGTGGTCGGCGGAAGGTGCACGTGCCCGTCGACCTGGGACCGGACCGGAGCGACGCACGGATGCACGCCAAGACCGTAGGATCCTACGCAGTGCCGTAGGGGACCGCACCGCCACTTCCCAGCAAATTAGGGACACTGTTGCTCCTGGGGTATCGGCGAGGACCATTCGCAACCGTCTCCATGAAGCTGGGCTACGGTCCCGCACACCGTTAGGCCGTCTTCCGCTCACGCCCCAACATCGTGCAGCCCGCCTCCAGTGGTGTTGCGACAGGCGTGAATGGATGGACGAATGGAGACGTGTCGTCTTCAGCGATGAGAGTCGCTTCTGCCTTGGTGCCAATGATGGTCGTATGCGTGTTTGGCGCCGTGCAGGTGAGCGCCACAATCAGGACTGCATACGACCGAGGCACACAGGGCCAACACCCGGCATCATGGTGTGGGGAGCGATCTCCTACACTGGCCGTACACCACTGGTGATCGTCGAGGTGACACTGAATAGTGCACGGTACATCCAAACCGTCATCGAACCCATCGTTCTACCATTCCTAGACCGGCAAGGGAACTTGCTGTTCCAACAGGACAATGCACGTCCGCATATATCCCGTGCCACCCAACGTGCTCTAGAAGGTGTAAGTCAACTACCCTGGCCAGCAAGATCTCCGGATCTGTCCCCCATTGAGCATGTTTGGGACTGGATGAAGCGTCGTCTCACGCGGTCTGCACGTCCAGCACGAACGCTGGTCCAACTGAGGCGCCAGGTGGAAATGGCATGGCAAGCCGTTCCACAGGACTACATCCAGCATCTCTACGATCGTCTCCATGGGAGAATAGCAGCCTGCATTGCTGCGAAAGGTGGATATACACTGTACTAGTGCCGACATTGTGCATGCTCTGTTGCCTGTGTCTATGTGCCTGTGGTTCTGTCAGTGTGATCATGTGATGTATCTGACCCCAGGAATGTGTCAATAAAGTTTCCCCTTCCTGGGACAATGAATTCACAGTGTTCTTATTTCAATTTCCAGGAGTGTATGTTGGTGGCAGTACAATTTATCTGCAGTCAGCTTCAGACGCCGGTTCTATAAATCTACTCAATAGTGTTGTTCGAAGAGAATTTCGCCTTCCCTCCGGCATTTCCATTAGAGTTTCCAAAGCATCTCCATAACACTTGCATATTGTTCGAACCTACCCGTAACAAATCTAGCAGCCCTCCTCTGAATTGGTTCTATGTTTCCCTTTAATCTGACCTGGTACAGATCCCAAACACTCGAGGAGTAATCAAGACTAGTTCGCACCGGCGTCGTATATGCGGTCTCTTTTAAAGATGAGTACTGTTTCCCAAAATTCTCCCAATAACTCGTAGTTCCCTACCACAATCCTCTGATGCTGTTTCCATTTTATATCGCTTTGCAGCGCTATGCCTAGATATTTAAACGACGTGACTGTGTCAAGCAGGACGGTACTAATGCTGTATCTGAACATCACGGTTTGGTTTTCCTTACTCACCTGCATTATCTTACATTTTTCGACATTTAGAGCTAGTTGTTATTCATCGAACCAACTACAAATTTTGCCTATGTCAATATGTATTCTCTAACAGTCACTCAACGTGGACACCTTACCATGCCTCGGGTTTCACATCTTAAGAGGAAGCAGCTGCGGTGTGAATCAAAGATTCTTGGCCTGCCTATAGAAGGTGGCTTCCCAAAATTGGCAGCCTCGTTGCGCGCGGCGGTGGACAGTCCATTCTGCCTTTCTTTGGACATCATTGGGGAGACAGGTGCCTCTCTTCCTATTACGAGGGTTGTCTAGAAAGTAAGTTCCGATCGGTCACGAAATGGAAACCATAGTGAAAACCAGAAACGTTTTATTTGCAACAGTTAGGTACACCTTCCACCTACTTCTCTACATAGTCGCCACTCCAACTTCGAGTTCTGTCGTAGAGTTGTATCAACTATCCAATATCCTCGTCATAGAAAGAAGCCACCTGTGCTTTAGGCCAGTTATCTGCACTGGTCTGCAGATCGTTGTCTGTGGAAAAATTTTGTCTTCATAGCCAGCGGTTCTTGTGAGCAGAGATGAGACTCAGGGGGAGCCAATTACGGACTGTATTGTGGGTGATCAAACACTTCCCATTGGAAACGATGCAGGAGCGTCTTCATTGCCCCTGCAGTGTGCGGCCGAGAATCGGCATGAAGAAGGAACTGCTCGACAGTTGTGTTATGTGGGCTGCATGACACAGGCCAAATTTCTCACCACGCCCTCATACTGGGCGGGAGACGATATTCCCTACGCATCTTAACGTGCTCACTGTTCACTCAAAACTGAAAAGAGCGACGCGACAAGATCGACGGGCATACTAGGGACACTGCCCAATACATCTGTGCAAAGCTTTACCGGATTTTCCCTGTGGTTTCCATTTCGTGACAGATCGGAACTTACTTTCGGGACAACCCTCGTATTTCAGCCGCGTTAGATGATGTGCAACGTAGTGTATCTTCCCTAGAGGGCAGACAACCCACCTATAAGCAGTTTTGTGAGATCCAGGCGCACCTAGCTCATAGGGGGAATCGCTTTTCAGTCATATTGAAATTAAGGATCCCGAGAAGCAAAGGGTTAAACAGTTACTTAATCAGGTAGGGGCCTTACAAGTTAGAGCAGCATCTCTGAGTGCAGAGAGAGAGAGGATGAGGGGCCAGAACAGGGAGTTTTAAGTCGTAATCAGCTCCTTGATGATAAGCGGACCGTTGCACGAGGTCTTGGTAACATCGTCAGCAAACAACCGCAGAATGCTGCCGCCATGTCCGCCACTTCCTTTATGTATACAGAGAATAATATTGGCCGGCCGGTGTGGCCGAGAGGTTCTAGGCGCTTCAGTCTGCAACCGCGCGACCGCTACGGTCGCAGGTTCGAATCCTGCCTTGGGCATGGATGTGTGTGATGTCTTTAGGTTAGTTAGATTTAAGTAGTTCTAAGTTATAGGGGACTGATGACCTCAGCAGTTAAGTCCCATAGTGCTCAGAGCCATTTTTGAATAATATTGGTCCAGTCACATTTCCCTGGGGTACTCCTGACTATTCCCTCGTCTCTGATGAACACTCATTGTCGACCTTAACATAGGTCTACTGAATAAGGCGTGGTGGTTTACTTCATGGCGGGCGCTCGTGATCCTATTAGCGCCACGTTCCATCGGCTCTGGCCCTCGTCGAATCATCTTTATTCGGTTTTATGTTCCCTCTGGTGTTGTGTGGTGGCGAGTGGTGAATCGGGTCTGCCTGAGTATTCGGCGTCCTAGCGATTGGGGCGAGTTAACAGCGCTGACCGTTGGGCTGCGTGGGCATGCGTTTTCCTGCATAGCTGACCATTGCTGTCGGCCACTTTCTTGGGCGAAGAGCGGCTCTCGCAGCGTGCGACCTGGCTGCGACGTGCATCAGTCAGTCATGGTGTGCTAAATACGCCGAGATGTACTCAACAACGCGTTAGCAGCAGGGCACTATTATCCGGTGCCTACCTGGAGTCCTGAAGCTACTGTCTTCCTTGGCATTTGTTTGAAAGTATCTATGAAGACTGTTAATACTGCCCGGTGTGATCTGGCCAGGAATTAGGACCGTTGATACTTTTAAAAGTATCAGGAATCCGATAAATCGGTATTTAGAGAAACCCCATTATCTGCCCTCGAAATACCGAAAAGATATGAGTACGTATGAGTATATCGACATATGATTGAAGAACTATCGGCGTACCTGCCTGTAAAAGTATTGGGTACACATTGTAAACATACTGCCAGTTTTAGAGCTATATATTTAAGTACTGATTTATTACTAGATATCCTGTACACCAACAAGCTACGAGGATGCCTACCACCCTTAGAGAACGAATTGAAAGGAAAACGATGCACGTTCACGCTGGGCAACAACCACTTTGCCAACAATTGTAACTGTATGTAAGTGCCTCAATAAGAGGTTCCGATGGGTCCGTCGTTTGTTTCGTCACACATTGGATTTCCCCGGAACATTCATGTCGCCTTCCCCATTTTTCATACCTGACAACGGCATTGACCTAGCAGGTGTACTGTCAAAATTGCATGGTGAAGGTAAACGTTCCAGTTTCTGCTGGTAGCACCGAGCGCCTACTACGTCACCATTTCCTCTCACACTCTCCGCCCACCAGAAAGACCAGTAATGTCACTTAGATTTTTCTTGCTCATTTTCAGCAACTGTTTTTAAAGAATGCCGACGTGACGAAGTGGGACACTAGTTGCTTTAACAACCGTTTCCTTTAACGCAACAGTTGTGTTATTCCTTCACATTTGATATCTTGTTATTCCATTATCATTGCCAGCCCTCCCCCCCCTCCTCCGCCATCCCCCTCACCAGTGCGTTAGGACTTGATCTTCTTTTGTGGCCACATACACATGCTTCACACAGTCAAAGTGAAAGATCGAACGTGATGAAAGCTCAAAACGTAGTAAGACTCCTACAAACAGTGAAAGTAAAATTACGTTCTACCATTATTTCAAAGGATCATGATAAGTGATTCCTTAATCGTACCACACTATATCTTAATTACCATAAAAGAGGAAACGGGATGGAATCATGTTTGGTAGTCACAATTTGTAATTAAGACAGTTTATTGACAATACCCCTTTAAAAAAATAGACAATTACAAATTGTGGACTAGCCACTGGACAAAACTTTGCAAATACAGTTTGAACCATCGTACTAAGTCGCTAACAAACAATTCCAAATTAAGAGAATATGGTTTCTGACAAACTTGAGAATTTCAAACTCCCATATCGGACTTCCCTCAAAATAGATATAATGAGAACAATTACAGGTAAAGGGTGACTTAATAACACTTGAACACTAGTGCCAAGCTAAGATGCCGTTACATGATAGAACCACTTAAATAAAAAAAACTACAACAGAAACACTGATCTTTAAAAATATAAATGTTCACGTGCTCAGACGTGTTAATAAAAAAATTGCCAAAAAAAAAAAAAAGCTGCACAAGGAATGCTTCAGATGCTATGCAGTTTAAGGTTTAGCCGGATGCCGGTCCCTAATATTTAAGAAAACAAGATCATATACAAACAGCTTACATACAATATATACATCTACCAGCTTAACCTGCCTTGACGGAAGGAAGAAAAATACTAAACTTTGGAAGGCGATATGTGAACAACTCCGGTAGTGGCCAGGTTCTTAAACACTGTCAGGCCTAGACCTCGGATGACATTTCACTCCCCGTTAAGGCGCTGGCACAATCAAGAGTTTCTGCGCGAACCACAAACACATTCCAATAACTCTGAAACGTAGAAACACCCGGCGAAACCTTTGACTCAGTTACATATGGACAACGGTATTAATAGAGTGCAGGCTTTAAAAACGGCAACACAAATTCAATTGATGAGACATAAAGCACTAGTAAAACATCAGAGAAAATTTTCAAATAACTGCCACCATTTAAATAGGCCAACTGAACTCTTCCACATCGTCTTAAGGTTCGACTGTGAAAGTCTCACCATAATAATAAAATTTAAAATCTCTGAGTGCGTCGGTGAACAAACACAATCACGACGACTTACTCCACATCAGGTACACAATACGAGGAATCAGGTTCCACAGCTTCACCGCTTCCTTGCAAATTTTGTTCTCACCGAAGTCACAGACCTTGTATCTCCAAGCTGCCCATGTCGGCAAAACGCCCAACCGATTTCACACCACAACGGGCAACGGTCATCACGCTCGTTCGGCAGCCGTTGACACTCGCCTACCCGCGAATGTCACGAGGTCTCCTGGGTTACCCATCGAAGACTGCACCTTCCAGTGTGACACCAATGTGGATTATCCTTCCTGACCTTAAACTGCACCCAAAAACGAAGTGCAGCCCCGTGGCCTGGCTACTGAGACACACTGCCTGCACCATTTTTGAGTTACAACTCATTGACGCCGTGCAGTACATAGCCAACCTGTGGGAATGTCATCAACAATTGCAAAGTTCACCGTAGTACCGCGAACATTTTGCAAACACTTTATCGGTTGCGTTATTGTACGGATATCAGAGGAACGCTTCACTTACAGTGAATACTTTCGCTAGAAGTATCCCTTTTGTTTCTCTTTTCTCATTAGAGTTTTCCATTTTCTCTTAGTTTCTTACCTGATACACTTATTTCAAATTTTGTTTATATTTCAGAACTCATACTGATTATTTTTAGAATTGTTACTAAAAGCTCTCTGTGAATGACTTGTCATACATTTCAGTTGCATTTATTTCTGTTCTTAAAGGATTTAGACTATGTGAAATATTGAATAACTATTCACAATTACATTTTTCTGTTCATGTATTGTTGTAACGATGTTATGTTCATAAATAAATTTAAAAAAAATGTGCGTCCCTCGGGCGCATAATTTTTGGTAGTCGGGATTGTGTTTGCGCTGTCCTGACTAAATCTAGAATTTAAAAAAAAAGAAAAAAAAAGCTAACAACTAACCCTGAAGATAAGACACGGGAAAGCGAAGATAGTTAGCTCAACTATAATCGATCTCTACGGTACATGAACAAAATAACACTGGCGCCAGCTCGCCACGACACAGAACAACTTCAAATATTTACCGAAAAATAGAAAAAATAAATATAATATAAAATAAGAAATTTCGACACTCGGTATTATGAATTTGATATTGACGCATCGAGGAGATAGATAGCTGATAAATATCGATATATTTTGGAAAAGATATCGATATATCCCATATCGTCATTTTATCGATAGCCCCACCAGGAATACAGTTTCTTCATGTCTTTCGGTTACCCCTTTGGGGCTGTGTGTCTCAATCTGGAGACTTCTGTATGCGCCGAATTAGTATTCTGTAATGTTAATCTTGTACCTGAAATCATGGTTTGTTATTATTGGGTCTTTGATACTAACGATTGTAATTTCTGTTTGTTGCAGACCTCATAGCCGTTCCTGGGGCGAGTTATTGGATTTGGCCTGTAACTAAAGTCGTGTGCAGTCAGCCTAGCAGCACGTGTGTGTGTGTCATGTGCGTGTGCGTGCTTGTAAATATTTGCACACTCTCTTACTCCGTATTGAGGAGCCCTTAAGGGTATACTTGTAGAGTTTAACCAGTTGCAGAGTTTAAGCAGCCATTTACAGTGTCTATTAGCCCCTAAGAGGCCCTAGTAAAGGTATACCTTAATTTTTTAAATCTTCTTGGAATTGTTATGTAATAATTTTTTAAATGATCTTGTACATTGCTTCTTGTTATTGTTGCGAAGGTTAACTTGGAATGTTATGAGCGAGCCACTCCCGTACTGAAGTCTTAATAGTGGAATTTTCTGTTGGAAGTTTAAATATTACCGTGTATCTTAATTTTTATCAAAGTTGTTTCGCTGCCTGTTGTTTGGTATGTGTTGACAGTCTTGCATCGGCAGTGACTGACGTGTTGCTGTTCTGGTGGTCGGGGGCAGGGAGGAGTTTTCCTTCTGCTTCTGCTGCCTTCCCGTCATCGCACTAGGCCTACGTGTTGGCAGGTCACACGCGATTCTGCGGGTCTTCCGAGCCAGCCTGAAGTTGAATAGTTTGTTGTTATGCTTTTGGTATCGTGCTACGGCGGGGGTGTCGCCGGCTTAGGAAGAAATTGACTCAGTATTTCTGCTATTGTTGTGAGGCTTTTGTGGGAGCGTGATGAAAGTTTCTTGGGAAACTGAGCACTGAGTTTCTTGATTTCTTTAAAAAATTAAGGGCTTAATTGTCATTATCACTTTAATTGTGTTTTGGGTCCCGGTAGTTTATTCAAGTACTTAACGAGATTTATGTGGAACAGACTTGCGGCCAATCAGTGAAATACTGTACTACTGTTGCTTCGGTCTTACATGTGGGTGGCGTTTGGGCAGAATAACTAGTCCAGATATATGAATTTTAATGTTTTTTATTTAATGTTTGTTGAACTTGTATTCAAATCTAGTTGTGGGATGAGCCCATAGTTTATTTCATTAATTACCTGTCTGTAGTCGGGCCACAGTACACATTTCTTGAGTACTATTTGTAATTTCATGCATAATGCAAATGTCCTCACATATAGCAAATTTAATTTAAAAATCTTAACTATTTGTATGTGTTTCGCAAGAATATTGGTAACTGTCTGTTGACTCATGACTGAATTGTTATTAAATACAAATATTTGTTTGAGAATGATAAATGGCGCACCACGTTGAGCCACCCATCGACGTATTCTCCTTATATTAATTCCGATCCTTGTTCTTGGTCTCAACTAGTAGCCTCAGACGTGGCTACGTTCTGTTTGGCAGTGGGTGCTTGAGTTATCTACTCTTTGCGTCATTTGTCGTTTCTTTGAGTTATTGTGCTAATACTTTTGTCATTTATTGACTTATTATATCAGCACTTTTGGTTGTTTTTCAGAAGGTCACCTGTCACGGATTCCAGGGGATGTCTCGGGATTTAGCATCTCAAGAGGGTGCAGCTGCGGTGTGAAAGATTCTTGGCCGGCCTATAGAAGGTAACGCCCCAAATTTGGTAGCCTCGTTGCGCGCGGCGGTGGACAGTTCATTCTGCCTTTCTTTGAACATCATTGGGAAGACAGCGCGCCTCTCTTCCTATTATTTCGAGGGCCACTGTGGCCGAGTGGTTCTAGGCGCTTCATTCCGGAACCGCGCAGCTGCTACGGTCGCAGGTTCGAATCCTGACTCGGGCTTGGATGTGCGTGATGTCCATGGGTTAGTTAGGTTTAAGTAGTTCTAAGTTCTAGGGGACTCATGACGTCAGATGTTAAGTCCCATAGTGCTTAGAACCATTTGAACCTATTATTTCAGCCACGTTAGGTGCTGTGCAACGTAGTGTGTCTTTCCTAGAGGGCAGCCAACCCACCTATAAGCAGTTTTCTGAGATCCAGGCGCATCTAACTCATTGGGGGAATCGCTTAAAGTTAGGTGCTGTGCAACGTAGTGTGTCTTTCCTAGAGGGCAGCCAACCCACCTATAAGCAGTTTTCTGAGATCCAGGCGCACCTAACTCATTGGGGGAATCGCTTAAAGTATTTTAGTCACGAATGAGATTTTCACTCTGCAGCGGAGTGTGCGCTGGTATGAAACTTCCTGGCAGATTAAAACTGTGTGCCGGACCGAGACTCGAACTCGGGACCTTTGCCTATCGCAAAGTGCTCTACCAACTGAGCTACCCAAGCATGATCCACAACCCGTCCTCACACCTTCAATTCTGCCAGTACCTCGTCTCCTACCTTCCAAACTTCACAGAAGCTCTTCTGCTAAACTTGCAGAACTAGCACTCCTGGAAGAAAGGATATTGCGGAAACATGGCTTAGCTACAGCCTTGGGGATGTTTCCAGAATGAGATTTTCACTGTGCAGCGGAGTGTGCGATGGTATTAAACTTCCTGGCACACTATTTTAGTCATACTGAAATTGAGTATTGTGAGAAGCAAGAGATTAAACAGTTACTTAATCGGGTAGGGGCCTTAAGAGCAGCATCCCTGAGTGCAGAGAGCGAGGATGAGGGGTCGGAACAGGAAGTTTTAAGTCGTAATCAGTTCCTTGATGATAAGCGCTGCGGTGCACGAGGTCTTGGTAGTTTTGCCTCTGATAACTTCTCCAAATTGCGCAATCCTATTATGTGCTTCGTTACCGGTATATTTCCGTTGCCTATTGATGGACTGCATCAGGTACCACAAGTGCTGTCGCCGATTCTCCGCTTTGAGTCTCCTGCTAATGCCTTGTACATACCGAACCATGTGATCTTTTTGTTGCTTTATCTATTAACTAAATGGACACTGAGTATCTTGGTCTCTGAAACCATAGGACAGCTCAGGGCTTCAATTATTCACACAAAGTTATTGACGCGTATACGCAATGGGTCTGAGCGGAAGTATTATTGGTTCAAAATGGCTCTGAGCACTATGGGACTTAACATCTTTGGTCATCAGTCCCCTTGAACTTAGAACTGCTTAAACCTAAGGACATTACACACATCCATGCTCGAGGCAGGATTCGAACCTGCCACCGTAGCAGCTTCGCGGTTCCGGACTGCAGCGTCTAGAACCGCACGGCCACCGCGGCCGGCAAGTATTATTGGCGGGTGCAAGCCTCTTCCGAGACACTGAGCCAATATGTTGAACGAGTTCGTATGGCTGTATCAGATCTCGATATGGGGGTAATCGAATCTGACGGAATCTCCAATATTTTAGAAGGCATGCGCCCTGAGGATGGGTCTCGCTTGGTGTTTTAGCGGCGCCCGACTAATTTCGATGAATTTCGATGACTGCTAGAGTCAGTTAAAGCACTGACCTTTTCTGACGAGCATCGTGGCGAAGATGGACGTGTACCTTCGATGCCTTTTATTCCGCGGGGTTACAAACCACGATTCGAATCTGACTAGTCCGGTAGCTAGCGTTTTATCGTTGCGGTGCCAGCTACCACCTTATGCACGAGCGCCTTGTTGTGAGAAGCCCCAGGCCTAGTAACTGACGCCATTGAGGAAGTCTAACGTGTCACAAGAGGTGCCGGTTTCATTGTACGCGTATTTGTGCTATGGAAAGATCTTCCCTTCCTTACTTTTGTGCCTGGGTTGGGCAGGAACCAGTTTGCGCGTTATTGATCTCTGGTAGTTCGGTCTCCTTATTTGATTACTGACGGTATCAGGTGTCTGGCCACTTGCGTAAACAGTCCCCCGTGCGCTCGTCTTCTCAGAGATGTCGCGCGGCCAACGAACAAGAGTTGCCCCTGGTAGGCGAGGTACGCCGTGGTTTATCCGTGTGTAACTTCTCATGACCGGTCAGACTTCTAGTAGTTAAGGTCTTGGGCCTCACCTTATTGTTCGACTGCTATTTTATTCGATGGACCGGGCTGGTCCTTGACTTTGGGAATGGTCGCTTGTCCTTTAAATTTTCTTCTTAGGAGAACACAGCCCTCAGCTCTTCTTGCGGCCCGAACCTCATTAATTCTGAAAATTGCGAAACCGGGGAGTCTGAGGTCGGCCATCTTTATCCTGAACAGTCGAGACTGGAGTTTCTGGATCTATTGTCTGACAAATATGATGTTATTAATTTTATGGAATATAATATTCGTCTTGCTGATGATGTTCCTAGTTGGTCAGGCTTCTTGTCGTCTTTTCCCACCTAAAACGAAAATTTTGAGGCAGAAGAACATTGCTATGTAGCGAGATGGGGTAATCACGCCTTCCACTTCTCACTAAGCTTCAGCAGTACTCCTTGTCGCTTAAGTTCAGAGACAGGATTATAGGCCGGAAGTTGATTTTAGGTTCCTAAACGAGAAAGTCATTTTGGAATCAGTCCCCATGTCTGATCTTCACAACTGTTTTACGAGGTTTCCTGGTTCTAGTTGCTTCACTGTGCTCGATTTGAATCAAGCCTATTCCCCGATTCTCTTGACCGAAGTTTTTAGGTGTGTCACGGACTTTCGCACGGACTGGAATCTATAAGAGTTTAGTAGAGTGCCGTTCGGATTGCCAACTGGAGACACTATTCTTTCTCGTTTACCGAATAATGGTTTGACGGATATGAAATTTGTATGTGTTTACAACTACCTTGATGATGTGGTTGTCTTTAGCCGTTTGTTCGAGAAACACCCTTCTCCCCTTGGTCAAGTGTTGTCCAGACTTCATTTTGCTGGATTAACAGTGAAGCCATTCAAGATTACCCTTGCCAGGTACCAGATCTGGTTTTTGGGTCACCTCGTTCCGGTGACGACATTAGGATAGACAAACGGACCTGAAGAAATTTCTTCCATCTAGAAGGAAAACGGAGGTGACTAGGTTCATAGAAAAGGCACTAATCCTCCACTACCGGCTGTGTCTAGTTTCGAAAAGAGATTTATTGTCCAGACTGACGTTTGGAACGCTGGCGTTGCCGCGGTTCTGGGATGTGGGTGGAAGATGTTCTTCAGCTTTTGCCTCAAGCAACTTATGTACTTTGTGTATGAGTGTGAAGCCCTAGCCGTTCTATGCGCCCTTGAAAAGTTCAAATTTTATTTTGAACACGGAGAATTTGATTTAGAAACCGACTGTCAGGCGCTGAGTTGGGTTCTGGCTAGGACTAGCAAAACTGGCAGGATTGCGAGATGGACTGTCCTCATATCGTTTTAAGGTACGCCATATTAAAGGCTCCGACAACCAGATAGCAGACGCGCTAAGTCGCATGTTTGAACAGGAGGATCCCGGAGCTGAAGAGGAGGCTAGGGAGCCTCATAATACTGAGTGCGGTGTGTCAGCCGAAGTATCGCAATTGTTTGGCAGCCTTAAGGCCAAAAAGAATGAGGATCCATCGTGGGGATCTATTAGGAGGAAATTGTCTGGAGGCTGTGTCCCGAAGTATTTCTTAAAGGATGGGATTTTTTGTAGACAAACAGGTAAACTCGGCGAGCCAAGGATTTGTCTCTCTGTTCAGTTATTTCCCTCCAACTTTCATTATTTCCATAACTCCCTGGTGGGTGGTTATTTAGGTCTTTACGAAATGTTGATGAAGGTAAGCGCTCATCTCACGCGATCTTCGTTGTACAGTGGTATTCAAGGTTTGGTTAGAGGGACAAATCGAACATTAACTCACCTATAGGACTGCTACAGTCTGAGCGAGAGCTGGGTAAACTCTTTATCGATTTCGTAGGACACCTTCCCCATACTATGAGAGGCAACCTTTACATCTAGGTTGTTGTCGATGCGCTCTCTATGCTTGTTTGGCTGCTCCCTAGCCAAGGGGTTACAGCCGCCATTACCATTCATCACCTAAATAACATCGTTTTGTGGTTTGGCTCTTCCAAGGCCCTTGTGAGCGATAACGCTCTCGCCTTTGTCTCTAGGTAGTTTAGACAAATCTGTTTCCACAAAGCCCTTAGGCATTTACCACCACGCCATATGATCTTCAGGCGTCCTTTGCGGAGAGGATCAATCATAATCTCAAAGCGGCCTTAATCATAACTGTGGCTTGACGACCATTTGTGGAGTCGAATAAACATTTTAACACCGTTGGCCGTTGGGCTATACGGGTCAGCGTTTTCCTGCAGGGTTAACGGTTGCTATCGGCGTGTGTAATGGGCAAGTAGCGGCTGTCGTTGCGTGCGACCTGGTTACGACGCGCATCAGTCATTCGTAGTGTGCTAATACGCCAAGATATATTGAACAGCCTGTTAGCAGCCGTGAGCAGCGGGGTAATATTTTCCGCTGCCTACCTAGAGTCTTCAAGCTACTGGCTTCCTTGGTATTTGTTTGAAATTATCTATGAAGGCTGTTTAGTAAGTACCGTACTTGAAGACTGTTAATTCTGCCCGTTTTGAGCTGCTCAGGAATCCAGCTTCTTTATGCTTTTCTCTGATCCTTTGGGGCTGTGTGCCTCATTATGGAGGTTTCTGTATGCGCCAAGTTAGTATTTTGTAATATTAGTCTTGTACTTGAAACTTGGTTTGTTATTATTGAGCGTTTGGTAGTACTGATTGTAATTTATGTTTATTGTGGACCTCATAGCCCTTCCTGGGAAGAGTTGTTGGATTTGGCCCGTAACTAAAGTTGTTGCGCTCGGCTTAAGGGTATGCACGTGTGGGTCATGTGCGTGTGCATGCTTGGAAGTATTTGCACACTCTCTTACTCCGTATTGAGGAGCCCTTCGGGTTATAGTTGTATAGTTTAACCGGATATTTGCCATTTGGCGCATATACCAATTACAGTGTCTATTAGCCCCTAAGAGGCCGCGGTATAAGTATAGCGTGATTTTAAAAATATTTTTGGAATTATTATGTAATTATTCCTTTAATTGACCTTCTACATTGCTTCTTATTATTGCGGGGAAAATTAACCTGCAGTGAGTGGGCGGCTTCTACACTGATATTTTAATAGTTGAACTTTCAGTTGCCCGTTTAAATATTAGTGGTATGTAAATTTTTATCAAACTTGTTTTGATATTTTGTGACCTGTGCTGTGGCTCGCGTTGGTGCTGTTTGTAGGTTTCCTTCCTGTGTTGGAGGCCAGACGGTATCGTTTAGTTGGCATGGTTGCGGTTGTTCGTCTTCTTCTATGTACATTAGGAATAGATAACTCGAATATACATACACACATAATACATATGTATGTTTTATGAGGAAAGGACAAGTGGTCAGCTGTGGCCATACTGAAGTCTGAAATTATTTAGGAAAACCAAGGAAAACCTGAAGAAGGCTATCATGAATTTCAGTACCTGACCTCTGTGCAAATCAAAATGGGTTATGCTGAACTCATCTAAAGGTCAAGTGGTACTGGTTGGCCATTCTAGGCTCATTAGCCCAAAATATAGGTAGTCCCTACCATCTTTAACCCTGAATGGGATAGAAATAAACTTCTCTCCCTCAACAAAGAGTCTAGGAGTAATAATAACAATTGAAAATCTAAATTGGACTCGGCACAAATCTGCAATGTGCTAGAAGGCATCAATATCTTTCCACGCTGTATAAAAATATAAAAAGCTGTACCCTCTTGATCTGAAAAAGGAACTTGTACAAACACTCATACTTCTAATTCGCCGGCCGGAGTGGCCGAGCGGTTCTAGGCGCTACAGCCAGGAACCGCGCGACCGCTCTGGTCGCAGGTTCGAATCCTGCCTCGGACATGGATGTGTGTGATGTCCTTAGGTTAGTTAGGTTTAAGTATTTCTAAGTTCTAGGGGACTGATGACCTCAGAAGTTAAGTCCCATAGTGCTCAGAGCCGTTTGAACTTCTAATTCGGCACCAGGAAGTGGTCGCAAATGCCTTTGTTCATTATATCTCTGATGTTCATATGTCACCACGATATGCACAGCTGCCCCAGCCATGTGCAGGCAAGGTGTGCAGAGATTTCCAGACCCTCTGCCTTCTATACTATATAAGCAACAGACACTTGTCTGCCATATCTCTCCTTGACCTTAAAGCTCTTGTCTGAACAACATGGCAGAAACACCCATTCCCATCAGAGCAAAACCTTCTGTCCTCCTCCATCATTCAATCACTTTCTCGAATTTCTTCTCAGTAAGAGGAACCTTACTCTGTAATAACCTCCTGCGTTATATAAGAGAACAATTTAATGTCTCTAGCTTCAGAAGACAGATATAACATATATTATCATCATCTTCACCATCATCATCATCAGCAGCAGCAGCATCAGGAGTAGTAGTAGTAGTAGTACTGTCAATATTATCTTTAGTAGTTCTTAGCATTATTTACTTGCATTGTCACTACAGACACTCAAGTTAGTTTAATATTATTTGTCATGTTATAATTGTTATTTTTTAGGTAACTGCAATGTAAAAAAAGGTACTGTATGTGTGAAACTCTGGTCCGATGCAAGAGAGGGCCTGATGGCCCTAATCAGATCGGGTTAAATAATATATAAATAAAAATGAACAATAATAAATACTAATAACAAAATAAATGAATAAATAAAAATTCAGGATACCAGACAGCTCAAACTCCATTCTCCTGAGTTGTCATCATAGTAACTGCATTGCCACATTTGGTTGGCCGTTAGTGGCAGCAGCGTCGGTTATCGGTAAGTAGTAACTGTTGCCCTATCTTTGGGGCGACGTGGTTGTTTTGCCGGATCGTGTGAGCGGAGAGTTCGGTTGGGGACTGAGGAAAAGCCAGGTAGTTGCAGTGCGCGAACACACCGGGACCACTGGCGGCACGCATGGACTGTCGCATAGAAGGGCTGTGGTCACGAGGGTGCACGACTTCGTTGTAAACCGGATCCAGCAAGCTTTAAGATGAGTGCATTTCCATCCAAGTAGAGAAACCTTCACCATTGTGATATCCCACGATTCTCCAGTGACTTGGGATCGTGTTGCTGCTCGTAGTGTCACCGAGGCGAAGAGCAGCGAGTGAAGTGCTTGGGGACGGCGGATCTAATTAGCTTTCCTCTACTTCTTACTATTTACTGCGTTGAACTTGTTACAATTTGTTAAGTTCAACCAGCAGTAATATTTCTTGCCTGCTGCCCCAGTTACCTGCACTTGTGGTTAGTGTATGTAAGGGCAGTATACATTTCCTTGCCTTGCCGCTGCTGTCCCGTAAGGGTTGTAGTTTTGACAGCTTTCTTGATTGTAGGTCAGTTGGTGATTACTCTGGTGGTAATGATTCCTTACTCGTTGCGGGGGTTCTGAACACAGTATTCTGAACGTAGTGCAGACTGCCGGTTCCGTCTTTGGCGTGCTGTTCCATCGTTGCATTTTGTTTGTCGGATGTCAGGTAGCTTCAACAAGTTTATCATTAGTCATTCGTTAGGCCGCCACTAGTCTGAGTTACCATCTTCAGAAATGAATGCAAATCTTGGGCCTATCTCATCGCTTGCGAAAGTGTTTGTTGGCAGACCTACTCAGATGTCGATTCCTGGAGCACCGCCTGGATCAGTTGCTTGTTTTCTTAATTAACTTTCCTATTGTATTTGTTGTTTTACAGCAGGTTTCAAAATTTTTTATATTATTGTCGTTCCTGGCCTTCAGCCGTGATTGTGGTCATTTGCCTTAAAATTTTAATTTGGTATTTGTATTTTAGCAGTAAGCCTTAAAACCTTATTTACTGCCATTCCTGGCGTCTGATGCTGTCTGGTGTGCTTGTGATGACTTGCCTTTAATATTTCGATACCTGTAATTTGTAAGTTGCAGTTTTAAACAATTCTTAATTTATTACCATTCCTGACGCGTAAGGCCTTCTGCCCAGATCACATTGGCTTGTTTTTAAAACATTATCTGTTGTATCTGTATTTAATGGTGATTCGATAAATTGTAACTCACTGAAAACACTATTATTAACACTGTTGTTTATTCCTTCATTAATAACGTGTGATATTTTTTTATTTATTGTTTATTCTGGAAGTACTGGTTTAAAATAAATTGTGTGTAATTGAAAAAGGCAACCAATATTAACTGATTAAAGCCCCGTCCACAATCGTAGCCGAATCCAGCCTTCCCTTGACTACCACCAGGTTTCATTTTGTGTATGTTGACAGCCTTACATCGGCAGCAGTTGACGCGTTGCTTTGTGCTGGTCCGGGTAGGGACGCGTTTTCCTTCTGCTTAGGCAGTCTTCATCGCACGAGGCCTAGATGTTGGTAGGCCACATGCGATTCTGCAGACCCCCAGTTCCAACCTCAAGCTGACTAGTTTGTTGTTATTCTTTTGGTTTCGTGCCACGGCAGGGGTGTCGCCGTCTTCGGAAGTTATTGACTCAGTATTTCTGTTATTATTGTAAGGTCTTTGTTCGAAGTGATGAAAAGTCTTTCAAATAATAGTCTGTTGTCGAGCCACCATTGTGTTGCACAGTGGTAATTTCTTGTATAATGCAAATTTTCTTATTCATTTAATTTATTTAATAAATCTTAACTATTTGTATGTATTTCGCAAAAATTCTTGTATCTGTCAGTTGGCTCATGATTGAATTGTTATTAAATATGACTGAATTGATATTAAATAAAAATATTTGTTGGTGAATGATGAATGACGCCTCAAGTTGGGCCACTCTTCCACGTGTTCTCCTTAACCTCGATCCTTGTTCTTGGCCTCACTGGGTAATATTACTTAAGAAGTCTTCGAGCCCCTTCAATATCTGAGAACCTGCTTCATGTGGTCGTACGTTTGTTAGCGGTCTGCAATGGGGCAACGAGTCAAATACTTTCCGTACATCTAGAAATACCGAATCTGCTTGTTGCCCTTCACCCATAGTTCGCAGTATACCATGTAATGAAAGGGGCAAGCTGAGTTTCGCACGAGGGATGATTTCTAAAATAGTGCTGGATCGTGGTCGTACGCTTCCTTAGTCACGGAACCATCCGAGGGCCGCTGTACAAAATCCTCATCATTCTAAAATCAGCGATAATTGGAAATGATTTCCTCGACTGTCAGCAGTTGACGTTGACAGTCTTTATTCTACACTCATGCTCATAAATAAAGGATAATGCTGATACATTGTGAAACAACGCCCTGGTGGGCGGTTTGCGGGTTTAAATCACCTCGGGATATGACCATGCGGTGCATTTGACCTATTTGACTTGTGGTCGTCGCATGGTGGCGCTGGCAGCAGACCACATACGCAGAGGTGTGTTGGTGCATCTCAGAGTACGGTGCAGCGAGTAAGTGTGCAGACGTTTTGATGCGTTTTAATGGTGACTGTGAGTTGAAAATGGCTCAAAGAACACATATTGATGACGTTATGAGGGGTAGAATACCAGGACGACTGGAGGATGGTCAAACACAGCAGGTCGTAGCACGGGCCCTACGTGTGCCACAAAGTGTGTTCTCAAGATTATGGCAACGGTTCCCAGAGACAGGAAAAGTGTCCAGGCGCTACAGTACGGGACGTACACCGTGTACAACACCACAAGAAGACCGATGTCTCACCATCAGTGCCCGCAGACGGCCATGGAGTACTGCAGGTAGCCTTGCCACTGGAACAGTTGTCTCCAGACACACAATCTACATAACACTGAACAGACATGGGTTATTTGCCCAGAGACCTACAAGGTGCATTCCACTGACTCCTCTTCACAGGAGAGGCCGTAAAGCCTGGTGTCAAGAACACAGTACATGGTCATTGGAACAGTGGCCCCAGGTTATGTTCACGGTCGAGTCCAGGTATAGTCTGAACAGTGATTCTCGCCGGGTTTTCATCTGGCGTGAACCAGGAACCAGATAACAACCCCTTGATGTCCTTGAAAGGGACCTGTATGGAGGTCATGGTTTGATGGTGTGGGGTGAGATTATGATTGGTGCACATACACCCCTGCATGTCTTGGACAGAGGAACGGTAACAGGTCAGGTGTATCGGGACGTCATTTTGCACCAGTGTGTCCGCCTTTTCAGGGGTGCACTGGGTCCCACCTTCCTCCTGATGGCTGATAACGCACGGCTCCACCGAGCTGCCATCGTGTAGGAGTACCTTGAAACAGAAGATATCAGGCGAATGGAATGGCCTGACTGTTCTCCTGACCTAAACCCCATCGAACACGTCTGGGATGCTCTCGGTCGACGTATCGCTACACGTCTTCAAGCCCCTACGACACTGCAGGAGTTCCGACAGGCACTGGTGCAAGAATGGGAGGCTATACCCCAGCAGCTGCTCGACCACCTGATCCAGAGCATGCTAACCCGTTGTGCGGCCTTTGTACGTGTGCATGGTGATCATATCCCATAGCGATGTCGGCTTTTTGTAGCACATGTTTTTCGGAACGGTTTTCTCAACTTTTACCAATACCGTGGTCTTACAGACCTGTGTCATGTCTGTTCCCTATGTGCCTATGCTATTAGCGCCAGTTTTGTGTAGTGCCACGTTGTGTAGCACCACATTCTGCAATTATCCTTAATTTATGAGCATGAGTGTAGATCAGCATCACATGCGGCTATGTGGCCTCTGTCATATAGCTGGCACCATTTCACTAGGTGTGGACGCTTCTACATCTACATCTACATCTACATTGATACTCCGCAAGCCACCCAACGGTGTGTGGCGGAGGGCACTTTACGTGCCACTGTCATTACCTCCCTTTCCTGTTCCAGTCGCGTATGGTTCGCGGGAAGAACGACTGTCTGAAAGCCTCCGTGCGCGCTCTAATCTCTCTAATTTTACATTCGTGATCTCCTCGGGAAGTATAAGTAGGGGGAAGCAATATATTCGATACCTCATCCAGAAACGCACCCTCTCGAAACCTGGCGAGCAAGCTACACCGCGATGCAGAGCGCCTCTCTTGCAGAGTCTGCCACTTGAGTTTATTAAACATCTCCGTAACGCTATCACGGTTACCAAATAACCCAGTGACGAAACGCGCCGCTCTTCTTTGGATCTTCTCTATCTCCTCCGTCAACCCGACCTGGTACGGATCCCACACTGATGAGCAATACTCAAGTATAGGTCGAACGAGTGTTTTGTAAGCCACCTCCTTTGTTGATGGACTACATTTTCTAAGCACTCTCCCAATGAATCCCAACCTGGTACCCGCCTTACCAACAATTAGTTTTATATGATCATTCCACTTCAAATCGTTCCGTACGCATACTCCCAGATATTTTACAGAAGTAACTGCTACCAGTGTTTGTTCCGCTATCATATAATCATACAATAAAGGATCCTTCTTCATTGCATTTGGTCCGCATACCGCCAGAATTTCACTTTGAATATGTGTGCAATTTAGACGTTTTGCCCACAAGAATCGTACTGCTCCCCGCGTACTTGAACTTTGGATTAAGCTTCCAGTTGCTGCGCCGTTTCATTCGCAAACTGTCACGCATCTGTTAATCTTGCCACAGCAGAACTGTCTCTTCATTGAATCCATGTTGCGCAATGGTCTTACCTCGCGATGACAAATGCAACATACTTTTCGGAGTCTGCTCGTAGTGCCAGGTGGTTGCAATTATAGTGGAGCTACTCACGAAGATCCGCTGTCGCCAGTAATTATCGTACAGCAGGCAAATTTGGTGAACATGATGATGCGTCAATGAGGAGCTGATTAATGCTGGAAAACAAATTAGATCTATTTTTGACCACCATGTATAAATCTGGGGCTGTAAGCTGTTTGCGCGACGCTATGGCATCCACGCTGTCACTTGACAAATCATAAGGTGAGTGATGACGATCAGTTTGGCTTTAGGAAAGGTAAAGGAACGACAGAGGCAATTCTGACGTTGCGGTTAATAATGGAAGCAAGACTAAAGAAAAATCAAGACACTTTTGTAGACCTGAAAAAAGCGCTCGACAATGTAAAATGGTGCAAGGTGTTCGAAATTCTGAGAAAATTTGGGGTAAGCTATAGGGAGAGACGGATCATACACAATACGTACAACAGCCGAGAGGAAATAATAAAAGTGGACGACCAAGAACGAAGTGCTCGTATTAAGAAGGGCGCCCCTGCTTTTCAATCTGTACATCGAGGAAGCAATGATGGAAATAAAAGAAAGGTTCAGTAGTTAAATTAAAATTCAACGTGAAAGGATATCAGTGGTACGATTCTCTGATGACATTGCTATCCTGAGTAAAAGTGAAGAAGAATCACATGATCTGATGAACGGAATGAGCAGTCTAATGAGTACACAGTATGGACTGAGAATTAATCGAAGAAAGACGAAGGTAATAAGAAGTAGTAGAAATAAGAACAGCGAGAAACTTAACATCAGAATTGATGGTCACGAAGTAGATGAAGTTAAGAAATTCAGCTACCTAGGCAGCAAAATAACCACTGACGGACGGATCAAGGACATGAAAGCAGATTAATACTGGCCAATAGAGCATTCCTGGCCA
This sequence comes from Schistocerca serialis cubense, assembly GCF_023864345.2. NCBI lineage: Eukaryota > Metazoa > Arthropoda > Insecta > Orthoptera > Acrididae > Schistocerca > Schistocerca serialis. The sequence goes on from NC_064641.1 coordinate 798,290,221, forward strand.
AGAGAAGTCTACTAATATCAAATATCGGCCTTAATTTGAAGAAGAAATTTCTGAGAATGTACGTGTGGGTTGTAACACTGTATGGTAGTGAAACATGGACTGTGGGAAAACAGGAACAGCAGAGAATCGAAGCATTTGAGATGTGGTGCTACAGACGAATGTTGAAAATTAGGTGGAGTGATGTGGTAAGGGATGAGAATGTTCTGCGCAGAAGCAGAGAGGAAAGGAATATGTGGGAAACACTGATAAGGAGAAGGGACAGGATGATAGGACATCTGCTAAGACATGAGGGAATGACTTCCATGGTACTAGAGGGAGCTGTAGAGGGCAAAAACTGTAGAGGAAGACAGAGATTGGAATACATGCAGCAAATAATTGATGACGTATGTTGCAAGTGCTACTCTCAGATGAAGAGGTTAGCACAGGAGAGGGACTCGTGGCGGGCCGCATCAAACCAGTCAGAAGACTGACGGAAAAAAGAGAAGAAGAAAAGCATGCGTAAATAGTATGGTAAGCGAGAAGAGAGACCATGCGCTGTTAGTGAAAATGTCTTACGTAAACGGCAGCATTTACATTCACAAACTGGCAGTTGGCTACTGTGTCGGGTTTTTCGGCCGACGTTTGTCTGATAATTTTTCTGACGCTTCGCCAGCACGAGTGGCTGGCATTGTCAAAGCCTCACCCTCCACGGGTAGTCGTGGACTGAAGCCGAGCTAGCCGCTGCAGACTATATGTTCGTGGCACACCAAGGTCCAAGGGCTTTTCCACAGTCGTTGGACGTTGCAGGTAGCAAGAGAAGAACCGCACCAGAAATGACGGCGGAAAAGACTTTGGACGTTGGCGCGTCCAGGTTTATACAGTCCACCACCAGCAACAAAGGTGACGTTTTGGCAGTGCCAGCTACTCGCGCTGGTGAAACGTCAGAAAAATCATCAGACAAACGTCGGCCGAAGAACTGGGACAGAAACCAACAGGCAGTTTATCAACAAGTGGTCTCGAAGGTCTTAACATTTATCAATTGCAGTGCTGCATTGACAGAGTACCGAAGACTGAGAGGTCCGAGGGGAAGACCGATGTCATTAAATGGTGAAAAGAAGACGGTAATGAAATTCGGAAACACGTGTGAGCTTGGCGTGGCACCTGGAACAGTTTCAAATTTCTCTGAGCACTATGGGACTTAACATCTGAGGTCATCAGTCCCCTAGAACTTAGAACTACCTAAACCTAATTAACCTAAGGACATCACACACATCCATGCCCGAGGCAGGATTCGAACCTGCGACCGTAGCGGTCGCGCGGTTCCAGACTGAAGCGCCTAGAACCGCTCGGCCACTTCGGCCGGCTCCAGGAAGAGGAAGGTGTCCTATCCCGGTGGAAATTACAGATGTAACTGACCAAGCAACACTTGTCCCGGGTAGTGCAAGTGCTAGTGCAGTTTCATGAGAGTAGTCCTTCCCGTGGTCAACAGTACATGAAGTATTGCGGTCTATTTTACACTGGTAGCTGCACAAGATCCAGACAGTGCACCAACTGAAACCTCATGATCTGCAGCAAGGCTCTGAATATGCTCTCCGGTCTCTCGCACGTATCGTAGTTGACGACATGTGGGTGGGAAATATTCTAGGGAGTGACGAGGCAGGTTTTACACTACAGGCTGCAGTGAGTACACATGCACGTAGACCGTTTAGGTTTTTATGCTGGTAACGCCACGTAGCGCTCTGTATGAAAATCACTGTGCTGTGTGCAGTCTGTGGCTGGTTGGAGTCATTGTTGGAATATTCGTTATTGTAGTGTTGGGCAGTTGGATGTGAACAGCGCGTAGCGTTGGGCAGTTGGAAGTGAGCCGCCAGCAGTGGTGGATGTGGAGAGAGAGATGTCAGAGTTTTGAGAGGTTACTACAAGCGGACGATCTGGACGTGTGTCCGCCAGAAAAAGGAAATTTGTAAAGATGGATGTCATGAATTGATAGCTATACATATACATGATGACTTTTGAACATTATTAAGGTAAATACATTGTTTGTTCTCTATCAAAGTCTTTCATTTTGCTAACTATGCCTATCAGTAGCTAGTGCCTTCAGTAGTTAGAACCTTTTCTTTAGCTGGCAGTATTGGCGCTCGCTGTATTTCAGTAGTTCAAGTAACGAAGATTTTTGTGAGGTAAGTGATGCATGAAAGGTATAGGTTATTTTTTGCCAGGGCCATTCTTTTGTAGGGATTATTGAAAATCAGATAGCGTTGTGCTAAAAAATATTTTGTGCCAGTTCAGTGATGATCAGAATAAGTAAACAGAGAAGTGTCTGAGTACGTTCAGTTTTACTCAGCTGTCTTTGTATCAAATAACGTAGAAGTTTACTAGCACAGTCATTCATAATGTTTCAAAGGGGACGTTTCACAAAGAATTGCTGAATTTGGGGTACTGTTGTGCACGAAGAGCCTCTCAACTCGCCGTATGTGGCTGTGTGGCGCGGATTCATAATCACCTTTATTCTCGGCCGATTCTTCTATAAAGAACTACTCCCACAGGCCTGTCACGTGTACCGTAACGTCTGCACATTGCTTAGACCTCCTAGTACAACATGTGATTCCTGCTTTGGAAGAGCGTAAATGTGTCAAAACCGCTGCTTTCACGCAAGATGACACGACATGTCGCTCGTTCAGTGAAAAATCTGCTTCATGTGACCTTCCCAGTATGTATTTTCTGCAGAGGTTTTCCAGATGCATAGCCTGAGAGGACACCTGATCTGAATCGATGGGACTTTTGGAAATTGGAAATCTGTGGCAAAGACTATGGGACCAAACTGCTGAGGTCATCGGTCCCTAGGCTTACGCACTACTTAATCTAACTTAAACTAATTTACGTTAAGGACAACACATACACCCATGCCCGAGGGAGGACTCGAACCTTCGATAGGAGTCGTCCGAACCGTGACAAGACGCCCTGGACCGCACGGCTACCCCGCGCGGCCGTGACTTTTGGCTCTGGTATATCGAAAAGAATGCATTAACCAAGGACGTTATCTAAAGGCCACTACACGGGAAAATTTGCTCACATTCCACGGGAACTGCTGTGAGGAACTGTTGTCTTATGTATGCAGCGTCTCGTCGTTGTCTGCGGTGCTCACAATGAACAAATTGTGTAAGTGGCAGTCAACAATAAAATCAATCTCACATATTTCTCACTTTTATACCCACGTCCCATTTCCTAATGCATTACATATGGAAACATTTCTATACGTCTTCCTTGCATTCATAACGCCGCTTCTGCACCTGGTTGCCAAAACTGGAACTTTTCTTTCAGCATTAATCGGTTCCGCATTGACACATCAGAATATCTTCAAAGTTTCTCTACCATACGATAGTTACCGCTCACATTCTGACTGGACCTCAGTGAGCAGCGCCCTTAAAATATACTGAAGCGCAAAAAAAAAAAAAAAACTGGTATAGGCATGTGTATTCAAATACAGAGATTTCTAAACAGTCAGAATACTGCGCTGCGGTCGGTAACGCCTTTATAAGATAACAAGTGTCTGGTATAGTTGGTAGATCGGCTACTGCTGCTACAATGGCAGGTTATCAAGATTTATGTGAGTTTGAACGTGGTGTTATAGTCGGACCACGAGCGATGGGACACAACATTACCGAGTTAGTGATCAGTCGGAGATTTTCCTGTACGATCATTTTACGAGGGTACCGTGAATATCAGGAATCCGGTAAAACTTCAAATCTCCGACATTTCTGCGGCCAGAAAAAGATACTGCAAGAACGGGTCCAACGACGGTTGAAGAGAATCGTTCAACGTGAGAGAAGCGCAAAACTTCCGGAAATGCTGGGGCATCAACGTCAGCGTGCGAACCGTTCAAAGTAACATCATAGATATGGGCCTTCTGAGCAGAGAGAGCACTCGTGTACCCTTGATGACTACACGATACAAAGCCTTACGTCTCACCTGGACCCGTCGACATCTACATTGGACTGTTGATGAATGGAAACATACTGCCTGGTCGGACGAGTCTCGTTTCAAATTGTATCGAGAGTATGGACATGTATGGGTAAGGAGAAGACCTCATGAATCCGTGAACCCTACATGTCATCAAGGGACTGTTCAACCTGCTGGAGGATCTGTAATGGCGTGGGGCTTGTGCAGTTGAAGTGATATGCGACCTCTGATAAGTCTAGATACGACTCTGACAGGTGACACGTCAGATCATCTGCATCCATTCATGTCCATTGTGCGTTCAGATGGACTTGGGCAATTACAGTAGGACACTACGATATCGCAAACGCCCAGAATTGCTACAGAGTGGCTCCAGAAACGCTGTTCTGAGTTTATACACTTCCGTTGGCCACCAAACTGGCAGACACGAATATCTGGGTTGCCTTGCAACGTGCTGTTCAGAAGAGATCTCCACCCCCTCGTATTCTTGTGTGATTTATGGACAGCCGCACAGGATTCATGGTGTCAATTTCCTCCAGCACTACTTCAGACATTAGTCGTGTCCAAGCCACGTCGTGTTGCTCGCGGTGACCCTACACCATATTAGGCATGTGTACCAGTTTCTTTGGCTATTCAGTGTATAATCACCTGGTACGAGAGTAGTAGACTTTCCCTCATCTCCTCAAGAATATGTGCCACTTCGTACTGGCTGGCTACTTCGTCATCAGTCACTTGATCACTAAGGGCGAAGAGAGCTGACATGTTTCCAATATGGTGTTCCGTCTGTTTAGAAAACCTTTTAGGGCACTGAGCCGTGTGCGCCTCGCGTTCTTGCCGTTCATAAGTCGACTTCTTGTAATAGCGGTAGTGGCGTCTCGTTTCCTTCTTCTGTTATTGGCGCCACTGAGTTTGCTAGTATTGTTTGTCCGTGAGTGGCAGCAGCAGCGGTTATCGATAGCCAGTAGTGTGGTACTATCTTTGGTGCCATGGCTATTATTCTGGGTCGTCGTGTGTGTCAGGCAGTTCGGCTTCGAACGGAACAGCGAGAAATTCTGCAGTGTCGGGCAGGAGGGACCGCTGGCGGTGTGCAGACACTGTCGGACTGAGGGGCTGCAGCCGACAACCGAACCCAGGATGTTTGAAGTTGAGTGAACCTCATCCAGTAGTGAAACCTCCACTGCTTGAGATCTCGCTGTTGTTTGGGCGTTTCTGCTCCCAGGGTCGGTGAGACCAACCGCAACAAGTGGATTCTGTCGGGTTGGCGGAAGCTATTAGCCGCCTTCGGTTGGTTGATTTTAGTTTGAATTTGGTGTCGTTTTTGGTGAAGTGCAACCAGCGTTATCTTACTGCCTAGTGGCTGCTAACGCCCCAGTTATCTGCCCTGTAGATTAGCATAAAAATGGTTCAAAAGGCTCTGAGCATTATGGGATTTAACATCTGTCATCAGTCCCCTAGAACTTAGAACTACTCAAACCTATCTAACCTAAGGACATAATACACATCCATGCCCGAGGCAGGATTCGAACCTGCGACCGTAGCGGTCGCGCAGTTCCGGACTGAAGGGCCTAGAACCGCACAGCCACATCGGCCGGCCTAGGTTAGCGTAGTTTGCGGCAGTATACTTTTCCTCGGTTTGCCGATGCTGTCTGGCATGGCGTGTAATTTGACAGCTTCCTTGATTGGGGTATGGATACTTGTTTTCCTTGTCTATCTTGGTTACAGTGGTTCCTTCAGCCTTTTGGTGTTTTAAACACCGGATTCTGGAGACGCAGTGCTATCTGTCACTTCGCCCTCGCCTGAATTATTCCATCGTTGTACCGGTTATCTGGCTGGCGTTAGGTGGATTTGGTAAGAGGGTTGATCGGCGTTTAAACCTTCTCTAGTTTGAGTTGCCCTCCTTAGGTGAACATCACTCTTGGCTGCCAACCTCACCGCTTGCACAGATGTAGTGACCCTCCTCAGGTTCATCCAGGGTGCACTGTCTGTGGATCACTCTGTCTTACTTGGTCAAGTTGTTATAATTGTTTAAAATTTACTTTAATGTTTTAACATGTAATTGCCTTCCTCACTTGTAATTCAGGCCTTCACCTGTTAATTGTTTGTAACATTGCTTGGAGCCTTCAGCCGACAAATAATTTTCAATTCTGTCTTAATAAGGCCTTCAACCGTCATTATAGCCTGTTTAAGTTTACTGAGATTGTTTAAAAGAGTTTTAGTATTTTTAACGTGTAATTGCCTACCTTATTTGTAATTCAGGCCTTCAGCCGTTGAGTATTACCGAAATTGCTTGTGGCCTTCACCCGACAAATAATTCTGAATCCTTTCTTAATCAGGCCTTCAGCCGTTAATTGTTTGTAACATTGCTTGTGGCTTTCAGATGACAGTTTTCAGTTCTGTCTTGATAAGGCCTTCTGCCGTCACTATAGCTTGTTAGAGTTTGTTAAAATTGTTTACAAGGTTTTAGTAATTTTAACGTGTAATTGCCGTCCTCACTAACTCAGGCCTTCAGCCGTTGAGTATTCTGAAATTGCTTGTGGCCTTCAGACGACGAATAATTTTGAATTTATTCTTAATCTGGCCTTCAGCCGTTGATTGTGTGTAACATTGCCAAATAATTGGCAATTCTTTCTTAATAAGGCCTTCAGCCATTACTATATTTTGTTACACTTTTCTGATTGTTTAAGAAGAAAATATTTTAGCATTTGTTTACGTGTAACTGTTTTCCTCACTTATAATTCAGGCCTTCAGCTGCTGAGTATTCTGAAGCTGCTTGTAGCCTTCAGACGACAAATAATTTTCAATTCTTTCTTAGCAAGGCTTTCAGCCATCAGTGTAGTAAATTCCTTTAAAATGATTGTTGAAAATTATTTTCTCAAATAAAGTGTGTGTGTTTACCGTAGCCAACGGTAGCTGAATACGGCCCCATCCACAATCGTTGCCTTATCCTGCCTCTCCCTGACTACCAGGTCACAGCCACCACCGTACGATATTAGATTTGTCGGCAGGACCCAACCGGCAAATTAATGTCAGTCTGCCGCGTCAACGTAGTTGCCCCCACCTCTCACCGCACGTCAGAGGCAAGTCAGAGCGCGTATTTTGCAGCTAAATCAGTTGCAGCGTGGGGCAGTTTTTCTGCGTTGCATTACACGCTCCGTAAATTTTATTATGAGTTTAACTGCTCGTCCGTTTAATTCCTCTCACATTTTTATTTTTTATTTTGGGGGCGCGTGTGGCCAGTCTTGTTTGCAGTGGGCGTCGACGCGTGTAATCTCCGGTGACTTCTGCAGAGCGAGCCACCTCTGCACGGAGCTTTCGCTCTCCCATTTTTTCTCTTTTTTTCTTTTTTTCTTTTTTTTTTTTTTTTTTGACGGGGACACACGCCGTCATTTTAAAAGCGTGCCGCTGCCGCAGCCGATGGATCGAAGCGAAATGTTTGCCAGTGCGATGTTTAATAGTCGGCGTAACATTGTGTGGCCACGTGCATAATGCATAGTGCATTTTCGCTTGTAAAAGAGACAAGAGATAACAGCCCGAGACCGGAGATAATCTGTGTTCCTTTTTTTGTGTGTGTTTCGCCCCTTTTTTTGTTAACCGTCGTCAGTGTCGGAATGAATTATGAGGAGCGGGCGCTTCAAAAAGCCGGCGCTCTTTGCCGCAGCCGGCAATTATTACGCTTAATGGCGCTGCCCGCCGGCAGCTCTTCTCGCAATTTATGTGCTGGGGCGGCCGCACGCACGCAGCACGCACCCAGCACGCAGCCCCGCTCTGTGTAGCCACACGCACTGCGGCGCGCGCCAGAAGCGTGGACCGCGGTCTGGGGGTGCGAGAGCCACTGCAGCGGCGCACCGACTAATAAGGGTCTGCTTAGCTCTGTCGTTCAACGATAAAATGTTTTATCATGTCTACGGTTCTGTCTCAGCGTCGCCCCTAATAACACTCTTATACTACACTGAAGCTCCAAAGAAACTGGTATAGGCATTTTGTTGTTGTGGTCTTCAGTCCTGAGACTGGTTTGATGCAGCTCTCCATGCTACTCTATCCTGTGCAAGCTTCTTCATCTCCCAGTACTTACTGCAACCTACGTCCTACTGAATCTGGTTAGTGTATTCACCTCTTGGTCTCCCTCTATGATTTTTACCCTCCGCACTGCCCTCCAATGCTAAATTTGTTATCCCTTGATGCCTCAGAGGATGTTCTACCAACCGGTCCCTTCTTCTTGTCAAGTTGTACCACAAACTTGTCTTCTCCCCAATTCAATTCAATACCTCCTCATTAGTTACGTGATCTACCCATCTAATCTTCAGCATTCTTCTGTAGCACCACATTTCGAAAGCTTCTATTCTATTCTTGTCCAAACTATTTATCGTCCATGTTTCACTTCCATACATGGCTACACTCCATACAAATACTGTCAGAAACGACTTCCTGACATTTAAATCTATACTCGATGCTAACAAATTTCTCTTCTTCAGAAATGCTTTCTTTGCCATTGCCAGTCTACATTTTATATCCTCTCTACTTCGACCATCATCAGTTATTTTGCTCACCATATAGCAAAACTCCTTTACTACTTTAAGTGTCTCATTTCCTAATCTAATTCCCTCAGCATCATCCGACTTAATTCGACTACATTCCATTATCCTCGTTTTGCTTTTGTTGATGTTCATCTTATATCCTCCTTTCAAGACATTGTCCATTCCATTCAACTGCTCTTCCAAGTCCTTTGCTGTCTCTGACAGAATTACAATGTCATCGGTGAACCTCAAAGTTTTTATTTCTTCTCCATGGACTTTAATACCTGCTCCGAATTTTTCTTTTGTTTCCTTTACTGCTTGCCCAATATACAGACTGAATAACATCAGGGAGAGGCTACAACCCTGTCTCACTCCCTTCCCAACCGCTACTTCCCTTTCATGTCCCTCGACTCTTGTAACTGCCATCTGGTAGGCGTATGTAGTCAAATACAGAGATATGTAAACAGGCAGAATACTGCGCTGCGGTCGGCAACGCCTATCTAAGGCAACAAGTATCTGGTGCAGTTGTTAGTTCGCTTACTGTTGTTAAACTGGTAGGTTATCAAGATTTAAGTGAGTTTGAACGTGGTGTTATAGTCAGCGCACGAGCGATGGGACACAGCATTTTCGAGGTAGCGATGAAGTGGGGATTCTCCCGTACAATCAATGCACGAGTGTACCATGAATATCAGGCCAATTATTGAAAATGTCAGTCACAATCGCATTATTTATTTTGCCGCCAACCGGTTTCAACCTGCGATGGGGTCATCTTCAGGGCAATTTACAGCATTTGGTCGCTCGCTGGAGTCGTCACCCTGCCTATTCTCAATTGGTAACTGCACAGGCAGGGTGACGACTCCAGCGAGCGACCAAATGGTGTAAATTGCCCTGAAGATGAGCGCATCGCGCGTTGAAACCGGCTGCCGCCAAAATAAATAATGCGATTGTGACTATCATTTTGAATAATTGATTATAAGTAAATTAATCGCTGTTATCTCCACACAACTAAGTCGTCTAAAAATTTATGAATATCAGGATCCGGTATAACATCAAATCTCCAGCATCGCTGCGGCTGGAAAAAGATCGTGCAAGTACGGGACCAAGGACGACAGAGAGAATCGTTCAGCGTGACAAGAGTGCAAGTCTTCCGTAAATTGCAGTAGATTTCAATGCTGGGCCGTCAACAAGTGTAAGCGTGTGAACCGTTCAACGTAACATCATCGATATGGGCTTTCGGAGACGAGAGTCCACTAGTGTACCCTTGATGACTGCACGACACAGCTTTACGCCGCGCCTGGGCCCGTCAACAACGACTTTCGACTATTGATGAATGGAAACTTGTTGTCTGATCAGACGAGTCTCGTTTCAAATGTTATCAAACGGATGGTTGTGTACGGTATGGAGACAACCTCATGAATCGATGAACCCTGCGTGTCAGCAGGGGACTTTTCAATCTGGTGGAGGCTCTCTAATGGCTTGGGGCGTGTGCAGTTGGAGTTATATTGGGACCCCTGATACGTCCAGATAAGACTCTGACAGGTGACATGCACGCAAGCATCCTGTCTGATGACCTGCATCCATTCATGTCCATTGTGCATTCCAACGGACTTGCAACACCCCACACGTACAGAATTGCTACAGAGTGGCTCCAGGAACACTCTTCTGGGTTTAAATATTTCGGCTAGCCTACAGACTCCCTAGACATGAGCATCGTTGAGCATATATGAGATGCCTTGCAACGTGCTGTTCAGACGAGATCTCCACTTGCTCGTACTCTTACGGATTTATGGACAGCCCTGCAGGATTCATGGTATTAATTCCCTCCAACATTACTTCAGATATTAGTCGAGTCTATGACACGTCGTGTTGCGACATTTCTACATGCTCGCGGGGACGCTACGTGATATTAAGCAGGTGTACCAGTTTCTTTGGCTTTTCTTTGTGTTGAGAGACAATGATATTTTAAGCTGCGCTTGATTTCATTTTGCATTGGTGAATTCGGCTGTGAGTTAAGTGAAATTACCGCTTACGCCAGGGGCGGAGTGATACGTAGCAACGTTATTACAAGCGAGGGGGGGAATATTTTCCCCTTTGTCTTCCAAAACTGACAGCTCACGAGCGTGTGCAACTAGCACCGATCAGGTCCATGGTATAAATGTCAAACGGAAGTATCGTGATTTCGTGAATGCCCGATATAGAGGTCGTCATCTCCAAATGTGATTCATCTTTGTAGCACGTCATAGATAATCAAATTAAGTTTGTTGAAATACAACGCAATAAGTGAATGGAAAATGACGTTCAAAACATTTATTTAATATTTCTGATAGTGTTTCATATTGAAATTACTGTTATTAATTAATATACCTGAGACCTGATACCAAGGAAGGCAGGACTGGGTTATGATTGTGGTCAGGGACGCAGTCAATTGCTGTTGGTTTGTTTGTTTTTCAATCACGCACACTTTATTTGGAAACAACAACAAATGAAAGGTGATAATAAATTAACAAGTGTTCCACGGCTGATGACTTTAATGACGCTGAAGACTTTAATGACTACAAATTCAACCATTTCTCGGCTGAAGGCCCCAGTAATAATAATTTAAAACTTTTTCACGGCTGAAAGCCTGAATAGCAATCCTTTAAGAACCAGTTAAACATCTTCAAACTTGAAATTACAGTTATTAAAATTAAAAAAAGAAACAATCATCAAATCTGACCAAACGAAGGAGATGGGGGGAAGCGGGAAGGGGGAGGGCGCAGACGTTGCTCCGAGGATCGACTTGGGAAAGTCCCTCAAAACTTCGAAAGCGATGAATGAGGAAGCCAAGAGTTGCATTCACTTCAAGAGATGGTAACTCAGACTAGTGGCAGTTTCAGCACATGACCAATAATCATTTGCCGAATCTACCTAACGTCCGATGATCAATGCAACAATCTGATAACACACCCAAGCTGGAACCGGCGGTCATCACTACGTCTTCAGACTCTGGTGTTTTGAGCATCTGGAAGCAGAAAGGAACCACTACAACCAGAGTAGGAAAAAAAAACCACACCACCCGTACCACAGATCAAGGAAGCTATCGAACTACATGCCTTACCAGACAGCAGCAGCAACGCGACGAAAAGTACACTGCCGTAACATACACTAAGCCCCAGCGCAGGTAACTGGGGCATTAGCGGCCACTAGGCAGGAAAAATGCCACTGGTTGAACTTCACAAATAATAACATATAGACTGCAACAATTAATAATAAGAAATGGAGGAAGGCTAATTAGGTTCGCCTTCCCCAAACGCTCCACTCGTTGCTCTTCGTCTGGGGGACAATGTGAGCAGCAACACACAAGCAAATGGCGAGATCTCACAATGGTGGAGGTTTCACTACTTGAATTAAGGTCCACTCAACTTAAACTTCCTGGTTCCGGTTGACAACGAGGTAGTACCACTCGCGACTACAGCCCTTTCATCCGGCAGTGCATGTGTGCCGTCAGTTATCCCGGCATGTTCCAGCGCTGCGCCGACCTGGCTGCTTGCCGTCCCCAACCGAACTGCCGACTCACACCACAACGTCGCCCCAAAGATAGTACCAACGTTACTAGAAATCGATAACCGCCGCTGCTGCCACTAGCGGACAGACAACGCTTGCAAACGGAGTGGCGCCAATGAGCACAGGAAGAAGACGATAACCGTAACTATACCAACTAAATGATGTCAACCTAGCAACGGCACTAACGCGAGCCGCAGCACGACTGAATACCATACTAATCTATGAAGGTTACCTGTTAATGGTAAGATTAGTAGAGGACAATGTGGTACAGTGACTGGGAGGGGAAAAGTGATCATTGCATAGTTCTTGCCCTGTACAGCGCTACTGCCTGCAAAGAAGTGGTCAGACTATAATAGGCCTAATATATATCGTCATTGTTGTCAAAGACATAGTCATAAGAAGCTTGTTCCATTCTTTTCCAGCAACAACTTTTTTGTTTTTGAGTCGTCTGGTATAAGTAATTGATATTATTCTTGTAACCTCACATCTAGGGAAAGCTACAACTTTTTTTAAAAATATGAGTGTTCAAAAAAACGTCTTTTGTCATACTAATGTAGTTCGTTGTCATCTGTTTCAGTTTTGGTCGGTTTTTCTGTGGATCGAAAAAAGTGGCAACCCTGCTCGTCTTGAAATGCGGCCAAGGTGTTTACGCCAATAAGAGTTACTTACTTCCAAAAAACACGCACAATACAACAGACAAAAGTGACTTACAAACCCTTTTGTATGCAAAGATATCTTCCACAATTCTACCGCTTTGTGACAATGCTGAATTAATTTATATCATTTAAAATCTTCTCTGTTCTGTTATATTTGCCCTAATACAAAAGTTCGATTGAAAATGATTTGCTGCAGCCACTTGGTGTTCTTTTTTTTTATGTGTGTGAAATCTTTGAAATCTTATGGGACGAAACTGCTAAGGTCATCAGTCCCTAAGCTTTCACACTACTTCACCTAAATTATCCTAAGGACAAACACACACGCCCATGTTCGAGGGAGGACTCGAACCTCCGCCGGGACCAGCCGCACAGTCCGTGACTGCAGCGCCTAAGACCGCTCGGCTAATCCCGCGCGGCTGGTTGGTGTTCTTTCAGATACTGGTGCCTGCAGATGCCTAGAAAATGTGCCTGGATACAACAAAAACAAACATGGGATGCTGTTGCGATGGTACTCTCACAGTACCCGCTTTGGTAAGGAGAGTTGGTCACTATGTAAATCTTCCGAAAAATGCATATGGTTCCTGTATATTAATCTCTTTTTCACTTCAAACTGAATGTGTGTTTCATTGGCCACTGTCCCCAGACTTGTCGCCCTACAATGCCAATATGTGCTCTTAAGCAAAAAACGTTTGACGACTACTAGTTTCTAAGTATCGACGCAACGGTGATTCGTGACGCCATCAGGCTACTGCTGAAGTTCGCGGAGTTGAGACAACGTGTGTATTGAAGTATGTAGAGGAGAACTGTTGGCACTGTTCACTTTATTTAGCACTAAAGCCTACAAACTGTCTAATCTTAATCCTTGTGCTTTTCTGTTAGGGTTGCTTCAATAATTTTTATTTCTATGACCTGCTGTACATCCAGGCAATGTAATGATTGGATCTTGATAAAAGTGATAGTATCGGAGGAAACGAATTTTGTGGTCCCCTGGTTCCAGTGAACAAACTGCTACAGTCAATTTATTAATGTTTCCTAGACAACAATTGCTCTTGTTCTCCTCAAGCTAGGTGCAACGTCAAGTGTCTCTCACGGGTGCACAGGGATAAGAGTGATCAAGTTTTAAGATGTTAATTGTCAACGAAACTCATCTGCTTCGATGGTAAGGACAAAAGGCACAAGATACAGCGTCTCACTATGAACTGGTACAGAGACTTTAGACAGCTGACATCGCCTGACTGTTTCTGGTTTACAGTAACGCCAATAGGAACTTTGTAAGAAAATATACCTGCAGGGAAGTAATTCAAGTCCTGAGAATGCTGTCCTGATTCAGTCCAACACAGGCACAAAACGTTAATCTTTAATACATTCAAAGTCCACAGCGGAAGCAAAGATGAAAGCTCAGAACAACGGCGTTGGTCCCTGCTATAGGTCTGAAGAGTGTCCTGAGATGATGAGGTGAGAAGGACCTCTTGAGACCGGAAGAACTGTCTGGTGCAGTCCATGCGCAGACCTTTATAGCTGCCAGTGGCGGAATATACGTGATACTACTCTCTTGTCACGTGTACTGCCACCTGATGTCCGGTCATGACTGTGAAATGAAGAGCTCACGATGCTGAAGCTGCAAGGACCATGTAGACTGCAAGAGTGATCCAGGTTTCCGAGCGGATGCCACTCCCTTATGTGTAGATCTCAGCTATGGCAAACCGCCCTCATCAGAAAGGGATGCAAGGCTGCAGCCTATCTCGACGTCCTATCAAACAGGTGGTGCAACATCCACATCCATGGGAATGACTTCTGGTGGCACTGTTATGGAGGTTGGGATCTTGCCCTGGGTCTCGATTCCATGTCTTGCATAGTGGTCTCGCTGTAGGTCAGCTGGCCATGTGACAGCAGTGTGTTTGGAACAGAAGCTACAGTCGGCCTATCAGGGCTGTGGCGTTTTTAGAACTGGTTTATGTGCGTCTAGCACGTTACACCTCTGCCATAACCTGGCGAAGGAGTTGGGAGATTGTGGCAGGCAGACATTGCCGTGGGCCTAAAAAAAAGCGAGAACACACACAGGATCTCAAATGGAAAAGTTATGGCGATGAGGTCGCCGAGCATCTTTGGCGGTGGAGTGAGGATGATGTGACAGAGAGGGCTGGGAATGGTGAAGGCATCCATACAGCTTGTATGCAGCGGAGGAGTCCCTCAGGGGTGTGAATCTATATTGTTCCAGGAATAACTGGGGTCTTCCAAAAAGCGTTCAGCACCCATCACATCAATATATTTCAACGGTCGCATAGATGTGCGTGTGATTCAGAAAAGACAGCGAGACCAAAAATAAGTTTCAGTGACGAACGTTTATACCAACGTGTTGTGCTGTTTTATTCAGGCCCTGTACCGGTGCGTGTAATGGAAATAATTCTTAATTCCTTGCCTCCTTCTTTCTATCGAGTTGTAATAAACGCTGTGGATGGCTCGTACATAAATAGTTAATTAAGCTCATCAATTTTATATGTGCCAATTACTACGTTATTGTATCGCTTGTAAAAATGTTTCTCAGTGATTTTACATCCAGGACTGCCAACAATAATGCAAGACTTACGAGCAATAAATTGTTTTATTGCAACATCGGACGAAATGAACTCTTTTCCACATTCCATTTCCTCTGTTTTACAGTAAGTGCTATGTTATTGCAGCACCTCGTGCGCATTGTAAAGACAGCGTTTACGGCGATCGATTACAGTCCTTTACGCATCTAGTACTCTATTCAGAGTGAATGTTTTAGTCACCGTGGTGTTATGGCTCAAACCAAACGGTCAGGAAATTATAGTCCTGAAAATGGCTAGTAAAAAAAAAAAAAAAAAAAAAAAAAAAAAAAAGAATTGAATTAGAAGTTAACCCAAAAATCTGAAATGTGGTATCTTTCGTCTTTATCCGAATGCGGAATGCATACGTTGAGGCACATTAATGTGAGTAATTTTACTTATTCGGTTCAGCACGAAAAGATGGTTACACTGACATGGCAAAAGTAGTAGGCAAATATTTGCTAACAAATAAAGATAATATCTGTGTCCACGTAATGGCGGAGGATAGTTAGTACAGCTGTTTGTCACCCGCCTTTTCCTTTACAGTCGAGAATGGAGCGCGGGGGAAAGAAAACGGCTTCCTGTATTTTTGCGTGAGCAGTCTGATCTCTCTTATGGTCTTTAAGCGAGATATACGACGGAGACTGTAGAAAATCGTTCTGAGGTCTGGCTCGGCTGTTCATTCTCCGAACTTTAACAATGGCTTTTCGCGTAAAGAAAACCGTCTTTCCTCCAAAGATGTAGGTGTCCCACTCTTGCATTTCTTCTCATTTTCTCGAAACGAGAAAAACCGTAGAAAAAATATCGCTACAAAGAATAAAGGTCCAATGATTATTAAGCTAGAAATGTAGGTAAGCCGTAGAAATAATTCAACAAAAATCGAGGACTGAAATTAGATAAATTATTGGCCTTAGTGCTGTGCAAAGGGTAAAGAGAAAACTCCATTGCATTGTTGTGGCGATACTGTTGAGCAAATGTGTTCTTTCACGACTGCTGTACGCTTCCCATGTATTTTCTATCTTTTCCAAGCGACACAAAGTTACAAAAGTGTATTTTGCATAATATCACTACAACAACTTATCATTCGATATTATTTTTTTAATGGCATTGCACCAAACACAGTAACATAACTCTCTCGATTTTCAGACTGTCGAAACTGTTCACTGGAATATAAGAGGAGCCTACAATTATTTTTTTCCCATAGAGAGTGGCTAAGAACAATCGTCTTGTAAAGGGGGATGTTACAATGATATTACCTCTTCATACTAACACTGAATTAAATTTTAGGCTTCATGGCAGCAGAAGTATCCACACACCCCAGTGTAATGCGGAATTAGCTATTAGAGGCTGACTGGCCAACATAAAAGGAGGTGTGTGGTATTGCGTTGTCGGTACAGAAAGAGCAGCAGCAGAATGAGTCCGTCAGCAGAGTTCAATGACTTCGACAGTGGTCTAGTCATTGGATGTCACCTGACATTAAGGACATTTTAAGCCCTTTTGTACTGAAGGACAGGTAACGTTCAGAAATGCGTCGAGTGGTTATAACAACGGTATAAAATCAGTGGAAGGAATAACACCTGAGTTCCCAAGTGCTACCAGCAATGAAACTTACGAAATGACTGCGCGCAGGGAATTAAAAGTAATGGCTCCAATGATCGAGAACCCTCATAAGTCACACGTTTTTGTAGTCAACGCTAAGGAACAATTGTGGCGGTGTTAATAGCGACGCCGTCGGACAGTGGATGGCTGGAAACAAGTGGCTTGGACCGAAGAATGATGCTACATCCTGAGGCAACCCGATCGAAGAGTTTGGGCTTGAAGCATATCTAGAGAACGGTACCTGCCATGATAATGCCATCAGTACATCAAGTGCTGTTACGGAATGAGGGACTTTTTAAGTGGTTACCCTGTGGTCACCTTGTAGAGCTTATAAACACTTAATGCCGAAGGACTTAATACATTTTACAGCATTGTACACTCCTGGCCATTAGAACTGCTACATCAGGAAGAAATGCAGATGATAAACGGGTATTAATTGGACAAATATATTGTACTAGACCTGACATGTGATTACATTTTCACGCAATTTGAGTGCATAGATCCTGAGAAATCAGTACCCAGAACAACCACCTTTGGCCGTAATAACGGCCTTGATACGCCTGGGCATTGAGTCAAACAGAGCTTGGATGGCATGTATAGGTACAGCTGCCCATGGAGCTTCAACACGATACCACAGTTCATCAAGAGTAGTGACTGGCGTATTGTGACGAGCCAGTCGCTCGGCCACCATTGACCAGACGTTTTCAATTGGTGAGAGATGTGGAGAATGTGCTGGCCGGGGCAGCAGTCGAACATTTTCTGTATCCAGAAAGGCCCGTACAGGACCTGCAACATGCGCTCGTGCATTATCCTGCTGAATTGTAGGGTTTCGCACGGATCGAATGAAGGGTAGAGCCACGGGTCGTAACACATCTGAAATGTAACGTCCACTGTTCAAACTGCTGTCAATGCGAACAAGAGGTGACCGAGACGTGTAACCAGTGGCACCCCATACCATCACGCCAGTTGATACGCCAGTATGGCGATGACGAATACACCCTTCCAATGTGCGTTCACCACAATGTCGCCAAACACGGATGCGAATATCATGATGCTGTAAACGGAACCTGTATTCATCCGAAAAAATGAGGTTTTGCCATTGGAGCACCCAGGTTCCTCGTTGAGTACACCATCGCAGGCGCTCCTGTCTGTGATGCAGCGTCAATGGTAACCGCAGCCACGGTCTCCGAGCTGATAGTCCATGCTGCTGCAAACGTCGTCGAACTGCTCGTGCAGATGGTTGTTGTCTTGCAAACGTCCCCATCTGTTGACTCAGGGATCGAGACGTGGCTGCACGATCCGTTACAGCCATGCGGATAAGATGCCTGTCATCTCGACTGCTAGTGATACGAGGCCGTTGGGATCCAGGACGGCGTTACGTATTACCCTCCTGAACCCACTGATTCCATATTCTGCTAACAGTCATTGGATCTCGACCGACGCGAGCAGCAATGTCGCGATACGATAAACCACAATCGCGATAGGCTACAATCCGACCTTTATCAATGTCGGAAACGTGATGGTACGCATTTCTCCTCCTTACGCGAGGCATCAGAACAACGTTTCACCAGGCAACGGCGGTTAACTGCTGTTTGTGTATGAGAAATCGATTTGAAACCTTCCTCATGTCAGCACGTTGTAGGTGTCGCCACCGGCGCCAACATCGTGTGAATGCTCTGAAAAGCTAATCATTTGCATATCACAGCATCTTCTTCCTGTCGGTTAAATTTCGCGTCTGTAGCACGTCATCTTCGTGGTGTGGCAATTTTAATGGCCAGTAGTGTATATTCACGATAGAGGAACAGTTTGGATTCTATGACTAGATGACAATGCGTATTGCCATACCGTAAGACAGCACACTGAAACACCGTTGAGATGAGTTAAAACGTCGACTTCATTCCAGACCCCAGCGTCGAACATCACAACCTCTTGGTTCGGTTCTGACCTACAATGGGCTTCCATTCCTCCAGACGCATTCTGAAAGTGTCCTCAGCAGATTTCAAGCCATCGTAAGGGCAAAGGTTGCACACATCCCACATTAATGTCCATAATAGGCGTCCACGTACCTTTGATCAGATAGTATGAAATCCTTTCTGCCATATCAGAGATCTATGCAAAAGGGAGCAGCAACCGCTCTGGCACCTCGGGCACATTTGCAGTCTGCAAGGCCCCTGCAGGCCTCACCATAGGAAGCTCTCCATGTCGCTATCATGACTGGACACCAGGTGGTGGTACGAGCGCTGGCAGACGCCGCCACTTCCAATGGATCTACAAGTGAGAACACGTGACAGCAACACGTGACACGTGGCAACAAAATAGTATCTCATTCAGTCCGGCGCGGGCAGCTACAAAGGCCAGCGCATGGACTATACCTACCAATTCTTCCAGCTTCGAGAGCATCTCCTGACCACTGCGTAGATGCTCATCGTCTCAGGACGATCTCGAAGCTCAAGGAGGGACTGACGCCGCTGTTCTCAGCTTTCGGCTTTGCTCCCTCTGTGGTCTTAGCCAGTATTAAGGATACACTTTTTGGGCCTGTGTTGGACTTAATCGGGACGATATTCTTGGGACTTGTGTCCATTTCCCTGCAAATGCTGTGGCTGAGCACCTGAAGGATAATTTGGAAACTATTTCGAGTAATTTCCCCACCATGTTATAGTTCTGGGTGGAGATTTGAATTTGCCGGATATAGACTGGGAGACTCAAAAGTTCATAACGGGTGGCAGGGACAAAGAATCCAGTGAAATTGTTTTAAGTGCTTTATCTGAAAACTACCTTGAGCAGTTAAACAGAGAACCGACTCGTGTCGTGGCGATAACATATTAGACCTTCTGGTGACAAACAGACCCGAACTATTTGAAACAGTTAACGCAGAACAGGGAATCAGCGATCATAAAGCGGTTACTGCATCGATGATTTCAGCCGTAAATAGAAATATTAAAAAAGGTAGGAACATTTTTCTGTTTAGCAAAAGTGACAAAAAGCAGATTTCAGTGTACCTGACGGCTCAACATAAAAGATTTGTCTCAAGTACAGATAGTGTTGAGGATCAGTGGACAAAGTTCAAAACCATAGTACAACATGCATTAGATGAGTATGTGCCTAGCAAGATCGTAAGAGATGGAAAAGAGCCACCGTGGTACAACAACCGAGTTAGAAAACTGCTGCGGAAGCAAAGGGAACTTCACAGCAAACATAAACATAGCCAAAGCCATGCAGACAAACAAAAACAACGCGAAGCGAAATGTAGTGTGCGGAGGGCTATGCGAGAGGCGTTCAATGAATTCGAAAGTAAGGTTCTATGTACTGACATGGCAGAAAATCCTAAGAAATTTTGGTCTTATGTCAAAGCGGTAGGTGGATCAAAACAAAATGTCCGGACACTCTGTGACCAAGATGGTACTGAAAAAGAGGATGACAGACTAAAGGCCGAAATACTAAATCTCTTTTTCCAAAACTGTTTCACAGAGGAAGACTGCACTGTAGTTCCTTCTCTAGATTGTCGCACAGATGACAGAATGGTAGATATCGAAATAGACGACAGAGGGATAGAGAAACAATTAAAATCGGTCAAAACAGGAAAGGCCGCTGGACCTGATGGGATATCAGTTCGATTTTACACAGAGCACGCGAAGGAACTTGCCCCCCTTCTTGCAACGGTGTACCGTAGGTCTCTAGGAAAGCGTAGCGCTCCAAAGGATTGGAAAAGGGCACAGGTCACCCCGTTTTCAAGAAGAGACGTCAAACAGATGTGCCGAACGGGTTTCGAAAGAGACGATCGTGTGAAACCCAGCTCGCGCTATTCGTCCACCAGACTCAGAGGGCCATAGACAAGCGTTCCCAGTTATATGCCGTGTTTCTTGACTTCCGCAAGGCGTTTTATACAGTCCCCACAGTCGTTTAATGAACAAAGTAAGAGCATATGCACTATCAGACCAATTGTGTGGTTGGATTGAAGAGTTCCTAGATAACAGAACGCAGCATGTCATTCCCAATGGAGAGAAGTCTTCCGAAGTAAGAGTGATTTCAGGTGTGCCGCAGGGGAGTGTCATAGGACCGTTGCTATTCACAATATACATAAATGACCTTGTGGATGACATCGGAAGTTCACTGAGGCTTTTTGCGGATGATGCTGTGGTATATAGAGAGGTAGTAACAATGGAAAAGTGTACTGAAATGCAGGAGGATCTGTAACGAATTGACGCATGGTGCAGGGAATGGCAATTGAATTTCAATGTAGACAAGTGTAATGTGCTGCGAATACATAGAAAGAAAGATCCCTTATCATTTAGCTACAATATAGCAGGTCAGCAACTGGAAACAGTTAATTCCATAAATTATCTGGGAGTACGCGTAAGGAGTGATTTAAAATGGAATGATCATATAAAGTTGATCGTTGGTAAAGCAGATGCCAGACTGAGATTCATTGGAAGAACCCTAAGGAAATGCAATCCGAAAACAAAGGAAGTAGGTTACAGTACGCTTGTTCGCCCACTGCTTGAATACTGCTCAGCAGTGTGTGATCCGTACCAGATCGGGTTGATAGAAGAGAGAGAGAAGATCCAACGGAGAGCAGCGCGCTTCGTTACAGGATCATTTAGTAATCGCGAAAGCGTTACGAAGATGATAGACAAACTCCAGTGGAAGACTCTGCAGGAAAGACGCTCAGTAGTTCGGTACGGGCTTTTGTTGAAGTTTCGAGAACATACCTTCACCGAGGAGTCAAGCAGTATATTGCTCCCTCCTACGTATATCTCGCGAAGAGACTGTAACGCCGGAAATGCATATCCTCCTATTTTCATCTATTGTACTATAATTTGTTTTCCTTATTTTTGCTACCTGAATATATGATATTTCTGTGTCTTCACATACTGTAATTGTTTTACTATTTGTATATATATATTTATGCACTCATGTCGATGTATAATTGGTTTGTTTCGTAAATATTATTTGTATTTTTACGCTGGGTCTCGCCTAGGGAAAACTGCTATCGAACGATTACATCGATGGGTCGTGTGAAGAATCAAAGTGTGTAGGATCTTTGGTAGTGTTAACTCTGCCGCGTGGAGCGCGGGCAGAGCAGTCGGTGTCTGGCTGGAGTAGCGAGTGGAGCAGGTGTGTTGTGTGACGCTCCCGCGAGTTGCCGCGCTTCCGGGGTTTGGCAGCATGTAATTGCGCTCGACTCGCGATGATAGTTTCTGACATGGTGTCGCGGACGGGAAGCATTAGCTGGCGCACATCAAGAGCCCGTTTCGCCTGGTGACCGTGTCGAGAAGAAGGCGCGCCAACATCCAGCTTCTGCAACAGCGACGGCCGACAATGAGTGACTGTCACCACCTCCTCGATCGACGGCTTCAAACCTTCAATCAACCAACAAGGAAGACTAAAAGCACGTAAAGTTTCAGAACTGTATGGCAGACCTCAGCTTTTCAAATTGTTCCATTTGCCTCGCAAAATTACAGCAACTTAGCATGAACCTTTGTTGCTCATTGTCCCAATTGCACTGCCAAGCAGGGTCCCTTCCTTTTCCGAAATGAGCCCGAGGGTCGTTGAAATTCAAACGCCAGCATCATTCGATTTCACTACTTTAATTTCAAAGTTTAGCTGGCTACAATAGTTAAATTACACAAGCACAAATTAAGAATGCGAGTTTTGTTACCGTATTTTAGTTACCTGTGACTGCAGCTCAGCTTGGTACGTACTAAATTTTACTATTGTTAATTGTTCAGAATCATTTAATTCAAGTTCAAAGTTAATTCTCTTATTTCTAAATTGCGTAGATTCAAGTAGCTTTTGAAATGATTGTTGAGGTAGTCCAAGACTAACCTTATTTTACTGAATGTCGATGTGCTTCAGAAAGAAAGCTCACTATTAACTTCAGTCACTAAATTAACTTTCGATTTTCCAGTTTTATTAATTCTTTTGCTAAATTAAGTCAGAGTGTAGCGAAATTTATTACTTCTGACAAACTTTCAGTTTTCACACTACACGTGTCAACCTTCAGTTGCCACGCTTCTAGTGCTAATTATATGTGTAATTACCTTTCTTTTTCAGTTACTATAGTAATTGTCCTTAGGACTGGCGACCGTAATTTCCCCCAAATCTCAAATATCTAATTACCGCTAGTTAATTGTTAACGTAACGGCCGCACATTTACTTTCTTCATTAACTTTACCCCTTTTCAAAATTAATTTCCACCAGTTTCATTTGCATTTTTCCTTTCATTTAGATGTAACCCTTTCCTCCCTCTTTACCGACAGATTAACTTCGGTGACGATTGCTTTTCCCAAATTTCCATTAGGTACACGCGGTTTAATTTTTCACTGTCATTTAGGTCGATAAGTGAGGGGGGAGGTTACACGTTGCGACCTGGTGACAGGACAATCTTCAGATTTGAGGTTGTTCTGGACACGAATTTTGTTTGGTGCAAATGTCGTAACAAAGTATTGGTTACGAACAGATAGTTACGTCAGCGAGATTAAGTAGTGGGAGGAATCCTAATGAGATTTGAGATTTGTCATTTATATTGAAAATTATTAAAATGAGTGAAGGCAACAATTACCTAAATTTGGTAGACTTGGATACGGAACAATCGGTCGAACAGTGGGAAACGCGCACCGCGGTACCCATTGCTCAGGGGCAGGCGGCTAGCGTGAAAGACGCGACCGTCGAAACGCAACAAAGAGCAGAAATGGAATTCCAAACCTTAGTAAATGTTTCGGAATCGGAAGCGAAAATCAAATCTGAACCCTTTGATGACGAATACGCGGGGACAATTAAAGAGGAAGCCGCTACGGAAGTAGAACCGGTAGTTTCCGGGAATTTAGCTGATTTATTGAATGTTTTGATTAACGAAATCAAGGCTCAGTCTAGCAAGATAGAAACTCAATCGGCAGAAATTAAAGATCAGGCTGCCAAGCAAGAAGCTCAGTCTGAAAAAATTGACAGGAAGCTAGACAATCAGAACAAAGCTATTAATGTTGTTAACAACAATGTTGGAGTTGTTAACGCAAAAGTTGATAAAATCAAAGAAGATATTGTTGTGATTAATACCGAAATCGGTAATCTTAAACAGGAAATGATAGGCGTTCAGGCGGAAATTGCGAGCATAAATACGCGTTTTAATTCTGAAATTAGCAGAATCGAGAAAAGTGTAGGAGAATCAGTTGCTCCGATCATCGAGAATAAGGTGACGGAACAAATTCAATTAGTGAAAAAAGAGGATCAAAAGAAGGTGGAAACTTTAAAGGCTTTAGTATCCGAAGTAGATACCAAAGTGACGAAGCAGGCTAATACCTGCGAAGAAAAAAAAAGGGAAGTAGAAACGCTTGCGACAACCACTTGCCAAGTAATTACGAGAGTGTCGGAATTAGAAAAGAAACTTGACGAAAAACAGAGCTATGTGCCAATCTATGCACATAGTTCGGAATTGTTGACGAAAGATGAGCGGTTCGACCCCTTGAAAAAAGGCGGTATACACGCGACGGATTTCATTAAGAATTGTGAAAGAGTTTTACCCATATCATGGACTGATGAGAGAAAAATTAATGCGATTATTGATGTGTTGGCTGGTGATGCCAAGCGTTGGGGCTTAAACCTCAACATTACGAACCTGACTTTAGACGAATTTAAAAATTTGTTTGTGGCTGAATACTGGTCAGAGCAAAAACAGCAAAGTGTCTGGCGCGAATTTGTCGTATCGAGGCCTTTCGATGCGAATTCGCGCGTTTCGATGAAGGAGTTTTGTGAGGGCTGGATCCGCAAGTTGGAATATTTGCGTGATCGCCGCACGGAATCCGAAATAGTCTGGGAACTCTACAAGAAGCTTCCAGATGATACAAAACGCTACATAGGAAGCAGTTACAAGACAATCAATGATTTCCTAGAAAGAGTTGAGGACGAGGACAATTGGCGCAATAATCGCGACAGTGGTAGAGGCCGTGGTAACAACAACGGGAACCACAACAACGATAACCATGGGAATAATGCATACCGCAATCTTGGCAGCAATAACAATAATGGTTCGGGCCGTAATGACAATCGGTACAATGCAAATAATAACCGGAATGACGGAAACCAGTATCATACTAGCGTGATACGGGCTGCGCAGAATAGTAATAACGCCAGAGGGTGTGACCAGCCGCCTCAGCAGTATCCGGGGAGCGTATCTGCTGGGACGAGACAGGGAAACCATTAGCCGCGCCGGTGTGGAGAAATTTTGGCGGCCCAATAACAGGAGAAAACCCAGGTGTCGTCATTATGAAAATTCCGTATGGAATAATCAACGGCGGGAGAGTGTGCCAGTATTAGGAGAAAGGAGTGCGCCCACAAGTAGTAGATCAGCTGTAGACACGGCAGTAGAAAATACATTCACTGTCAGTGAGAACAATTTAAGTAGTGTTCCGGAAATCGACTATAAAGTGGCAGCTGTAATACCCACAGCGGAACTGGAGATTGAGTTTAAGAATGATTCGCAAGTGTTGAAAGAAGATCAGATGTCGGATAAAACGTCCGTCATCGAGCGAGGGGATGCAGAGAGGGATGAGGTCTGGTTAAGGCAGTTCGGTCGCTTATACGACGAACTAAGAGATTATAGGGGCCTGTACGGGAGAAGTGTTTATGGGGAGCGCGGGCAGGATTTGCCGCGTCTCGTCCCGCAGGAAGATAGTGATTGTGAAGTGATGGAAAGTTCTGGCCCTAACCGGCAGACTTTACTAGAAATAGTTGATGTTAAGGGGGAGCACGAGCAAGATGCGTCGTGTTTCGTCCCGCAGGAGTTGAATGTTGAAGTAGTAACGGAAAGTTCTGGCCCTAACCGGCAGACTTTACCGAAAGTTGTAGTGGTAGAGGTAGCCGACCCATCCGACGCGAACATCCAGTTTAAACATTGCGAGAGTATTAAGGAGAAAGATTACGAAAATTTTAGTGATAGCCTGACACGATTGGTAGAAAAGCACGTAGATTACAGCGTGTATGAGGTTAGAGCTGACATTATACGGTCAGAAGATAACAGTGTGGGTTGCGCAGATCTAGAGGAAGTAATTGCAGATACTACTGGGCACATGTCTCCAGGTAGATTGGCAGATGAGATCAATCTGATTAAAGAGGAATCAACTAAGGTGACAATTAGTGAATTGATAGCAAAGCAACACTCACTAGTTGACGAGTTACAGGAAAAGATTTCGGTATTGGAGGCGACGCTACAGACTAAGCCTCAGGACAAACGTGTTGAAATTAAAACTGTATGTGAACAGAGGCAGAAAAAGCCGCCAGATAAACCGGATTTAGGATCAAAGCCGGATGGTTTTTTCTGGAATGACCTGGATATAGACGAGGATTTACTGTGGGAAAATAAAGAAACAGTCGAGGACAAGTGTAGACAGATAGTAGTGTCTGTTAATATGCACGACCTACAACTAAACGTGTTGATTGACACCGGTGCAGAATTGAGTGCTGTATCTGGGAAAATATTTGAGTTACTGAAAGACAGACCTGGCATCGTAGTTATGCCAGTAACAGGAGTGAAAATTATCGGTGCTACTGGGAAGGCCAGTAAACCGGTCACAAAACAGATTTTTGTCAACTTCGAGATATGTGGGGCACGATTTGAACAAGAGTTTGTCGTCGTGCCAGACTTAACTACGGAAGTAATTATCGGGTTAGATTGGCTATTAAAGTACCGTGCAGTGATTAACTGCGAAAGCAAAACTTTGACATGTACGTCCCAAGATAAAACAATAGTAGTTAGTTTTGACGAGGCAGGAGATGGTGTGCATAGGCAATACCAGCCTATACACACTGTTAACTGGCTGAATGGTATTGACGTAGGTATGAATTTGAACTACTGTAATGTGAGGAATCTCGGCATTGACAATAGTGTAGAAAGTGAATTGGAAAGTATTGTAGACGGTGTGTCAAACGTAACACACGAACAAAGACGAGGCCTGTATGAAGTAATAATGAGGAATAAGAGTGTGTTTTCAGACAAACCGGGTCTTGTGGAAGGATATAAATGCAAGTTGCATGTAATTCCGCACGAACCATTCTTCGTGAGACCGTATGCTATACCGCTGTCCAAAAAAGAAGCAGTGCAGCGGGAGATAGATAAGATGATCGAATGGGGAGTGATTGAAAGAAGTACAAGCCCATACAATAACGGTTTGGTCATTGTAGCAAAACGGGATGGTAGTGTGCGTATTGTGATTGATGCACGCACGTTGAATAGGGTCGTTCAACGTGAAACAGACAGACCAGAGAGTATGGAGGAGATTTTGCAACGTTTTCATGACGTTAAGTTCATGACTAGCCTCGATCTGACAGCTAGTTACTGGCAAATAGAACTCGAAGAAGAATCTAGGCCATACACCGCCTTCTTGTTTGCGGGCAGGTGTTATCAGTATAGAGTACTGCCGTTTGGACTTAATATATCTGTGTCCGTATTCATCAGGGCCCTAGATAAAGTGCTAGGACCGGCTTTGAGTTCAAGATTAACTGTATATGTTGACGACCTATTGTTGGCCAATGCCACTTGGCATGACCATTGTGACCTATTAGATGAAGTTTTTAGAGCATTGCGCCGTGGCAGAATGATTCTAAAGTTAAAGAAATGCGAATTTGTGAAGCAGGAACTGAAATTTTTAGGGCATGTAATTACCACTGCTGGTATTACGAAAGACCCAGAGAAACTAGAGGCAATAAGGAATTGTCCTCCACCCAAGTCTAGGAAACAGTTAAAAAGTTTTCTAGGGCTCACAGGATTTTACCGTAAATTTGTAAAAGGACAAGTGTTTAATGATGAAAATTTGAATAACCTCTTACGCAAAAATGTTCCGTTTGTGTGGACTGACGGGTGTCAGACCGCTTTCGAGAGATTAAAAGACGAGTTGTTAAGATCTAACATACTATTTCATCCTGATTTATCGCTACCCTTCCATCTGGGAACGGATTCGTCGAATTACGGGGTGGGGGTAGAACTGTTCCAAGAAGTTGGTAAAGGAGAGGATAAGGAACACCGGACGATAGTGTTCGCGAGTCGAACTTTATCCAAAAGTGAGCGAAACTACACGATTTCTAAGAAAGAGTGTCTCGCTATCGTGTGGGGATTCAAGAAGTTCAAGGGTTACCTATGGGACCGTAAGGTGATTATTCATACGGACCATAAGGCGCTCACTTATCTGAAGGATTGTAAACTACTTCACGAAAGACTGACTAGGTGGTCGCTGTATTTACAGCAATTTAACTATGACATCTGTTACGTAAAAGGGACCGACAATTGCGTAGCGGATGCGCTGTCGCGGTTGCCCGAGTCTAATCAAGGTCTATTGAAAGATGAGGCAGATGGAGTGGTCAAATTGTACTATTTTAAAGAAGTTGAGGGACGTAAATTAATAATGAACATTTGTAAGAATCTACGTCGTCATCAGAACGAGGATGGCTGTTTAAATATGGTGAAAACCCGATATGATGAAAAGAGTCCAGAAGGAGAGAAATTAAGGAAGTATTACAAGATATACGATCATGTCTTGTACATACGTAAGGGTGAAGATAGTAATATTTGGCGGGTATGCTGGCCCAGCAAATACGTCACGGAAATAATAGACTACTACCATTTGGCGTATGGTCACTGTGGACCAAAGAAATGTACGGAAAAACTGAGTGAAGTAGTGCATTTCAACAACATGTTAAAACGAGTTACTGACAGAGTGAAAACTTGCGATTTATGTCAGAAGGTGAAGGTTACCAACTGTACGAGTCGTGGTCCTATGCAAAGTATAAGGCCTAACGACACCTTTGAGTTACTGTGCGTGGACTTGTATGGACCTTTGCCCAAGTCATCAGGAAACTTTGCCTACATTTTAGTAGTGCTAGAAGCTTTTTCCAAGTTCATCAAACTATACCCGATTAGGAAAGCTACAGCCAAAGCGGTCTATAGCAAGCTTGTGAACGATTATTTTGTTCATATTGGCAAGCCCAAGGCGATTCTATCAGACAATGGGGCACAATTTACTTCTAAGTTGTGGAATGAAGGCATGGAAAGTAATGGGGTCGAGGTGATCCGTATTTCAGCTTATTGTCCGGCTGGGAATCCCGCTGAGAGGTATATGCGCGAGCTAGGCCGACTTTGCCGTACCTATTGCCATCACAACCATAGGGCATGGGGCAAATATGTAGCAGTATTTGAGAGAATTATGAACACCTTGAGACATGAATCTACGGGATTTTCTCCAGAGGAAATCCTGTTGGATGACAGAAGTAAAAGTTTAGTGCAAGAGGTAATCAAATTCCCTCCACGGATTGACATTAGTATTGGTGTGAAAAAAGATCGTTTGCGAGAAGTAATGAAGCTAAAAGCCGATGCTCGCATACGTCGTCATGACGCTAAAGCGCGTTTTGCTAAGTTTGCGATCGGAGGCTTAGTACTTGTAAAAGCTCATGAGAAATCGAGCGAGATAGACAATGAAATCTCTAAATTTAAGTTTGTTTATAATGGACCATATAAAGTCATTGGTATACCTCACACAAATGCTTATTGCTTAGAGTATCCAAGCTCTGGAAAGCTATTAGGTGTACGAAATATTGTAGACCTGAAATTGTACCAACCAAGGATTGATTAGTACCACAGATAGGGTAATTTGTACAGTATGTAGATATAGAGTGTAAGATTTAAGGATGTACCATGTGGCGATGCTTTTGCCTGACCTAGAGGTCATTAAAGAAGTTGTAATTAATAAGTAATTTATGTTGATTAAATGATTTAAGAGTTACTGAATATTAATCAATTTAAAAATCCAAGCTGCTAGTTTAAGTTTTCAGCTGAGTCACAGTAGATTAAGCAATTTAAATATGATTTTGTAACTAGCTGTAAGATTCCATGAATATGTGTTTTACTAGTCATTGCCGATGTACTTAGACGCTGTTTTAAGTTTCAGGCTAGTACATGCGTGTGATGATGGACAGTGTTGAGTTATCCACTGTGATAGTATTAAGGGACTCCTTGAGATTACTCGGGAGTGAGTTTTTCCTAAAGAATTCAGTGAAACGGACGTTCTGGAAATGGCGTTACACAGGCGAGTGAGATCAAGCGTGCCGCACAGGCGGGCGCAACAATACTGGCGAGGCGGTGCCGCTGTCGGCTCTTGTGCCGCTGTCGGCAAATTTGTACTTGCGAGTACGGAAGGCGGAATTGTTTTTCTTCCCGGACAGATGATGTGAAAGAATTCTGCTGTCAATACTTATGTTTTTTTCGATCTACTGAATATTATTTTCTTGTTTAGCATTAAGTGGACTCTCATGGCAAGCGTATTAATTACGAAAAGGTTATATAAAATGTGTATTCTACGTAATTAATAATTAATTTGTGTATTTTGATCTACCTGTTTTTATGACCATGTACTCTGATTGATTTTGTAAATAGTATTCCATTTCTTGATAGTGTTACGATTTTAATGATTTTGGAATAGCTAAACCATTTTCTATGTTTTCTATGAATTTTAATATGTTGTCAACCTGTTTTATTTCGTGCAAGATGACAGAGTGGAATAAGATTAGGAGTGTCTCCACTCAATTATTATTGTCTAAAAATTGGTTTATGGTTAATTAGACGAATGCTAAATTTTTTTGATGTTTTGAGCATATGCATTTCCGCTGTTTCTTTTTTGGGACATTTTCTGAGTCTGTTTACATTACACGAACATCCTCAGACAATGTGGGGCACGTGTAACGCCGGAAATGCATATCCTCCTATTTTCATCTATTGTACTATAATTTGTTTTCCTTATTTTTGCTACCTGAATATATGATATTTCTGTGTCTTCACATATTGTAATTGTTTTACTATTTGTATATATATATTTATGCACTCATGTCGATGTATAATTGGTTTGTTTCGTAAATATTATTTGTATTTTTACGCTGGGTCTCGCCTAGGGAAAACTGCTATCGAACGATTACATCGATGGGTCGTGTGAAGAATCAAAGTGTGTAGGATCTTTGGTAGTGTTAACTCTGCCGCGTGGAGCGCGGGCAGAGCAGTCGGTGTCTGGCTGGAGTAGCGAGTGGAGCAGGTGTGTTGTGTGACGCTCCCGCGAGTTGCCGCGCTTCCGGGGTTTGGCAGCATGTAATTGCGCTCGACTCGCGATGATAGTTTCTGACATGGTGTCGCGGACGGGAAGCATTAGCTGGCGCACATCAAGAGCCCGTTTCGCCTGGTGACCGTGTCGAGAAGAAGGCGCGCCAACATCCAGCTTCTGCAACAGCGACGGCCGACAATGAGTGACTGTCACCACCTCCTCGATCGACGGCTTCAAACCTTCAATCAACCAACAAGGAAGACTAAAAGCACGTAAAGTTTCAGAACTGTATGGCAGACCTCAGCTTTTCAAATTGTTCCATTTGCCTCGCAAAATTACAGCAACTTAGCATGAACCTTTGTTGCTCATTGTCCCAATTACACTGCCAAGCAGGGTCCCTTCCTTTTCCGAAATGAGCCCGAGGGTCGTTGAAATTCAAACGCCAGCATCATTCGATTTCACTACTTTAATTTCAAAGTTTAGCTGGCTACAATAGTTAAATTACACAAGCACAAATTAAGAGTGCGAGTTTTGTTACCGTATTTTAGTTACCTGTGACTGCAGCTCAGCTTGGTACGTACTAAATTTTACTATTGTTAATTGTTCAGAATCATTTACTTCAAGTTCTAAGTTAATTCTCTTATTTCTAAATTGCGTAGATTCAAGTAGCTTTTGAAATGATTGTTGAGGTAGTCCAAGACTAACCTTATTTTACTGAATGTCGATGTGCTTCAGAAAGAAAGCTCACTATTAACTTCAGTCACTAAATTAACTTTCGATTTTCCAGTTTTATTAATTCTTTTGCTAAATTAAGTCAGAGTGTAGCGAAATTTATTACTTCTGACAAACTTTCAGTTTTCACACTACACGTGTCAACCTTCAGTTGCCACGCTTCTAGTGCTAATTATATGTGTAATTACCTTTCTTTTTCAGTTACTATAGTAATTGTCCTTAGGACTGGCGACCGTAATTTCCCCCAAATCTCAAATATCTAATTACCGCTAGTTAATTGTTAACGTAACGGCCGCACATTTACTTTCTTCATTAACTTTACCCCTTTTCAAAATTAATTTCCACCAGTTTCATTTGCATTTTTCCTTTCATTTAGATGTAACCCTTTCCTCCCTCTTTACCGACAGATTAACTTCGGTGACGATTGCTTTTCCCAAATTTCCATTAGGTACACGCGGTTTAATTTTTCACTGTCATTTAGGTCGATAAGTGAGGGGGGAGGTTACACGTTGCGACCTGGTGACAGGACAATCTTCAGATTTGAGGTTGTTCTGGACACGAATTTTGTTTGGTGCAAATGTCGTAACAAAGTATTGGTTACGAACAGATAGTTACGTCAGCGAGATTAAGTAGTGGGAGGAATCCTAATGAGATTTGAGATTTGTCATTTATATTGAAAATTATTAAAATGAGTGAAGGCAACAATTACCTAAATTTGGTAGACTTGGATACGGAACAATCGGTCGAACAGTGGGAAACGCGCACCGCGGTACCCATTGTTCAGGGGCAGGCGGCTAGCGTGAAAGACGCGACCGTCGAAACGCAACAAAGAGCAGAAATGGAATTCCAAACCTTAGTAAATGTTTCGGAATCGGAAGCGAAAATCAAATCTGAACCCTTTGATGACGAATACGCGGGGACAATTAAAGAGGAAGCCGCTACGGAAGTAGAACCGGTAGTTTCCGGGAATTTAGCTGATTTATTGAATGTTTTGATTAACGAAATCAAGGCTCAGTCTAGCAAGATAGAAACTCAATCGGCAGAAATTAAAGATCAGGCTGCCAAGCAAGAAGCTCAGTCTGAAAAAATTGACAGGAAGCTAGACAATCAGAACAAAGCTATTAATGTTGTTAACA
This sequence comes from Schistocerca serialis cubense, assembly GCF_023864345.2. Taxonomy (NCBI): domain Eukaryota; kingdom Metazoa; phylum Arthropoda; class Insecta; order Orthoptera; family Acrididae; genus Schistocerca; species Schistocerca serialis. Next base: position 798,322,976 of record NC_064641.1, read on the forward strand.
ACAATGTTGGAGTTGTTAACGCAAAAGTTGATAAAATCAAAGAAGATATTGTTGTGATTAATACCGAAATCGGTAATCTTAAACAGGAAATGATAGGCGTTCAGGCGGAAATTGCGAGCATAAATACGCGTTTTAATTCTGAAATTAGCAGAATCGAGAAAAGTGTAGGAGAATCAGTTGCTCCGATCATCGAGAATAAGGTGACGGAACAAATTCAATTAGTGAAAAAAGAGGATCAAAAGAAGGTGGAAACTTTAAAGGCTTTAGTATCCGAAGTAGATACCAAAGTGACGAAGCAGGCTAATACCTGCGAAGAAAAAAAAAGGGAAGTAGAAACGCTTGCGACAACCACTTGCCAAGTAATTACGAGAGTGTCGGAATTAGAAAAGAAACTTGACGAAAAACAGAGCTATGTGCCAATCTATGCACATAGTTCGGAATTGTTGACGAAAGATGAGCGGTTCGACCCCTTGAAAAAAGGCGGTATACACGCGACGGATTTCATTAAGAATTGTGAAAGAGTTTTACCCATATCATGGACTGATGAGAGAAAAATTAATGCGATTATTGATGTGTTGGCTGGTGATGCCAAGCGTTGGGGCTTAAACCTCAACATTACGAACCTGACTTTAGACGAATTTAAAAATTTGTTTGTGGCTGAATACTGGTCAGAGCAAAAACAGCAAAGTGTCTGGCGCGAATTTGTCGTATCGAGGCCTTTCGATGCGAATTCGCGCGTTTCGATGAAGGAGTTTTGTGAGGGCTGGATCCGCAAGTTGGAATATTTGCGTGATCGCCGCACGGAATCCGAAATAGTCTGGGAACTCTACAAGAAGCTTCCAGATGATACAAAACGCTACATAGGAAGCAGTTACAAGACAATCAATGATTTCCTAGAAAGAGTTGAGGACGAGGACAATTGGCGCAATAATCGCGACAGTGGTAGAGGCCGTGGTAACAACAACGGGAACCACAACAACGATAACCATGGGAATAATGCATACCGCAATCTTGGCAGCAATAACAATAATGGTTCGGGCCGTAATGACAATCGGTACAATGCAAATAATAACCGGAATGACGGAAACCAGTATCATACTAGCGTGATACGGGCTGCGCAGAATAGTAATAACGCCAGAGGGTGTGACCAGCCGCCTCAGCAGTATCCGGGGAGCGTATCTGCTGGGACGAGACAGGGAAACCATTAGCCGCGCCGGTGTGGAGAAATTTTGGCGGCCCAATAACAGGAGAAAACCCAGGTGTCGTCATTATGAAAATTCCGTATGGAATAATCAACGGCGGGAGAGTGTGCCAGTATTAGGAGAAAGGAGTGCGCCCACAAGTAGTAGATCAGCTGTAGACACGGCAGTAGAAAATACATTCACTGTCAGTGAGAACAATTTAAGTAGTGTTCCGGAAATCGACTATAAAGTGGCAGCTGTAATACCCACAGCGGAACTGGAGATTGAGTTTAAGAATGATTCGCAAGTGTTGAAAGAAGATCAGATGTCGGATAAAACGTCCGTCATCGAGCGAGGGGATGCAGAGAGGGATGAGGTCTGGTTAAGGCAGTTCGGTCGCTTATACGACGAACTAAGAGATTATAGGGGCCTGTACGGGAGAAGTGTTTATGGGGAGCGCGGGCAGGATTTGCCGCGTCTCGTCCCGCAGGAAGATAGTGATTGTGAAGTGATGGAAAGTTCTGGCCCTAACCGGCAGACTTTACTAGAAATAGTTGATGTTAAGGGGGAGCACGAGCAAGATGCGTCGTGTTTCGTCCCGCAGGAGTTGAATGTTGAAGTAGTAACGGAAAGTTCTGGCCCTAACCGGCAGACTTTACCGAAAGTTGTAGTGGTAGAGGTAGCCGACCCATCCGACGCGAACATCCAGTTTAAACATTGCGAGAGTATTAAGGAGAAAGATTACGAAAATTTTAGTGATAGCCTGACACGATTGGTAGAAAAGCACGTAGATTACAGCGTGTATGAGGTTAGAGCTGACATTATACGGTCAGAAGATAACAGTGTGGGTTGCGCAGATCTAGAGGAAGTAATTGCAGATACTACTGGGCACATGTCTCCAGGTAGATTGGCAGATGAGATCAATCTGATTAAAGAGGAATCAACTAAGGTGACAATTAGTGAATTGATAGCAAAGCAACACTCACTAGTTGACGAGTTACAGGAAAAGATTTCGGTATTGGAGGCGACGCTACAGACTAAGCCTCAGGACAAACGTGTTGAAATTAAAACTGTATGTGAACAGAGGCAGAAAAAGCCGCCAGATAAACCGGATTTAGGATCAAAGCCGGATGGTTTTTTCTGGAATGACCTGGATATAGACGAGGATTTACTGTGGGAAAATAAAGAAACAGTCGAGGACAAGTGTAGACAGATAGTAGTGTCTGTTAATATGCACGACCTACAACTAAACGTGTTGATTGACACCGGTGCAGAATTGAGTGCTGTATCTGGGAAAATATTTGAGTTACTGAAAGACAGACCTGGCATCGTAGTTATGCCAGTAACAGGAGTGAAAATTATCGGTGCTACTGGGAAGGCCAGTAAACCGGTCACAAAACAGATTTTTGTCAACTTCGAGATATGTGGGGCACGATTTGAACAAGAGTTTGTCGTCGTGCCAGACTTAACTACGGAAGTAATTATCGGGTTAGATTGGCTATTAAAGTACCGTGCAGTGATTAACTGCGAAAGCAAAACTTTGACATGTACGTCCCAAGATAAAACAATAGTAGTTAGTTTTGACGAGGCAGGAGATGGTGTGCATAGGCAATACCAGCCTATACACACTGTTAACTGGCTGAATGGTATTGACGTAGGTATGAATTTGAACTACTGTAATGTGAGGAATCTCGGCATTGACAATAGTGTAGAAAGTGAATTGGAAAGTATTGTAGACGGTGTGTCAAACGTAACACACGAACAAAGACGAGGCCTGTATGAAGTAATAATGAGGAATAAGAGTGTGTTTTCAGACAAACCGGGTCTTGTGGAAGGATATAAATGCAAGTTGCATGTAATTCCGCACGAACCATTCTTCGTGAGACCGTATGCTATACCGCTGTCCAAAAAAGAAGCAGTGCAGCGGGAGATAGATAAGATGATCGAATGGGGAGTGATTGAAAGAAGTACAAGCCCATACAATAACGGTTTGGTCATTGTAGCAAAACGGGATGGTAGTGTGCGTATTGTGATTGATGCACGCACGTTGAATAGGGTCGTTCAACGTGAAACAGACAGACCAGAGAGTATGGAGGAGATTTTGCAACGTTTTCATGACGTTAAGTTCATGACTAGCCTCGATCTGACAGCTAGTTACTGGCAAATAGAACTCGAAGAAGAATCTAGGCCATACACCGCCTTCTTGTTTGCGGGCAGGTGTTATCAGTATAGAGTACTGCCGTTTGGACTTAATATATCTGTGTCCGTATTCATCAGGGCCCTAGATAAAGTGCTAGGACCGGCTTTGAGTTCAAGATTAACTGTATATGTTGACGACCTATTGTTGGCCAATGCCACTTGGCATGACCATTGTGACCTATTAGATGAAGTTTTTAGAGCATTGCGCCGTGGCAGAATGATTCTAAAGTTAAAGAAATGCGAATTTGTGAAGCAGGAACTGAAATTTTTAGGGCATGTAATTACCACTGCTGGTATTACGAAAGACCCAGAGAAACTAGAGGCAATAAGGAATTGTCCTCCACCCAAGTCTAGGAAACAGTTAAAAAGTTTTCTAGGGCTCACAGGATTTTACCGTAAATTTGTAAAAGGACAAGTGTTTAATGATGAAAATTTGAATAACCTCTTACGCAAAAATGTTCCGTTTGTGTGGACTGACGGGTGTCAGACCGCTTTCGAGAGATTAAAAGACGAGTTGTTAAGATCTAACATACTATTTCATCCTGATTTATCGCTACCCTTCCATCTGGGAACGGATTCGTCGAATTACGGGGTGGGGGTAGAACTGTTCCAAGAAGTTGGTAAAGGAGAGGATAAGGAACACCGGACGATAGTGTTCGCGAGTCGAACTTTATCCAAAAGTGAGCGAAACTACACGATTTCTAAGAAAGAGTGTCTCGCTATCGTGTGGGGATTCAAGAAGTTCAAGGGTTACCTATGGGACCGTAAGGTGATTATTCATACGGACCATAAGGCGCTCACTTATCTGAAGGATTGTAAACTACTTCACGAAAGACTGACTAGGTGGTCGCTGTATTTACAGCAATTTAACTATGACATCTGTTACGTAAAAGGGACCGACAATTGCGTAGCGGATGCGCTGTCGCGGTTGCCCGAGTCTAATCAAGGTCTATTGAAAGATGAGGCAGATGGAGTGGTCAAATTGTACTATTTTAAAGAAGTTGAGGGACGTAAATTAATAATGAACATTTGTAAGAATCTACGTCGTCATCAGAACGAGGATGGCTGTTTAAATATGGTGAAAACCCGATATGATGAAAAGAGTCCAGAAGGAGAGAAATTAAGGAAGTATTACAAGATATACGATCATGTCTTGTACATACGTAAGGGTGAAGATAGTAATATTTGGCGGGTATGCTGGCCCAGCAAATACGTCACGGAAATAATAGACTACTACCATTTGGCGTATGGTCACTGTGGACCAAAGAAATGTACGGAAAAACTGAGTGAAGTAGTGCATTTCAACAACATGTTAAAACGAGTTACTGACAGAGTGAAAACTTGCGATTTATGTCAGAAGGTGAAGGTTACCAACTGTACGAGTCGTGGTCCTATGCAAAGTATAAGGCCTAACGACACCTTTGAGTTACTGTGCGTGGACTTGTATGGACCTTTGCCCAAGTCATCAGGAAACTTTGCCTACATTTTAGTAGTGCTAGAAGCTTTTTCCAAGTTCATCAAACTATACCCGATTAGGAAAGCTACAGCCAAAGCGGTCTATAGCAAGCTTGTGAACGATTATTTTGTTCATATTGGCAAGCCCAAGGCGATTCTATCAGACAATGGGGCACAATTTACTTCTAAGTTGTGGAATGAAGGCATGGAAAGTAATGGGGTCGAGGTGATCCGTATTTCAGCTTATTGTCCGGCTGGGAATCCCGCTGAGAGGTATATGCGCGAGCTAGGCCGACTTTGCCGTACCTATTGCCATCACAACCATAGGGCATGGGGCAAATATGTAGCAGTATTTGAGAGAATTATGAACACCTTGAGACATGAATCTACGGGATTTTCTCCAGAGGAAATCCTGTTGGATGACAGAAGTAAAAGTTTAGTGCAAGAGGTAATCAAATTCCCTCCACGGATTGACATTAGTATTGGTGTGAAAAAAGATCGTTTGCGAGAAGTAATGAAGCTAAAAGCCGATGCTCGCATACGTCGTCATGACGCTAAAGCGCGTTTTGCTAAGTTTGCGATCGGAGGCTTAGTACTTGTAAAAGCTCATGAGAAATCGAGCGAGATAGACAATGAAATCTCTAAATTTAAGTTTGTTTATAATGGACCATATAAAGTCATTGGTATACCTCACACAAATGCTTATTGCTTAGAGTATCCAAGCTCTGGAAAGCTATTAGGTGTACGAAATATTGTAGACCTGAAATTGTACCAACCAAGGATTGATTAGTACCACAGATAGGGTAATTTGTACAGTATGTAGATATAGAGTGTAAGATTTAAGGATGTACCATGTGGCGATGCTTTTGCCTGACCTAGAGGTCATTAAAGAAGTTGTAATTAATAAGTAATTTATGTTGATTAAATGATTTAAGAGTTACTGAATATTAATCAATTTAAAAATCCAAGCTGCTAGTTTAAGTTTTCAGCTGAGTCACAGTAGATTAAGCAATTTAAATATGATTTTGTAACTAGCTGTAAGATTCCATGAATATGTGTTTTACTAGTCATTGCCGATGTACTTAGACGCTGTTTTAAGTTTCAGGCTAGTACATGCGTGTGATGATGGACAGTGTTGAGTTATCCACTGTGATAGTATTAAGGGACTCCTTGAGATTACTCGGGAGTGAGTTTTTCCTAAAGAATTCAGTGAAACGGACGTTCTGGAAATGGCGTTACACAGGCGAGTGAGATCAAGCGTGCCGCACAGGCGGGCGCAACAATACTGGCGAGGCGGTGCCGCTGTCGGCTCTTGTGCCGCTGTCGGCAAATTTGTACTTGCGAGTACGGAAGGCGGAATTGTTTTTCTTCCCGGACAGATGATGTGAAAGAATTCTGCTGTCAATACTTATGTTTTTTTCGATCTACTGAATATTATTTTCTTGTTTAGCATTAAGTGGACTCTCATGGCAAGCGTATTAATTACGAAAAGGTTATATAAAATGTGTATTCTACGTAATTAATAATTAATTTGTGTATTTTGATCTACCTGTTTTTATGACCATGTACTCTGATTGATTTTGTAAATAGTATTCCATTTCTTGATAGTGTTACGATTTTAATGATTTTGGAATAGCTAAACCATTTTCTATGTTTTCTATGAATTTTAATATGTTGTCAACCTGTTTTATTTCGTGCAAGATGACAGAGTGGAATAAGATTAGGAGTGTCTCCACTCAATTATTATTGTCTAAAAATTGGTTTATGGTTAATTAGACGAATGCTAAATTTTTTTGATGTTTTGAGCATATGCATTTCCGCTGTTTCTTTTTTGGGACATTTTCTGAGTCTGTTTACATTACACGAACATCCTCAGACAATGTGGGGCACGTGTAACGCCGGAAATGCATATCCTCCTATTTTCATCTATTGTACTATAATTTGTTTTCCTTATTTTTGCTACCTGAATATATGATATTTCTGTGTCTTCACATATTGTAATTGTTTTACTATTTGTATATATATATTTATGCACTCATGTCGATGTATAATTGGTTTGTTTCGTAAATATTATTTGTATTTTTACGCTGGGTCTCGCCTAGGGAAAACTGCTATCGAACGATTACATCGATGGGTCGTGTGAAGAATCAAAGTGTGTAGGATCTTTGGTAGTGTTAACTCTGCCGCGTGGAGCGCGGGCAGAGCAGTCGGTGTCTGGCTGGAGTAGCGAGTGGAGCAGGTGTGTTGTGTGACGCTCCCGCGAGTTGCCGCGCTTCCGGGGTTTGGCAGCATGTAATTGCGCTCGACTCGCGATGATAGTTTCTGACATGGTGTCGCGGACGGGAAGCATTAGCTGGCGCACATCAAGAGCCCGTTTCGCCTGGTGACCGTGTCGAGAAGAAGGCGCGCCAACATCCAGCTTCTGCAACAGCGACGGCCGACAATGAGTGACTGTCACCACCTCCTCGATCGACGGCTTCAAACCTTCAATCAACCAACAAGGAAGACTAAAAGCACGTAAAGTTTCAGAACTGTATGGCAGACCTCAGCTTTTCAAATTGTTCCATTTGCCTCGCAAAATTACAGCAACTTAGCATGAACCTTTGTTGCTCATTGTCCCAATTGCACTGCCAAGCAGGGTCCTTTCCTTTTCCGAAATGAGCCCGAGGGTCGTTGAAATTCAAACGCCAGCATCATTCGATTTCACTACTTTAATTTCAAAGTTTAGCTGGCTACAATAGTTAAATTACACAAGCACAAATTAAGAATGCGAGTTTTGTTACCGTATTTTAGTTACCTGTGACTGCAGCTCAGCTTGGTACGTACTAAATTTTACTATTGTTAATTGTTCAGAATCATTTACTTCAAGTTCTAAGTTAATTCTCTTATTTCTAAATTGCGTAGATTCAAGTAGCTTTTGAAATGATTGTTGAGGTAGTCCAAGACTAACCTTATTTTACTGAATGTCGATGTGCTTCAGAAAGAAAGCTCACTATTAACTTCAGTCACTAAATTAACTTTCGATTTTCCAGTTTTATTAATCCTTTTGCTAAATTAAGTCAGAGTGTAGCGAAATTTATTACTTCTGACAAACTTTCAGTTTTCACACTACACGTGTCAACCTTCAGTTGCCACGCTTCTAGTGCTAATTATATGTGTAATTACCTTTCTTTTTCAGTTACTATAGTAATTGTCCTTAGGACTGGCGACCGTAATTTCCCCCAAATCTCAAATATCTAATTACCGCTAGTTAATTGTTAACGTAACGGTCGCACATTTACTTTCTTCATTAACTTTACCCCTTTTCAAAATTAATTTCCACTAGTTTCATTTGCATTTTTCCTTTCATTTAGATGTAACCCTTTCCTCCCTCTTTACCGACAGATTAACTTCGGTGACGATTGCTTTTCCCAAATTTCCATTAGGTACACGCGGTTTAATTTTTCACTGTCATTGAGGTCGATAAGTGAGGGGGAGGTTACAAGACCATGAGGATAAAATCGGAGAGATTAGAGCCGACACAGAGGCATACCGACAAGCCTTCTTTCCACGAACAATGCGAAACTGGAATAGAAGGGAGAACCGATAGAGATACTCAAGGTACCCTCCGCCACACACCGTCAGGTGGCTTGCGGAGTATGGGTGTAGATGTAGATGTAGAATGTATTCCCCTACGATGCTCCTAGTGGTGTTACTGGATACTAGAAACAGAAGACAGCAGTTCTCTAAAACCTCTCTGCCAGTAACTAGTGAGACGCTCTGTTTCGTGCATTTTGTCCTTACCGTCGAAGCAGGCTAATTTCGTTGTCAATAAACGTGTAGAAACTTGATCGCTGTTTCCTCTGTATTCTCGTGAGGGACTCTTCAGCTGGCGACAAGGTGAAGTATGGGATATTTAGTGACGCGTGTTTCTTCCAGTCCAGTGCTCACACGCTTCACTAGAGTCGCTATTGCACCTCCATTATGGCAGGACAGCTAGATCTCTCACATAATCAGTCACTTGTCCTCCAAGAGATAAAACGAAATGTGAAACTATTATATGAACGTCTAACTGTGGATACCCTCATACGGAAATATTTCTCCAATCACTTGGCAGCTGTTTTGTTCACAGCCTACTGCTTTACAGCCATCTGATAATAAGGTGGAACCATAGCCAAACTACATTGTCCAGCTGGAACCGTGTTTCATAGCCTACGAGATACTGGGGACGAACAACAGAGCGCTTATTTTCTCGCCTTTGTCAGACGAGACATTTTCCAGTACTTCGACACGCAAATGGGAAGTTGCGGTCCATTTATCACAAGTTATTCGTTGCTTCACATTACTCGGACAAATCTTATAGTTCAACTGCCTGAAAAAACACATTCCCACTGAATCTTACCTCAATAAATTTAAAGCATTGTTGAAACATAGATTAAAAGGGGAAATCTTCAACTCAGTTTTAAAGGTAAACAGAAGAATAGAAAAATGGTTCAAATGGCTCTGAGCACTATGGGACTTAACAGCTATGGTCATCAGTCCCCTAGAACTTAGAAATACTTAAACCTAACTAACCTAAGGACATCACACAACACCCAGTCATAACGAGGCAGAGAAAATCCCTGACCCCGCCGTGAATCGAACCCGGGTACCCGGGCGTGGGAAGCGAGAACGCTACCGTACGACCACGAGATGCGGAACAGAAGAATAGATTTAATATAAATGAATAAAAACTTATTTGTAACAGTGGCCAAAGGTAACTCGCAATTAAGAAAACATTTGGTCTATCAGAGAAGGCTATACGGCAAAACACATTTCTTCTGAATGCTTTTACTCCATCTTACCACCACAAATATAGAGCATTTCTCGAACATACATTAAAAATGGAAACTACCACTCCGTCTACAGGCCTCAAGTGGCCCGACGGGACCATCCGAATTTTGAGAACGTTCAATGAATCAAGGAAGGCTTCTTGGCATATTCAAGATACTGACGTGGAATAATAATAAAATATCGTTTAACAGCTGAGCGTTACAGCAACATTAAAATTATTACGTTCATGGAGGGTGAAATGCGGCAGTCCAGGTCTGAAAAAAAAAGAAAAAAAGAAAGGGAACAACTGGGTAAATTAATGGCCGATAGCTATAGAAACCAGCTTCTAAAGGATGACGTAGCAGACCAGGAGGCCGTAACGCGTCAGAGGCTACGGTGAGACGGGAAGCGGCGCGCCGCCCTCGCGTGCGTACACAGCCGATACGGACAGGCAACGTCCGGTGGACCGGCGTGTAACAAATAACACCCCAGAGCAGCGAATCCAAACGCTACGAAGAGATCGGAAGGCCGAGAGAAAACGAGCAAACACGTAAATCATATACAACACTCATGTGAAACGTTCCCTTTGAACAATTGTACATGACTGTGTTTAAACTGACACACAATATTTTCAGCGCAACGCACTCTGACTTTCAAAAATCCCTACAAAAGAATGGCCCTGACTAACATTAACCTATACCTTTCACAAATCACTTACCTCACCAAAAATCTTCGTTATTCGAACTACTGCAATACAGCGAGCGCCACTACTGCCAGCTAAATAAAAGATTCAAACTACTGAAGTCACTAACTACTAATAGGCACAGTTAGCAAATGAAAGATTTTGATAGAGAACAAACAATGTATTTACCTCAATAGTTTTAACAAGTCATAATGTATATAGCAGTTCATGACACCCAGTCTTACAAATTTCAAAACTCCGCCATCTCTCTCCCCATATCCACCACTGCTGGCGGCTCACCTCCAACTGCCGAACGCTATGCGCTGTTAACATCCAGCTGTCCAACACTACAATGGCAGACAACAATGCAAACTAGCCACAGACTGCACACAGCACAGCCAGTGATTTTCATACAGAGCGCTACGTAACGTTGCCAATAAGAAAACATAAACAGCCTACTTACACATGGAACATATGAAAATGTTCAGACCAAGACCAAAGCTTAACATGAGCGTGGCCCCAAGCCCCGATCAAACTTTACATGTAACAACCAGAATTTTACAAAGAATTATTAATGATTAACCCGTTAATCTTACAATAATGAGGCGTGCACAGCTCGCGTTTATCCCCATTTATTGTTTGTCATCTTCTATTACGCTACTGTCGCCTCGTTTGCTTATTCCATTTACTGGCATCACTAACTTCCTGCCTTACTTACCTGTGAGCGGTAGCAGCAGTGTTTATCGATAAGCGCACTGTCGTACCATCTCTGGAGCGACCGATACTATTTCCGAGTCGTCGTGTGTCTGACAGTTAGTTGGAGACGGACCAGCAGTGCAGTCGGGACGCAGCAGCAGTGAAGTCGGGGACGGAGCGCCGGTGAGGCGCCGACAGCAAGTGCTCGCCGACCGCTGGCGACACACATGAACTGTACGACGGAGGGAGATTTGACCGGGACGACCGGTGCTTGGTCGTCTCTTAGGCCGACGTATATTTGGTCCTTTCACCGTTTCTGGGCCTGGGCAGTCGGTCGGTTGGAGTGGTGCAGCGAGGAATCCTCCGCGGGACGTAGTTTGGCCAGGGCTGCTGGCGGTCTCTAAGGTGTGTCGGAGTGTGTGGGGCTGTTCCCATTGCTACGAGGTCCGTGGCTCACCGACCCTGGACACAAAAGTTGAGTTTTGATTTAATCTACCAGCAAGTCAAGACTGTTCACATTGTGTCGTTTGGAGTTCGTTGTCGGCTGTTGGGATATTCCTGCGAGCAACAACGTGGTTTTCAAGTTGGAAAATTCTAGCCACCATCCAATGGAATTTCACTGTATTTGGTTATTTGAATTGAAGTGCACCAGCAGAATCTTCTGCCTTGTGGCCATTAACGTTCCGGTTACCGGCCCTGGGCGTTGACGTAAATTCCAGGCAGTTTAGTTTCCTCATCGTGTTGTTGCTGTGCAGTACGGTGTGTAGTTTGACAGCTCAATGTATGATTGATTGTGGGCGCCAATATTTTCTACGTTGTTCCGTTGAATTCCCTGGTGTGCCCTGTTCGGGTGAAGTGGAAGTTATCTTGTTGGTGGGTCCGTTGACTGTCGGTCGGTTGGGATCCCGTCGGATCGTGAATGGTTGGCCCGACTGCCTGTCTCACCTAAGCGAGTGTTAATGTTTGAACTCCAGGCCGACCCTCGAACATCTGAGCGCCCTTGGGTGTACTGCCTTTTGTTCTTGTTGTTTGTACTTGTATGACTTCTAGCCGATTTTTTTAAAAACTAAGGTTGTTTTGCCCTTAAGGCGTAAGATTCTTTAAGCCTTCGGCCTAATTTAAAGAACTGTTTCAGGTAAGGCCTTTGGTATTAAAAAAAATTAATGTTATGGATTTTTAAGTGTTAGGCCTTCAGTCAATTTGAATTTAACTTGTTTGCTCTTGAAGTGTCTGATTCTTTGGGCCTTTAGCCTAACTAAAGAACTGTTGTAAGATAAGGCTTGCCTTTTAAATGTCTAATTATGCTTGCATTTTAAGTTATTCGCCTTCAGCCATTTTTAAATTAAAGTGGCTTTCAGCTGGTAATTAAGTCCCAAAGATTAAAGCTGTGTGTTTAAAAAAATTTTTTGGGGCTCTTCTAATGTTTGATCAAATAATATAGTTGTATGTTCGAGTGTAACTGACAGCCCCTTATTTTGGCCCCTTTCCACAATTTAAACTGCTCCACTCCAACCTGTCTTGTCCTGCGGGTTAAGCTGGGTGTATCAAATAAAATATAACAATTTAATGGAATAATTACAGACATCACTCAGTAAAATTAACTGGCTAATCTTGAGTGCTAGCACTCAAACAACTACAATCGTAGTCATATTCGAAACAAATATTAATTTTTCTAAACGTAAATCTCACCAGAGTAAAGGAACCCAATTACGCAAGGAGTTAAGATCCACTGGACGCTAGTGTTTGCTTACCACAGCTGTAGACAGTTTTATAGTCGCTACATCAGTCAGGGAAGTAACAACTTCCAACGCAAATCAGACTCAATTTCGACCTACTAACACACGTGGCGGCCTAGAACATATGGCAGTTTCAGATGCAGCTGACAAATAAGCAGACATTGAACAAATTGTAATTAAAGGAAATTTTAAAATGTAAATGTGGCACTCAAATAATGTCAGAAGAGGCACTGAGAGGTAAATTCAGTTGTCGAAGCAGAGTGATGGAAAAACACAGGCAATCCGGAGTAACAGGAGTAACTTCTGCACAGGAGCACCTGCGGCAGTCAAGTAATAAATACCTAACCAGCAAGGACAGAACAGACGGCATTATAAAATTAACAGCTCTCCAACGCCCATATCAGCAACTATGCCTCCTTAATGCAGCGTAGATCGGCTGCGTCGACCTTATACCCAAGTATTGCCGACCAACACGACTTTAACGACGACCGACCGCTTAGACAATTGAGCGCCCGTAATCTCCGTGCACAGCTCGCCTAAGTCACATGTGCCACTACACTCTGTCCCCTAACTACACTCCTGGAAATGGAAAAAAGAACACATTGACACCGGTGTGTCAGACCCACCATACTTGCTCCGGACACTGCGAGAGGGCTGTACAAGCAATGATCACACGCACGGCACAGCGGACACACCAGGAACCGCGGTGCTGGCCGTCGAATGGCGCTAGCTGCGCAGCATTTGTGCACCGCCGCCGTCAGTGTCAGCCAGTTTGCCGTGGCATACGGAGCTCCATCGCAGTCTTTAACACTGGTAGCATGCCGCGACAGCGTGGACGTGAACCGTATGTGCAGTTGACGGACTTCGAGCGAGGGCGTATAGTGGGCATGCGGGAGGCCGGGTGGACGTTCCGCCGAATTGCTCAACACGTGGGGCGTGAGGTCTCCACAGTACATCGATGTTGTCGCCAGTGGTCGGCGGAAGGTGCACGTGCCCGTCGACCTGGGACCGGACCGCAGCGACGCACGGATGCACGCCAAGACCGTAGGATCCTACGCAGTGCCGTAGGGGACCGCACCGCCACTTCCCAGCAAATTAGGGACACTGTTGCTCCTGGGGTATCGGCGAGGACCATTCGCAACCGTCTCCATGAAGCTGGGCTACGGTCCCGCACACCGTTAGGCCGTCTTCCGCTCACGCCCCAACATCGTGCAACCCGCCTCCAGTGGTGTCGCGACAGGCGTGAATGGAGGGACGAATGGAGAAGTGTCGTCTTCAGCGATGAGAGTCGCATCTGCCTTGGTGCCAATGATGGTCGTATGCGTGTTTGGCGCCGTGCAGGTGAGCGCCACAATCAGGACTGCATACGACCGAGGCACACAGGGCCAACACCCGGCATCATGGTGTGGGGAGCGATCTCCTACACTGGCCGTACACCACTGGTGATCGTCGAGGGGACACTGAATAGTGCACGGTACATCCAAACCGTCATCGAACCCATCGTTCTACCATTCCTAGACCGACAAGGGAACTTGCTGTTCCAACAGGACAATGCACGTCCGCATGTATCCCGTGCCACCCAACGTGCTCTAGAAGGTGTAAGTCAACTACCCTGGCCAGCAAGATCTCCGGATCTGTCCCCCATTGAGCATGTTTGGGACTGGATGAAGCGTCGTCTCACGCGGTCTGCACGTCCAGCACGAACGCTGGTCCAACTGAGGCGCCAGGTGGAAATGGCATGGCAAGCCGTTCCACAGGACTACATCCAGCATCTCTACGATCGTCTCCATGGGAGAATAGCAGCCTGCATTGCTGCGAAAGGTGGATATACACTGTACTAGTGCCGACATTGTGCATGCTCTGTTGCCTGTGTCTATGTGCCTGAAGTTCTGTCAGTGTGATCATGTGATGTATCTGACCCCAGGAATGTGTCAATAAAGTTTCCCCTTCCTGGGACAATGAATTCACGGTGTTCTTATTTCAATTTCCAGGAGTGTATAAGATAATGATCTTCAGTATACGCCATGGCCTATCCTTAGTAACCATCCCAAAAAATACAGGGTGGTGGCAGAGAACGTTTGGTTGTACAATCCTGTAGTTCTGCTGAGGTACTGGATTTGTGATGTGTTTCTGCTATTTCGGCATCTTATTTTGCAAATGTGAATTTCCCACAGTATCTCTTGTTTTGCTGCATTTCTCTTCCTGTTTTTAGCGAGTTTCATCGCTATATACTTCAGTGACACAATCGAAGTTGGCAGTGAAGCAGGCTGCCGTTGTGTCCATTCAGCCACACTCGTGGTTCCACAGACGATTGAAGACAGCTAGGAGTGCCGAGGGTCGACTTACTTAGCCTCCCCTCTCACTGGGACTACGCACCAGGCAGTTGGCAATCAGGAATCAGCAATGACATTTGTTAAAAACGGTGGGGTATTTGTGTTGGCGGTGTGGATGGTTATGAGATCACGTCTCCTGGTTTTTCCTTCGCTGTCAGATATTCCTGTGTCTTCAGTCATTCATACCTTTTAGCGTTTTTTTTTTCTGCTGGATCAATACCTAAATACTTAAAGCTGTACTGTACTTAGCCTTTCTTATGAAACTCTTCTACTCTTTCACTCTTCCACCCACTTCAGTGAGTGGAAAGGCTAGGATGAAGTGGCTGTGACAGTCATTTAAGACAACATCCATTTATTACAATATTAAAAACCAACAAACATTTCGTTAAGATAATTTTAAAAATACCAGCTCTTAATTTCTGTGTTAGAATTCGAAACTCTCGACATTCCCAGTAGTTTATTTTAATGACCTTTCACGAAATAATAACAATAATTACAATGAATTTAAAATTCTTAAGATAATTTCTCACACAACAATATCAGTAATAGGGCAGATTTTCAGAATGCTTAAGTACAAATAATTTCTCACACAATTATAACGAGGCATTACCCCCCCCCCCACCCCAAAAAAAACTGATAGAAATTTATGCCCTAGGTTTGCAAGCTAGCACACAACTTCAATGATTTTGAGAATGCAACCCTTTTACAACATAAATTTTAACTGAACAGTACACAGCCATATACTCCATTTATGGAGTACGTGCCTCGATAACGATTGTGTGAGGCACACACATAACAATACCTGTCTAATTTACCAAACGAGAAAACATTACAGCTCATCACCGTTAGTAGTTACCAAAATATGTTTTTACGTGGTAACTTCTAGCATCTAGTACTCAGTCAACATTACCTGCTTCATGATAACATCAGCCTCTCTTTATGTTCCGTAGCGAGTACAGTGGCCGCACATACACTTCACATGACATTTGGTATATTTATACTCAAGCACACTTGGTATAGTCTTATGTTCCCACCCTTAGTTATGTTGTACAATTAGTGCAGGTATAAAAAGTAGAATAGTCAAACATACTTTAACTGAACTAAATACACAAATTAAGTAGTTCATAAAAGGATTACACTTGCTTTATATAGATCAAGAAAAAGTACAAAACATTCTATCCCATATAATTTTTTTTTTCTTGTCATCAGTCTACTGACTGGTTTGATGCGGCCCGCCACGAATTCCTTTCCTGTGCTAACCTCTTCATCTCAGAGTAGCACTTGCAACCTACGTCATCAATTATTTGCTTGACGTATTCCAATCTCTGTCTTCCTCAACAGTTTTTGCCCTCTACAGCTCCCTCTAGTACCATGGAAGTCATTCCCTCATGTCTTAGCAGATGTCCTATCATCCTGTCCCTTCTCCTTATCAGTGTTTTCCACATATTCCTTTCCTCTCCGATTCTGCGTAGAACCTCCTCATTCCTTACCTTATCAGTCCCCCTAATTTTCAACATTCGTCTATAGCACCACATCTCAAATGCTTCGATTCACTTCTGTTCCGGTTTTCCCACAGTCCATGTTTCACTATCATACAATGCTGTACTCCAGACGTACATCCTCAGAAATTTCTTCCTCAAATTAAGGCCGGTATTTGATATTAGTAGACTTGTCTTGGCCAGAAATGCCTTTTTTGCCATAGCGAGTCTGCTTTTGATGTCCTCCTTGCTCCGTCCGTCATTGGTTATTTTACTGCCTAGGTAGCAGAATTCCTTCATTGACTTCGTGACCATCAACCCTGATGTTAAGTTTCTCGCTGTTCTCATTTCTACTGCTTCTCATTACCTTCGTCTTTCTCCGATTTACTCTCAAACCGTACTGTGTACTCATTAGACTGTTCATTCCGTTCAGCAGATCATTTAATTCTTCTTCACTTTCACTCAGGATAGCAATGTCATCAGAGAATCGTATCATTGATATCCTTTCACCTTGTATTTTAATTCCACTCCTGAACCTTTCTTTTATTTCCATCATTGCTTCCTCGATGTACAGATTGAAGAGTAGGGGCGAAAGGCTACAGCCTTGTCTTACACCCTTCTTAATACGAGCACTTCGTTCTTGATCGTCCACTCTTATTATTCCCTCTTGGTTGTTGTACATATTGTATATGACCCGTCTCTCCCTATAGCTTACCCCTACTTTTTTCAGAATCTCGAACATCTTGCACCATTTTATATTGTCGAAAGCTTTTTCCAGGTCGACAAATCCTATGAAAGTCTCTTGATTTTTCTTTAGCCTTGCTTCTATTATTAGTCGTAACGTCAGAATTGCCTCTCTCGTCCCTTTACTTTTCCTAAAGCCAAACTGATCGTCACCTAGCGCATTCTCAACTTTCTTTTCCATTCTTCTGTATATTATTCTTGTAAGCAGCTTCGATGCATGAGCTGTTAAGCTGATTGTGCGATTATTCTCGCACTTGTCAGTTCTTGCCGTCTTCGGAATTGTGTGGATGATGCTTTTCCGAAAGTCAGATAGTATGTCGCAAGACTCATATATTCTACACACCAACGTGAATAGTCGTTTTGTTGCCACTTCCCCCAATGATTTTAGAAATTCTGATGGAATGTTATCTATCCCTTCTGCCTTATTTGACCGTAAGTCCTCCAAAGCTCTTTCAAATTCCGATTCTAATACTGGATCCCCTATCTCTTCTAAATCGACTACTGTTTCTTCTTCTATGACATCAGACAAATCTTCACCCTCATAGAGGCTTTCAATGTATTCTTTCCACCTATCTGCTCTCTCGTCTGCATTTAACAGTGGAATTCCCGTTGCACTCTTAATGTTACCACCGTTGCTTTTAATGTCACCAAAAGTTGATTTGACTTTCCTATATGCTGAGTCTGTCCTTCCGACAATCATATCTTTTTCGATGTCTTCACATTTTTCCTGCAGCCATTTTGTCTTAGCTTCCCTGCGCTTCCTATTTATTTCATTCCTCAGCGACTTGTATTTCTGTATTCCTGATTTTCCCGGAGCATGTTTGTACTTCTTCCTTTCATCAATCAACTGAAGTACTTCTTCTGTTACTCATGGTTTCTTCGCAGCTACCTTCTTTGTACCTATGTTTTCCTTCCCAACTTCTGTGATGGCCCTTTTTAGAGATGTCCATTCCTCTTCAACTGTACTGCCTACTGCGCTATTCCTTATTGCTGTATCTATAGCGTTAGAGAACTTCAAACGTATCTCGTCATTCCTTAGTAATTTCGTATCCCACTTCTTTGCGGATTGTTTCTTCCTGACTAATGTCTTGAACTTCAGCCTACTCTTCATCACTACTATATTGTGATCTGAGTCTATATCTGCTCCTGGGTACGCCTTACAATCCAGTATCTGATTTCGGAGGAGGAGGAGGATATTAGTGTTTAACGTCCCGTCGACAACGAGGTCATTAGAGACGGAGCGCAAGCTCGGATGAGGGAAGGATGGGGAAGGAAATCGGCCGTGCCCTTTCAAAGGAACCATCCCGGCATTTGCCTGAGCGATTTAGGGAAATCACGGAAAACCTAAATCAGGATGGCCGGAGACGGGATTGAACCGTCGTCCTCCCGAATGCGAGTCCAGTGTGCTAACCACTGCGCCACCTCGCTCGGTTCTGATTTCGGAATCTCTGTCTGACCATGATGTAATCTAATTGAAATCTTTCCGTATCTCCCGGCCTTTTCCAAGTATACCTCCTCCTCTTGTGATTCTTGAACAGGGTATTCGCTATTACTAGCTGAAACTTGTTAGAGAACTCAATTAGTCTTTCTCCTCTTTCATTCCTTGTCCTAAGCCCGTATTCTCCTGTAACCTTTTCTTCTACTCCTTCCCCTACAACTGCATTCCAGTCGCCCATGACTATTAGATTTTCGTCCCCCTTTACATACTGCATTAGCCTTTCAATATACACTTTCTCTACCTGTTCATCTCCAGCTTGCGACGTCGGCATGTATACCTGAACTATCGTTGTCGGTGTTGGTCTGCTGTCGATTCTGATTAGAACAACCCGGTCACTGAACTGTTCACAGTAACACACCCTCTGCCCTACCTTCCGATTCATAACGAATCCTACACCTGTTATACAATTTTCTGCTGCTGTTGATATTACCCGATACTCATCTGACCAGAAATCCTTGTCTTCCTTCCACTTCACTTCAGTGATCCCTACTATATCCAGATTGAGCCTTTGTATTTCCCTTTTCAGATTTTCTAGTTTCCCTACCACGTTCAAGCTTCTGACATTCCACGCCCCGACTCGTAGAACGTTATCCTTTCGTTGATTATTCAATCTTTTTCTCATGGTAACCTCCCCCTTGGCAGTCCCCTCCCAGAGATCTGAATGGGGGACTATACCGGAATCTTTTGCCAATGGAGAGATCATCATGATACTTCTTCAATTACAGGCCACATGTCCTGTCGATACACGTTACGTGTCTTTAATGCAGTGGTTTCCATTGCCTTCTGCATCCTCATGTCGTTGATCATTGCTGATTCTTCCGCCTTTAGGGGCAATTTCCCACCCCTAGGACAAGAGAGTGCCCTGAACCTCTATCTGCTTCTCCGCCCTCTTTGACAAGGCCGTTGGCAGAATGAGGCTGACTTCTTATGCCGGAAGTCTTCGGCCGCCAATGCTGATTATTTATCAAAATTTAGGCACTGGCGGCGATCGAACCCAGGACCGAAGGCGTTTTGATTATGGATCAAAGACGCTACCCCTTCTTTTTTTTTATTCTCAATTTGTTCGTTATAGTTCGTTGCAATTGTTCGTGGCGGACGTCCCCTGACGCCCGTTGAAGTTCGTTATTGATCCATTCACTCAGTTTTTTTAATTACAGAGGGCAGCTAACCCTCTGACCGAACACGCTGAGCTACCGTGCCGGCTACCCCTAGACCACGGGTACTCCTTTCTCATATAACATGAATGTTAAAGTCATGTATGTGCATAGAAGGGGAGGGACAGGGGAGGGGTGAGGGGAGGGAACGGCAAGTAAAGGGTAGTATTATAGGGAAACATCATAGAATATGGAATGTGTGGTCAGGCATAAATTATCCACAATAATGACAGCAGTATAGCCAGGGACAAACATGGTGAAAATAATAATTTAATACAAGGAAGTATAAAATTACATAGTTCATGTAACAACATCATAAATGCTGTAGTATGGAAGCTTATCTCAAACATGGAAATATATACCGGTTCATCAGTACTACAATTTACCATGTTATGAACAGCATAACTTATGTATTTACACTCCTGGAAATGGAAAAAAGAACACATTGACACCGGTGTGTCAGACCCACCATACTTGCTCCGGACACTGCGAGAGGGCTGTACAAGCAATGATCACACGCACGGCACAGCGGACACACCAGGAACCGCGGTGTTGGCCGTCGAATGGCGCTAGCTGCGCAGCATTTGTGCACCGCCGCCGTCAGTGCCAGCCAGTTTGCCGTGGCATACGGAGCTCCATCGCAGTCTTTAACACTGGTAGCATGCCGCGACAGCGTGGACGTGAACCGTATGTGCAGTTGACGGACTTTGAGCGAGGGCGTTTAGTGGGCATGCGGGAGGCCGGGTGGACGTACCGCCGAATTGCTCAACACGTGGGGCGTGAGGTCTCCACAGTACATCGATGTTGTCGCCAGTGGTCGGCGGAAGGTGCACGTGCCCGTCGATCTGGGACCGGACCGCAGCGACGCACGGATGCACGCCAAGACCGTAGGATCCTACGCAGTGCCGTAGGGGACCGCACCGCCACTTCCCAGCAAATTAGGGACACTGTTGCTCCTGGGGTATCGGCGAGGAGCATTCGCAACCGTCTCCATGAAGCTGGGCTACGGTCCCGCACACCGTTAGGCCGTCTTCCGCTCACGCCCCAACATCGTGCAGCCCGCCTCCAGTGGTGTCGCGACAGGCGTGAATGGAGGGACGAATGGAGACGTGTCGTCTTCAGCGATGAGAGTCGCTTCTGCCTTGGTGCCAATGATGGTCGTATGCGTGTTTGGCGCCGTGCAGGTGAGCGCCACAATCAGGACTGCATACGACCGAGGCACACAGGGCCAACACCCGGCATCATGGTGTGGGGAGCGATCTCCTACACTGGCCGTACACCACTGGTGATCGTCGAGGGGACGCTGAATAGTGCACGGTACATCCAAACCGTCATCGAACCCATCGTTCTACCATTCCTAGACCGGCAAGGGAACTTGCTGTTCCAACAGGACAATGCACGTCCGCATGTATCCCGTGCCACCCAACATGCTCTAGAAGGTGTAAGTCAACTACCCTGGCCAGCAAGATCTCCGGATCTGTCCCCCATTGAGCATGTTTGGGACTGGATGAAGCGTCGTCTCACGTGGTCTGCACGTCCAGCACGAACGCTGGTCCAACTGAGGCGCCAGGTGGAAATGGCATGGCAAGCCGTTCCACAGGACTACATCCAGCATCTCTACGATCGTCTCCATGGGAGAATAGCAGCCTGCATTGCTGCGAAAGGTGGATATACACTGTACTAGTGCCGACATTGTGCATGCTCTGTTGCCTGTGTCTATGTGCCTGAAGTTCTGTCAGTGTGATCATGTGATGTATCTGACCCCAGGTATGTGTCAATAAAGTTTCCCCTTCCTGGGACAGTGAATTCACGGTGTTCTTATTTCAGTTTCCAGAAGTGTAGTTCAAATAGAGTAAGTTTAACTGCTGCTTTACTTATTTTATGCCTTAAATAATTGGATGGGTCACTGTCTGGGCCACCTGAGTGCTGTTGGCAAGTGGGGTGCATTCAGCACTTGTGTGACCAATTGAGAAGCTACTTGATTGAGAATAGCGGCACGGGTCACGAAAACCGTCAACTGATGGGGGACCGGTGTGCTCACCACTTGTCCTTCGTATCTGCAGTTGATGACGCCTAAGGGTGACACGGCGGTCGGTCAGTATCGTTGGGCTTTCAAGGCCTTTTCAGACAGTGTTTGTTTTCTTTAATTTTACAATATAACCGAATGGATTGAAGTATGAATAATGCCCTCTATCACATGGCATTTAGTGTATATTTGTTTATATATAAGCACGGTTGATATAGCCCTGTGTTCCCTCCTTAACTTTCCTACCCGCTTCCATAGGCCATTGCTAATTTTACATCCGGTGCTTATCCAATAGTTCCAACTCCTGTAATTACTGCTCCCCTTTTATAATCATGTCGCTGCATTTTTGCCCCTCCTTCATCTTCCCCTCCCCCCTCCACCTCACCCAGTCGTTAGGTTTCATTTCTTTGACATCTTTTCCACCACTTATGACATCTTTCACACCCATATCATGTCTGATTCTGTTTCATCCCCCCCCCTCTCGAACTCTCAGTTTTCCATTTAATAGTTCTACCTTTACGTAATTTACAACTTTCCCACCGCCTCTCTAGTACCATTCCTACACGTTTTATTCTCGATTCCATTGCACCCCCGCCAGCACCTCCTCCCCTCTACCACCCTCCGTATTTATAAACACCCGATCACTATGTAAGTTTTGCACTTAATATTTTGTATTTTATCCATTTTGTATACAACACATAATATATTAACCCCAAACTTTAGTAATTTTTTATACCATTTTCATATATGGCACATAGACCCATTTTATAGTATGATTCGACAGATGGTTGTTTTATCATGGTTATACACTGCAGTTATGTATGGCTGTTTTTCATTTAAACTAGTATGTGATGTAGGGTTTTCGGAATTATGTCATATTTTCGTGCTATGAGCGTATTGCTTTCGCCTTTATTCAGCCTCGCGCGCTAGCCGCGCAATCTCAGGCGCCTTGTCACGGTTCGCGCGGCTCCGCCTGTCGGACGCTTGAATCCTCCCTCGGGCACGGGTGAGTGTGTGTCGTCCTTAGCGTAAGTTACTTTAAGTTAGATTAAGTAGTGAGCTGACTTCAGCAGTTTGATCCCATAGAAGCTTACCACAAAGTTTTACCTCATATTCACACGTAACACTAGTCTCCAAATATCTATTCACAGATAATACTGTTCTTTCATAAATGTATCAATGAATTTAACTTTATGTACCTATGATCTTCGCGTAATCACATAATATGCAACACAGACTTACAACCTACGCTGTTCATATTTGACCACATGTCAATCAGAGACTTCGATAGTACATATTCAGACCATACTCACATCAGATGTAACGACTGTATTGATGTTTATTTTGTGGCTCAGTTGTGCCATGGTTGGAAAACATCTTCACTACCTGTTTGCCACATGTTTTTACGAGTTTGTACTTATCTACCCCCAGGGACATTCAGGTCAATAGATCTTGTCGAAGACTTCATAAAGTCTAGTTCTGCCCAACATGTAAACAGTATCACTCCGATAATTTTGAACCTGACACTGGAATTGCATAATGATTTTAAGTTTTCGTCCTTCTCACTTACTATTCATTTGTACAAATATATTTTCAGTGTTATACTTTATAATAGTTTAAGGCCGAAATCGTGATAATAATATAAAATAGAGAAATTTGCACAGTCAAAGGGAAATGTCATTCAGACAATATGTTTTTTTATAATGACTCTCTCTTACCAGTCACGATTTTCTTTTATTTGTGTTTTACACGACGCGTTTCGGGAAATAACACTCATTTTCGAGTGTGTATTTCTTTGTTTTATACCATACGCACTTGAAAATGGGTATTATTTCCCGAAACGCGTCGTGTAAAACATAAGTAAAAGAAATTTGGCATATAAACTTGTACTAGTGTTGTAGGCTCGGGCTTCGTGTCAACTTTTGCTACAACAATGCGTTCGCTATGCTCTTCGCAGTAGCTTACCCGCGCTCCTATTTTTCTATTCATTATTAAACCTACACCTGCATTACCCCTATTTGATTTTGTATTTATAACCCTGTATTCACCTGACCAGAAGTCTTGTTCCTCCTGTCACCGAACTTCAGTAATATCCACTATATCTAGCTTTAACCTGTCCATTTCCATTTTTAAATTTTTTAACCTACGTAACCGATTAAGGGATCTGACATTCGAAGCTCCGATCCGTAGAACGCCAGTTTTCTTTCTCCTCATAATAAGGAAACCATAAGCCTTGTATGTAGAGAAATGAATATACAAACCGTGTATACAGGGATGTGAATATACATACAAGTTTAAAGAGATCGCAACAGGTGACCGTCCATGGTTGTGCTAAAGGAACCACCTCGACACCTGCCTGAAGTGATTTAGGAAAACCACATAAAACCTAAATCAGGTCAGCCAGACAGAGCGTCAACCTTCACCCTCAAGAATATGAGGCCAGTCTATTTACAAATGTACTACCTCAGTTTGTTGTATGTAACGTACAATGCTCTTACGTTTGTACATAACTGCAACAAGTTATCTTGACAACGCAGAAAATAATTATGCATTGTGCATTTAACCTAATAACATAATAAATAATAATGCAGTCTTCATTTAGACTTTCCACCGTCCACAACGCCACACACATGTAACTCACTTTAGAACCGCGACCACCCTACTACGTCTCTTTTACCTGTCTCAACGTCTTCATTTCTACCAGCCTGGAAAACTGATTCATTATCTTTTTTATGTCCAGCCAGTATTAAAGTAAAATTTTATCTATCTGATCGATGGTTTCCGAACATTGGACATTGGACATTATTACGGGATCTGAATGTCTGTGGAGGAATAGAAGCCCATTCTTTCTGAAGAGCCCAAAGAGGAGAAGGTGGTGATGTTAGACACTGGGTCTGGAACGAAGTCGACGTTCTAGCTCATCCCAAAGTTGTTCCATTGGGTTCAGGTCAGGACTCTGGGAAGGCCGGTTCGTTATTGTCCACAAACCGTTGCCTCAGCATGCTGCTATGTGCCAGGGTTCATCTCTGTGACAATTTCATCTCATAGTATCACTTGAAACCTACGACCTCAATTATTTGCTGTATGTATTCCAATCTCTGTCTTCCTTTACAGTTTTTGTCCTTTACAGCTCCCTTCAGTACCATGAAAGTCATTCCCCGATTTCTTAACAGATGTCCTATCATCCTATCCCTTCTCCTTGTCAGTGTTTTCCACATATTCCTTTCCTCTCCGATTCCGTACAAGACCTCCTCGTTCCTTACCATATCATCCTAACTGATTTTCAACATTCGTCTGTAGCACCACATCTCGAATGCTTCGAACCTATTCTTTTCCGGTTTTCCCACAGTCCATTTTCGCTACCATACAATGCAGTGCTCCAAACGCACATTCTCAGAAAATTCTTCCTTAAATTAAGTTCCATGTTTGTACTAGTAGACTTCACTTGTACAGGAATGCTCTTTATGTCAGTGATAGTCTGCTTTCGATGTCCTCCTTGCCCCATCCATCATTGGTTATTTTGCTCTCTCTCGCTGTTCTCATTTCTGCTACTTTTCTTTCTTCGATTTACTTTCAATCCTTATACTGTACTCATTAGACTGCTCGTTCCATTCTTCTTGACTTTCGCTCAGTATAGTAATGTCAATAGCGAATCGTATGACTCATGTCCTTTCACCTTCAATTTTAATTTGACCCCCGACCGTTTCTTTTATTTCCACCACTGTTTCTGCGATGTACAGATTGAACAGTAGGGACGATAGACTACATCCCTGTCTTACATTCTTTTAACCTGAGCACTTTTATTTGGTCATCCACTATTATTATTCCATGTTGGCTCTTGTACATATTGAACAAAAATCAAAAAAAAGTTTTGCATCACTTCGTTTCCGAGATTTCCGGAACCTGTACAGAAAATTGGAATAGAGATCAACATAAACACCATTTCCATCGTTTTTATTGCTCATGAAAACCACACATTGCATGTTGTACCACCATACACCGAGACCTTCAGAGTTGGTGGTCCAGACTGCTGTACAGACCGGCACCTGTAATACCCAGTAGCAAGTCCTCTTGCATTGATGCATGCCTGTATTCGTCGTGGCATACTAGCCACAAGTTCATCAAGGCACTGTTGGTCCAGACTGTCCCACTCCTCAACGGCGGGGCGTAGGCCTCTCAGAGTGGTTGGTGGGTCACGTCGTCCGTAAAGAGCCCTTTTCAATCCATCCCACGCATGTTGGATAGGGTTCATGTATGGAGAACATGCTGGCCTCTCTAGTCGAGCGATGAAGGAAATCATTCACAAGATGTGGATGATGGGGGCGCGAACTGCGTCCATGAAGACGAATGTCTCGCCAATATGCTGCCGATATGGTTGCACTATCGGTCGGAGTATGGCATTCACGTGTAGTACAGATGTTACGTCGCCTTCCATGACCACCAGCTGTGTACGTCGGCCCCACATAATGCCACCCTTAAACAGCTGGGAATCACCACCTTGCTACCGATATGGTTGCACGAAAAGCATTATTCAACGTAGTGGCGTTGCTGTCAGGTTTCCTCGGAGCCATAATCCGTAGGCAGCGGTCATCAACCGCAGTAGTAGCCCTTCGACGGCCTGAGCGAGGTATATCATCGACAGTTCCTGTCCCTCTGTATCTCTTCTATGTCCGAACAACATCAATTTGGTTCACTCCGAGACGCCTGGACACTTCCCTTGTTGAGATCCCTTCCTGGCACAAAGTAACAATGTGGACGCGATCGAACCGCGGCATTGACCGTCTAGGCATGGTTGAACTACAGACAACACGAGTCGTGTACCTGGTGGAATGGCTGGAACTGATCGTCTAATAGGCGCTGCTCATGCATGATTGTTTACATCTTTGGCCTTGTTTAGTGGCATCTCTGAACAGTCAAAGTGACTGTGTCAGTGTCTGTGATAAAATATGCAAAGTCAACGTCTATCTTCAGGAGTTCTGGGAACCGGGGTGTTGCAAAATTATTTTTGATGTGTGTATATTAGCCGTCGCTTCCTATAGCTTACAGCTATTTTTCTCAGAATTTCGAACATTTTGCACCATTTAACAATGTCGAACGCTTTTTACTGGTGTACAAATCCTATGAATGTCTCTTGATTTTTCTTAAGTCTTGCTTCTACTATCAACAGCAGGGTTATCTTAAGCGCAATAACAGGGCTCAAACCATAGAAACACCGCCTCGCTCTGTGGCCGAAACGGTTCTAGGCGCTTCAGTCCGCAACCGCGCTGCTGCTACGGTCGCAGGACCGAATCCTGCCTCGAGCATGGATGTGTGTGTGATGTCCTTAGGTTAGTTAGGTTTAAGTAGTTCTAAGTTCTAGGGGACTGATGACGTCAGATGTTATGTCCCATAGTGCTTAGAGCCATTTGAACAGAAACACCCCCATACTGTAACTCCACCTCATGTGCACTTCTCTGTTGACAATCATCATGATGGCTACAAGCCCCAGGGCTTATCTCTTTACACCACCTCAAGCGTCGCTCAGAACTACAGAAAGGTGTGTCTCATGAGGAGCTGCTCGACAGTTGTGCCCCATTCTTCTTAATTCCTACGTCCAGTCATTGTGCTAGCTGGACTACTGGTAGCACGTTGGAACAGAAGAGTGATTCCTTTCGTTGATTTAATGCGATTTTTTGCAACCAACCTCCGCAATGCTCGAGGGCCCCTGTCCGTCAGCACACGAGTTTTGCCGGGTCGTGGTTTAGTTCAAAAAATGGTTCAAATGGCTCTGAGTACTATGGGACTCAACTGCTAAGGTCATTAGTCCCCTAGAACTTAGAACTAGTTAAACCTAACTAACCTAAGGACATCACAAACATCCATGCCCGAGGCAGGATTCGAACCTGCGACCGTAGCGGTCTTGCGGTTACAGACTGCAGCGCCTTTAACCGCACGGCCACTTCGGCCGGCCGTGGTTTAGTTGTGAGAGTTCCTTTGCGTTACCATTTCGGGGTCAATTCACGAACAGTCGACTTGGGCAGTTTTAGAAGGGTTTAAATACCCCTGATAAATTTATTACTCAGGTAACATCCAATGACTAGTCTAATTTCGAAGTCAGCGAGCTCTCCTCACCGAGACATTCTGTTGTGTATAGGAAAGCCACAGAAATCCTGGAAAACTGTAATGGAAATTAAACACGTCTGAAATTGGATAAGTAGTTGGTATTACTGCCATATAAAATATGCAGAGCCAAATTCTTTGCCGTACGAGCTTGCAAAATTTCCTCTTGGTTGTATTAATGTAGCGATTATATTGAACTAAGGTATGCTGTCACGACTACCATACTTATACCATGTCATTTCTAGATTCGACAAGTAATGAAATGCTACAAAACTTCTTTTTTCCATAATAACACTACAATAGTTTGTCAATCTGTCTCCCTTTAGCTATGGCATACCACCAAATACAATAACATAACCCTCTCTTGTTGCAGATTAAAAGGTTATTGAACAAATCAAGGCACGTTTTCTTCTATAATCTGCCAGTGAAGTTAAATTCCTTTACGCCAATGTCTGTCTATCTGGATTTCCTGAACTGCATTCCGAGGAACGCTAGTGGTTCGTGGGAAGTGAATAAGTGCGCCGCAGAAAGCTATTAATAATATGGCTTTCATTTTTCGAGTTTTTGACGATACTAAACATTATAATGACTTTTTTTATTATTAGTTGTGATTTAGAATTGATGTAATCAGTGATTAAAACATGGCCGGCCGGTGTGGCCAAGCGGTTCTAGGCGCTTCAGTCTGGCACCGCGCGATCGCAGCGATCGCTACGGTCGCAGGTTCGAATCCTGCCTCGGGCATGGACGTGTGTGATGTCCTTAGGTTTAAGTAGTTCTAAGTTCTAGGTGACTGATGACCTCAGATGTATTAAAATTAGCTTTCCTCATTTTTAAAAATTTTGTTAACCTTAAAAATAAACAAAGAGTCCCATGAAAGTTCCGTAAGAGGAAATGTTGGGAGCCCTGGCACCTGTCATATATCGGTAGCACACAGAAAATTGCCCCGTAATGGCGATAAGCACACAGAAAACGTCCCTGACTCCTTTTAAATGTTGTGAGATGAGTGATGGAAGGTCTTCAATGATAACCGCACAAACCCTTGCGGTTAACAGTGTAGAAGAAGAAAGGACTCGTCTAGGGAATATTGAAACACGTATTCCAGCGCACAAGAGGTATCAGACTGTCGGATTTAGTGGCCACCCCCAGGTAGCTGTTTATAAAGAGCTTCGTCGGGTCTTGGGATTTAAATTAACTTCTCCTCAGTGCCAACTCCTAAAGGCACCAGCTTTGTGCCTACTAGCAAGCGGACCCTGATTAATTAGGAGAATGAGGGAGGAAGGTAGGGGTTACAATTCTAATTTAAAGGCAGGTTAAAAATTAACAATGAGATGTATTTTAATAACAGAAAGTCGCAAACAGGAACCGCTAGCAGCCTCGTCTGACGTTTTCACAATACAGAGTCTAACGTTGTACAGTGCATCTCAATCAGATATCAAAAACATCTACATGAAAGACGCAAAGTCGTTTAAACCGAACCAACACTAGTATCTGCTGTGCTTGGAACAGAATGCGTGAGTGAATCCTGTGCTGCTAGAGAGAGACAGAGCGAGAGATAGTACAGAATAATGCGATATCGACCGAGGTGACAAAGGGGACGGTCGCTGTGATTTCTTGCCACATGGCTGGCGCTGTCGGTGCCCGGCAGAGGTGTGAGAAAGTAGCGCACACGGAATTTGTATGTGGGCAGCATTACGATATTCTGTTCAGTGCAATAAACAGGCAAAATGTGACTGGGTCGAGGCGGCGCGTGCCAAGAGCTAAGCGCTTCCACGTCGCAGCGACTCGCGGCCGTCTTCGAGCCGGATGCAACCAGAGTGAACTGTGTTTGTGGCCTTGGAGTCACTTCAGCTCGGAAGCTTCCGACCCCAAAAAATTGGACCGCTACCAACTACGCAGTGGAGCAGTGGTAAAGGAATACCTGCTGTCACACAGGGAACTGATCACGTCATTTGCGGACAGAAATTTCACATTCTGCGTGAGTTCCAGTTCCAACCGCCGAAAAACGGTCGTCGCTTTTTCCCTGTTTCTCCACGAGGAAAAAGATGAAACCATTTGAAAGTATGCACATTTTTAACAGTTGCCATCACTTTGAAAAAGTTATCAACTTTTGCCAGAATGACTGCAACCGAAATGTAAATCCGGAATGCAGTTTCTAAGTACCTCTGGGATCAGTTTATTTTGCAGTTTGTATTGCGGGATTGATGTGTAATTGATATTTAAGGAAGCTCTAAATAAAAATATCATTTCAGAAACGGATTCACCTGTGGCTTGGTCACTAGGAAAAATACCGGAATCTGTAATTAGATGGATAGGTTATTAAGTGTCTCTCTCTTAATTTGAGACCTTCATGCTGGAGCACACAAGCATCCTGAAAAGTCTCGAGGTTTGGGAGTTTATTTTGGGCACCGACTTCGACACACTAGACAACAGCGCTGAAAGACAAATCTTAGCTTCTCAAGCAAAGTTTAGCTCTGTAAAAATTAGCACAAGAAACATAAAGTTTTTTTTTGGATTGTTTGGGGGAAGAGACCAAACAGCGAGGTCATCGGTCTCACCGGATTAGGGAGGGACGGGGAAGGAAGTCGGCCGTGCCCTTTCAAATGAACCATGCCGGCATTTGACTGGAGCGATTTAGGGAAATCACGGAAAACCTAAATCAGGATGGCCGGACGCGGGATTGAACCGTCGTCCTCCCGAATGCGAGGTCAGTGTCATAAAGTATTATTCGTTGTTCTACTCAAGAGTAAAACAGAAGAACATAATCGACTCAGCAGTAAGTTAGAAAGTTAATGTGATTGTTAGGATTTGCTCGAATTACTGACGCTATTAGTACCTATGTGCTAGGTCGGCTGGTGGCTGTTGTTATTTGATAAGCTGACAATAGGCAGTCGTATGCATTACTTACTTTCAGCCGTGGTAGCTTAGTTCATATGAGAGTGGCTTGAATGAATGGAGAACAGAAAATAAGCGAGCATCAGGACAACGGGTTCAACAGACTAACAAAATAAGAAACCGGACGTGTGGGAAACAAACAGGATGGTTTATTGTTTAATAAACGATGAAATAAACGGAGAGGATATCGTTAAAAAGCTGCTGCATCATAATGGTTCACGGTAATCATCAACAGACAGTGTAATGAATAGTTTGAAGTAGATTCTGTCACTAGCAAAATCAAGGTATCGCGCACAACAATCGTACATTTCGCCCCTAGCCCACTACCGACTTGAACACACACTTTAACACACTGTAAGACTAATACCAGAAGGCAAAGTATTGGTGGATGGTTGGAAAGAGCAAGAAGGCGCAGCAGGGATGAGAACTCTTTTGGAGAACTGAGCTTCCAGTATAGTTTCATTATATGGATTGGCTGAAAATTTTAGAGAGGAAGCGGCAGATACGCAGGCGGTTAGTTGCTAATAACATCGCGATACGATTAGCGAAATTAATATTCTGTAACACATGACTTAATGCACAGAGGAGTACTTGACTTCCTCGGCTCGCCAATACTTGCTAATCATTTCTGCATTGGGAAACAGACCAAGATGGACGCCCTAAGCTAACGGCTGTTGTCCTAACGGTCCATCATCTTTCCCTATACACGACGACTAGCTTCCACCAAGATGTGATAACGACGAAACGTAGGCACAGAGTAAAGCTGAGGCGCGGCGCACTCGCAGATTTATTAACTCGAATTCTAATAAACAAGAGACTGCCTAAATTCGAAATGTTACTGTTTAGCGAACATGGTTCCTGCGCCCATACACATCCCCTGAACGCGACCAATGACATTCAGTTCGCATTTTCGATTAGTAATAATAACGTTCGGGATCCCGGGTTCCAATCTACCATAATTTTTTTAATTTTGAATTAAAATTTTCAGTCTCAGAAGACTTCCGGTGTAAAAAGTGCCCTCGTTCCGCCAACGACCTTGTCAAATAGGCTGGAAGGATTAACGTTGCCCAAACTATGGGATGGCTGCTTCTCACTAGCCACAATATTGTGGATTTTATTCAAACAATCAGTTACGGAAGCTATCAAGCTGAAACTTTGGGTACAGTGACTCTTGCACGTGGGGTTTTTATTGACAGGTCTGTTTCCTCGGACAAACGTAATGAAACACATAAAATTCGACCATAGAATTTTAATAACTCTAAACTAGTCATAATACTAAAAAAATAAATTATATACAGTAACTTCCTTACTGAAATTATTACTGAATTAAATGATATGATTCTTTAAGGGAAGTTCTCAATATTTAAGATGCTACATTACTCTCCAAACACAGTAGATTTGTTCTCTCTCACACTTTTCTAGCTGCTGTTCTGTGATGATATTAAATGTTACTAACTTGACGATATCTTCCCAGTGCAGTGTTTGGCGAGTTGACCCCACAAGATGACGCCCTCAAGATGTTGAAGTCTTTGATTTACATGGGTAGTGTTAAATCTCTTCATGACGGTATAGCACTTGCAACCTACATCCTCACTTATTTGCTGGAGGCACTGAAATCTCTGTCTTCCTCTACAGTTTTTACCCTCTACAGCCCCCTCTAAAACCATGGAAGTTATTCTCTGATGTCTTAAAGCATGTCCTATCATCCCGTCTCTTTATCTTGTCAGTGTTTTTCACATATTCCTTTCCTTGCCGATTCTCTGAAGACTCTCCTCATTCCTTACCTTACCATTACACCTAATTTTCTTTAGCACCACGTCTCAAATACTTCGATTATATTATCTTCCGGTTTTCCCACAGTCCACGTTTCACTACGAAGCAATGATGCGCTTCAAACATACATTCTCAGAAGTTTCTTCTTCAAACTAAGACCTATGTTTAATTCTAGTATTCTTCTCTTGGATATGAATGCCTCTTATGCCAGTGCTAGTCTGCTTTTGATGTTCTCCTGCTCCGTCCGTGATCGGTTACTTTGGTGTCTAGGTAGCAGAAATCTTAACTCCATATACTTAGTGACCATCAATCCTGATGTTAAGTTTCTAGCAGTCCTCATTTCT
The DNA here is from genome assembly GCF_023864345.2 of Schistocerca serialis cubense. NCBI lineage: Eukaryota > Metazoa > Arthropoda > Insecta > Orthoptera > Acrididae > Schistocerca > Schistocerca serialis. The sequence goes on from NC_064641.1 coordinate 798,356,057, forward strand.
GCTACTTCTCATTCCTTTCGTCTATCTTCGAATTTCTCTCAGACCATATTCTGTACTTAACTAGACTGTTCATTTCATTAAACTTAAACTGTAATTGTTTTTCACTTTCAAAAATGTCTCTGAGCACTATGGGACTCAACTTCTAAGGTCATCAGTCCCCTAGAACTTTGAACTACTTAAACCTAACTAACCTAAGGACAGCACACACACCCATGCCCGAGGGAGGATTCGAACCTGCTACCATAGCGTTCACGCGATTCCATACTGTAGCGCCTAGAACCGCTCGTTTTCACTTTCACTGAGGATAGAAATGCCATCAGCTAATCTTATCATTGACATCCTATCATCTTGAATTTTAATTCCATTTTTGAAACTTTCTTTTATTGTTCCCTCTAGGTTCGTTTTCTTACTGAATATTACCCGTATGTCCTTGTAGCTTACCCCTACTTCTCTCAGAATTTCGAACATCTTGGACCATTTGACACTGTCGAACGCCTTTTCCAGGTCGACAGATCCTACAGATCTCACGATTTTTCTTTAGTTTTGGTTCCATTATTATCCGCAACTTCAGAACTGCCTGTGTGGCGCCTTTACCTTTCCTGACGCCAAAGTGATCGTCATATAACACATAGTGAATTTCCTTTGCATTCATTTGTATATTATTCTTGGCCGCAACTTGGATGCACGAGCTGTTAAGTTGATTGTGCGATAATTCTCGAGCATGCCGGCTCTTCCAGTCTTTGCAATTGTTTAGACGATATTTTTCTGAAAAATCACACTGTAGGTCGCCAGACTCGCACATTGTAAGCAACTTGAAAAACCGTTTTGTTGCCACCTCCCCCAAAGACTTCAGAAATTCTGATGGAATGTTATCTATCTTTTTTGCCTTATTTGCCTTCAAGTCTTCCAAAGATCTTTCAAAGTTTGATTCTAATAATGGATTCCCTATCTCTTCCCTATCGACTCCTGTTTCTTCTTATATCACGTCATCGGACAAGTCCCTCTCCGTCATAGAGGCCTTCAATGAACTCTTTCCACCTATTAGCTCTCTCCTCTACATTTAACAGTGGAATTTCCATTGCATTCTTAATGTTCCCACCCTTGCTTTTGGTTTCACCGAAGGCTTTATCATCTTTTCTATATGCTTAGTCAGTCCTTTCGAACATCGTTTCTTTTTCGACTTCTTCAAAATTTTCAGGTCTTGGGTTCTCTACACTTTCTATTTATTTCATTCCTAAGTGACTTGTATTTCTGTATTCGTGAATATTTGTAAACAATTTTGAACTTTCTTCTTTCATCGATCAGCTGTAGTATTTCTTCTGTTACCCATGGTTTCCTCCCCGTTACCTTTTTTGTACCTACGGTCCAGGTGATATAACCCATGAGCATTAGTGAATGCAGCTGGAGTCTTGGAAAGGATCACCTGGCGTGACACTGCTGTTGGCACTATCAGCGGACGATGCGAACTGCAGTACTGTCCCGCTACCTCGTGCTTCGTTCCCCTCTCAATGAAGACATTCTGCCTTTTGATACAGATAGTTTCTGCGGCGTTAGTACCACCACTGTCCCACTGAGAAGCGTTCTGATTGGTTACTTTTCGAACTGATCTTTTCCTGTAATGAGTTAATGTACGTTGTAATTCATGTCCTTGAAGTCTTGTATGTTACTTCTTTCATAACTAAATCATTATATTACGGGATTTCAGGTATGTCTATCATGCAACAGGTGTTCTGTTTAATCCCCAAACATGCTTCAACAACTTTGTGCTCGTCAGTGGGTACTTTTATTTAGCTGTTATATTCTAGATGTCAGGTTCACGAGGATCTTCCTTAAATTGTTGTATAGCTTTCATCAGTAAAGTTATTTTATTAGTATATGTTCTCATCTGCATGCTCACCTGTTGTGGAAATACACGCAGATACACGGTAATTGTTTTTGGAGAGTTACACTCGCAACTAACACTGTTGAGTTTCATACATAATAAAAAACACAATATTTATGTTCCAGGCACTGATTCTTATAGAATTCCTCATGAAATCTTTGAAACTGATGGAGTGTGTCGTTATGGGGAAAACTCTGTTCTCTATGCACAGGGCAAATAAAATTATTCTTGTCATTTCTGGTTGTTTTCTCCCTTCACTCATCTTCACGAACAGTACCACACGACCTGAAATAGAAATTCTCAAGCAGCTCATAACATCCATACAATGAAATTTCGGATAGATGAGAAGTGTGAAATGAACAGGGACTCAAACAGACTCTAGCAATACTAAGAAAATTCTCTTCGAGGTACTCAGATTTTTCGTCATTGTACATTTTGTAAACACTACGAAACGGTAGAGCCTTCAGACTGCTGCTCTAAGTTTGCCACCTTGTTGCCTCTGGGAAAGAATGCTCATGACATACCGCTGTCGAACACCTCATCTGTGGAACTGGAAGACGACCAACAGCAACTCCTAATTGAGCTTGCTTTGTAGAATTCTGCCTCGTATGTCGGAAGCAGTGACCATGCTAGATGGGGAAACAGAGAAACATGACATCAGTTTCGGCTGTGAGGCTGCTACGCCGTCTGCTGTGACAGAAGTCGCTGAATGCTCTGCAGAAGGACTCAGATACGTGGTCAGTTATACTGCACGTCGTTCTGCGAAGTATGGTGACACACTCGGGACATCGTCGGCTGAATTTCTTCGCCCTCCTCCAACGACCCTCTCAGAATACGAATGGAGAGAATTTCCATCACGAGAAGGTTTGTTAGTGCCGTCTAACAAATGAGTGCGAATCTGAGTCCCTGTTCAGCGAGGCTAAAGGAAAAGTATTTCTTAGAGATAACCTGGTGTGATTTCTCAGAACTATCATCACGTGGCGTCAGAGGCAATTAAAATATTCTTACCGACTGGATTTTTTATTAGAGCACGGTACCTCAATATGAAATTCAATAGAGAGAAATCAGCAGCACAACATAGGTGGAAATCTCACCAATGGTACTCCTCAGCAGTCGGAGGGATCTAACGAAGTATAAGCAGCTGCCAATAAACAATGGATAAATAGTAAATCTTATGTGTCGAGTAGCCCTGTTTGTGACGGAGCAGTACAGCTTCGCGCCCCTCGCTCGCAGTTTGCTTCGATGATGTCATTCCACCAGCCAATAGCTGGTCGTTTCGCTTCGGGCGCGACCGTTAAGAGAATAACCTTGGCTGCAGCGACCTCGCGGCACCAGTGGCCAAAGCTGCGATACCTTTGGTGTTGTTAGAATCGCATAGGAATCCCACTGTGGTTGAGTCTTCCGATGCACAACATATAACCAGTTTGTCCTTACTAGAGGGTGTGGCGGATAGTTGTGGGTCTGCGTATCTCAGAGCAGTAGGCGAATGTGTAATTCGCCGCGAGGCTGCCCCCTTACGCCTTAGCAACAGGTACGAGTACTGACCAGTGTTGATAACACAGCTGAGCCAGCACGGTATGTCCTATGTATAGGACCAGTGCTTGATTTTCTTCTCAAGCACGGACAACTGCAAAGGGTGTGCATGCTTGTCACTGGCAGCTCCAAAGTTATCCGGGTAATGGTGCCCCGCAGAGATATAGCAGTCAGAAAAGATAGCCAGTGTTCACTCGGTATGCTTGCTTGGAGGTCACATTCGAGATGTGGAGGAGGTTCTATTGTCTGTATTGGGTGCCATAGGCTGCAAATCCTAGCTCATTTCGACATGACTGGTGGGTTCCGCTTGGCGTTTGAGACCATCCACGTTTCCATTATGTGGTTGGCTAAAATAGTGAAGGTAACTATCACTGCACGCGGATTGCAAGCTCCGCTCACTGTTTCCAGCATCGTACCCAGAGTCCATTGCTTTTGCAGCGGAGTGGAAGGTCTAAACCAGATGCTTAGATGATTCTGCGACAATCTCGGATGCAAATTTTTCGAGATCCGCCGTCGGCTGGAAAACTGTAGGCCTGCGATACGCAAAGGAGAGGAGCAGAGTACATATAGTGGAAATACGTGTTTTTGTAGGTTAGAGGAACTTCTCCTTGGTATCACTGATGAACTATCTGCCGAACTCGAAGACAAGTCAGCCACATCAGCGTATGAACCTCCTTGCAGCCTGAAAAGAGAAAAGGTAAATGTAACATTAGAAACGCGCAGGAGCATCCGTGGTTAGGTCACAAAATTAACAATGTTTATTAAAAATAATAATGCCCAATAGTGTTAGGAACAGAATGTTAGAGAGAACCGGAAGTAAATAGGAACAAAACCTTAAATTCAGATTGGAATATATATTGCAAGAATAGGTTAGACACCAATGGTGAGGGCATATTTATCGCCGTGAGGTATTCGGTGATGCCTAGTGATTTTAAAGACGGACACCTAATGTGAAATAATCTGGGTGAAGTTATCAAGGGCGGATCATACAAGGTAAAAGGAATGCTTTGTAGACCACATGCGTCAAGACTTGTTGTAGCATAGTGCTCCAGAGACAACTTGCAGAATATCGGAAGTTTCCTGTTCATGCTATTGTTATTGGAGAACACTTCAATTTGAAGGCTTTACAATGGGAGGGTCATGTGATTAAACCTGCTGTCAGAGACAAGAATTCTGCCAGAGACAGAATTTGAAGAAGATCGTTCAGATTGTCGGAAAACTGCTTAGAGCAAGTAGTAAGAGAACCAACTCGTGGGAGCAATGTCGAAGACATCCCAGTAACTAGCAGACACGAATTTTTCGAATCATTTAGTGTAGATTAGGGCTGTGATAGGAACAATGACTACAGGTATTACAAGGTTCAATGGTTCAAATGGCTCTGAGCGCTATGGGACATAACATCTGTGGTCATCAGTCCCCTAGATCTTAGAACTACTTAAACCTAACTAACCTAAGGACATCACACACATCCATGCCCGAGGCAGGATTCGAACCTGCGACCGTAGTTATTACAAGGAATGTTTGAAAAAAATACGACAACATTTTTGCTTAGCAAAGAGTGACAGGTGACGGAATACAATCTGCGGAGTGTCTGAGTCGTCTCCGTCAAATATTCAACTCTGAGAACGAAGAATGGACCACAAATGGATAAAAATAAAAAGCGTAGTTCGATACACCTTATACCGTTTTGTACTGAGCAAGTTTTTAAGGGGTAGGTACGGCCCACCATGGTTCAACAGCTGTTTTAGTTAAGTTACTATAAAAGCAAAGCGAGATTCATTACAGATTTAAGCGAAGTCAAAGATTAACCGACAAACAAAAGGAGAACGAAGAGAAAATTAGCGTGAGGATGGAAATGGGAGAAACATTCAAAGTATATGAAAGTAAGATTATGTCAACGATTTGATTAAAAACCACGATATGTTTAAATTTCACGTAAAGTCAGTCGCTCAGTGACTATACAGGCGCCAAAACAGAATATGGCTGAAGCCGAAACTGTTCTACCATGAGAGAACGCAATATTGTTCCCCCTTCCATTCATTGCACGATTGCCAAAACAGCAAATATTGAGATAATCTATCGCGGAACAGAAAATTAAATAAAACAGTCAAAGCAGGAAGGCAGATGGACCGGAAGACAAACTTGTAAGGATCCTGAGCCGTGGCGGCTCATATCGATAGTGCCACTCTGGTGGTTTATCTTTCCTGCCACGGTCAGGGCGGTAAGCAGCTTCCTCTGGGGGCCTACGCGAGGAGTAACGTGGCGCGGTCCAGGTGGGGGGGGGGGGGGGAGGGTGCTCCGGGACGTGGTGGAAGACGGTTGTCGGGTTGACGCAGCGAGTGTGGGACCGGACCTATCGCATGGAGATATACAAGTTGGCTCTGAACGGAACGCGCCGTAGCAAGCAGCGGGAAGCGGGCGTCCTGTAATTTGTGTGAAGGAGTAACGATTTTTGCATTGGATGTCCCAGTGGTTCCCGAGAGTTGCGGTGGCTGCTTTCGGAGAAGAGATTTGTTAAAAGCTTGTGTCTACGCTCTTTTCCGTACTACGTTGCTGCCTGCCGTTATAAACAGGTGAAAATCAGGCGCTTGTATTGACTATACGGGAACTGGTGATGTAAAGTTACATTTGTGATTGAGTCTCACTTGTACTGTGACAATTTAGAGGCGAAAACCGTTGTGGATTCACTAGGTCTGGTTCTTTGCTTTGCAACTTAGGGAGTCAGTTATTTGGGGTAACTGAGGGAGCACAATTATGTTGGTGTAAGTGATACGTTCTCCACGTTTTGTCTATGGCTTTGCGAATCGAAATCGTGGGGGAGTACACGTGTGATTAATTTGCTATTGTATTTATGGTTATGTTGTAAAGACTGTTCTCTGGTGCGTTAAATCACGCGCTGATTTGTAGCCAATCTAAGCAGAAGTTACCATTGCTACTTGCTTACTTGCTACTTTCCTTATGATTGGCGTTGTCTGTCTTTTGATTGGGGGCGTGCTCACGTTTAAAAAACAAATTACGGCTACTATTCATAAGGGTTGTCTAGTAAGGAAATTGCTTAAGCTATTATCATATGATGGTCTGTTTGCCTATCACATTGGCTTTCAATACAGTAACTGAAGGAATGCGTATGGTGGTTCAAGATTGTAGGCTGACTAGTATTTGAACTGGTGTTGAGGTTAATGACGAGATCAGCATCCCGCAAACACGCACGCTGCGCGTGGTTAAATGTTCCGCTATTGGGGAGCCGGCTCTCTGTTCTTGGATTTTGTAACGATACGTGATGAGTGCATCGCTGTAGTTGTTCGCGTGCTAAATTGCTCGGTGTCGGTGCCGTCCTAGCGCTAGACTTGTGATGTATGTTATGTTGAAAGGGAATTAACTGTACCAAACTTAAGAGAGCTTTTAGTTTGTTTTAGGTCTGTACATGGAATGATTTTGATATTTTGTCCATTGCGACAATAACTTCCTGTGTGGGGAGATCCTCTGAGGGACTTGTATTGTACTGTTGCAGTGCAGTCCATCTGAAACGTGCTGCTTAAAATTTGGGACTGCAGCTCTCTGATGTTATATATTACTGTTTAATCTTAAAAGCCTTGTATGTAATATGGTTGTTGAGGATTATCTAATTATATTTGATCGCTGGTTCCTTGTTGTTGTTGTTGTGGTCTTCAGTCCTGAGACTGGTTTGATGCAGCTCTCCATGCTACTCTATCCTGTGCAAGCTTTTTCATCTCCCAGTACCTACTGCAACCTACATCCTTCTGAATCTGCTTAGTGTATTCATCTCTTGGTCTCCCTCTACGATTTTTACCCTCCACGCTGCCCTCCAATACTAAATTGGTGATCCCTTGATGCCTCAGAACATGTCCTACCAACCGATCCCTTCTTCTGGTCAAGTTGTGCCACAAACTTCTCTTCTCCCCAATCCTATTCAATACTTCCTCATTAGTTATGTGATCTACCCATCTAATCTTCAGCATTCTTCTGTAGCACCACATTTCGAAAGCTTCTATTCTCTTCTTGTCCAAACTATTTATCGTCCATGTTTCACTTCCATACATGGCTACACTCCATACGAATACTTTCAGAAATGACTTCCTGACACTTAAATCAATACTGGATGTTAACAAATTTCTCTTCTTCAGAAACGCTTTCCTTGCCATTGCCAGCCTACATTTTATATCCTCTCTACTTCGACCATTATCAGTTATTTTGCTCCCCAAATAGCAAAACTCCTTTACTACTTTAAGTGCCTCATTTCCTAATCTAATTCCCTCAGCATCACCCGACTTAATTAGGCTACATTCCATTATCCTTGTTTTGCTTTTGTTGATGTTCATCTTATATCTTCCTTTCAAGACACTGTCCATTCCATTCAACTGCTCTTCCAAGTCCATTGCTGTCTCGGACAGAATTACAATGTGATCGGCGAACCTCAAAGTTTTTATTTCTTCTCCATGAATTTTAATACCTACTCCGAATTTTTCTTTTGTTTCCTTTACTGCTTGCTCAATATACAGATTGAACAACATCGGGGAGAGGCTGGTTCCTTAAAGGAAGTATTTCGTTTTAAAATATGTGCACGGCCGGAGCCTATTTAAATATAATTTTAACTTATCATTCAAAGTTTCTAGTCTTGCTTTCTTAAAAGGTTTTCAGTTAAATGATTGCTATTTGCCTGTTTAAATGTTTGAGTGACTTAAAGGAAAAGAATATTTTTTTGTAATTTGTACTGATTGTTCCTTTTGGGTAATGCCTGACTTGTGTGTTCAATAAATGAGTGTCTAGTCAATGGTGATGCACTGTTCTATTGCTAGCCTACCCTTTCTACTCCACAGTATATTGAGCTGCTTTGTGTCGAAATTGTGTTCAGAACACCCCTCTGACCTGAAACCTCAGATCCGTAGAAATTTTGCGAAATAAACTGCTCCTCATTTAGTAACTGTTTATCGTCGGTCACTGGAGCAACGAAGATTAGCAAGTGACTGGAAACAAGTGCAGGCCATTCCCGATTTCTAGAACGGTCGTCGCACAGATGCACAAAATTGTAGGCCTGTATACCTAAATGTCGGAGATATGTGGACAACAGGGTTTGACGGAGATCTTCAGAAAGCACCTGTGCCAGGTAGTTTGGGAACCATCACGTGACAGGGAAAGCCTTCCTCCAGCTGGGAGTTTCCACAAATCTCCGGTTTCAAGTTCTCTTGTCTGCCTAAGGGGCCCCCTCGCATTCAGTACTTAGTAAAAATGCTATATTGTCTGTCCTACAGTACATTGAAGCCGATATCACACGATCAATATTTTCATTTGGCAACGCCATTTCAAGATTTAAGTTGTAGATTCTTTGCTATTTTAGACGTTATAACGAAGACTGTCAAAAAACGATAACGAAAGAAAAAGTGGGTACGCGAATGGTTGAGAATTGAGAACCAAATAGTCTATGTTAATTTGCTCGCTGAAATCCTATGCCTCATGCGGCTTATGAAAAATTATTAGTGATGTCACGGAACACAATACAGGTAGGAAACAAGGTACTTTGATAAGAAATTGCAGTTGAAGAAAGGTAATTGAAATTTCTGCCGACAGCAAGGTTATTTGACTGGTAGGTCAGTAAACATGAGGAGTACAGTCTGTCACAGAATTCGTAAGACTCCTCACCATATCTTTATGCTCAAATGCACAGCATTATTGTGTCTTACACACTATAACATGCAAGGAGCCGAAGTGCTACCGACATACTGTCTGTGTGGAACTACTCGATGATTATCAGACTGTTTTAAATAATGTGGGAGACGATATTGCTCCTGATTAGTTTACCTCTTATGTTTGTCTGTTGTGTTCAGTAAACAACAATGCACATAAGCAGAAAATGAAGGCATCAACAAGTGTGCAAAGTTTTCGCTTTTAGATATACAGGTTGCAGCATCGAGGTATGGGTCATGTTGCATTAGTGTTTGTCGATCTGCCTGCCAGCGGCTCCTTCGTAGAAGAGGTACACATCTTGTTTCGGAGAGATTAGAGTCGGAACCTAACACAGTTTTTTCCTTGATGGGCGAACACTTTACCGCTAAGCTAGCATGCAACTTAGCAACCAGCGCTCCCTAGTTACCCCACTGACGGCTATGACGGAGAATTCGCAACGTATGTGGCGAAGTTAGCTGTAGTTTCCGTTGGAAGGGCCTTCCTGGACTGAAAAATAAGTAAATAAATAAATAAATTTGCTACCTCTATGTCATTCCTTAAGTTACAATGATTCAGTATATTTGAAGACTTCTCTCAGTTGAGGATAACATGCTGTGTTCTGTTTGCTAGAAACTTTTCAACCCAATCACACAACTGGTCTGATACTCCGTACTCTCGTATTTTGTCTATCAGGCTGAGGTCGAACTGCATCTAACGCCATCTGAAAAGGGAATATGACATCTACCTGGGTCCCTGCTTTATGAGTCTCATGGGCGAACATAGCGAGCTAAGTTTCACACGATCGTTCCTTCTGAACCCCGTGATTCGTGGAGAGGAGATGTTTGTTCTCCACAAATTTTATAATACGCGAGCATAAAACATTTTCCAACAAAAATGGCTCTGAGTACTATGGGACTCAACTGCTGTGGTCATAAGTCCCCTAGAACTTAGAACTACTTAAACCTAACTAACCTAAGGACAGCACACAACACCCAGCCATCACGCATTTTTCAACAGAGCGACGTCAGAGATACAGGCCTATAGGTTTTTGCGTCTGCTCAGCGACCCTTTCTGAAAAGAGCAATGGCCTGTGCTTTTTTTACAATAATTAGGAACGCTTCGTCGCTCCAGAGACCTACGGTACGAGGTTTGTTCAAAAAATTCCGGAACTTTGCCCACAGAATTTTTCTACCCTAACTTATTACTTATTGTGCATTGTCTCCTTAGAAATACCCTACTCGACAATTGATATACCGCTCCCAACGCCATTTTCACTTCCGGAAGCAGTCTTGGTACACCACTTCCTGGGTCGCGCGAAGTGCCGTCTGCGAATTTTCTTTCATCCCGTCTGTCGTTGCAAATCTTCATCCTTTCAACGCGGTTTCCAACTTTGGAAATGCAAATAAATTTGCAAAGGCCAGGTCTGGAGAGTACGGAGGATGAGGCAACACAGTGATTTCGTATTTTTGTGCAATAGTCACGCTCCAACAGGGATGAATGTGCGGCTGCGCTATCGTGATGCAAGAGCCATGCATTGTCTCGCCACATTTCAGGCCGTTTCCTTCTCACATTTTCTCACAGGCGTCGCAACACGCCCCGCTAGTACCATCTATTAACAGTTTGTCCCTGTGAAACGAATTCGTGATAAACTAATTGTTTGTGACCTTTTAGAACCTTTCCCGACCCACTGTGAAGACTGAATCTTGGTATGAAAAATGGTTCAAATGTCTCTAAGCACTGTGGGGCTTAACATCTGAGGTCGTCAGTCGCCTAGAACTACTTCAACCTAACTAACCTAAGGACATCACACACGTCCATGCCCGAGGCAGGATTCGAACCTGCAACCGCAGCAGCAGCGCGGTTCTGAACTGATGCACCTAGAACCGCTCCTCCACAGCGGCTGGCCCTTTGTCTGAACATCATAGCCATAGACACACATCTCGTCACCAGTTATGAATCTCTTAAGTAACATGTCGTTCTCATTTGCGCGATCTAAAAGCTCTCCGCAGGTTTCGTGCCGAAAGTCTTTTTGGCCTTTACTCATGAGCCGTGTGAACTTGGTGGCAACACGATGCATTTCAAGATACTATGTCAGGATTTCAAGACATGATCCAACTGAAATGTTACATTCTTCTGCACTCTATCGGACAGTGTCTTCGATTGGAACGAACAATTTAGTTGACATTCCTGACATGAGCGTCGTTGGTAGACGTCGAAGGGCGTCCTGAAAGAGGGTCATCCTTAACTTACGTCGGGCCATTTTTAAAGCGTGTGAACCATTCATAACACTGAGTACGACTTAAGAACCCATCACAGTAGGCTTCCTCCGCCATTTTGTGTATCTCTGTAAAGGTTTTCTTGAATTTCACAATAAATTTAATGCAGACGCGTTGCTTCTCTGTCTTTGTCATTTCGAAATTCGTAGACTGTGTAACAAAAGGTTCTACTCAATACAGCACCCAACTATAGATAACAGACATACGAGAATGTAACTTCCGACAGCTACTCATTTAACACTGGCGTCTGCAGGGATGCCAACCGCATTTCGCTTCAGCACACCATTGACGCAAAATTACGAATGTTTTGGAATTTTTGAACACGCCTCGTATTTTGCTGCTAGAAGCGGAGCAAGCTCTTTCGCACGTTCTGCGTAGAATCGAACTGATATCCCATCAGGTCGAGTGTCGATCCCTCTGTTGAGCGATTTAAGTAGTTTTCAACCGTCAGTCCCTCATTTCGACGCCAATCATTTTGTCGTTCGATCGTTCGTACGACGATTTGAAGGAGGAATTACGGTGCGATCTTCCTGTGTCAAAGAGTTCTGGAAAGAGTCGTTTGGTATTTCGGGCTTTTCTGTGTCATCCTCCGCTTCAAAGCCATTATGTTCACAGAGTGTCTGGATGGATAGTTTCGACCTGATTACTGATTTAACGTGAGACAAGTCGATAGAGAGAATTTTGCTTTCGCATTCGTTCAACGCTTCGCGCATGAACTTCCATACGGTAACTTTAGTTTTAGATTGTCGGTGACGCTGTGGCTACGTTTAAAGTTGCAGTGAAGCTCTCTTTGGTTTCGTAGCAGCTTTCCGACACGGACGTTTTGCGTCGTTTACGGCTTTGCTCTGCAGACGATCAACAGACTTCGACCGATTACCACTTTTGAGGACGAGGATGTATGCGGGAGGTACTAAAATGACGAGGAAAATACGGAAAATTTCTCAAGAATTGCTCTTGCAAGATGGAGCAACGAACAAGCCTGATAAAATTTCTTTCAGTTTCTTCTCATTACTGAGCAACTGTACTTCTGTAAACGAAGTAATTTCTAGTACAAAAATTGATGAAACATTTTTTTGGGGTAGAGAATGACTGTGTAGGGACTGACGACTGTCAAAAAGCGAAGTACAGTAATAAACCACAGAGCTTCAACAACTGCGCCTTGTTCCCTTTTATCAGCAAATATTCCTAAGTACTTTTGCAGGTTTTCGGATCCCTACAAAGCTGAATAGAATAGATATGTATTGCTGCTGTTAAGACTTATCAGCAAGGAAGTTTTCGACAGAAGCTAAAAAATGAGTAAATAAAACAATAAATAAATAAATAATAAAATAATTAAAAAATTAAAATTTTCAAATATCCGCAACCAGTCACTTGACTACGAGATGTTCCACAGAGGTGTAGCTTCACCATAATGTGGATTTATTGAAAAGAAATAGCACAACAGATGATATGAATGTGGAAGTCTGAGTTATTTGTGAGTTGTAAGTGGTCACCGGCTGCTGTTCTGTGGCGTACCTGTGGTGTCACCGCCGGACACCACACTTGCTAGGTGGTAGCTTTAAATCGGCCGCGGTCCATTAGTACATGTCGGACCCGCGTGTCGCCACTGTGTGATCGCAGACCGAGCGCCACCACAAGGCAGGTCTCCAGATACGGGATAGTACTCGCCCCAGTTGTACGGACGACGTAGCTAGCGATGCACACTGTCGAAGCCTCGCTCATTTGCCGAGCAGATAGTTAGAATAGCCTTCAGCTAAGTCAATGGCCACGACCTAGCAAGGCGCCATTAGTAACATTGCATGTATCTAAAGAGTCTCACTTGTATAGCCACAATCTCCAGATGTACCAAAAGGATGGATTAAAGTTAAGTATTCCAGAAGCGACGTACTTTTCTTTATAGCATTCATTACGTATCCTGTTTCAGACCTCACGCCCATCTGCGTGAGCGTAGCACGTGCCTTTCGGCTTCCTCTCATTGTGTCTAGGCTGTCTTGTCTAGACACAACAGTACCCTCACTAAATTTTTCGCTTCCTGTGAACTAGCCTATACAGCTCTCTGTTTTCTGTAAAAGCCAGTTAATGAGAAGCGAAGCGCGTAATACGGACACGATGTGCAAACGCAGCCTGTGACCGCTGCCGACTCACAGCGCCGCTGGTTGCCCCGAAGACCTCATTGCTTTTTTAATCTCGTGGACGTTTCTCTGGACAACACTTCTAAGGGACATGTTTTCGGTTTACAGTCATTGAAGTTTTATAAATCGATACTATTTTCCATCACTTTAGCGAAGATATTGTAAATCAGAACAAGCGAACATGTTAGTATCATCTAACACCAGAATATTTATTCAGTCATAACTATTAAGGTAAACCGTTGAAGAAAGCTAATGTAATGTTGTGCTCGGTCCACTTCAATAATTTAATATCCCTGTCTTAGTAGCCTGCAGTTTTTTGAACATGAAAATGTGAAGCAATGGATAAAATGCGGCATTTTTTGCGACCTGCAACAGAGTGCGTCTTAAAAATTATATAGCTATTTTTGTTTTGATCAAATTATCATTCATTAATTTCATTTTAACAAATGTTACCGCTTTTCTTTGCCTAAGATCATAATGGAAATTAGAAAAGCGGTTTTCTGCCAAGAGTGCTTGCACGATGAATCACGTAAGTATCTCTGCATGGATTCAGAATATCACGTAAATGAAAAGGAATGTCATATGCAGTTTTTTTATTTAAATTTGTTTGTCGCCCGGGATTAGCCTAGCGGTCTAAGGCGCTGCAGCCATGGACTGTGCGGCTGGTCCTGGCGGAGGTTCGAGCCCTCCCTCGGGCATGGGTGTGTGTGTTTGTCCTTAGGATAATTTAGGTTAAGTAGTGTGTAAGCTTAGCTACTGATGACCTTAGTAGGTAAGTCCCATAAAATTTCACACACATTTGTTTTGACGGTTACCAAGTATATAACAATTAGACAGTTACAACATGCATTGGTATTCTCGAAGCCAACTACTCCTAAAAACACTACAGAAGGATTTTTTCCTTGCCGTATCATGTATGTACTGTTATACCGGAGCCAAGGTAGCCCTTGAGGGCCAGCAAACCATATTACACCACAGAGGACGAGGTTGCCTATGCCCAAGTCGTACAAAAAGCGCCATGGTAAACACCGGCTATTTACATACAAGATAATGGAAAGAGAAATTCCGAGCACTACTTCCTGCAGGGGGAGCTCGACCCACGGCCTGCAGGAATTATCACTACCCCAAAACCTGATTGGCTGGAGACAGCTGTATAGGGGCTAGAACCAGCCCCGAAGTTCGGTTCAGGCCTGATGCCGACCTCGTGTACTGCGACCGTTGAGGATTACGTCTTCGTCTCGGAATTGGACTTTTACTAGTGTGTGAATGTGTTACCACGAACCTTTGTGGAAAATTAGAAGTGAACTTTTGTTTGCCTCAATTAGGAGACCTTTACTGGCATCGTTATTGTTACCTTATGTTTGTATGTTCAGTCATCAACCTTGTGAACTTACATCAATAAAAGTAGCGTTTGCGAAAAATTGCGAATTGTCAGTCACAACATGAGTGATGACTTTTTTCAGTATGTCGGTACTACCATACTACTTGAACTCAAACAACTGCTACAGACTCGGCACACGGGCTGAATGCCCAAGCAAATTGCACTGTGTACAACGCACATGTAGTAACGACACATCTGTGATGTCACCCTGTTTCTCTGGTTTTACAAAAGTGACCCTACTCTTATCAAGCCCCTTAATCCTTGACCCCATGATTGTCATTCCAAACGAACAGAAGTCTCATTCACCCCACTTGGTTATGCTGTAGGCTGTGGTTTGGAGTCACGCTGCGTGGATTGCACACACACTACTGTTCACTGTGATGACGTCAGCACATCTTATACCATTCTGAAGAGTCAGAGGGGTGAGTGGTGGGGTGGACGATGTAGTGGAAACACTGTTCACAGTGAAAAATGACTTTGGTTAACTCCAGTACATGAAGGGTGAAAAAGGAATAAATAATCTCATCATAGTCTTTGATAAGCATGTCAGCTGGGAAAAGCAAGCTGTCACAGTATACCGGGAAACCTCGCCTACATGTAATTCAACAACGCAGAAAGAATATCACTAAGTAAAATGAACTAAAAAGTTCTTTATTCATCAGTACTGGCAAGCCTTTATTGTTGAGCTGTTGTTTAACACAGCACAAATAACGTAACCTCTAGACGAGTCGAGAGAGCTGCAAATACTAACGTTCGAAAAGTGTGTAACAGAGGGTTGTCTGATTATGTCTGCCCTTCTTGTGCTCACTTGCGGTGGTTACGACCGATGGGCGACGTTATTTTTACGCGATGTTTTATTCATTGCTTCCTTAGTGATCGATGTCGACAATATTGTATAAAAAATGCCAGTCATCATTCGAGAGCTGGAATACAGGAGCTGATACGTCCATTATCTTGCTCGCACTTATGCGTAGTAGTTAAATCTTGCTGTAGATCCTTCTCTATTTCAGTTATAAGACTCTGGAATAAACTGCCCAGTAACCTTCGTTTGATCCAAAACCGCGCTACATTCAAGAGGAGATTAAAATGTTCTAAATTATTACCGGTGTAACTTTCATCTTGGTGTACCTCAGACATTTTTCTTACATCGAACAGTAATCACTAATCTTCTTTAATTTTTAACTCTGCCCGAGGTGTTCTCATCCCTATTGTATTCTGTTTGGTTGCTTCCATGTTATCTGCTAACTTCAGTTCCATCTCCTTCTTTTGAAATAATCAGCTTCTCTAGATTTGATTCTTTACTAATGCTGCCATGCGTTTGTGTTAAAATTGCATTACACTACTTCTGTCTGACAGGAAAGTTGTAACATGAGTAAATTACTTAACACAGTTCTCATAAATCAGACATTACTATAATAACATGTATTCACTGTATACCTATTTTTATTGTATTACTGGTAGTTACTGGCCACACCTTGCTGTGGCTCAGTCTGGCTAAATGGAATAGAAAGAAAAGAGGAAGTACACGATTCTACCGTGTTCGACAATTGGATAAACGTCCTAATCTCCTGTTCTCCAATGTCTCTGTCCATCTCCGCCTCCCCCTCTCTTTATCCATCTTCTCTTCCCATGTCTTCTCCCTGTCCTCCCCCTCCACCTTCTTTTTTCCGTCGCCTTCTACCCTCTCACTCGCCCTTTTTGTCCATCACCTCGTCCCCCTTTTCTTTGTCCATCTTCTTCTCCCTCCTGCTCCTGTCTCCCCCACTCTCACTCTGTCCATCTCTTCCGGTCTTTCTGCGCCCATCTCTCCTCACCCTCTCTCTCCATCTTCTCCTGCTCCCTCTCTGTGTCCATCTCCTCCTTTCCGCTTCCTATCTCTATTTTCTCCCTCCTCTCTATCTCCTCCCTGCCCCCCTCCCCCACTCTCTTTTGCCTTGCACCTTGTTTATTGCTAATGCATTGTCAGATTCTATTGTGATATTCTAACCAAAAGCCGACCTTCTGTTTGATAATCACATTTCTCTACTATAGTTATACTGAACAATTACTTCAGCGTTATCAGTCAGAAGGAGAACAGTTTCTAAATCGGACTGTTGCACACTTGATGAAACTTTTGTATGAGATTTTAAGCCCGAATTGAAGTCTCGGTCGTCACAATGGATGTATATATATACACTCCTGGAAATGGAAAAAAGAACACATTGACACCGGTGTGTCAGACCCACCATAGTTGCTCCGGACACTGCGAGAGGGCTGTACAAGCAATGATCACACGCACGTCACAGCGGACACACCAGGAACCGCGGTGCTGGCCGTCGAATGGCGCTAGCTGCGCAGCATTTGTGCACCGCCGCCGTCAGTGTCAGCCAGTTTGCCGTGGCATACGGAGCTCCATCGCAGTCTTTTGCAGGTGAGCGCCACAATCAGGACTGCATACGACCGAGGCACACAGGGCCAACACCCGGCATCATGGTGTGGGGAGCGATCTCCTACACTGGCCGTACACCACTGGTGATCGTCGAGGGGACACTGAATAGTGCACGGTACATCCAAACCGTCATCGAACCCATCGTTCTACCATTCCTAGACCGGCAAGGGAACTTGCTGTTCCAACAGGACAATGCACGTCCGCATGTATCCCGTGCCACGCAACGTGCTCTAGAAGGTGTAAGTCAACTACCCTGGCCAGCAAGATCTCCGGATCTGTCCCCCATTGAGCATGTTTGGGACTGGATGAAGCGTCGTCTCACGCGGTCTGCACGTCCAGCACAAACGCTGGTCCAACTGAGGCGCCAGGTGGAAATGGCATGGCAAGCCGTTCCACAGGACTACATCCAGCATCTCTACGATCGTCTCCATGGGAGAATAGCAGCCTGCATTGCTGCGAAAGGTGGATATACACTGTACTAGTGCCGACATTGTGCATGCTCTGTTGCCTGTGTCTATGTGCCTGTGGTTCTGTCAGTGTGATCATGTGATGTATCTGACCCCAGGAATGTGTCAATAAAGTTTCCCCTTCCTGGGACAATGAATTCACGGTGTTCTTATTTCAATTTCCAGGAGTATATATATATATATATATATATATATATATATATATATATATATATATATATATGCGGCCTATATCTGTCCGAATGTTCATTAGAAAAATGGTTCAAATGGCTCTGAGCATTATGGGACTTAACATCTGAGGCCATCAGTCCCCTAGAACTTAGTACTACTTAAACCTAACTAACCTAAGGACATCACACACACATCCATGCCCGAGGCAGCATTCGAACCTGCGACCGTAGCGGACGCGTGGTTCCAGACTGAAAATGTTCATTAGAGTATTATGTAAAAATCTGAAGTATATCGATCAAGAAGGTTCCGAAAGTTTTTGGCAACAACGTTTCCCATTTATATATTGTAGATTTAGTTATGTGTTATATAGATCAAAAATATATATACAAAAACACACGCGTATTCGGTTGCAACGTTTTGTTAAAATTTCAAAGCAATCGATGGAGATCTTTTGGAGATTTAACATTTCCAGCGAACGAACATGAGGGTTTTGCTAACAACATTTATATACCATATGGCGCTCCAGTAGGTATATAAAAGTACGACATAATCGAATGCAAAGTTATAACAAAAATTTTAAAGCAATCGGTGAAGAACTTTCGGTGGTGTATGATTCTGAACAAACCGGCATTTCAATTTATATTTACGTGTGCAGAATCTGTACTGCTTGTACCAAGTATACGAATCAGTATTAGCACACTTGATATGTAGCGATGGATGTGACAGAAGGCTTAGCAGAAGAAATTAATATATAAATATCGTATGATATGGCATTTTTAAATATTTGTTCTACATGAAGTTTATCGCTGGCATATTTACCACAGTATTCTATGCCGCATTAGTTTATAGTTTTTCTCCTAGTATCGTCATTTTATAACAGGAATATACCTCTTTGAAACACTATATGAGGCTGCATCACCTGCGGCGTTTCCTGTTGTAATACCGGTGATTTTCGGAATCGGAAGAATTCTACGAATCAATTACCGCACTGTTTCGGTAAACTTTTTGCGCTGTGGCTGCAAACGTTTTTTGGTTGCTAAAGCAAGGCTGCACAGATCAAATTTGACTCGTTATACACTTCGTTGATTACATTGCCGTGTGGCGAAAGAAAAAAAAAGTGTTTGTGCTGTGAAGCATCGCGCAAACTTGTCCGAGCGTTTTAACAAAGTAGACACAACAGAGTGATCATCTGGCCGTTACCGAGTCGCCCTAATGAACTCGCCGACACAGTGAGACTACGACGAAAGCAGACACACCGAAAGTTCGAGCAACAGTGTGCGCCCCACTTCATGTCATGCATCTAACGTTAGAAGTTCGACGTCATATCGGATAGGACGTTGCACGCATGACATCGCGACTGACTAGAGCATGTAGTACTGCAAATACGCTCCACAGTGCCTCACATATAAATTGCCACAAATTTTCGGAAACGAAAATTATTAGTATTAGCATTATTATGATGGAAGTGACAGACGTTACTGCAATATGATATACGAGCACCGTAATATCATCGTATCACAAGACATCGCCGTGATATAGTGTTTCTGATCAGCGGACTGTGCACAAACGTTATCAGTTAAACAGCAAAGCTTCTTGCAAAGAGTTGTGGGGTGGGACAGTAAATTATCAGAATCACTATGTCTGATGAGATGCAAGTTATCGAGTGATAATACACTACTGGCCATTAAAATTGCTACACCAAGAAGAAATGCAGATGATAAACGGGTATTCATTGGACAAATATATTGCCCTAGAACTGACTTGTGATTACATTTTCACGCAATTTTGGCGCGTAGATCCTGAGAAATCAGTGCCCAGAACAACCACCTCTGGCCGTAATAACGGGCTTGATACGCCTGAGCATTGAGTCAAACAGAGCTTGGATAGCCTGTACAGGTATAGCTCCCCATGCAGCTTCAACACGATACCACAGTTCATCAAGAGTAGTGACTGGCGTATTCTGACGAGCCAGTTGCTCGGCCACCATTGACCAGACGTTTTCAATTGGTGAGAGATCTGGAGAGTATGCTGGCCAGGGCAGCAGTCGAACATTTTCTGTATCCAGAAAGGCTCGTACAGGACCTGCAAAAAGCGGGCGTGCATTATCCTGCTGAAATGTAGGGTTTCGCAGGGATCGAATGAAGGGTAGAGCCACGGGTCGTAACACATTTGAAATGTAACGTCCACTGTTCAAAGTGCCGTCAATGCGAACAAGAGGTGACCGAGACGTGTAACCAATGGCACCCCATACCATCACGCCGGGTGATACGCCACTATGGCGATGACGAATACACGCTTCCAATCTGCGTTCACCGCGATGTCGCCAAACAGGTATGCGACCATCATGATGCAGTAAACAGAACCTGGATTCATCCGAAAAAATGACGTTTTGCCATTCGTGCACCCAGGTTCGTAGTTGAGTACACCATCGCAGGTGCTCCTGTCTGTGATGCAGCGTCAAGGGTAACCGCACCCATGGTCTCCGAGCTGATAGTCCATGCTGCTGCAAACGTCGTCGAACTGTTCGTGCAGATGGTTGTTGTCTTGCAAACGCCCCCATCTGTTGACTCAGGGATCGAGACGTGGGTGCACGATCCGTTACAGCCATGCGGATAAGATGCCTGTCAACTCGACTGCTAGTGATACGAGGCCGTTGGGATCCGGCACGGCATTCCTTATTACCCTCCTGAACCCACCGATTCCATATTCTGCTAATAGTCATTGGGTCTCGGCCAAAGCGAGCAGCAACGTCGCGATACGATAAACCGCAATCGCGGTAGCTACAATCCGACATTTATCAAAGTCGAAAACGTAATGGTACGCATTTCTCCTCCTTACATGAGGCATCACAACAACGTTTCACCAGGCAACGCCGGTCAACTGCTGTTTGTGTATGAGAAATCGGTTATAAACTTCCTCATTTCAGCACGTTGTAGGTGTCGCCACCGGCGCCATCCTTGTGTGAATGCTCTGAAAAGCTAATCATTAGCATATCACAGCATCTTCTTCCTGTAGGTCAAATTTCGCGTCTGTAGCGTGTGATCTTCGTGGTGTAGCAATTTTAATGGCCAGTAGTGTAGTAACATTGTGTCACGTTCGGTATAGAATTAAAGTTGCCTGTGACAGACTCATGTGGACATGTACTTCATCAGACAAATTAATAGGTGCTGTTTACGAGGAATTTCTGTCTGATCAACTGACCGTGACTTTCGAGAACGTGGCCCTTGCAGAGAAACAAACGATAAAGTTTATGCACGACAGGCTATTTATAAGATTGTACCAAATACGAACATTTAGTGATCGATGCAGTAATAGAGAGGGTCAGGTCGCATGCCTTGCTGTCACCTGACTTGAATCCCACACAAGGGGACAGCGCCTACTAGGAATCGTCGATTTCGTCCAGATTTACGGTGTGTGCAAGTCTTGGCCAGAAATGATGGTGACGGTAGTGCGAGCTCCACAGTGTTTAGAAAAAATGTATTTTTGGGTTAGGATCGGTAGTTTCCAGCACAGTGGATAGAGTTCATGACTTTAACCTGTGCGTCGTAGGGTCAACTCTTTCTGCGGACTTCAGTTCTTACGACACTTACACTGCAAATAAACCTAAAATTCTCAATCCGTTGTGTTTATTATTATCTTCATAAAACCATGAAAAGGACTCCAGAGCTATCAAGCGAATAAAGTTTCGTAGTCGCAGCTACAGTTGTCCCCAACGGAAATCTATTACTCATGTGTAGCTGCCGAAGGCTGTACGTAAGGTAAGAAAGTGATAAGTTCTATGGGACCAAACTGCTAAGTTCGTGCGTCCCTAGGCTTACACACCACTTAATTTAACTTAAAATAACTTACGGACAACACACCCATGCCCGAGGGAAGCCTCGGACCTCCGACGGGGGGAGCCACGAGAACCGTGGCAAGGTGCCCGGGACCACGCGGCTGCCCCGCGCGGCCCGTCGGCTGTTCGAAGGTCAAAATGAAACTAATGGAATGCGAAGTTCCGTACGCTTTAATTACAGTCCCTTCTCGCCGATCCTTCTGCACGCTGTAAGTACAATCTTTCCTCGGAAATTTATTCGCAGTTCCAAATTTTCCTTTATCTTTTTAAAGACTTTTATGAAAATACTAATAAATACACTATACTGATGAGCCAAAACATTATGACCACCTGCTTAATAGCTTGTTTGCCCATCTATGCAACGTAATACATCACTGATCATGCGTACCAGGGATCCAACAGTTTGTTGGTAGGTTTGTGGAGGTACGCGGCATTAGATGTCTACGCACGGGTCACGTAATTCGAGTAAATAGCGAGCCGCTCATTTGCCTACGCGGTGATGGCGCCCGATAGCGACCCAATGGGTTCCATAGGATTTACTTCAGGCGAATTTCGTCGCCGAGACATTAACGTGAGTTCATCATAATGCTCTTCAAGCCACTGTAGGACGGTTCTGGCTCCGGACACAGGCGCTTATACTGCTGAAAGATGATATGGCTGTCAACGAAGACGTCAAGCGCAAAGTGGTGCAGGTGGTTCGCAGCTGACACCGTGTCTTCGATTATTACCATAGGTCCCACGCAAGCTCGGGAGACTGTGTCTCAAAGCATAATACTGTCCCACAAGCCAGCGTCCGCGGTGGGTTGCATGTATCGAATGGGTCAAATGACTCTAAGCACTGCGGGACTTAACATCTGAGGTCATCAGTCCCCTAGAACTTAGAACTACTTAAACCTAACTGACCTAAGGACATCACTCACATCCATGCCCGAGGCAGGATTCGAACCTGCGACCGTAGCGGTCGCGTGGTGCCAGACTGAAGCTCCTAGAACCGCTCGGCTACACCGGCCGGCTTGCATGTATCGAGCCGCCTTTCACCTCGAAGACGGTGTTTCTGAAGACGACCTAATGTAGCAAAAATGTGATTCACCTGAAAGAGTCGACACGTTTCCACTGGTCGACGGTCGAATGCTGATGGCCTCGTGCCCATTACAATCGTAACTGACACGTCGTTGGGTCAACATGTGAACAGGTAGGGGTGGTCTGCTGCTGAGCTCCATGTTCAACAACGTACGATGAACTATGTGCTATGAAACAGTTGTGCGTTCACCAGCATTCTGTTCGCTCGGTAGAGATGCCATAGATCACCATCTATTCTACTTTACAAAGCAGACAAGCCTCCGAACCCCACGTTCTGTGAAGACCTTGGACATCCAACCATTTAGCGCCTAGTGGTAGTTTTACCGTCCTTCTACCTCTTTCTGAAGTGCTCAGGACGGTAACACGTGAACATTCGACTGGCTTTGCTGTTTCCGAGATACTCGTTCACATGGTCTGCATGATAATAATCTACCCTTTGTTAACGTTGCTTATCTCAAGCGATTTCTCCGTTTGCATCCCATACTTCGCTAGGGTGATTCTCTGTTCGTGTCTGCTCCGCTCATGTACTTTTGTTTCAGCGTCACTTGCTTGCAGCGCCGCCAAGCGGCATCCAACGTCGTGATGGGCAGGGGTCATAATAGTTTGGCTTATCAGAGTATATTGAGCATTACTTCGGTTGATTTGGAATGTGAGTAACGTAAAAATTTAAACTAAAGCAACTTTCCACATACGAGGTGCATTCAAGTTCTAAGGCCTCCGATTTTTTTTCTAATTAACTACTCATCCGAAATCGATGAAACTGGCATTACTTCTCAACGTAATCGCCCTGCAGACGTACACATTTTCCACAACGCTGACGCTATGATTCCATGGCATCGGCGAAGGCTTCTTTAGGAGTCTGTTTTGACCACTGGAAAATCGCTGTGGCAATAGCAGCACGGCTGGTGAATGTGCGGCCACGGAGAGTGTCTTTCAGTGTTGGAAAAGCCAGATGTCACTAGGAGCCACGTCAGGTGAGTAGGGAGCATGAGGAATCACTTCAAAGTTGTTATCACGAAGAAACTGTGGCATAACGTTAGCTCGATGTGCGGGTGCGTTGTCTTGGTGAAACAGCACACGCGCAGCCCTTCCCGGACGTTTCTGTTGCAGTGCAGGAAGGAATTTGTTCTTCAAAACATTTTCGTAGGATGCACCTGTTACCGTAGTGCCCTTTGGAACGCAATGGGTAAGGATTACGCCCTCGCTGTCCCAGAACATGGACACCATCATTTTTCAGCACTGGATGTTACCCGAAATTTTTTTGGTGGCAGTGAATCTGTGTGCTTCCATTGAGCTGACTGGTGCTTTGTTTCTGGATTGAAAAATGGCATCCATGTCTCATCCATTGTCACAACCGACGAAAAGAAAGTCCCATTCATGCTGTCGTTGCACGTCAACATTGCTTGGCAACATGCCACACGGGCAGCCATGTGGTCGTCCGTCAGCATTCGTGGCACCCACCTGGATGACACTTTTCGCTTTTTCAGGTCGTCATACAGGATTGTGTGCACAGAATCCACAGAAATGCCAACTCTGGAGGCGATCGGTTCAACAGTCATTCGGCGATCCCCCAAAACAATCCTCTCCACTTTCTCGATCATGTCGTCAGACCAGCTTGTGCGAGCCCGAGGTTGTTTCAGTTTGTTGTCACACGATGTTCTGCCTTCATTAAACTGTCGCACCCACGAACGCACTTTCGACACATCCATAACTCCATCACCACATGTCTCCTTCAACTGTCGATGAATTTCAATTGGTTTCACACCACGCAAATTCAGAAAACGAATGATTGCACGCTGTTCAAGTAAGGAAAACGTCGCCATTTTAAGTATTTAAAACAGTTCTCATTCTCGCCGCTGGCGATAAAATTCCATCTGCCGTACGGTGCTGCCATTTCTGGGACGTACTGACAATGAGCGCGGCCTCATTTTAAAACAGTGCGCGTGTTTCTATCTCTTTCCAGTCCGGAGAAAAAAAATCGGAGGCCTTAGAACTTGAATGCACCTCGTATGTACCCTATCCGACGTCCATCTGATTATTGCTGTGAACATACTCCGCTGAGCCAGCCGCTGTCTTCAAACCCTCGTTACTTAAATGGCTCACGCATCGTCCGACCTAATACAAAAATGTTATTTTTTCTAAACCCTTGACTATCTGGAGCTCCTGTCACTTTAATTTCTGGCCAAGCCCTCCATCTACCATAAATTTTGCACGAAATCAGTGTTGAGGAGCAGGCGCTGTCCTCTTATTAGATGTCTGGATATGGGGACATTAAAAGCACTAGTGTATTCTGCAGTGAGAAAGTGCACACGTTACAGGAGTGTGGGTCCAAAAAATGGCTCTGAGCACTATGGAACTTAACATCTGAGGTCATAAGTCCCCTAGAACTTACAACTACTTAAACCTAACTAACCTAAGTACATCACACGCATCAATGCCCGAGGCAGGATTCGAACCTGCGACCGTAGCGGTCTCGCGGTTCCAGACTGAAGCGCCTAGATCCGCTCGCCCACATCGGCCGGCCAGTGTGGGTCCCACGTATGTGAGGGATCTGTGGTATTTATGCCGACAATACACGACGCTGCCATCTCGCCATTCCAAGGTCAGCAGAGTATAACAGTACAAGACTGGGTGCCAGCGGGCGCTTTCGTACGCTCTAGAATCTGCGTCACTCTCCGTAGCTCCGCCAGGTGACGCTTCATAAGGGAATAGAGGTCCCTGGTCACGCTCTCAGAGCAGCTGACAGTATTCATCCGCAGCAGCCTCGGTCACTCAGGAAACAGCCGACTGCCGATCGGCGAGCTTGCTCCACCACC
The DNA here is from genome assembly GCF_023864345.2 of Schistocerca serialis cubense. NCBI lineage: Eukaryota > Metazoa > Arthropoda > Insecta > Orthoptera > Acrididae > Schistocerca > Schistocerca serialis. The sequence continues at coordinate 798,381,740 of NC_064641.1, forward strand.
GGACCCATCGCCCGTTCAACAGAAGACCAGAGCAAAGCCGGGAGCAACCTCGAGTATGACAACCGGGCAACGGCTATAGTCTTTGAGAGGTCCACGGAACACCCACCTACGGCCGCCGCCGGCGCCAGTAACGATATTTCTCATCAACAAAACAATCTGTACAGCAGCAGAGCAGCATGCGTTCGACGCGGACGAGTAAACAACTCAGCCGCCAGCAGCTGTTTCGTCGATCAAAGCCTCCCCATGGTGGAGGACAACACGACGCAACCAGAAAACGACAAAAGAATGGGCTTCACAACAGAGAATATGAGCGACCTCGGTGCAATCCGCAACTCGAAACGATATTCTCTGCCACCCGCTAGCTCCTTCCGAGATCAGCTTCAGGAGGGGCCATTCCCTGATGATGATCACGAGTCACTCATGACGGAAGAAGGAGAGATGAACCAACAGTTCTCTGACATGCTTCCGGGAAGAAGAGGACCACTTTAAACTGTCTAGTATAAAAGGCTCCACAGGTGGAGCACAGAAGAACAACAAAACCCACTTAAATGACGCCTTGACGAGATGGAGATCACCAGTCGATTGCGCCACTAGAGACACTGCCCAGTGAAGTGTTACCATAGATGACCATTTCCTATACACAGGATTGCATTGAACTCAACAAAGTACTCAGTTCGCTTGTCGACGTCGGTCTGTAGGCTGTTTCTCATTAAAACACAATGAAACACCTCTTAGACACATTCGCAGACCAGCAAGAACCCATGTCGCTAACCACAACATCCATTTTTTTTACACACCAATCTCCGGAGGACAAGGAGTTCAAATGTTCATCAGAACACATGTGTTGGGTTCATGTATGCGTTGGTTTAAACCTTGGTTCCTTTTCTGTTCAAATGGCTCTGATCACTATGGGACTTAACAGACCCCTAGAACTCAGAACTACTTAAACCTAACTAACCTAAGGACATCACACACATCCATGCCCGGGGCAGGATTCGAACCTGCGACCGTAGCAGTCGCGCGGTTCCGGACTGCGCGCCTAGAACCGCGAGACCACCGTGGCCGGCTCCTTTTCTGTGTTTGGTTTCCCGCGGTTATTGCGATTATGCTGTTGTTCGCTCTCTCCGTGAGAGGCAGCAGGAGCGTGTATCGATATTCCCACCTTGTACTAGCTTTGGTCTGGTGCTTATTCTGGCTGTGCTGTGTGCGAGCAGTCGGTCGGTTGGCGTGGAGCAGTTTGGCCGGGCCGACTGGCGGTCTCTATGCAGTGTTGGGGTGTGTGGGGCTGTTCCCATTGCTACGAGGTTCGTGGCTCACTCACCTTGGAGACTAAAGTTGAGTTTGGATTTAATTTACCAGCAAGTCAAGACTGTTCACATTGTGCCGCTTGGTTCTCGTTGTTGGTTGTTGGGACATTCCCGTGAGCAACAATGTGTGTGTTCGAGTTGGTGAAGGTTTATCTACCGTCCAGTGGAGTCTATCTGTATTTGGTTATTTACAATTGAAGTGCACAGCGGAATTTTCTGCCTTGTGGCCGTTAACGTTCCGGTTAACAGCCCTGGCCGTTGACGTAAATTTAGGCAGTGTCATTTCCTCACCGTGTTGTCACTTTCCAGCACAGTGTGTAGTTTGACAGCTTAATGCATGCTTGGTTGTGGGCGTCCATGCCTTTTACGTTTGCATTGAACTTCCAGTTGCGTGCTGGTCGAGTGGAGCGCAGGTTACATTGTGGGTGGGTCCATTGACTGTCTATTGGTTGGGTTGTCGTCGGATCGAGAATGGTTGGGCCGACTGCCTGTCTCACTTAAGTGAACGTTAGTATTTCAAGTGATGGCCGGCCCCCCAAAACTTCTGAGCGCCGTTAGCTGCACTGACTTTTCATATTTTCTGTTGTGTGTATTTGTTTGGCTCATAGCGGATGGTTTTGAATTAAAGTTGAATGGTGTTTTAAGTCATGGGCCTTCCGTCGCTTTAAAATTACAGTTCCTTGCTTGTCAAGTGTTAGATTGTTTGGGGCCTTCAGCCTAATTTAAGATAAGGCTTTGTTGTTTAAATTTATTTTACATTGAGTTTTAAGTCAAGGGGCCTTCACTCAGCCTAATTGAAGATAAGGTCTTCTGCCTTGTGTTTTTTATTTAATTTTACCTTGAGTCTTAAATCATCGACCTTCAGTCGTCTTTAAATTAAGGTTGTTGACTTTCAAGTTTTAGATTTTTGCCTTCAGCCAAATTATAGAAATTACTTAACGTGATGCCGTCTGCCTTCTAAATATTCTTTTTGGCGTCTGAATTTTGAGTTAATGGCTTTAAGCCGTTTTTTAAAATTAAAGTGGTTGTGTCCTTAAGGCATAAGACAGTGTGGCGTATTCAGCCGATAATTAAGTTCAACAATTTGTAGTGTAATATTTGCTCAAATAAATGAAGTTGTATGTGTTTGAGTGTAACTGACAGCAGCTCATTTTGGCCCTTTTCCACAATTCCAACTACCTGTCCTGTCCTGCAGGTTCAGCAGGGCGTTTCACACATAGTATAACTCAAGATAGTGTGAGTCGTCACACGCTGACAACGAAAAAGAAAATCAGTTATAATCAGAATAAAAGGGGAGGAGCTGTGATAAAGTGTCTCCGAAGATCATTCACAGTGGGAAAAAAATTGTCGACATGTAATTTCAACGACGGTCAAACATATATTATCGACATTGTGAGCGTGCTCGAACTTGAACCTGTTACAATTTCTGCACAAAAGCGGACGGAAATCGTGTCTCTCGAGCACAGCAGCGGTTGATAGAAGCTGCCAAAGAGGACCACCATGGCCACGAAGAAAATTTTAAGAGGGCGTTATTTTAGATCTGGAAGGATTTTAACTACAAAGGAACTACTGCAAGCTAAAACATCAAAAGCGTTTTGTAGAAACTGAATTTTTCAAATTTTGATCTGAATTGGATGCCACAACCTAAACTGGGGTCTGTATCAGCGTACGCAGCCGTTTCACGATATTTTCAAAAGTCTGTTTTCGGTGCACGCTTTTGTCTCGATTTTCTGGTCGTAGAAAATGAAATTGTTTCAACACGTCACCATTGTGTTAGAATTTAATATTGTTTTCAATTATCCTCTCTCTGCTGATAGAAAAATATTGAAAATGACTTATACAAAGTTGTTTTGTCACAGGTGTAACATGACGGCTTCAGAAATTCCTGCCGATGAGCTATGTTCTGGCTGCAAGGATCCTTCCACCCGGTGCGTCGATTACAGGGATTGTCTGATGTGCACCAAGACGAATAAAACTATATCATCAAATTTAGCATTACTTTTGATTTAACTCGAAGAAAAAAAAGTCACTGAAATCAACTATTTTTCTTGCGTTTGAAGAGGGCTACCCCCTTAAGACGAAAAAAAAAAATGCGAATCATACCTGGAGAAACAGCGGGGAACCTAATCTCGGGTGGATTTGCCACTGCTCCGCTGCATATGGCAGCATCAGCCACATTATTCTGTCTTCAGTCTGCGTTTAAATTTAAAAGCTGTTACATGATAGTGGATGTCGGCTACCTTCGAGTTCCGAAATAAAATTCTCTTTCACTGTAGCCATTCTCATTCTACTACAATGAATTTTCTAAAACCATATTGTGGTGTGGGATCCCATCACTATTGTTACAAGATGGTAAACTTAAAACTGGTTGTACCTCATGCAGAGAGGCTACAGGGGTCAGTGGGAGCAAGTGGTCATATTCTCGATGAGTGTGGTCAAGATTAGCAAGGATACATGGGAAGTACAATTATTCTTAGACGAGACGGAAAACGATGGATACACATGGGACATCCAGGAGCCACAGCATTTTCTTCAGTGAGCAAGGGTGCATTGGATTCACTCCAAGTACGATGTAGTAGTAGTAGTAGTAGTGAAATGCTGTGAGTGAGGGAGATTTGGCCGATGTGATTGGAACTGCACGGCAGCGGGTTGCTGATCAAAGGGACTACTTTTGACATAGTGAGACCAACATTCCACCTCCCAGACGTTATTGCAGGAATCAAAACTCAGCCATTGTCGTACTGGCCAGAAGACCGTTTGGAATACTCCCAGCACGAAACCTGACCTGTGTCAACAGCACTTTAGAACTCGGCTCCATCTTCTCCTTCAAAAAATTCATAGCAACCAAGGAGAGGTATATCGGAAACTTGGATAACCGACGTCGTAATACCGGTAGGCTACCGTCAAGTGCAGAGTACAAGTAAGTGAGAAACGAGATGCTGCGAGCATTTGTTCAGAGAAACAGGATTTTCCAGCGATAAATTCGTTTGTTAGGTATTATCTGCGGTTGATGGCAGAAATATGTATATCTACGATTAAGGATAGTTTGCGGATGACTCTGCAGATTCTTTGGATATTTTCAGTGATTGGACATTGAGCTGTAATACACTGAGCAGTTGAATGGTTTAAGCGATATTTTGTACGATGCTTGGTAAGGGATGTAAGCAAGTCAAGGCACTTCGAGTAGTTGCCAGTGGTATGTGCATCAGTGGGTGTCAGTGTAGCAGTTGCAGCTCGCTTTGTTTAATTTCTATAGGGAACGTTTAATGCCAGTTGCCAGTTTACTAAATGGTTCAAATGGCTCTGAGCACTATGCGACTTAACTTCTGAGGTCATCAGTCGCCTAGAACTTAGAACTACTTAAACCTAACTAACCTAAGGACATCACACACATCCATTCCCGAGGCAGGATTCGAACCTGCGACCGTAGCGGTCACTCGGCTCCAGACTGTAGCGCCCAGAACTGCACGGCCACTCCGGTCGGCGCCAGTTTACTGTTAAGAAGATATTAAGGGATATTGAATTGGGAAGAAGAGTTTGATAACATTTCGCTGTTGGTCGACAAGTAGTCACTTAAGAAAACTGCTGGTCATGTTAGAAGGTTTTTAACTTATTTTCGTAAGCTGCGAGAGTGATGTGAATTTTCTTTTTATTCAACGAGTCATACTTCATACTTGTACACTGGACACTATTTCAGACAGAAGTCTTTAATAGTAGATGCGTTACGCCAGAGAGGTTCTGAGAAGCAATGTGATCTTTGGTTGTTAGTATTTTGTCGCTGCCTGTGTATTCAGTGATAGAGTCGGTGTTGATCATGATCCTGGGAATAACTTCCACGACACAAAGGTGCAAACGAAGAGGATGTTGATTTCTGAAAGCACGATATTTTAAATACTGATTTGAAGATATTCAGATAATGTTGTCGCCGCATTGGTTGCTGTGAGTAATTTATGATCAGTTTGAGGAAGATAAATTTTCGAGTTGATTTATCTTTATTGATTCGGGTCAGTTAGTCCCATTCTCGAGATGACATTAAGCAAAATTATGTGCTTGCATGGCTTGAACTCAGAGTTATAGGTTCACCAATCTCTATCATTCCATTAACGAATTAGATAGCAAAGTAATATTTTTTATAAGAAGTGAATTTTGAAAATATTGATAAATTTCTGTATCATAATACAGCTCTTAAGTGCCAGTCTTTTCTATTCATTCAGCAAGTTTTTTGCATCATCCCCTTACTAAAGTTTTATTTTGTAATCCTGTGTCACCTCGTTGCACTTAGCGGTACAGGGTTGCTCAAGCTTAAAGTATTATGTGTTTAGCACATTTGCTTTTCCTTAGCATTACTTTCCTACAGTGAATAAAATTGCCAACGTCTGAAACAAAACAACTATTTTCAACGCTATCAAAACAATAACTTACTTGTCGATTCATGAAGCGTTTGAAGTTCTAATTTTTATTTTCTCTTTTATTTATTGAGTGTTTTATTAATGTGATTGCGTATTATTCTTAATTGATTTTTATTTATGGTTTGGTTTAGCAATTCCTTTTTACTGTTTGCTCCTTTTATTTAAGTTGAGCCCTTTTAATTATGTTTGCGGTAGTTATGAAGCCTATATTGCTTACTGTTCTCCGTAAGTTAAGGAATACGGTAACACCATATGCGTTTCGCAGCAGCAGGCCTCGTTGAGTCTCCTTACTGCAATTTCTCCACCTGAAATCGCTAATGATAATTTATCGCTCTACGTAAATCGATCGCTACAGCCAAGTGCTATGCTGTGTCATGTGTATAGAATGTGGTGTCCAATTTCATTTCGTGACATTATTTAGGTGTTCGGAGAAGCATTCTCGACGAATCCCAAAACCGTGTATAACTGCAGGTTCGGACCATCAAACCACTCAACACCTCCGAAAAACTTGCGTCTTTATATTCACTGAGTATTTCTTTTGAAATGATTAAGGGTTATGAACTCTACACACCTGATACTCCTTTTGTGCTTTTACATGTAATTATTTTCTTCAATACCATAAAACGTAGATTCCTACCTTAATGGCGGATCCAACCATCTCCTCTCAATCCGACATAGAACATCTCTCTTCCAACGTCCAACACGGAATAATCATGTCTTTGCCGTATCTTCACACAGTGTGTATATCTTTGTTATCCAGTTCGCAAGGGGATGCTTAAATTCCACAGAGTATATTTTACATTTATCGTCGTATTAATAGTCAAATGGTTCAAATAGCTCCAAGTACTATAGGACTCACCGAGTTAAAACTACTTAAACCCAGTTCACTTAAGGACATCCATGCCCAAGGACAGCATTCGATCCTGCGACTGCAGCAGCATCGCGGATCCCGACTGAAGGGTCTAGAACGGCCGGCATTAATAATCCGTCGCACTTTATAAACGCTAGAAGCGTTAGGGTCTAACAGAGATATTCAGAGACAGGGGTTTGATGTGAAAGGTTCAGCCTCTGTTGAATTCGTTTTGTTGTAAGAAGCGGAACGATAAAATCGTGTGAACAATTGGTAGACTGTAAAGCAGAGCCTTTTTCTCCTTAAAAGCCACGACCCAGACTACTAGCGTTTCGGAAAACGTGAATCGATATCGATAGTTCCAAAAAAGTAAACTCTAATTGTTTAACTCCCTATCGGAAATTTTCGACATGTGCCCTGACAATTTAAATTCTACAATGCATTGCTGAAAAATATGCGCTCGAAGACAAGAAAAAGACGCATGGGACATAAATCGGTATATGTGATGTGCAACGTACAGACAAGCAAATGATTACAATTTAAGAAAAAGTGGATGTTATTGAAGAGAAAGTGCATCAAAAATTGAGCAAGACATTAACTCGTTGCTCCACTTCTGACAGTTACGCAAGCAGTTCATCGGCTTGCTATTGAGTGTTACAGTTGTTGGATGTGCTCATGAGGTATATCGTGCCAAATGGCGCGTTAGATCGGCAATATCCTCAGCAGGTTTGAGGGCCTTGTCCAAACATTCCCAATTGAGGAGAGAGCCGGCGTCCATGTTGGCAAATACAAGGTTTGGCAAGCATGAAGAAAAGCAGCAAAAAATCTCGACGTGAGTGTGAGAGCATTATCTTGCTGAAATGTAAGCGCGGGATGGTTTGCCGTGAACGGTCACAAAATAGGATGTAGAATATTGTCAACGTGCTGCTGTACTGGAAAAGTGCCGCGGATGACAACCAGAAAAGTCCTGCTATGAGAAGAGATGCCACACCAGACAACTGCTCCGGTTGTGGGGGTGTATGGTGGGCTACAGTCTGATTCGTGTCCCAATGCAGTGCAAAGCTTCTCCAGATACTTCTGAATGGGGGGCTCCATATAGTTCACAAGTTGTGCAGCGACTGTAAACCATAAAATTACCAAATGAGCAGCAGCCAGTCGTAAGATAATGTTTTCTTTATTTACTTTTGCAACTCGATTTCAACTGAGTAATAGCCATCATCGGTGCTTTCAACGTGTATGTTCCCTAAGTTATAACACTGTCTTAAACAGACGTCAAACATAAAATCAGGGTATAACAGAGATATGCAGAGACAGGGATTTGATGTCAAAGGTTCAGCCTCTGTTGACGTCTGTTTGACGTCTGTTATAACTCAGGAAACGTACACGTCGAAAGCACCGATGATGGCTGTTAATCAGTTGAAATCTATTTGCAAAAGTAAATAAAGAAAATATGATCTTGCGACTGGTTGCTGCTCATTCCCTGAGTTATAACACTGTCTTAAACAGACGTCAAACATAAAGTCAGGGTATAACAGAGATGTGCAGAGACAGGGATTTGATGTCAAAGGTTCAGCCTCTGTTGACGTCTGTTTGACGTCTGTTATAACTCAGGGAACGTACACGTTGAAAGCATCGATGATGGCTGTTAATCAGTTGAAATCGATTTGCAAAAGTAAATAAAGAAAATATGATCTTGCGACTGGTTGCAGCTCATTCCCTGAGTTATAACACTGTCTTAAACAGACGTCAAACATAAAGTCAGGGTATAACAGAGATGTGCAGAGACAGGGATTTGATGTCAAAGGTTCAGCCTCTGTTGACGTCTGTTTGACGTCTGTTATAACTCAGGGAACGTACACGTTGAAAGCATCGATGATGGCTGTTAATCAGTTGAAATCGATTTGCAAAAGTAAATAAAGAAAATATGATCTTGCGACTGGTTGCAGCTCATTCCCTGAGTTATAACACTGTCTTAAACAGACGTCAAACATAAAGTCAGGGTATAACAGAGATGTGCAGAGACAGGGATTTGATGTCAAAGGTTCAGCCTCTGTTGACGTCTGTTTGACGTCTGTTATAACTCAGGGAACGTACACGTTGAAAGCATCGATGATGGCTGTTAATCAGTTGAAATCGATTTGCAAAAGTAAATAAAGAAAATATGATCTTGCGACTGGTTGCAGCTCATTCCCTGAGTTATAACACTGTCTTAAACAGACGTCAAATATAAAGTCAGGGTATAACAGAGATGTGCAGAGACAGGGATTTGATGTCAAAGGTTCAGCCTCTGTTGACGTCTGTTTGACGTCTGTTATAACTCAGGGAACGTACACGTTGAAAGCATCGATGATGGCTGTTAATCAGTTGAAATCGATTTGCAAAAGTAAATAAAGAAAATATGATCTTGCGACTGGTTGCAGCTCATTCCCTGAGTTATAACACTGTCTTAAACAGACGTCAAACATAAAGTCAGGGTATAACAGAGATGTGCAGAGACAGGGATTTGATGTCAAAGGTTCAGCCTCTGTTGACGTCTGTTTGACGTCTGTTATAACTCAGGGAACGTACACGTTGAAAGCATCGATGATGGCTGTTAATCAGTTGAAATCGATTTGCAAAAGTAAATAAAGAAAATATGATCTTGCGACTGGTTGCTGCTCATTCCCTGAGTTATAACACTGTCTTAAACAGACGTCAAACATAAAGTCAGGGTATAACAGAGATGTGCAGAGACAGAGATTTGATGTCAAAGGTTCAGCCTCTGTTGACGTCTGTTTGACGTCTGTTATAACTCAGGGAACGTACACGTTGAAAGCATCGATGATGGCTGTTAATCAGTTGAAATCGATTTGCAAAAGTAAATAAAGAAAATATGATCTTGCGACTGGTTGCTGCTCATTCCCTGAGTTATAACACTGTCTTAAACAGACGTCAAACATAAAGTCAGGGTATAACAGAGATGTGCAGAGACAGGGATTTGATGTCAAAGGTTCAGCCTCTGTTGACGTCTGTTTGACGTCTGTTATAACTCAGGGAACGTACACGTTGAAAGCATCGATGATGGCTGTTAATCAGTTGAAATCGATTTGCAAAAGTAAATAAAGAAAATATGATCTTGCGACTGGTTGCTGCTCATTCCCTGAGTTATAACACTGTCTTAAACAGACGTCAAACATAAAGTCAGGGTATAACAGAGATGTGCAGAGACAGGGATTTGATGTCAAAGGTTCAGCCTCTGTTGACGTCTGTTTGACGTCTGTTATAACTCAGGGAACGTACACGTTGAAAGCATCGATGATGGCTGTTAATCAGTTGAAATCGATTTGCAAAAGTAAATAAAGAAAATATGATCTTGCGACTGGTTGCTGCTCATTCCCTGAGTTATAACACTGTCTTAAACAGACGTCAAACATAAAGTCAGGGTATAACAGAGATGTGCAGAGACAGGGATTTGATGTCAAAGGTTCAGCCTCTGTTGACGTCTGTTTGACGTCTGTTATAACTCAGGGAACGTACACGTTGAAAGCATCGATGATGGCTGTTAATCAGTTGAAATCGATTTGCAAAAGTAAATAAAGAAAATATGATCTTGCGACTGGTTGCTGCTCATTCCCTGAGTTATAACACTGTCTTAAACAGACGTCAAACATAAAGTCAGGGTATAACAGAGATGTGCAGAGACAGGGATTTGATGTCAAAGGTTCAGCCTCTGTTGACGTCTGTTTGACGTCTGTTATAACTCAGGGAACGTACACGTTGAAAGCATCGATGATGGCTGTTAATCAGTTGAAATCTATTTGCAAAAGTAAATAAAGAAAATATGATCTTGCGACTGGTTGCTGCTCATTCCCTGAGTTATAACACTGTCTTAAACAGACGTCAAACATAAAGTCAGGGTATAACAGAGATGTGCAGAGACAGGGATTTGATGTCAAAGGTTCAGCCTCTGTTGACGTCTGTTTGACGTCTGTTATAACTCAGGGAACGTACACGTTGAAAGCATCGATGATGGCTGTTAATCAGTTGAAATCGATTTGCAAAAGTAAATAAAGAAAATATGATCTTGCGACTGGTTGCAGCTCATTCCCTGAGTTATAACACTGTCTTAAACAGACGTCAAACATAAAGTCAGGGTATAACAGAGATGTGCAGAGACAGGGATTTGATGTCAAAGGTTCAGCCTCTGTTGACGTCTGTTTGACGTCTGTTATAACTCAGGGAACGTACACGTTGAAAGCATCGATGATGGCTGTTAATCAGTTGAAATCGATTTGTAAAAGTAAATAAAGAAAATATGATCTTGCGACTGGTTGCTGCTCATTCCCTGAGTTATAACACTGTCTTAAACAGACGTCAAACATAAAGTCAGGGTATAACAGAGATGTGCAGAGACAGGGATTTGATGTCAAATGTTCAGCCTCTGTTGACGTCTGTTTGACGTCTGTTATAACTCAGGGAACGTACACGTTGAAACCATCGATGATGGCTGTTAATCAGTTGAAATCGATTTGCAAAAGTAAATAAAGAAAATATGATCTTGCGACTGGTTGCAGCTCATTCCCTGAGTTATAACACTGTCTTAAACAGACGTCAAACATAAAGTCAGGGTATAACAGAGATGTGCCGAGACAGGGATTTGATGTCAAAGGTTCAGCCTCTGTTGACGTCTGTTTGACGTCTGTTATAACTCAGGGAACGTACACGTTGAAAGCATCGATGATGGCTGTTAATCAGTTGAAATCGATTTGCAAAAGTAAATAAAGAAAATATGATCTTGCGACTGGTTGCTGCTCATTCCCTGAGTTATAACACTGTCTTAAACAGACGTCAAACATAAAGTCAGGGTATAACAGAGATGTGCAGAGACAGGGATTTGATGTCAAAGGTTCAGCCTCTGTTGACGTCTGTTTGACGTCTGTTATAACTCAGGGAACGTACACGTTGAAAGCATCGATGATGGCTGTTAATCAGTTGAAATCGATTTGCAAAAGTAAATAAAGAAAATATGATCTTGCGACTGGTTACTGCTCATTCTCTGAGTTATAACACTGTCTTAAACAGACGTCAAACATAAAGTCAGGGTATAACTGAGATGTGCAGAGACAGGGATTTGATGTCAAAGGTTCAGCCTCTGTTGACGTCTGTTTGACGTCTGTTATAACTCAGGGAACGTACACGTTGAAAGCATCGATGATGGCTGTTAGTCAGTTGAAATCGATTTGCAAAAGTAAATAAAGAAAATATGATCTTGCGACTGGTTGCTGCTCATTCCCTGAGTTATAACACTGTCTTAAACAGACGTCAAACATAAAGTCAGGGTATAACAGAGATGTGCAGAGACAGGGATTTGATGTCAAAGGTTCAGCCTCTGTTGACGTCTGTTTGACGTCTGTTATAACTCAGGGAACGTACACGTTGAAAGCATCGATGATGGCTGTTAATCAGTTGAAATCGATTTGCAAAAGTAAATAAAGAAAATATGATCTTGCGACTGGTTGCTGCTCATTCCCTGAGTTATAACACTGTCTTAAACAGACGTCAAACATAAAGTCAGGGTATAACAGAGATGTGCAGAGACAGGGATTTGATGTCAAAGGTTCAGCCTCTGTTGACGTCTGTTTGACGTCTGTTATAACTCAGGGAACGTACACGTTGAAAGCATCGATGATGGCTGTTAATCAGTTGAAATCGATTTGCAAAAGTAAATAAAGAAAATATGATCTTGCGACTGGTTGCTGCTCATTCCCTGAGTTATAACACTGTCTTAAACAGACGTCAAACATAAAGTCAGGGTATAACAGAGATGTGCAGAGACAGGGATTTGATGTCAAAGGTTCAGCCTCTGTTGACGTCTGTTTGACGTCTGTTATAACTCAGGGAACGTACACGTTGAAAGCATCGATGATGGCTGTTAATCAGTTGAAATCTATTTGCAAAAGTAAATAAAGAAAATATGATCTTGCGACTGGTTGCTGCTCATTCCCTGAGTTATAACACTGTCTTAAACAGACGTCAAACATAAAGTCAGGGTATAACAGAGATGTGCAGAGACAGGGATTTGATGTCAAAGGTTCAGCCTCTGTTGACGTCTGTTTGACGTCTGTTATAACTCAGGGAACGTACACGTTGAAAGCATCGATGATGGCTGTTAATCAGTTGAAATCGATTTGCAAAAGTAAATAAAGAAAATATGATCTTGCGACTGGTTGCAGCTCATTCCCTGAGTTATAACACTGTCTTAAACAGACGTCAAACATAAAGTCAGGGTATAACAGAGATGTGCAGAGACAGGGATTTGATGTCAAAGGTTCAGCCTCTGTTGACGTCTGTTTGACGTCTGTTATAACTCAGGGAACGTACACGTTGAAAGCATCGATGATGGCTGTTAATCAGTTGAAATCGATTTGTAAAAGTAAATAAAGAAAATATGATCTTGCGACTGGTTGCTGCTCATTCCCTGAGTTATAACACTGTCTTAAACAGACGTCAAACATAAAGTCAGGGTATAACAGAGATGTGCAGAGACAGGGATTTGATGTCAAATGTTCAGCCTCTGTTGACGTCTGTTTGACGTCTGTTATAACTCAGGGAACGTACACGTTGAAACCATCGATGATGGCTGTTAATCAGTTGAAATCGATTTGCAAAAGTAAATAAAGAAAATATGATCTTGCGACTGGTTGCAGCTCATTCCCTGAGTTATAACACTGTCTTAAACAGACGTCAAACATAAAGTCAGGGTATAACAGAGATGTGCCGAGACAGGGATTTGATGTCAAAGGTTCAGCCTCTGTTGACGTCTGTTTGACGTCTGTTATAACTCAGGGAACGTACACGTTGAAAGCATCGATGATGGCTGTTAATCAGTTGAAATCTATTTGCAAAAGTAAATAAAGAAAATATGATCTTGCGACTGGTTGCTGCTCATTCCCTGAGTTATAACACTGTCTTAAACAGACGTCAAACATAAAGTCAGGGTATAACAGAGATGTGCAGAGACAGGGATTTGATGTCAAAGGTTCAGCCTCTGTTGACGTCTGTTTGACGTCTGTTATAACTCAGGGAACGTACACGTTGAAAGCATCGATGATGGCTGTTAATCAGTTGAAATCGATTTGCAAAAGTAAATAAAGAAAATATGATCTTGCGACTGGTTACTGCTCATTCTCTGAGTTATAACACTGTCTTAAACAGATGTCAAACATAAAGTCAGGGTATAACTGAGATGTGCAGAGACAGGGATTTGATGTCAAAGGTTCAGCCTCTGTTGACGTCTGTTTGACGTCTGTTATAACTCAGGGAACGTACACGTTGAAAGCATCGATGATGGCTGTTAGTCAGTTGAAATCGATTTGCAAAAGTAAATAAAGAAAATATGATCTTGCGACTGGTTGCTGCTCATTCCCTGAGTTATAACACTGTCTTAAACAGACGTCAAACATAAAGTCAGGGTATAACAGAGATGTGCAGAGACAGGGATTTGATGTCAAAGGTTCAGCCTCTGTTGACGTCTGTTTGACGTCTGTTATAACTCAGGGAACGTACACGTTGAAAGCATCGATGATGGCTGTTAATCAGTTGAAATCGATTTGCAAAAGTAAATAAAGAAAATATGATCTTGCGACTGGTTGCTGCTCATTCCCTGAGTTATAACACTGTCTTAAACAGACGTCAAACATAAAGTCAGGGTATAACAGAGATGTGCAGAGACAGGGATTTGATGTCAAAGGTTCAGCCTCTGTTGACGTCTGTTTGACGTCTGTTATAACTCAGGGAACGTACACGTTGAAAGCATCGATGATGGCTGTTAATCAGTTGAAATCGATTTGCAAAAGTAAATAAAGAAAATATGATCTTGCGACTGGTTGCTGCTCATTCCCTGAGTTATAACACTGTCTTAAACAGACGTCAAACATAAAGTCAGGGTATAACAGAGATGTGCAGAGACAGGGATTTGATGTCAAAGGTTCAGCCTCTGTTGACGTCTGTTTGACGTCTGTTATAACTCAGGGAACGTACACGTTGAAAGCATCGATGATGGCTGTTAATCAGTTGAAATCGATTTGCAAAAGTAAATAAAGAAAATATGATCTTGCGACTGGTTGCTGCTCATTCCCTGAGTTATAACACTGTCTTAAACAGACGTCAAACATAAAGTCAGGGTATAACAGAGATGTGCAGAGACAGGGATTTGATGTCAAAGGTTCAGCCTCTGTTGACGTCTGTTTGACGTCTGTTATAACTCAGATAACGTACACGTTGAAAGCATCGATGATGGCTGTTAATCAGTTGAAATCGATTTGCAAAAGTAAATAAAGAAAATATGATCTTGCGACTGGTTGCTGCTCATTCCCTGAGTTATAACACTGTCTTAAACAGACGTCAAACATAAAGTCAGGGTATAACAGAGATGTGCAGAGACAGGGATTTGATGTCAAAGGTTCAGCCTCTGTTGACGTCTGTTTGACGTCTGTTATAACTCAGGGAACGTACACGTTGAAAGCATCGATGATGGCTGTTAATCAGTTGAAATCTATTTGCAAAAGTAAATAAAGAAAATATGATCTTGCGACTGGTTGCTGCTCATTCCCTGAGTTATAACACTGTCTTAAACAGACGTCAAACATAAAGTCAGGGTATAACAGAGATGTGCAGAGACAGGGATTTGATGTCAAAGGTTCAGCCTCTGTTGACGTCTGTTTGACGTCTGTTATAACTCAGGGAACGTACACGTTGAAAGCATCGATGATGGCTGTTAATCAGTTGAAATCGATTTGCAAAAGTAAATAAAGAAAATATGATCTTGCGACTGGTTGCTGCTCATTCCCTGAGTTATAACACTGTCTTAAACAGACGTCAAACATAAAGTCAGGGTATAACAGAGATGTGCAGAGACAGGGATTTGATGTCAAAGGTTCAGCCTCTGTTGACGTCTGTTTGACGTCTGTTATAACTCAGGGAACGTACACGTTGAAAGCATCGATGATGGCTGTTAATCAGTTGAAATCTATTTGCAAAAGTAAATAAAGAAAATATGATCTTGCGACTGGTTGCTGCTCATTCCCTGAGTTATAACACTGTCTTAAACAGACGTCAAACATAAAGTCAGGGTATAACAGAGATGTGCAGAGACAGGGATTTGATGTCAAAGGTTCAGCTTCTGTTGACGTCTGTTTGACGTCTGTTATAACTCAGGGAACGTACACGTTGAAAGCATCGATGATGGCTGTTAATCAGTTGAAATCGATTTGCAAAAGTAAATAAAGAAAATATGATCTTGCGACTGGTTGCTGCTCATTCCCTGAGTTATAACACTGTCTTAAACAGACGTCAAACATAAAGTCAGGGTATAACAGAGATGTGCAGAGACAGGGATTTGATGTCAAAGGTTCAGCCTCTGTT
Source organism: Schistocerca serialis cubense (assembly GCF_023864345.2). Lineage (NCBI taxonomy): Eukaryota > Metazoa > Arthropoda > Insecta > Orthoptera > Acrididae > Schistocerca > Schistocerca serialis. The sequence continues at coordinate 798,397,708 of NC_064641.1, forward strand.
GATGTCTGTTTGACGTCTGTTATAACTCAGGGAACGTACACGTTGAAAGCATCGATGATGGCTGTTAATCAGTTGAAATCGATTTGCAAAAGTAAATAAAGAAAATATGATCTTGCGACTGGTTGCTGCTCATTCCCTGAGTTATAACACTGTCTTAAACAGACGTCAAACATAAAGTCAGGGTATAACAGAGATGTGCAGAGACAGGGATTTGATGTCAAAGGTTCAGCCTCTGTTGACGTCTGTTTGACGTCTGTTATAACTCAGGGAACGTACACGTTGAAAGCATCGATGATGGCTGTTAATCAGTTGAAATCTATTTGCAAAAGTAAATAAAGAAAATATGATCTTGCGACTGGTTGCTGCTCATTCCCTGAGTTATAACACTGTCTTAAACAGACGTCAAACATAAAGTCAGGGTATAACAGAGATGTGCAGAGACAGGGATTTGATGTCAAAGGTTCAGCCTCTGTTGACGTCTGTTTGACGTCTGTTATAACTCAGGGAACGTACACGTTGAAACCATCGATGATGGCTGTTAATCAGTTGAAATCGATTTGCAAAAGTAAATAAAGAAAATATGATCTTGCGACTGGTTGCTGCTCATTCCCTGAGTTATAACACTGTCTTCAACAGACGTCAAACATAAAGTCAGGGTATAACAGAGATGTGCAGAGACAGGGATTTGATGTCAAAGGTTCAGCCTCTGTTGACGTCTGTTTGACGTCTGTTATAACTCAGGGAACGTACACGTTGAAAGCATCGATGATGGCTGTTAATCAGTTGAAATCTATTTGCAAAAGTAAATAAAGAAAATATGATCTTGCGACTGGTTGCTGCTCATTCCCTGAGTTATAACACTGTCTTAAACAGACGTCAAACATAAAGTCAGGGTATAACAGAGATGTGCAGAGACAGGGATTTGATGTCAAAGGTTCAGCCTCTGTTGACGTCTGTTTGACGTCTGTTATAACTCAGGGAACGTACACGTTGAAAGCATCGATGATGGCTGTTAATCAGTTGAAATCGATTTGCAAAAGTAAATAAAGAAAATATGATCTTGCGACTGGTTGCTGCTCATTCCCTGAGTTATAACACTGTCTTAAACAGACGTCAAACATAAAGTCAGGGTATAACAGAGATGTGCAGAGACAGGGATTTGATGTCAAAGGTTCAGCCTCTGTTGACGTCTGTTTGACGTCTGTTATAACTCAGGGAACGTACACGTTGAAAGCATCGATGATGGCTGTTAATCAGTTGAAATCGATTTGCGAAAGTAAATAAAGAAAATATGATCTTGCGACTGGTTGCTGCTCATTCCCTGAGTTATAACACTGTCTTAAACAGACGTCAAACATAAAGTCAGGGTATAACAGAGATGTGCAGAGACAGGGATTTGATGTCAAAGGTTCAGCCTCTGTTGACGTCTGTTTGACGTCTGTTATAACTCAGGGAACGTACACGTTGAAAGCATCGATGATGGCTGTTAATCAGTTGAAATCGATTTGCAAAAGTAAATAAAGAAAATATGATCTTGCGACTGGTTGCTGCTCATTCCCTGAGTTATAACACTGTCTTAAACAGACGTCAAACATAAAGTCAGGGTATAACAGAGATGTGCAGAGACAGGGATTTGATGTCAAAGGTTCAGCCTCTGTTGACGTCTGTTTGACGTCTGTTATAACTCAGGGAACGTACACGTTGAAAGCATCGATGATGGCTGTTAATCAGTTGAAATCTATTTGCAAAAGTAAATAAAGAAAATATGATCTTGCGACTGGTTGCTGCTCATTCCCTGAGTTATAACACTGTCTTAAACAGACGTCAAACATAAAGTCAGGGTATAACAGAGATGTGCAGAGACAGGGATTTGATGTCAAAGGTTCAGCCTCTGTTGACGTCTGTTTGACGTCTGTTATAACTCAGGGAACGTACACGTTGAAAGCATCGATGATGGCTGTTAATCAGTTGAAATCGATTTGCAAAAGTAAATAAAGAAAATATGATCTTGCGACTGGTTGCTGCTCATTCCCTGAGTTATAACACTGTCTTAAACAGACGTCAAACATAAAGTCAGGGTATAACAGAGATGTGCAGAGACAGAGATTTGATGTCAAAGGTTCAGCCTCTGTTGACGTCTGTTTGACGTCTGTTATAACTCAGGGAACGTACACGTTGAAAGCATCGATGATGGCTGTTAATCAGTTGAAATCGATTTGCAAAAGTAAATAAAGAAAATATGATCTTGCGACTGGTTGCTGCTCATTCCCTGAGTTATAACACTGTCTTAAACAGACGTCAAACATAAAGTCAGGGTATAACAGAGATGTGCAGAGGCAGGGATTTGATGTCAAAGGTTCAGCCTCTGTTGACGTCTGTTTGACGTCTGTTATAACTCAGGGAACGTACACGTTGAAAGCATCGATGATGGCTGTTAATCAGTTGAAATCTATTTGCAAAAGTAAATAAAGAAAATATGATCTTGCGACTGGTTGCTGCTCATTCCCTGAGTTATAACACTGTCTTAAACAGACGTCAAACATAAAGTCAGGGTATAACAGAGATGTGCAGAGACAGAGATTTGATGTCAAAGGTTCAGCCTCTGTTGACGTCTGTTTGACGTCTGTTATAACTCAGGGAACGTACACGTTGAAAGCATCGATGATGGCTGTTAATCAGTTGAAATCGATTTGCAAAAGTAAATAAAGAAAATATGATCTTGCGACTGGTTGCTGCTCATTCCCTGAGTTATAACACTGTCTTAAACAGACGTCAAACATAAAGTCAGGGTATAACAGAGATGTGCAGAGGCAGGGATTTGATGTCAAAGGTTCAGCCTCTGTTGACGTCTGTTTGACGTCTGTTATAACTCAGGGAACGTACACGTTGAAAGCATCGATGATGGCTGTTAATCAGTTGAAATCTATTTGCAAAAGTAAATAAAGAAAATATGATCTTGCGACTGGTTGCTGCTCATTCCCTGAGTTATAACACTGTCTTAAACAGACGTCAAACATAGAGTCAGGGTATAACAGAGATGTGCAGAGACAGGGATTTGGTGTCAAAGGTTCAGCCTCTGTTGACGTCTGTTTGACGTCTGTTATAACTCAGGGAACGTACACGTTGAAAGCATCGATGATGGCTGTTAATCAGTTGAAATCGATTTGCAAAAGTAAATAAAGAAAATATGATCTTGCGACTGGTTGCTGCTCATTCCCTGAGTTATAACACTGTCTTAAACAGACGTCAAACATAAAGTCAGGGTATAACAGAGATGTGCAGAGACAGGGATTTGATGTCAAAGGTTCAGCCTCTGTTGACGTCTGTTTGACGTCTGTTATAACTCAGGGAACGTACACGTTGAAAGCATCGATGATGGCTGTTAATCAGTTGAAATCGATTTGCAAAAGTAAATAAAGAAAATATGATCTTGCGACTGGTTGCTGCTCATTCCCTGAGTTATAACACTGTCTTAAACAGACGTCAAACATAAAGTCAGGGTATAACAGAGATGTGCAGAGACAGGGATTTGATGTCAAAGGTTCAGCCTCTGTTGACGTCTGTTTGACGTCTGTTATAACTCAGGGAACGTACACATTGAAAGCATCGATGATGGCTGTTAATCAGTTGAAATCTATTTGCAAAAGTAAATAAAGAAAATATGATCTTGCGACTGGTTGCTGCTCATTCCCTGAGTTATAACACTGTCTTAAACAGACGTCAAACATAAAGTCAGGGTATAACAGAGATGTGCAGAGACAGGGATTTGATGTCAAAGGTTCAGCCTCTGTTGACGTCTGTTTGACGTCTGTTATAACTCAGGGAACGTACACGTTGAAAGCATCGATGATGGCTGTTAATCAGTTGAAATCGATTTGCAAAAGTAAATAAAGAAAATATGATCTTGCGACTGGTTGCTGCTCATTCCCTGAGTTATAACACTGTCTTAAACAGACGTCAAACATAAAGTCAGGGTATAACAGAGATATGCAGAGACAGGGATTTGATGTCAAAGGTTCAGCCTCTGTTGACGTCTGTTTGACGTCTGTTATAACTCAGGAAACGTACACGTTGAAAGCATCGATGATGGCTGTTAATCAGTTGAAATCGATTTGCAAAAGTAAATAAAGAAAATATGATCTTGCGACTGGTTGCTGCTCATTCCCTGAGTTATAACACTGTCTTAAACAGACGTCAAACATAAAGTCAGGGTATAACAGAGATGTGCAGAGACAGGGATTTGATGTCAAAGGTTCAGCCTCTGTTGACGTCTGTTTGACGTCTGTTATAACTCAGGGAACGTACACGTTGAAAGCATCGATGATGGCTGTTAATCAGTTGAAATCGATTTGCAAAAGTAAAAAAAAGAAAACATGATCTTGCGACTGGTTGCTGCTCATTTGGTAATTCTCCAGATACGTCTTCGGCCTGGAATTTCATTCCCTGGAGTAGAATTATCTTTAGTGATGCGTCCCGTTTAATCTGAGCCCCGATGACCAGCGAAGACGTGTCTGTAGGCGTCTCAGTTAGTGGTGTGACACCAACCTGACTATCGGCCGCCATGCCGTCCGATAGCCGGGAGTAATGGCCTGGGAGGCCATTACATTTCACAGCAGGCGGCCTTTGGTTGTAATCTGTGGCACTCTCAAAGCAAAGCGGTGTCGACGATATTCTGCGTCTCATTTTGTTGAGCATCATGGAAAGCCATTGTGAGCTTACATTGCAGCAAGTTAACGGCGGCCCACAAACGGTGATAGTTTTTGCTGCTTGTCTTCGTGGCTGCCAAAACCAAGCTAATCCAACAAGGTCGCCATACTTTTCCGAAGTGAGAACTTTCGGAGCATTATGGGCAGGGCCCTCAAACCATCTCGGGATCTTTATTCGACAGAATTTGGCACGATGGCCCTCAGGAACGCGTCCAGCAACTCTATCAGTCAATTCCAAGCCGAATAACTGCTTGCATTAGGGCCAGAGGTGGACCACGCTTTATTGGTTAGCTCAGTTTCTGAAGCTCTTTCTCTTGATTAAATCATCGATTTTTTCTGAAATTGCAATCAATTGCTTTTCTTCACATGAAGATCACATCTAACGATTTCCAACGCATTACCGTGCAAGCAGTAAAGGAAACAAAAAGAAATAATCGGAGTAGGTATTAAAAGTCATGGAGAAGGAATAAAAACTTTGAGGTTCGCCGATGACATTGCAATTCTGTCAGAGACAGCAAAGGACTTGGAAGAGCAGTTGAACGGAGTGGATAGTGTCTTGAAAGGAGGATGTAAGATGAACATCAACAAAAGCAAAACGACGATCATGGAATGTAGTCGAATTAAGTCGGGTGATGCTGAGGGAATCAGATTAGGAAATGAGACACTTAAAGTAGTAAAGGAGTTATGCTATTTGGGGAGTAAAATAACTGATGATGGTCGAAGTAGAGTGGATATAAAATGTAGACTGGCAATGGCAAGGAAAGCGTTTTTGAAGAAGAGAAATTTGTTAACATCAAGTACAGATTTAAGTGTTAGGAAGTCGTTTCTGCAAATATTTGTGTGGAAGTGAAACATGGACGGTAAATAGTTTAGACAAGAAGAGAACAGAAGTTTTTGAAATATGGTGCTACAGAAGATTGGTAGATCACATTAATACTGAGGAGGTACTGAATAGAATTGGGGAGAAGAGAAATTTGTGGCACAACTTGACGAGAAGAAGGGATCGGTTAGTAGGACATGTTCTGAGGCATCAAGGGATCACCAATTTAGTATTGGAGGGCAGAGTGGAGGATAAAAATCTTACAGAGAGACCAGGAGATGAATACACTAAGCAGATTCAGAAGGATGTAGGTTGCAGTAAGTACTGGGAGATGAAGAAGCTTGCACAGGATAGAGTAGCATGGAAGCTGCATCAAATCAGTCTCAGCACTGAGGACCACATCAACAACAACAACAACAACAACAATAACACCGAGGGAGGTGGCGCAGTGGTTAGCACACTGCACTCGCATTCTGGAGGACGACGGTTCAATCCCGCGTCCGGCCATCCTGATTTAGGTTTTCCGTGATTTCCCTAAATCGTTCCAGGCAAATGTAGGGACGGTTCCTTTGAAAGGACACGGCCGACTTCCTTCCCTAATCCGATGACACCGATAACCTCGCTATTTGGTCTGTTCCCCCAAACAACCCAACTCAATCCTCCAACGCATCCAGATGATTCCTTCGTAGTGCGTCGTGTTTTTGTCGTAGAGCGTACTTTAATGCGTTTTTTGGGCAGTTGCACCTCATCGCGTCTAACTGCAAGCCGCGACTCGCTACGTTACAGGTTTCCCTCACTGTCGACCCGCGCTCTCGCTGCTTTGTGTCATCTGCTGGCCAGTCCACGGCTCTTTCGAGCCCGCCCCCCTGCTTCTGCTGGGACGTACGGCGAGTGCTAACGGGCCGCGCCGCCCGCCTGGGACCGGCCGTCGGTCATAACTCAGCTGTTCACGGCCTGCCGCCAGGGCTAGGTAGCTTACGGCCCGAAAAGGAAGACACACCGCCGACTTCAGCCACTGGCTGCCATAGTGCTTCTTCCTGGCCCGCCGCAGCAGACGAGAAACAGGGCCATGCGCTCTCGAATCATCCAAATTTGTGTTTTCTGAAAACCACCTGTTAAATTAAATATGGGTGCTCATAATGTTTTCGTTATCATCCTGAAAAAGTAAAGTTACAGACACAATCTTTTGTTTCCAGAATGAAATTTTCAGTCTGCAGTGGAGTGTGCGCTAATATGAAACTTCCTGGCGGATTAAATCTGTGCGCCGGACCGAGACTCGAACTCGGGACCTTTGCCTTTCGCAGGAAAGTGCTCTACCAACTGAGCTACCCAATCACGGCCCACGACCCGTCCTCACAGCTTTAATTCCGCCAGTATCTCGTCTCCTGCCTTCCAAACTTCACAGAAGCACTCTTGCGAACCTTGCAGAACTAGCGCTCCTAGAAGAAAGTATATTTCGGAGACATGGCTTTGCCACAGCTTGGGGAAGGTAGGAGACGTGGTACTGGCGGAATTAAAGCTATGAGGACGGGTCGTGAGTCGTGCTTGGGTAACTCAGTTGGTAGAGCACTTGCCTGTGAAAGGTGAAGGTCCCGAGTTCGAGTTTCGGTACGACTCTAGCTGTTGCAAAGCCATGTCTCCGCAATATCCATTCTTTCAGGAGTGCTAGTTTTGCAAGGTTCGCAGAAGAGAGTCTGTGAATTCTATAGTGTAGGAGGCGATCAGTGAATTTCTTCAGATGTTTCGATAAATAGTAAATAGTAAAACATAGAAATAAGCACATTGTAAAATCAATATAAGTAATTCATGAGCCATATTGTTAAGATAAATAACCTCTGTACAAAAGCATATCATAATCTGTGGAAGACCTATAATGTTATCTCTGTGAACTACCTGTAAGAAGATCTTTGTAACTGTTTTGTTTATATAAGATATTTTCGTTGTGTAAAGTGTACAACAAGATGTGTGTGATGTTAAGTGTGTGTGAGACTCTACACAAATGGACCATTAGAGAACTGTAAGTACAAATTCTTCTAAATTTTAGCCACTAACCTTACAAAAAGAATTGATACCTAACCAAAACTCGCGTGTTTCTTATGTATTACAGTAAAAGTCAACAAAATGAAGCAGCCTCACACACACTGACATCAAAAGAAATGGCTTAATACACACCAAAAAAAACGCACTACAAAATGGGAATTATTTCTCGAAACACGTCGTGCGAATAGTAAAATAAAGAAAAAAATCGTGACTGTTAGCAGAAGATTTATTTATTTAAACAAACCTATTTTAAATCTTCTGTACGTTTACAGGTATATCTGTTCAGTCCTGGCACTCGCCGAAATCCCCACACCACAATATCGGGGCGTACCAAAACTAAGGTTGGCGACACCAACCAAGAGTAAGTGACACTAAAGTAGTAAGTTACTAAGATAGAAGTGAAACGATTAATTCCAATCGAGAGTATTGAACTAAAGGAGTATGTAACTACACCAGTAAATTTTTCATTTATTCTACAAGTAAATTTATTCACTTAGTAACTGTTGGAGACCACCGGCAAAGAGTAAGCTAGTACGTTAGTAACGCAAGGAGGAAATTAGGCCAAAATTTACTCCTAAGCAGTAGCAGGAGTCAAGTTAGAGAGTAAGGTGTGTTCTTTTGTTTCTGCATGTTAAATATATGATTCTGTAGATTACCTGGACCTCAAAGAATTTATGGAGCCGTTATTGCAAAAAAATTGTGACAGGAACCATGCTTTGTCTAATCGGCTGCAATTCCTTGCGGACCGCGAACCTTTTGCATTGACGCTTTTCAAATCATAGCACCGGATCTCATTAAAATCCACCGTATTATTGCTGGAAGAGCTCTTAAAAGTGTGATGAACAGTTTAACTGCCTTAAAGACACTGTATGTGTCTATGTCAGAGTAACAAGATAATATATCAAAGAAGAAAAGGAAATTCCATCGAACTGGTGCATTTCGGAGTGTCATAGCTAGCATGGATTGTGTGCATATAGCCGTACTTGTCCTTTTGGATCACAAGTAGAACCATAAAAAACAAACAGTAATTTCATTTCTGTGAAGCCACAACGTTGGCCGGGTTACATGCATCATGCAGGTGTTTGTGACAATAGAAGGGTTGCAGCAGAATTTGAATGTGGGCAACATGATGGGTTGCTTGTTGAACATGGTGGATATGCTCCCTCCAAACTTCTTATGACTCGAATATTTCGACCCCACACAGAAGCCGAAGGGTCTTACAGAAGAGCTCATATTGCTATCAGATTTGTAATAGAGCTTACATTTGGTGTTGGAAAGAACCGTTTCCAAATTCTCACTAAACAATGCGATATAAACAAAAAATGTAGAAGTTTTACTGTGGCTGCAGCAGATCTGCGCAACTTTTGAATAGGAGATGTGTTTCACCCTGATGCCGTGGAGGTGAATGACATCGACCAAAATGAATTTCAGTGAAACACAGATGCTCCAGGCCAAGCATTCAGAAGTGCTATTATACCTAACGATTTTAATTACAATTGAAACTAATTTACTACTAAAATAACAAGCTTGCGTAGTAATTTTCCTTCTTAAATGAATAAATAACGCGCAGTGTCGTCACTAATGCAGTGAAATGTCATCCATTTTATTTGAGGGTAATTTTATAGTTAATGTTCCCCTCTCTCTCTCTCTCTCTTTCTCTTCTCTCTCTCTCTCTCTCTCTCTCTCTCTCTCTCTCTCTCTCTCTCTCTCTCTCTCTCTCCTCTCTATGGTTCAATTAGAATATTAACATTTTCATTTTATTTCTTACTTCAGTACACAAGCTATACAGTGAAGTTGTTTTGATGATTTCTAAGAAAAGCAGGATGTCTAATTTTATAATTTTTCTAGCAAAAACAATTTTACGATGTGATAATTAGAAAAATTAAATGTAGCGGTGCTGAAGCAACAAAGAAAATTTAAATGTGCCGTTGCTGGAATAACAAACACAAATATTGTGTCATGCAAAAAACAGGGATATGGAACCAGTGGAAAAAAGTATCAAGAAAATAAAATATGTTTTATACGTACAAAACATATTATATTCCATTACAAAAACTTAAATTTCGCGAGCAATTTGCATAAGAATCGGAGCCTGACATTTGCCTTATTTCGTTCTTGAACTTTTTCGTAACTCCCATTTTGAGGTTATGCTATTCTTGCACGATTTCCCTCTACCTTTCAATTAATAACATTTTTGCATTATATTCCTCTCGTATTAAACTTATTTCGAATGGATGAAGCTCGTCTGTTTTCCAACAGCTCCTTGTTCTTCAGTACAGCCACATGTTCTCTGCCTTCTTTCATGGGTGCGTCTTCTGATAAGCTCCCACTAGAGAATGCAAGCCAAAGTTCATGACTATGGGATAAAGTTTCACCTTCAGCACTGTAATTGCCATCTTCATAGAAGATATCATCATAGGTGTTGCTTGAAAGTACCATATTATCTTCATCTGTGTCATTGTCGCCAATTCCAGTTATCCCTTCGAAAACTTTTGGGATAATTGTTCCGGCGTATCGATAAGCACCAGCACGAAGACAAAGATCGCTAGGGCAAAGAAGGCGGTGAGACGGCGTCAGCCAATAGCCTGCTGACAAGGCTCGCACCACAACAGGAGCGCCCTCCAGCCGAAGAGAATATAAGCACTGCTCCTGCCAGCCTCGGCTGGACAGCATTAGCACAGTACTATCAGAGTACTATGATAGCAGTGACGTGTGATCCATACCAATTGCTTGCATGGACCTTTTATACAGCAACGGACTTTGATTGTTTGCTTGTCGCCCGTCGCTTGCGACACCATTGTAAATTCAAAGTATTGTCTATTTTATTTATTGCAATAAACTATTTATCTTTACTATTAAAAACAGTCTTGATCACAACTTCAGACCTACAAGTCGTATACAAAGCTTTAATCAGGGGGCTACATACATTAAAGAAAATAAATAAAGTTATAAAGCTGTAAAACGATGAATTAGCGATGAGTAAAAACCTCCTTCTGCTGGAGAATCACTACTGGAGAAACCAGTGCACGTCTTACTATATATAATGGAGGCTCCGCCCACTTCTGACTACCAACCAACTACTAACCAATGAGTTATAAGTCGAATAACAATGTAAAATTTCGTAGTTAAAAGAAAATTGTCAAGAAATAAAAATAAACAAACACTAAACTTAGCTTATTTAACAGCTATTGTCAATTAAGAAGCGTTAAAAATATTTGAACATGTAGGATAAATGAACTTCGTTTTGACAGTACATGGGTTGCCCTCTCAAGGCCTGTTAGTGAACCATTTGGAACCACTGGTTGCCATGGTGAAATTGGACGCCGTTCCAAAGATGAGGCAGCAGGCTTCTTTCCACTGAAGTTGTTGTAAAGTCGATAGGCAAACTAGTGGTTGCCTTGGTGAGAATAAACGCCAGTGCAAAGATGTGGCAGCAGGTTTCTTTCTAACGAAGTTGTTGCGAAAGTGGAATGACAAAGATTGTTACGTCAGACGATGTATTACTGAGCGGCAACATGTCTTTATTGAAACGATTTTCAATGAGTGGGCTCCAACATTCCTTAGCTGACATGTATAGTACATGCTGCACAGATACGATACGAAGTAGTTGCCGATATTTATGAAATATTGTCTATGAAGTTCGTATGTAGATTTCAATTTTTTTTTAATTACATGTGACAATTTTTAAAAAGGCATTGCTATTACTTAAGTTGCACGCCAGTCTTATAAACAAATAAAAATAATGAAAATGGTAGGAATTTAAAATTATAATACTATTGGCCGTAGTGTCAAAAAAAAAATAATAGAAGGATGTGAATTAGCACGATTCAGTCTAAAAGCATGTGAGCAAATATTCTAAAAGAGATAGTCAGTCATAAAATAATGTTTGGTGAAATAAAATTAAAGATAAAATATTTCCTAAAAGTGTTAATAATTTTAAAACGAAGGACAGAAGAGTGAACATTTTAAAGCAGATCATCGAAAAGCTCAAAGAAATGTTTGTCTTTGAATTATAGTTGTCCGTTTAAAACAGTGGGGCAGTGGCCGATATTAAACATGAATCTCTCTCTCTAATCCACCTAATAAGACTAATTAACCATTATATGGGTTTATTTACTTCAAAAATGCAGAATAATCTGCGAAATGAAAGCCACCTTTCAACAGACAACGGATTATTTTTGTAAAGTGAAAAGATTTCAATTTCTTCTGAAGTATTTAGCAGTAGTCGTTTTGGCACAGTATGTAATATTTTCAAATTGTTAGAAATGCAACCCTCAGAATGACTGTATCAAAAAATGGCTCTGAGCAGTATGGGACTTAACTTCTGAGGTCATCAGTCCCCTAGAACGTAGAACTACTTAAACCTAACTAACCATGCCAATGCCCGAGACAGGATTCGAACCTGCGACCGTAGCGGTCGCGCGGTTCCTGACTGTAGCGCCTAGAAACACTCGGCCACCCCGGCCAGCAACTGTATCCATCAAAATATTGACCAAATATTGATTGGTACGTGCAGTACCAGCAGTATGTTCTTTAAAACGTGTTAGAAAGTTACGGCCAGTTTGGCCAATATACTGTTTCTCACAGTCATTACATAGTATTTTGTTAACGCCTGACTTTTGGTATATATTTGATTCTCCAATTGTGTCGTAATCGAAGGTAATAATCTATTTATGTGATTTGCTTGAATTGTTGTACAGCATTCCGAGAACGCAGCATCCTTTAGACAGCCTATACGAGACAAGTGGACAGGACTCCACATTGCCGAGGAGTATCAGCCGAACCCAGTGCCTGGCGGCCACGGAATTTCTTTTATTTCTTTTTTTTTTTGTGGTGTCTTAATTCTCTTTTGTCTTTACTTTGCAGGGTCTTATTTGCTTTAACAGTTTCTTGTCGTTTTTGCTAATCAGTGTTCTCAGGAGGGTAGGAAATTTCTTTGCTTGCTTGCCTTGTCTGTTTGTTGCGTCAGTGTCTTCCACAATGCCAACCCTGCTTCTCCCGCCCCCAGCTCAGGCGCCACTGCCGCAAGCATTAGATGCAACACCGCTAATGAAGGTGTTGCAGTTCCAGACTCAACAGATCTCCACTTCACTGAACACATTGCAGCAGCTACTGGCCAACGCTGAGCGCCCGACGGAATAAGCACCACCTACTGCGATACCACTTTTTCGACATTTTTGTGAACAAGAAGAGGAATGGCTCGAATGGTTGGTCCAGTTTGAAGCGCACCTCCTTGCTCACAATGTATGAGGTACTGCGAAACGCCCATATCTATTATCCACGTTAGGAAGTGCAGTGTTCTGCCTCATCAACGAACTCTTCCCTAAGGCCACTCTGAGTGAACTTAGACCTACGAACGGGTGGTCCAGGCACTAACAAACTGTTACGACCAATAAGTGGATGTGGTAGCTGCTAGGTATCAATTCTTTAATTGCAAAAAAAGGTCAGAACAAACTTATCACGAGTGGGTAACAGATTTGCAGGGTACGACAAGGAAACGCAAATTCAAATATGTTTGTGGTGCTTGATATTCAGATTTTATGTTGCGTGATGTGATCGTGTACAAAGTACCTGATGTCAAAATCAGAGAACAGATTTCGAAACAGTCCGATTCGTCATTTCAGCAGGTAGTGCAAATACTAGATCAGTATGATTCCAGTGCCTTGTCGTCTCATGCATTTCATCAGCCAACTATTTGTTGCTTTGAGTCCCTTGTTTCCGATCGGCTCATTCGGAGGCGGCAGAAGCTCTCCATGCCGAGTAAACAACCTTCCACGCCACGTAAGCAGTTCGCTAAACACGAGGTTACACAGGCGAACGGAATTAAGTGTTGCCCACGGTGTTATGCATGGCATAAATACCAAGACTGCCCCTCCAGACAAGCTCAGTGTTACACTTGCGGTAGGAAGGACATGTACAATCCGTATGTTTGGAACCGAGCAAACATAAGAATTCGGTCCACTCACAAAACTCTAGTCACAAGGCCCATGTCATTAATGCAGTATATTCAAAGTCTGCAACAGGCAATCGTAAAACTGGCACGTGATCAGTTTATTCAGTGATACGCCACTCGAACAAACTTTTTTCAATTGCTTCTTTGTGGGAAACGTGAAATTTCAGCTGGACACGGATGCCTCTGTCACAATGCTCAATTGCGACACATATGAACTATTAGGCTCCCGTACGCCTGTCTAAAACTATCGCGAACTGACAGCTTACAATGCATAAGACATTCCCATTCTGGGAACATGTACTTTGCCTGCTATGTGTCGCTCGCTTTTTTTTTCTTTATTCTTATTTTGAAACCTGTTTACAGGCAGGCCTGCAGCAGCATACTACGCCGCTCTTTGGCCTCAGAGAAACACAAAGGTACAAATGAAGACAATTAGAGTAGAAAACATGGTGGACATATAAACGGAGACAAACACTTTTTAAAATACATGGTGCTGTTCACGGGCGTAGAGTCCAAGATAAAATTGTTCAGACTCTTGGACACATACAGAGACGAAAATTGTCACACGTGAACGTAGGGGCACAGAACGAGTAACACTGATCCACTTAAGCACAAAACGGCTCACACAGAAACACGAGGCGTTGATCTCCGGCGCGCGAAAGTTCACTAACCGTGTTCGAGTCCAGGGACCTGCCAACAGAGTAGGAGGGGGGTGGGAGAGGGAGAGGGGAGAGCAGATGCCATGGGCAGGGGAGATAGTGGGAAGGGAGGAAGGGGGAGGGGAAAGCCCAGGGGAAGAGGGGTAGAGGAAGGGGGCGGTGGAAAAGGAAAGAGGAGGGAGGGAGGGTGCCTAAAGGAAAGGACACATGAAGTGGGGGGGAGGATCAAAGCTGATAGCAGGAGTAGATGGAGGGGTGGAGGACATCATCAGGGAGGGGGAGCTGGCGGAAGCCACCTTGTGAGAGGGTAAGGAGGGTGGAGAGATGGAGACCGGGTGGGACGTGGGAATACAGGCGCGGCAGTGGGCGGGGGTGGAAGAGGATGGGCGAGACAAGCGGATGAGGAGGATCGAGTTTGCGGGATGTGTACAGGATCCATATCCTTTCAAGGAAAAGGAGGAGGTGGGGGAACAGAATGAGATCGTACAGGATCCGCATGGGGGAGGGGAGACGGATGCAATAGGTGAGGTGGAGAGCATGGCATTCAAGGATTTGAAGGGATTTATGAAAGGAGGGGGGGGGGGGGGGCGGAGATCCAGGCCGGATGAGCGCAACAAAGGATAGGGCGGATGAGGGATTTATAGGTGTGGAGGATGGTGGAGGGGTCCAGACCCCACGTACAGCCGGAAAGGACCTTGAGGAGACAGAGTCGGGAACATGCCTTGGCTTGGATTGTCCAGAGACGGGGGGTCAAGGAGAGGCGACAGTTGAGGGTGACGCCAAGGTACTTGAGGGTGGGAGTGAGGGCGATAGGACGGCCATAGACGGTGAGATAGAAATCAAGGAGGCGGAAGAAAGGGGTGGTTTTGCCTACAATGATAGCCTGGGTTTTGGAGGGATTGACCTTGAGCAAACACTGGTCGCACCAAGCAGTGAACCGGTCAAGATGGGACTGGAGAAGGTGTTGGGAGCGCTGCAGGGTGGGGGCAAGGGTAAGGAAGGTGTCATTGGCAAACCGGAGAAGGTCGATGGGGGGTGACGGCGGCGGCATGTCCGCCGTATACAAAAGGTACAGAAGGGGGGAGAGGACGGAGCCTTGGGGCACACCAGTGGAGGGAAAAAAAGTGTAGGAATCCGTGTTATTGATGGTAACGTAGGAAGGGTGGTGGGAGAGAAATGAGCCGATCAGACTAGTTAATGGGAAGGGCGAAGGTTTGGAACTTGAAGAGGAGACTGGAATGCCATACGTGGTCATAAGCACATTCGAGGTCCAGGGAGAGGAAGATTGCAGAGCGACGGGAAGTAAGCTGGTCGGAAAGGAGATGAGTGAGGTGAAGGAGAAGGTCGTCGGAAGAGAAGGATGGCCGAAAGCCACACTGGGTAACGGGAAGGAGGCGGTGCTGGCGGAGATGCTGGTGGATGCGGCGGGTGAGGATAGATTCCAGGATCTTCCTGAAGACCGAGGTAAGGCTGATGGGATGGTAGGAGGAGACGGCGTATGGCGGTTTGCCAGGTTTAAGGAACATCAGGATACGGGAGGTTTTCCACAGGTGGACAGGACTACATTGTAGATCCTGGCCCAGGTGGAGAGGAAAGAGACAGGAGCTTCACGAAGGTGACGGTAGGTGACACAATCGTGACCAGGAGCGGTGTTGCGTTTTGTGCGGAGTGTAGAAATGAGATCCTGTGTAGAGATAGGGGCATTGAGTTCCATGTGTGCAATGTTGTCGAAGTACTGGAAACCAACTGCGAGGGGAGGGACAAAGGTTTCGGTTAGATTGCGGACATCGGGGAAGAGGGACTAATCGAATTGGGGATCATCGGGGTTGGAAAACACATCGGAGAGGTAGGAGGCAAAGTGATTGGCCTTACTAAGGGTGCCAGGGAAGGGGTGATCATCATGGAGAAGAGGATAGTAGGGGGAGGGTTTAATTCCGGTAAGGCGATGGAAGGCTGACCAGAACTTGGACGAGTTGATAGGTAGGGTAGCATTTAAATGGGTGCATGTCTGTCGCCAGTCCCGGCGTTTCTTAGCCGCGAGAAAATTTCGAATGTGTCGCTGGAGTTGCCAGTGGCGTCGTAGTGTGTCCGGGTCACGTGTGTGGAGCAAGGAACGGTAGAGACGGCGGGATTCACAGAGGATGAGGACAGCCTGTGGGGGTAAGGAAGGACGGTGGAGGTGGATGGCGACAGTAGAGACGTGGGCCTCCACGACCTCAGACAAGGTCTGCTGGAGAAAGGAGGTGGCATGGGTTACATCGTCAGGGTGGAGGTAGGTGAAGGGGTGGCTATCGATCTGGGTGGAGAGGGTATCCCGGTAGGCATTCCAGTTGGCACAGGAATAGTCATGGATGTACTTAGGGGGAGGGTCATTACGAGGGTCGGGGCGGGGGCGACGACTGTCCAAAACGGTGAAGACAGGGTGATGGTCGCTACCAATAGGCTCCAGGACATCCACTGTTATGCTGCCAAGGAGGTTGGGGGAGGAAAGGACAACATCGGGAGTGGAGTTGGATTTGGGATGGGTGTGCTGGGGGTTGGGGATGAGGTCGCCTTGAAGGGAGGAGAGGAACCGATGCCACCGCCGTAACTGGGCGGCGGAACGATTATGGATGTTGAGGTCGGCGGCAATCACGTAGGAGGAGAAGGTACAGTCAGTGTGGGAGACGAAGTCGAAGGGAATAGGGGCGTTGGGGCAGACATAGATGGTGACGCAGGTGACGATAAGGCCAGGGAAGAAGAGACTAAGGATCAGGTGTTCGGTGGGGTCAGGAAGGAGAGGTAGGATCCGAACGGGGATCTGGCGGTGGTGACCAATGGCAACACCGCCATGGACAATTGGGAGGGGATTATTGGAGTGGTGAAGGAGGTAGGGTGAAGTGTGGATGGTGTGGTGGGGTTGAAGGAAGGTTTCATTGAGGAGGAAGGCATCCACATGGTGGGTGGCAAGGGTGTGCAGGAAGAGGTTCTTGTTGGTGGGAAGGGAGTGGATGTTGTTGAAAAGGATATGGTGCTGTCGCGCCATGACAGGGAGTTAGACGAGGGTGTCAAGACGGGAGAAGGTGAAATGGGCCTGGTTGTTGGAGTAGGTGGCGTACATTTTTAGTTGGAAAACGGAACGGGCGGCGAGGGATATGTGTTGGAGGGTGTGGGGTGTGGGGGCGCTGAAAAGGATGCACATTCTGAAGGATGATGGTGAGGAATCTGATGATGTCCTCAGCGGTAGGGGGTGGGCGAAGGGAATTGCCGGGAGGGGTGGGGGCGTCCAGAGGGCGGACAGGAACGGTGAGTTCAGAAGTGGTAGGAAGGGGGTCGGGCCTTACATTTCTGGGAGTAAGGAGGATGAGGGAGGTTACAGGTATTACAGGAGGGGGGGGGGGGACTGGAGTTGGGGCACTGCCGTAAAAAGTGAGCTTGCCTACAGTGCGGGCAGGTGGTGGCCTTGTGGCCCTCAGATGTCGGGTGTGCATTATACCGCAAGCACCTTTGGCAGCGGAGGGATTGAGGGGGGGGAACAGGAAGGGTCAACTTGGTAGCGTTGGTGAAAGAGAAGGGCACCCTCCTTCAGGAGATGGTCGATGGAGGGGGGGTGTTCAGAAAAGACCCGCATAAGGCGGGTGGGGCAGGCTGAGTTATGGATGCAGCGAACCGCACGCACCTCCAGATGGGGATGCGCCTTGAGCTCCGCCAACACCTCCTCCTCCGTGATCGCCGCACTAAGCCGAGTGATCATGGCGGTGAGCATTGGCGGGCGACGCGGGGGTTGGGGTTGGTGGGAGGGAGGTGGGAAGGAGCAGCGGTGAGGGAGGCATTAGGGCCAAAGCGGGTGAAGGGATGTGGGAAAGGAGATCTGTGTGGAGGGTAGGGCTGGGGGAGGAGATGAGCACAGAATCACGGCGAGGAGTGAGGAGGGAGATGGGGGCACCAGGAAAATTCTGGCGAAGGAAGAGGGTGAGGTTCCGGGCCTCAAGAAAGGAGGGATCAGGACGGGAGAGGATGTAGTGGTAGGAAGGGAGGAGGAGGAGGAGGAGGAGGAGGAGGGGGCGGGGACAGGCAGGGAGACATCCATGGCATCATGGGCTAGGGAAGGGGGATGAGGCGGAGCCTCTTTGGGAGTAGAGGAGGCAGGGGTGCCACTGGGGCGCTTGACGGCGGCGGAGGAGGTGTGGGGGATGGGAGGGACTGGAATGTGGCGGGGAGTGGCAGGTCCCGGTGCTGGAGTCAGCGCCGGAGATGGTGAGGGCGATGGCGAAGCCGATGGTGAAGACGATGATGATGATGGCGAAGGGGAGAGTTGAGCGTGGGCCGTTGCCCGCCGGGCAACCACCCTAGCGGGGGCCGCAGAAACGGAAGGAGCAGAGGGAGGGAGTGGAGGGAAGGGATCAGAGGAGGCGCTGGAGGGAGGAGACGGGGATGGGGCGACAAATACTGAGGGAGATGGGAGAGAGGAGTGGGGGGATGGACTGAGGGTGGAGTGATGCGGCACACCACGTGATAGTGGTGGCGGCGGCGGAGGGGGATGTGTATATGATGGCAGTGGTGGTGGCAGTACTGGCGGTGGTGGCGGTCGACATTACGATAAGGGGAAGAGCACGGGACAGGACAAATAAGCGAACGAGGGACGGACAAGGCGACGAGAAACGCAGAGTAGAAGGGATGGAGAAACTATGAAGGGGACTGGGGCCAAAGCCATGGTCAAGTCCACTGATTTTGCTCCCTAAACCTTCAGATCCCATTCGCCTCTGTGTTGACCATAAGTCTACAATCAACCCACAAACTGTGATTGATACTTATCCATTGCCACGCTCAGAGGATCTCATGGACAGATTAGGCGCTGGACGCTACTTTTAAAAAATTGAGTTGCGTGACGCATATCTTCAAATACCGCTCAATGAAGAATCTCAAACAGTGTTTGTAGTAATTACTCATTTATGCTTGTTTAAATATTTGCATTTGCTTTTCGGCAGTGCTTCCTCACCCGCCATTTTCCAACGGTATTTGGAACAGCTGACTGCGCAAGTACCAAACTGTTCGATCTATTTGGACGATATTGTCGTAGCAGGTCGTACACCTGAGGATCATGTTGCAAATTTGCGTTTTTCTTTCGTGTGTTAACTGATGCAGGACTAAGTATAGAATGAACAAGTGTGATTTTCTTAACCTGAGTTGCAGGATCTTCGTCATGTCATAAACAGTCAAGGTGGGCATCGTCTTCAGTCGCATTTATTAGCCATACGAGACGTGCCAGTTCCTCGCAGTATCACAGAATTGCAGTCAGTTTTAGAGAAAATAAACTATTATATTCGGTTCATACCGAATGTTTCTCAAATCGCAGCTCCATTGCATTGTTTGGGTCGCAAGAATGTCCCCTTTGTCTGGACGGATGAGTGTCAAGTAGCTTTTCAAATACTTAAAGATGCATTCGTCAGATCGATGCTTAGTTCACTTTGATCCTGGCAAATCAGTTGTATTGCTTCACGGACCCCGCCATCGGACACTCCTCCACCTACTCCATCCTCTTCAGCATCCAGCGCCGAAGGAAGGCCGCAAGTATCGCTTCGCGCCGATTGATATTGCCTTTTACAGGGGCTTTAGCGGCAGCAAACGGTGGGCGCGAGGCGACAGAGTCCGTCGACTTGGCGCTGGCGTATATCTTCTTTCAGGTCCAGATGGCTTGCAGCCGCGGCATCAAAATCAACTTCGCCTTTGTCATGCACACGATGTTCTTTCAGTGTCTCTTCCCCCAGATTCACGGATCCAGAGGACAGGGCGGCCACAGCAGCCGCCAGAGGGTGTCCTCACGACGCCGCGGGACGACCCCATGGAGCCTTCGCCTCCTCCGCCTCCTCTCGTCCTACCGATGGAGTTGGGTCCGCCCACACTGTAGAAGTCGCCGCCTTCTTCATCTGGTTGACGGAAGCGGGAGATGGACGCGTACCCTTCTGGTCGTTTTCCGGGTCACGTTTCCTCCAGAGCGCAGGCTGGATGGTGGGGTACGGCTGGAAGATTGACGTCCCCTGCAGCCACAGCTTCCGACCTGACGTTGAGCCCACACTCCTACCTCGTCCACCGTGGTCGCACTCCCTACACTACGACAGTCCGTCGCTTTGGGGGGAGGGGGGGGAGGAATTTTCTGGGTTATCGAGAAGCGCTGGCATGAAGACGAAGATCGCAAGAGCAAAGAAGGCAGTGAGACGACGTCAGCCAATAGCTCGCTGACGAGGACCTCACCACGAAACGAGCGCCTTCTAGCGGAAGAGAATATAAGCGCCGCTCCTGCCAGCCTCCGCCGGACAGACCAGGACAGTATTCGCGCAGTACAAGGAGAGCACTACGACAGCAGTGACGTATGATCCATACCAATTGCTTAGATGAACCTTCTATACAGCAAAAGACTTCAATTGTTTGCATGTCGCCCATCGCTTGCGACACCACTGTAAATTAAAAGTTAAGTATTGTCTATCCTATTTTTTGTAATAAACGTCCAATGTGATTTACTTGAATTGTGGTCTAGCATTCTGAGAACGCAGCATCCTTTAGGCACCCTATACGAGACGAGTGGGCAGGACGCCACAATCATATCAACAACGATTTGGCTTATATCGTCTGTTATAGTCTCAACTACCCCAGCACCACTTTGGAATTGTTCTGAACTACGTTTAGCTTTCATTTTCTTTGCTTTCGCTTTCATGATGTTCCAGATTACTTTAAAATGAATTACAAATGTATTTACTCAAAGTTACATTTCATGAACTATAAATCTAATTTGGTGGTAGTATGTGCAAAATTACAAATCTAAAGCTTTGAGGCTACTAAATCGCTGCCACGGTGTAGATCAGGGAGCGACATGGCATGCCAAGTGGCTAACAAGCCCGGTGTGTGGGCCATGTGAGGGCTGAGATTCGGTCTCTCTCAGCTTTTTTGAACCTCCTCGGAAGTATCCGGCACTGCACAATATTTCATTTAGTATTGCAGTGCGGCGCCACGCGAGGTAACCGCCTGGTCTGGGGCATCTTGTCACGGTCCACGCGTTTCTCCCCGTTTGAGGTTTGAGTCCTCCCTCGAGTATGGGTGTGTGTGTTGTCCTTAGAGTAAGTTAGATTAAGTAGTGCGTAAGCTTAGGGACCGATGACCTCAGCAGTTTGGTCCCATAACACCTTACCACAAATTTCCAATTTTGCAATGTGGCATTTTTCAGTCGGCCCAACCTTCTTTAGTTCGGCAGAATGGCAGTGTCAGCGCTTTTTACCCTTCGCTAATTGATTGTGGTATGAAGGATGTTCACGCGTCAAGTGGCTGTTTGCACAAAATGAGAAAGTTTAGCAACGTATCGTCAGAGAAAAGAGAGATAAGAACATCTATTATGCAGTTGCGAATTTGCTATGAAACGCCAGTACAGTACTGTGCAGAAGGAATTAAAGATTTAGTTGACAATGAAAGAGCAAAAAATTGCAACAGGATTCTTCTTCCCGTACATCAAGAAATACTTTGTGCTAAATTTGCAGGTATGGAGCATGTGGTACTAACAGTACAATGTCTGAAATTGCACGCATTATTCCACTGTCAGTTGCAACAGTTTTCTGTCGAGTTGAACGAAGCGTAAGCAGACCTGGAATATACATATTTGCGTACTGCTTTGTACACGATGGTAAGGAGAGGCGAGCTACAGAATGGTGCAGCGGCTGTCATTGTAGGGAAGGTGGACAGGAGCAGAAATGATCGGCAGACACGTAAAAACAGTAATCAAAAGTTTTACTATTTAAAACTGTGCTTTACTGTTGTAAAGAAACTTCACGAAAAGAACAAATGGCAATAAAGACCAGCTATTAGAAGAGTGTTGTGCACTGTTAGGTTCCCACTAATATGGCATGAGGAGTTGAAGGCTGAACAACTCTGGTCGAAAAGTACGACTGAGACTGGTTTATGTAGCTACTGTCGGCCATCCTACGTCGTAGCAGCAGAGGGTGCTCGTAGTGTGAGCCACCGAAGCGTGGATTAGCGAGTGTGCCTCATTGGATCTGTAAGGTCCCCATCCCCGTCTGTTGGAAACTTGCATTTCCATTGCCAGCTGTGAGACGCTGGTTGAGGCTGTCTCGATCTATGATACCACATCCCTCTCATCTACCCCCCTCCCCCCACCACCACCTCTCCATACCTCTTCACCATCACTATGTAATGTGGGGAGGGGAGCTGGTTGTAGGTGCAGTGAGGAAACAGGAGACAAAACGAAGGCTGGTTCTGAACTCTCTCCAACGGCCCTGCATAGGCCCTATGTCTTCCCGGGAACACAGCAGAGGAACCAGGCAGAGGGTGTGTGCATCCACGTCTAGAGATGGGGCAGAAAATGAAGATGACTGCAGAGGGATCCAAGGCAGAATGTGGGACAGCCGCCAGGAAGAGGGGCTCATCTCCCGCAATAGTGGCTGTCGAGACGCCGGCAACTGAGGTACGGTGTCGAGTTCCATCGGCTTCAGGACCAGCAACAATGGTCTGCGACCTATGTGAGCCACATGCAGTGAGGGTTGCTGTGTCCAGTCAGCCACAGAATATGAAAGCATGAAGCCTATGACAGGATTGTGCCATTCGTATGGGCGAATTGGATTGTGGTGCCGATTCAGCAAACCCCTCTATCCCTGCAGTAAAAACATAGAACATCCTAAAAGTCGTGCAATGGTGCCTCAATTCCAGCGTCTCTGTCCACCATACAATCTACAAAAGACCGAATTGTTAGTGTGATACTTTGCTTGACTGGGAGGAGTGGACACCACCAGCCATGGTGGGTCAAATGCCTGGACTAGCAGGACAGAGCGGATTAGGTTGTAGATAGGGGGCAAAATGCGTTCCTGTCAGTTGCGCTCACCATACAAACTTTACTTATCAACACACAATATTAGGACAAGGATGCAAAACCCTCAAAACTTTAATCGATCTTCTTGATGTAACTTTAGATCGGCTGAAGGCCACAATCAAAATCCAAGACACATTCATGCAAAATTTGGCTGAAGGCTGCATTTAAAAGCATAACACTCTTAGACCTTAAGGCCAAGAGAAGAAGATTAAGAGATATTAAAATTAGGCTAAAGGCCGCTCACCAACAAGTAATTTAACGATTTAAGCCCTAGAAAAAGAGTTTCAATTTTAAAGGGCAGAAGGCTGTATCCTTAAACATTTCATATAAGATAAAGAATAACAAACCCATGCCTTAAGGGCAAGACAAGGTCATTAATTTAAGAGATATTAATATTCGGCTGAACGCCACATATCAACAAAATATCTTTAACTGCTTAAGGTCTAAAAAGAGCTTTAATCTATAGGGTAGAAGGCCTTATCTTAAAACCTATCCAGTAAAATTCTGCTTAAGGGCCCCTATAAAAATATAACAATCTCATGCGTTAAGGGCAAGACAAGAACATTAATTTAAGAGATACTGATACTCGGCTGAAAGCCACATATCAACCAAATAAGTAAAATCCAAACGGGGAAATTACTACATAACACACAAGGGACAGCGCTCAGAAGTTTCCAAGCGTCGGCCTGGGATTGTAACACTAACACCCGTTTAGGTGAGACAGGCAGCCTGTCCAACGACTTCTTAATCTAGAGGCAACCCAACCGACAGACAGCCGACCCACCAATCAACCAAATCAGTTCCGCTCCACGCAACCAGCAAAACGACCACAAGTTTTCAATACACAACAACACCTCAACTGTCGAACTACACGCCACGCTGGACAGCAACAACATGATGAGGAAAGTACACTGCCTAAAATTACGTCAACGACCAGGGCAGGTAAACGGAACGTCAACGGCCACAAGGTAGAAGATACCACTGGTGAACTCCCATAACAGGGAATAAATTAAGTTAAATTTCACAGGAAGACGGCTGGAATCTTACTTAAATACACACACACGTTGTTTCTCGCGGGAATGTCCCAAAAGCGACAACCAGGATCAATCGAAGAAATGTAGACAGTTGAGGCTCGATAGTAAGTTAAGTGAGGACTCAACTTTCATGTCCAAGATCGGTGGGCGTCGAACTTCGTAGCACTCGCAAGCAGCACCTCACACTCCAACCGCGCGTGCACGCCACCAGCAGCTCCAGCCCGACAGTACGAGATGAGGGGGCTTGTTTGCTGCTCCACGCCAACCGATCAACTGGACTGCTGGTCCGTCCACGACTGCTGCTCCGTCGCGACTGCACTCCTGGTGCATCTCCCACTCACTGACTACCCGATACACGACGACCCATAAATACTATCGGTCACTCCAGAGATGGTACAACAGTGCGCTTATCGATAAGCGCTTCTGCTGCCACTCACGCGCAAGTAAGGCAGGATGTTAGTGACGCCAGTAAATGTAATATGATAACGAGGTGGCACTACCGTAATAGAAGATGACAAAGAATTAATGGAATGAACACGAGCCGTGCGCAGCTCAGTGGGTGCAGCATCTGAAGTAGTTTGCGGTTGGCTGGGAGTGGTAGGAAGACAAGAAGAACAACAGAGCATGATCACATGTGTGGTAGGCACAAAGTTTATCCGTCTCTTGCATAAGGGGGGACGTTGATGAAAAACACACACTATTTCAAAAATGCACCAAATCCCCAGTTTTGGAGATATGGCAATGACATTTTTTACCACGCTTTACATGAAAGTAACGCATTTACGACCGAGCGAGGTGGCGCAGTGGTTAGACACTGGACTCGCATTCGGGAGGACGACGGTTCAATCCCGCGCCCGGCCATCCTGATTTAGGTTTTTCGTGATTTCCCTAAATCACTCCAGGCAAATGCCGGGATGGTTCCTCTGAAAGGGCACGGCCGACTTCCTTCCCCATCCTTCCCTAATTCGATGAGACCGATGACCACGCTGTCTGGTCTCTTTCCCCAAACAACCAACCAACCAACACATTTACATATAAAATCCTTTGATTATACGTATTCAACTTTTTAATGAATGAAATTTGAAGTTTTATTTTCAAAAAATAATTTATGTTCCTTTTTCACAGAAAGTTTTCAAGAGATTTCTACAAAAATTTATCTGTTTCATCTCTTTATATGTTGTAAGCTTCTCCCATGAGGTATTTGGAATAGGTCAAATAGGAGAATTTTCATAATTTTTTAATTATAATTCGACAAGTACAATTTTAAATTCATGCAAAATTCCATTCATTTTGCCCAGTATCTTAGCTTGCATTCAGAATTTCAAAATTTGCTCTGGAGACAACGTTTATTAGGTATACAGAAATATGTGTACAAAATTTCATAATTCTAGCATTCACAGAATCTGAGGAAAAGGTACATAAACCTAAAAAAACAGACTTTTCAGGAAACGCAATGTAAAGTTCAACCTAACTTTTTTCCTTATGTCACCTCTTCAGAAGGAACCTCATTTGTACTCTGGGTCGTCTTTATATTCAAGGCATCTCTTGTGGTTTCTCGTTGTCTGTTTTCTTTCCTTTACAAGGTCTTCAACTGACTTTTCAGCAGCAGAGATACGCTGTAAATCTATTTTTGTCAGGATGTCTTGAGTAATATTTCCTATCTGGAAGCCCATTCATTCTAATACCTTCATCCTCCTGACGTTCCCATCATTAAATACAATAACTGCATCATAAGTTGCAATTCTGACAACTGTAGTAGATGCAAATGTGTTTTTAGGGCATCGTTTCCATATGAGTGAATTTAGAGACTCATTTGGATCTTGGGTTTTGCCATGAACACACTTTTTGAGAAGTTCAGTATCGGCCAAAGATGATCTATAAAACCCAAGAGTATGTATCACGGCCTTCTAGATGTATCCCGCACACGTTTGATTGAAAGTAATACACAGAATCGTTGGTCACTGAGCTGGTATTGAAGTGCTGCTTCAAAACGTGGGCGTG
Source organism: Schistocerca serialis cubense (assembly GCF_023864345.2). NCBI lineage: Eukaryota > Metazoa > Arthropoda > Insecta > Orthoptera > Acrididae > Schistocerca > Schistocerca serialis. Next base: position 798,423,769 of record NC_064641.1, read on the forward strand.
GCAGGGAGGCCACGTCACACTTTTAATTCATTTTCAGGCACTTTGGATGCGATTTCAAGATTGAAACTTTGGGAACTTGTTGTCCATGAGTTGTACTAACAAATAAAAAATAAATCGAAATTTGACATTTTTGGTCAATTTCATGAACGTTAAATGTTTGTACAAAATGCTGAGTTTCGCTGTGGGATTGCAGATGGAACAGTGCCCTGATGATGTCTTTGATGCTGGATACAGTGCAAAACCATTCAAAGTCGGCGGCAACAGACTGAGGTCTGCTGTCCTTCACAATCAATTCCGGCACTCCCACAAGGCAAAAGATCGATAATGACAAGGCGTGGATTGTGGAATGAGCCATATAAGTGTGCACAGGAACTACGAAGGGACATTTTCTGGAAACATCAATGGCAAAGAGTCATTACATATTCCAGTAAAGACCCATGAAATGAAGAGGCGATTTTGGCCAGGTGCTTGAGGTTCTGACCACTCAAAAGGAATATCACTAAGCAATGCATCTTTCAACTTCTGGAAAGCATACTGACATCCTTGCGACCAAACAAGAGGAACATTCTTGCTTAAAGGAGCGTGGTAGTTACTGGCTACATTCTAACACTTGACTAATGCAATATGAGACATTGTTGATGAATTATATCTTTATGAAATCGTAGAAAAGTTATGCAAAAAAAAATTCCATTTTTTCACAACGCTGTTTCATTAAACGCTAACTGCAATCAAACTACTCGTCCTGTTTCTGAACTACCACTACTTCGACAATAACAAGTGACGAATTTTAAAACGATAGTAATATCATACGTCAATATCGTCATTCTGGAGCTCTCGTTACAGGGTCGCCACTGCGATGCCGTTGTAAGCTGCTTTTTTGTGTTGCCTGGAATTAATTTGGTTGGTGGATAATAACACCTTGCGGCGATAGCAATTTACGTATCCATCATTCTGCAATAACATTGGAAATAATTAGTAATTCGATACTGGAAATTGCTAGGCGATACTTCATTACACTAAACTAGCTGCGACACATTATAGGCAACACTACGCAGAAACCTGCTACAGAGTTATAATTAAGGGCACCAGGACTCTGAGGACTTGTTCATCTGCACATTCCATCGAAAATTAGCACCACGAAAGTATTTGGAGCGTACAGAAAGAAAAGCCACTGTTCATCTGCACATTCCATTGAAAATCAACATCTGCAAAAGTATCTGGAGCGTGCGGAAAGCAAAACCACCCTGTTTTCTGCAAGTCGAAACTGGCTTGATTGACTCTGTTGAAACATTCAACAAGACTAGCCTTCTATTAATAAATTGTCGCGCAAACTGTTGGTTGTATCGTGTAGCGTTGTAGTGGTGCGAAAGCTGAACCCTGTAGCTCTTGATCAACATTGCCATTCTTCCCAGTACAATGTCGCTAGTCACTCAGCATACAAACACGCAGCCTTATAAGCAACAACACCTGACATTTTTATCTGAATGCACTCCCCGTTAACCTTAGTAAAGGACTGCATGTACGTTATCTCTAACGTCTAATTTAACTATGATAAAAGTAGGTATATAGGTAGAACACCTAAGGGCTGTCTAAAGGTGATAAATCAGTTCCACCAATAAATAATACACCACATCTACATAAATACTCCGCAACCTACCTTAAAATGCATGGCGGAGTTTACTCTGTACTACTTCTAGACATTTCCTGTTCTTATATGAAGATGGTATCTATTCTTTCGAACGTCCGAAAGAACAGATACCATTGGTGATCTTGCAGCTCTCGAAGAATGAAATGACAATGAATCCAAGCCATTAGCTGCTTACAGGCGTTGATAATTATGAACGTGAACAGTTGGAAATGTGTGCTCAGACCGGGACTCTAACCCGGGAGGGGGGAGTGCGTACATGGCAGATGCTCTATCCGACTGAGCCATCGAGGACACAGAGTATAGTGCGACTGCAGGGACGTATCTCTGGCACCCTCCCCGTGAGACCCACATTTCCGACTTGCTATCCACAAACTACACTCCTGGAAATGGAAAAAAGAACACATTGACACCGGTGTGTCAGACCCACCATACTTGCTCCGGACACTGCGAGAGGGCTGTACAAGCAATGATCACACGCACGGCACAGCGGACACACCAGGAACCGCGGTGTTGGCCGTCGAATGGCTCTAGCTGCGCAGCATTTGTGCACCGCCGCCGTCAGTGTCAGCCAGTTTGCCGTGGCATACGGAGCTCCATCGCAGTCTTTAACACTGGTAGCATTCCGCGACAGCGTGGACGTGAACCGTATGTGCAGTTGACGGACTTTGAGCGAGGGCGTATAGTGGGCATGCGGGAGGCCGGGTGGACGTACCGCCGAATTGCTCCACACGTGGGGCGTGAGGTCTCCACAGTACATCGATGTTGTCGCCAGTGGTCGACGGAGCGTGCACGTGCCCGTCGACCTGGGACCGGACCGCGGCGACGCACGGATGCACGCCAAGACCGTAGGATCCTACGCAGTGCCGTAGGGGACCGCACCGCCACTTCCCAGCAAATTAGGGACATTGTTGCTCCTGGAGTATCGGCGAGGACCATTCGCAACGTCTCCATGAAGCTGGGCTACGGTCCCGCACACCGTTAGGCCGTCTTCCGCTCACGCCCCAACATCGTGCAGCCCGCCTCCAGTGGTGTCGCGACAGGCGTGAATGGAGGGACGAATGGAGACGTGTCGTCTTCAGCGATGAGAGTCGCTTCTGCCTTGGTGCCAATGATGGTCGTATGCGTGTTTGGCGCCGTGCAGGTGAGCGCCACAATCAGTACTGCATATGACCGAGGCACACAGGGCCAACACCCGGCATCATGGTGTGGGGAGCGATCTCCTACACTGGCCGTACACCACTGGTGATCGTCGAGGGGACACTGAATAGTGCACGGTACATCCAAACCGTCATCGAACCCATCGTTCTACCATTCCTAGACCGGCAAGGGAACTTGCTGTTCCAACAGGACAATGCACGTCCGCATGTATCCCGTGCCGCCCAACGTGTTCTAGAAGGCGTAAGTCAACTACCCTGGCCAGCAAGATCTCCGGATCTGTCCCCCATTGAGCATGTTTGGGACTGGATGAAGCGTCGTCTCACGCGGTCTGCACGTCCAGCACGAACGCTGGTCCAACTGAGGCGCCAGGTGGAAATGGCATGGCAAGCCGTTCCACAGGACTACATCCAGCATCTCTACGATCGTCTCTATGGGAGAATAGCAGCCTGCATTGCTGCGAAATGTGGATATACACTGTACTAGTGCCGAGATTGTGCATGCTCTGTTGCCTGTGTCTATGTGCCTGTGGTTCTGTCAGTGTGATCATGTGATGTATCTGACCCCAGGAATGTGTCAATAAAGTTTCCCCTTCCTGGGACAATGAATTCACGGTGTTCTTATTTCAATTTCCAGGAGTGTACATTTGTAGGGCTCCTGCCGGCCATATTACTCGCGGAAGTCAATTTACCGATTCCCGTAAGACTTTGAGCAATGTGAGTGCATCCTCACTGAAGATCATTGACCCGTAAGCCTTATCTATATGTGGATGGTGTCTGTTCTTTCGCGCTGCATGATGTCGTGGTTGCAAAGATGGACCTCGCCATGGTCGTCAGGAGTGGAGTTGCGCATCATGCAGCCTATTTCGCACAGTTTGAGCCGTAACACGACGTCATGTGGCTGCACGAAAAGCATTATTCAACACGGTGGCGTTGCTGTCGGGGTTCCTCCGAGCCATAATTCGTAGGTAGCGGTCATCCACTGCAGTAGCAGTCCTTGGGCGGTCTGAGGGAGGCACGTCATCTGCAGTTCCTGTCTCTCTGTGTCTGCTCCATGTCCGAACAACATCGCTTTGGTTCACTCCGAGACGCCTGGACTCTTCCCTCATTGAGAGCCCTTTCTGGCGCAAAGTGACAATGCGGACGCTATCGAACCGCGATATTGACCGTCTAGGCTTGGTTAAACTACAGACAACACGAGCCGTGTACCTCCTTCCCGGTGGAATGACTGGAACTGATCGGCTGTCCGATCTCCTCCGTCTAATAGGCACTGCTCATGCATGGTTGTTTACATCTTTGGTCGGATTTAGTGACATCTCTGAACAGTCAAAGGAACTGTGTCTGCGATACAGTATCCACAGTCAACGTCTACCTTCAGGAGTCCTGGGAACCGGGCTGATGCGAAACTTTTTTTGATGTGTGTAGATGAGGCTCACCGGCTAATGATCTTCTTCAGTGCGGATGCACTGACACTGATGAAAATCTTACGGGAATCAGTAAACTGACTGCCGCGAGTAATGGATATAGTGGGCAGGGGCACTACGAATGTGGTGTGTGGACAGCAAGTTGGAAATGTGGGTCTCACGGGGAGCGTGCCAGAGGTAAGTCCCTGCAATCGCACTATCATCTGTGTCCTCGATGGCTCAGTTCCGCTTCGAGCTCCGAGCGGGAAGGTTCTTGTTTATTTCACTTCCCGCAGCGTCGCTTGTGTGAAGTTTTCCTCGTTAGTGTTGTTCGGTCTGCCGAGTGAGTCGTAGCGCCTCAGCTCCGCCTTACTCTCTGTGTTCGTCTACTTGCAGCAGCGTCGGCCGCTCCGTTATGGCTAGCGTGGTTTCCACGTGTACTTCACGAAAAGGTACTGTGAGCTTCGCGTTAGATAAAACAACGTGACATGTGCAGCCCTGGTCTCTAGAAATCCACGATTGGCTTGTCGATACAATTCATCTGAACTCTGATCGTATGCACACCGCTTATTTTGACGCAGACGAGTATGTGTTTTATGTGAAATTTATGGATCCCCTTCACGTTGAAAGATTATTGTCACGACATGGTTCTCAAGTCCCGTTCAAGCATCGCGATAATTCCGTTAGTATGGTGTCACTCGCAGATTCTGAAGGGCAACTTTCCAAAGGAAACGTCAAAAACGTCCTTCGTGATCGTTGGTCTACTCAGAACAGATTACAGTGTTATAGTGGAATTCGTTCCTTGAAAATGCGTATCAAACGCAACATTCCATCACATTTACTGGTGTGTGGTTATCACGTTGTATACTGGTCACAAGGGGAATCTGCTTTCTATATAATGAAGGTGGACACGTTCTGTCTAATGGCGCACTGAGGGTTTTTGTATTAAAGTCATTAATGCAGCGTCGCAAATCGACGGTTGCTGATCTAGTTAGTTCCACTCCCTACGTCGGACCTCCTTCTGCTTCAGATCATAATGAATAAAAATTCAATTCTGATAACCGTGTAACTGAATCTCCGCCTTTACCTCCGCGACAGGTTCAGAATCCTATTGCCCCCAGGATAGAACCCGTAACAGCGATGACAAGCGACGACACACTCAATATGGTGCCCTTCTGCCCCAGTCACCTCCACATCGATTGTGTCCCCTGTTCCTCTCGATGCTACGATACCTCCCATCCGTGGTACGGTGAGTGGCGAAGAATTTATCTTCAGCATCCCTACTGCTCGCGAAGTGGTTCCTCCTGAGCTCTGAGCTGCCTCTGCGTGCTTAGAGGGAGTGAAGTTCCCCTCCCCCCCCCCCCCCCCCCCCATGCCTTGTGTCCTGCTCCTTCGTCTTCAGACACCGACGATTTCCCAAATTTACCGCCTACAACAGCTCCTGAGGAGAACACAATTAGCGACCAAGTATTACCTGTTGTATTAGTAGATCATGCCAACTAGCTCTGCAGATGATGAAGAAATTGATGAAATGTATGACGAGATAAAAGAAATTATTCAGGTAGTGAAGGGAGACGAAAATTTAATAGTCATGGGTGACTGGAATTCGTCAGTAGGAAAAGGGAGAGAAGGAAACATAGTAGGTGAATATGGATTGGGGGGAAGAAATGAAAGAGGAAGCCGCCTTGTAGAATTTTGCACAGAGCATAACTTAATCATAGCTAACACTTGGTTCAAGAATCATAAAAGAAGGTTGTATACCTGGAAGAATCCTGGAGATACTAAAAGGTATCAGATAGATTACATAATGGTAAGACAGAGGTTTAGGAACCAGGTTTTAAATTGTAAGACATTTCCAGGGCAGATGTGGATTCTGACCACAATATATTGGTTATGAACTGCAGATTGAAACTGAAGAAACTGCAAAAAGGTGGGAATTTAAGGAGGTGGGACCTGGATAAACTGAAAGAACCAGAGGTTGTACCGAGTTTCAGGGAGAGCATAAGGGAACAATTGACAGGAATGGGGGAAAGAAATACAGTAGAAGAAGAATGGGTAGCTCTGAGGGATGAAGTAGTGAAGGCAGCAGAGGATCAAGTAGGTAAAAAGACGAGGGCTAATAGAAATATTGAATTTAATTGATGAAAGGAGAAAATATAAAAATGCAGTAAATGAAGCAGGCAAAAAGGAATACAAACGTCTCAAAAATGAGATCGACAGGAAGTGCAAAATGGCTAAGCAGTGATGGCTAGAGGAGAAAAGTAAGGATGTAGAGGCCTATCTCATTAGGGGTAAGATAGATACTGCCTACAGGAAAATTAAAGAGACCTTTGGAGATAAGAGAACGACTTGTATGAATATCAAGAGCTCAGATGGCAACCCAGTTCTAAGCAAAGAAGGGAAAGCAGAAAGGTGGAAGGAGTGTATAGAGGGTCTATACAAGGGCGATGTACTTGAGGACAATATTATGGAATTGGAAGAGGATGTAGATGAAGATGAAATGGGAGATACGATACTGCGTGAAGAGTTTGACAGAGCACTGAAAGACCTGAGTCGAAACAAGGCCCCGGGAATAGACAACATTCCATTAGAACTACTGATGGCCTTGGGAGAGCCAGTCATGGCAAAACTCTACCATCTGGTGAGCAAGATGTATGAGACAGGCGAAATACCCACAGACTTCAAGAAGAATATAATAATTCCAATCCCAAAGAAAGCAGGTGTTGACAGATGTGAAAATTACCGAACTATCAGTTTAATAAGTCACAGCTGCAAAATACTAACTCGAATTCTTTACAGACGAATGGAAAAACTAGTAGAAGCGGACCTCGGGGAAGATCAGTTTGGATTCCGTAGAAATGGTGGAACTCGTGAGGCAATACTAACCTTACGACATATCTTAGAAGAAAGATTAAGAAAAGGCAAACCTACGTTTCTAGCATTTGTAGACTTAAAGAAAGCTTTTGACAACGTTAACTGGAATACTCTCTTTCAAATTCTGAACGTGGCAAGGGTCAAATACAGGGAGCGAAAGGCTATTTACAATTTGTACAGAAACCAGGTGGCAGTTATAAGAGTCGAGGGGCATGAAAGGGAAGCAGTGGTTGGGAAAGAAGTGAGACAGGGTTGTAGCCTCTCCCCGATGTTATTCAATCTGTATATTGAGCAAGCAGTAAAGGAAACAAAAGAAAAATTCGGATTAGGTATTAAAATTCATGGAGAAGAAGTAAAAACTTTGAGATTCGCCGATGACATTGTAATTCTGTCAGAGACAGCAAAGGACTTGGAAGAGCAGTTGAACGGAATGGACGGTGTCTTGAAAGGAGGATATAAGATGAACATCAACAAAAGCAAAACAAGGATAATGGAATGTAGTCAAATTAAATCGGGTGATGCTGAGGGGATTAGATTAGGAAATGAGACACTTAAAGTAGTAAAGGAGTTTTGCTATTTAGGGAGTAAAATAACTGATGATGGTCGATGTAGAGAGGATATAAAATGTAGACTGGCAATGGCAAGGAAATCGTTTCTGAAGAAGAGAAATTTGTTAACATCGAGTATAGATTTAAGTGTCAGGAAGTCGTTTCTGAAAGTATTTGTATGGAGTGTAGCCATGTATGGAAGTGAAACATGGACGATAACCAGTTTGGACAAGAAGAGAATAGAAGCTTTTGAAATGTGGTCCTACAGAAGAATGCTGAAGATAAGGTGGGTAGATCACGTAACGAATGAGGAGGTATTGAATAGGATTGGGGAGAAGAGAAGTTTGTGGCACAACTTGACTAGAAGAAGGGATCGGTTGGTAGGACACGTTTTGAGGCATCAAAGGATCACAAATTTAGCATTGGAGGGCAGCGTGGAGGGTAAAAATCGTAGAGGGAGACCAAGAGATGAATACACTAAGCAGATTCAGAAGGATGTAGGTTGCAGTAGGTACTAGGAGATGAAGAAGCTTGCACAGGATAGAGTAGCATGGAGAGCTGCATCAAACCAGTCTCAGGACTGAAGACCACAACAACAACAACAACAACAACATTAGTAGACCCACAGAATGCTTCCACCTTAGGACCTGCAGTAAATGACCCTTGTTCTGGGGGGCAGGAGGCTGTGCCTATAAACCCTCCGACACCTCTGTCTGCAGAGCCCGCCATGTCACGTAGCCGACAAAAACAGCGTATACAACCTGACCGTGCGGTGGCACGTAAGAAATCTAAGAGTAAAGGTTGTGATGATGGGGGTTCTGGTCCCCCGATGTCTGATTCATCTGTGGACTCCGCAATGGACCTTGACGCTCAACTGTCTACCTAACCCTGCTCAATACGTTCCGTACATCCCTGTAGAGATGTGATCAATGACCCAAACCTACGCTTTCCTTTCCTTAAATGTTAATCGTGTGGAATCAGAACTGCAATTGGCTTCGCTGCGTCAGTTCAGTTATGATTCATGTGCGGACATAGTCTTCTTACAGGAGGTGTTATTTGGTAATTCCTCCTTACCCGGTTTTCGTATGATCTATAATGTACACCAGAATATTCTACGGAGACTGGTTTATTCTGTCACGAAGGCATTCCTATTGGCTCAGGTGGAAATGTTGGACTCTGGCAGGGGCAGAGGTTGTCAACTTTTTAATTTTACCTTTGTTCTTTTATATGCCCCTTCAGGCACTGGTCGCTCAATGGATCTTTCGCGTTTTTATTAAGAGGATATTGTTCATCTGTTGCGTAAGAGTCCTCCGGGTATTCCGGTTAGGTAGTGATTTTAACTGTGCATTGCGTCCTGCAGATCAATCTTCAAATTTTAATTTCTCTCGTAAATTACATTAGTTGGTCCGCTCCATGTGCCTAAAAGACGTCTGGATATGTAAATGCCCGACGTTAGTTAAATTTACTCACTTTACTGCGACTTTTAGTAGCAGATTAGATAGGTTTTACTTATCAGACTGCCTTAACGATACTTTTCTTAGTATTGAAGTCATCCCAACTTCCTTCACGGATCTCCGTGCTGCAGCCATAACTTTCAATCTTGCACGGCAACCAGTCTAATTGTTTCGCCCTGTGGATGTTAAACGTCGCTCACCTAGCTGACCGATCTCTCGATGATGTGATACGAGTCGTGTGGGAGCGTACTCTGCGATCCACTGGGAAATACTCTTCCACACTTGCCTGGTGCACTTAGCTAGCAAATACGAGCCTCAGGCAAACTTTGATACTTTTCTGTGCTGCCAAATCGCGGGACTTTCGGAGAACTTATGAATATTATTATTCTATCTTGAGTGAACTTTATGCAGCTTCGGATCACGCCCCTCTGCGAACTGCGGATGTTAGGCGTGTAAAGGCAAAATTATTGACCTTGAAGAGAATACAAATGGAAGGTTTGAAAATCTGATCGAAGCCGCGTTCATTGGTGACAGAAGAACTGACTTTCTTATATCATTCCTTCGGCACCAGATCGTCGCCGTCGCGCTTGTATTCATTCTCTCACGACAAATGATGGACCTATCGTAATGACTCAAGCTGATATAGTGCATATCTTACACCAGTACCATGTAGACATCTACGGCATCAACGAGTCCACTGAAACCTTTTACGACCCACTTTTCAGCCTCTTGGATACAACAACTACATCTGAATGTAATGCAAGGCTCTTAGCTGCCTTTCAGCCTGAGGAAATTTACAAACTTATTATGGGATCGCCTTCTCAAAAGTCCCCGGGTCTGGATGGACTTCTCAGGAATTTTACGTGCGATTTTGGCCGTTGTTGGGTGTTACCTTTACCTTCATTTTGATTGAAGCGTTACACGGTAGTGTAGTGCCGACCTCGTTTAAAATAGAAAAAATTGTTTTAATCCCGAAACGCACAGGGCTGGCTGCCCCTGATAGCTTTCGCGCACTTACTTTATTAAACTTTGATTATGAGACTGTGGCGAGGGCAGGTTATAGCAGACTGTCGGCTCTGATGGACTGTTGCAAAACATCAAAGCTCCATGCCTGGTCGTACCATTCTACCTCTATAGTCGAGTGTCGTGACGTGGTTTCGGTTGCTGCTATAACGTCCGTCCCTTGTGCCCTTGCTTTTCTAGACTTCGATAAGGCATTTGATCGTGTTAATCGCGACTTTCTGCTTCGGATTCTGGAGGCAGTTGGTTTCACTGTTAACACACGGCGAGTGCTCTCAATTCTGTATATGGGTATTTCCGCTTAGGTGGTTGTTAATGTGTAGGGAAGCAGCCTACTCACGCCGTATAAAATTCACATCAGTCTTTCCACTGTGTGCCAGCCAGTCTGCTGTAACTAGCTCTGACGTCATAAATGTTGCGCAATACTTTAAAAATCAAGTAAATAACCTGAAACGTTTCTAGCATGTCAAGAGTAATACTAAATCAATATGTGTTGGATATCAGTTCAATAACTTTAACCATTTTCGAAATTTGGACGTTTTTCTGTAAAAATCATTGGCGCAACAGAAAAGAGCCAGAAACTTAAAAATTTATATTTAGATTCCTTTTGCATAATAATTTAGTAGAAACAGTATTCTGGATCTCACAAATTAAAATTTTAGTTGAAATTCGTGATTTTCTGGTTTTTGTCTTAAAAATTAAGGAAGCAAGATAGATTAAATAGGCGAATAAATAAAGCTAGGATGTTTAAATTTAAGTAGAAGGGAGATCCGCTATAATCATAAAGATGTGAGAAGTTTCAACTGAATAACTATAAAACTATATAGCGATAGCGTATCTCCAAAGAGCAAGTTCAGAGCTCGTCTACTGCGTGTTGTGTAATTAAATTAATTCTCTCGCCCAAAATATTTTACTTACCCACGTCAGACTTTTATTATGATTACTTACCTGTGTGCTGATTGCCCATTTAAATTGAGAGCTTCATCGGCCATCAGCAAAGGAAGCAATGATTTATTCGATAACTTAAAGTGGTGCATTACTAGCCCAGCGGCTAGTAGGGGAGAGCCGATTTGATCAGGCGTTCCCATAGCCGTCCGCACCGCGGCTTTTTATATAAGAACGCAGCGCGAGGGAAAAAGGCCCCAGTTCTCTCCAGACGCTGATTAGCGCACCATCTGTGCCGGGAGTCGCGTCGCATCGGTATCATTGCTATAAACAGCCTCGGATGCCGTAATAAGTTACTCGGGATACGCGTAACCATGAAATCGTTTTCGAGTGAAGTCTTAATTCTGGGATGACTTTAATGATCTATCTTCAGTTCGCGTATGTCGTATTTTCGCGTGCTGTCGCGGGACAGACATTCTACCATTATTTAGCGTGGCATTTGATGAACATTATCATCAAATTATGGCGAGCATTCACTTAAACATTTAATTTGAACAGTTATAGTTTCATCAGCGCATTAGACTGTGAACTGCTCTGGTAGTTGGATTGTGTGCATTCTTTTTTGGTCTGTGACTTTCAGAATATAGTGAACATTTTAGAGAGAATCGTTTTTGATTATGAATCGCAGACAATCTCCTAATTCCTCAGAGCTATAAGCTGTAGCTATAAGTGTATTTCTCAGATGAAGTGGGCACTAGGAATTCTAATTACAGGCTTCACGTTTTCCTAATCACTTTCTGGTTGCCAATATTGTAGTTAGAGAGCCAGTGCTGAGAATGGCAAACAACATTAAATAAATAATAGGAACATTTATAATAACAATTATTCCACCTGCTGCCCCACATATGTTGCTAATCGTCCGGGAAATGCATCTTTTCTACATTACATTCTACATTTAATAACAATTATTCCACCTGCCGCCTCACATATGGTGCATCGGCCGGGAAAGAAACTGAATAAAAGTGAAAGTGATTTTTAAATATTTGGATTCGGGTGTGAAATGCGACATGCAACTGAGTAATAGAACAGTGATAGTGTTACGTATGCATGTGGACGACGCAATTGGATTAACAACTCATCTGGATTGATGGAGCTGGCACTGAGTCTAGCGGCGCTGCCAGCATCGCAAGAAGCCAGTTTCGCCTCACCGCAGTTGTCTGCCAGAGCTACCGGAGCCTCGCCTGCAGTTGCGGGCCACGCAGACACACAGCAGCCGTCGAAGCGCTGTCTGCAGTTCAACGCACTGCATCGCATCAGTAATCCTGGTACATCAGACTGGCAACGCCATACGTCGTGCAGACGGAACTAAGTTAAGTGAAAAGCTGTTAAAAATTTTACTAACCTGCACTAAAAGACTGTCGGCGATGGAACCGCCAGAAGAAACTGAGGTTAAATTTAAATCAGAACCTATGTCTGTTGAGGGAACTGTAAATTCAGACAACGGTTCATGTGTAAATATGCATGAAAATAGTAGTGTTAAAGTGAATATGAAGTATTGTCTCCTGACAGTAGTGTGAAAAGGGGCAATGATTCAATAATAGAGACCCCTGTAGTAAAGCAGAAATTAGAAATTGTTAATTTATTGAATGATAGTTTATCTGATGAGTTAAAAACGAAACAGTCATCAGAGGTGGTAGAGTTTAAAAAGGATAAGTTATATATGACCGATTAGAAGTTTCATTTAGTTTTGATGATTCTGGTGTTGGAGCTAGTTTTTCGTCACCTAAGTGTGATAAAAAACCATTTACTGCGCAACCCAAAGATACTGGGGCTATTGATTTAAATGTTATATTACAAGCAATAGCTGCCAGTGATGCAAAATTGTTAGCCAGTAATGCTGAATTAAAGTATGAAATTGTGGCCAGCCAAACTAATTTTAATAAATGGTTTGAGGCAATGGACAATAAATTAGAATTAAATAAAGCTGAATTAAAATATGAGAGTGTGGCCAGCCAAACTAACTTTAATAAACGATTGGAGGTAATGGATAATACCTTCAAGGTTGGTTGCAATAAGTTGAAAGAGGATCTGGACAGTTTGAATTATAAAATTGATTACAATCATGAGGATATTAAGAAAAAGGCTGCTCAACAATTTTCTGAAATGTATAAAACAGTAAAATCCGAAGTTGCTGAGGTTCGCAAAGACTTCCAAATGGAAGATGCGAAGCTGGAGCACAAGTTAACAGAAAAGATCGAGGCGGAATCTGAACTGTGCTCAGATAGGTTTAAAGACGTTAATATAAAGTAAACATATGTCAAGCAGAAGTAGATGCAATCAAAACTGATACTACTCATATTGTGCAAAGAGTAGATAATGTTGAAATGAGAGTAGAAAATATTACTACTAACATTGCTAACATCGAGAGTAAAGTAGCTTCAGTAACTTCTGGTAATGTAGTATGCAACAAGTTGTAGCTACAAACGCCGCTTTTATCGGGTGTCGGCTTTTCTTGCGGTTCGATCCAGATAAAAATATCCACCCGCTAGATTTGTGGAACGATTTTGAAGATGTGATTCCACCAACTTGGTCTGAACGAGAAAAAATCTCATTTATTAGAAGCCATTTAGTAGGTGACGCCATGCGTTGGTCAGCTGATGTTATGTTGAAGTGTAAAACATTAGCGGAATTTAAAACAGCTTTCATTAATGAGTATTGGTCTAGCAATAAGCAAAATGAAGTGTTGAAAGAATTTTGGAGTGGAAAACGCTTCAATCCAGGCAAGGAATCTATTAAAGAGTTTGCTAGGTCATGGATCTCACGTTTGTCACATTTGGCCGAAAAGCTGAAACCTGAAATGATAATACTAGGTCTTGAAGCCAAACTGCCATGGTATTGGCAAACTAGAATTATATCTGCCCCTAGAGACAATCTGGATCGTTTCATTGAATATTTGGAACGTGTAGAGCATGTTGCTGCCAATGAGGAGCAAGCACGTAATAACAGAAATGCTAATAACACTAGTAGTAATTTTAAGAACGAGCAGAATGGCAATGTAAACATAAGAACAGTAGGTGTTCGTCATCCTAACAGAGGTAGGAATTGGAGAAATAATTATCAGAACCAACAATGGCATCCAAATGATAGTAATTTTGTTCCGAACAAAATTATGCGGGTAAACAACAGTGGGGATAGCAATGCTGTGCCAGTTAACTATATTGGAAATAAAGGAAACAGTAGTAAGCCGAGGCAGGAAAACTAGTTCCCGTCTATGAGGACACTGGCGCTCACCAGGCGGTTACTTTTCTTAAGCCAGTAATTACAGTAATTGGTAAGACAGATCAGAATACTCAGACTGAACATGTGGATGAGGGGTCGGTAGCATCTAAGGATACAGCAGAAATTTTAAACCACTCACAGTTTTTGATAGATACCGTGTTAGAGACGCTTTCTAAGTGGGAAGAGAAAGAGAAGGCGCAGCAGTGTAACAGTAGGGAAGAGCTACAAAATACTGAATTGTCAGGTGAAGAAGCAGAAGAAATTCGTACTTATATTTACGATGAGGATGATGTGCTCTTATCTAAAGTGCCTGTGCAGGATGTTGATACTGTACTAATAGATTGAGGACAGGAAGTAAGTGAGAATGTAGAGGGTAGCCTGTTGGGGGTCGATGAACCCAGTGGCTGTGACCAGTTGTCACTGGAGAAGGAACCCGACGATAATAGTGAAAGTGGTTTAGCTGTAACTAGTGTTATGCCCGGTCTGGAGGCGCAGAATCGCTCAGACTACAGTAATTTGGGTCATGTTCAGTAAACTAAATGTAATGAAATCGTGCGGTGTTTCGATTTGAAATTAATAGACCGACTGGAAAAGGCAGCTGAAAATGTAATTCAGGAAACCCCTACACACTTTGACCTAAATGTAATGAAGACAGATGTCGATCACTTTAGTTGGAGACAAATCAAAAAGGAACTATTGGATGAGTTTGAGGAACCACCTGTACAAACTAGAATAAGTGATGCTATAATAATAGTGAATGTGTTGGGTATCAAAGTACGTTGTCTCTTTGACAGTGACCGCGCGAGGTGGCGCAGTGGTTAGCACACTGGACTCGCATTCGGGAGGACGACGGTTCAATCCCGCGTCCGACCATCCTGATTTATGTTTTCCGTGATTTCCCTAAATCGCTCCAGGCAAATGCCGGGATGGTTCCTTTGAAAGGGAACGGCCGACTTCCTTCCCTGTCCTTCCCTAATCCGATGACACCGATGACCTCGCTGTCTGGTCTCCTCCTCCCCCAAACAACCCAACCTCTTAGACAGTGGAAGTGAGGTGAGTGCGATATCTCAGTCCTTCTTTGATGCATTACCTGGTAAAGACAAGCTTACAGTAATGAGGGTATCAGGACTAAGAATAATTGGTGCTACTGGCAAGGTGTCAAAAACGGTAAAGCAAGAAGCTTTGCTGCCCTTTGATATTAATGGTAATTTAATTGATCATCCATGCTTAATTGTAAATAATCTCAGTATTGAGGTTTTAATTGGCATAGATTTCTTGTCAAAATATCAGAGTGTTGTTGACTTTGAAAGAAGCCAGTTAAAAATGGTCTTGCCAATAACCGGAGTAATTATGGTACCTTTTATTGATAAACATGTAGTAACTAATGATGAAACTTGAGAGCTGCCTATACGAGTTCTGAAAAATAGGAGATATTGGGACGAAGGTGTTAATCTTAGTAAAAGTAAGATAAACACAGAAGAAGAAGAAACAATTATTTTGGACAAAGTAGGAGCTAAATTGCAGGAAATCGATAAAATTTCAGCTAATCGGAAGGAAGAACTGAGACAGGTTTTAAAAAGGCATCATAAGCTATTTTCAAATCGACCTGGCGTGGTCAAAGGTTATGACTGTCAATTAAAGGTGAAACCTGGCCAAGTGTTTTTCAGGAAGCCATACCAAATACATGTAGCTAGGAAGGAGGCGGTTGGAAAGGAGATACAGAGAATGCTAGAGTGGGGTGTGATTGAAAAAACGATCAGTGAGTAAAATAATCCTCTTGTTGTTGTACCAAAACGAAACGGGAGTGTCAGATTGGTCTAGGACGCTCGTGGTTAGGGAAAGTGATAGACCGCAGAACATGGACGAGTTATTGCTAAAGTTCCAGGGGGTAAAATTCTTAACCTCTATGGACATCACGTGTGGATATTGGAATTTGCCACTGGCGGAAAGTTCAATGAAGTACACAGCTTTCTTGTACGAAGGAGTTTGTTACCAACACCGTGTGGTACCTTTCGGACTTAATATTTCTGTTTGTGCCTTCGTACGTGTGATGTGCCATGTTTTAGGACCAGCCTTAATTAATAAAATAACAGTCTACGTAGATGATCTGTTAATAGCAACTCCTACCTGGGAAGAACACATAGTTTTATTAGAGGAAGTGTTAGAGGCTATTGAGAGAGGTGGCATGAAACTAAAGATTGAAAAGACAGAGTGCGTTAAAGAGGAAACAGGTTTCTTGGGATATATGATAAGTGGAAAAGGTATTCTGCCTGACCCAGGCAAGCTAGCAGTCATTGAAAAATTTGAGGCCCCCAGAAACAAGAAGCAGTTGAGATCGATGGTCGGTCTTTTCGGCTTCTATAGGCGTTTTGTTAGTGATCAAGCTTTTAATGCGCCCTGTCTTCACCTCCTGCTGAAAAAGAATACCTCTTGGGTTTGGACAGCAGAATGTCAACAGGCGTTCGAGGTGCTAAAACAATCTTTAATTAATAGTCCTATTTTACATCATCCTGATTTTGAAAAACCATTCTGTATGTCTGTTGATGCTAGTGGCTATGGTATAGCTGTGGAGGTATTCCAAGTAGAAATAGAGAAAGAATAAGAAGTGCACAAGACTATAGCTTTCGCAAGTCGATCTTTACAGGCAGCAGAGAGAAATTATGGCATCTCAGAACTGGAAGCATTGGCAATTGTATTTGGGGTACAGAAGTTTGAGCAGTACCTATTAAGTCACAAGATAATTGTTTACAGTGACCATAAGGCGTTGACCTTTTTAAAGACCTGTAAGTTGAGGAATGCTCGTTTGGTAAGATGGTCATTGTATCTCCAGCAGTTTGACCTTGAGGTTAGATAAATTCAAGGGAAAGACAATCTGGTAGCTGATGGGTTATCTAGAAGTGCGGAGCTCTGTGATGACGCGGGAATTACAGCAACAGACCTAAGTGAAGTGCGAATGTTTGCGTTGCACGAAGTAAAGGAAGAAAGTGCATTAAAGAGACTGATTAAGAACTTGAGACGTGAGCAGAATGCAGATGACCAGCTGAAATTAGTGAAGAGCTACTTAGGAAATGCGAACTATCCTAAGGTTTCGCAATACTATTGTCTGCATAAAGGTATTCTGTTTAGGAGGAAAAAGGTAGGTGTTTCTGAGTGGAAGCTGTGCTTTCCCTCACAACATGTAGACTTACTAATCGATTATGTACACCTGAGGTATGGGCACTACGGTGCAAAGAAGTGCATTGCAAAAATAAAAGAGAAGGTTGTGTTTGACAACATGTACCGCCGTGTTGCCAAGCGTCTAGCATCTTGTGTAGTGTGCCAGAAAGTCCGTGCTGCTAACATCAGAATACAAGGGGATATGCATTCAGTAGAGCCAACTGAAACCCTAGAATTACTGGCTTGTGATTTGTTTGGCCCTCTTCCTGCTTCGAGAGGTGGGTGCACCTATGTTTTTGTTGTTGTGGATGGATTTATTAAATATGTTAAGCTATACCCAATTAATAGAACAAATGCAAAAATGTTGGTAGAAAAGTTGGAAAAAGATTTCTTCATGAACGTTGGCGTTCCGAAGAATTTGCTGTCAGACAATGGGCCTCAATTTACTTCTGATAGATTTAAAGAATGTCTGGATAAGGCCGGAGTGAAACATCTGAAAATATCTGCATATTTCCCCCAAGGAAATATGAGTGAACGTATTATGAGAGAATTGAAAAGGCTTTGCAGGACTTATTGTGCTCGGAAACACTCAAGTTGGGCAGAGCACATGAAGTGATTTGAGAATGTAATTAACAACTTAAGGCATGATGCAACTGGTTTTGAGCCTTGCGAATTGATGTTTGGCCAAGAACCGCACAATGTGATTTCAGATATGGTAGAATTCCCTATTCTAACGCAAATATCCACAGATGAGAAGAAGTTAAAGGCTAGGGCAAATATAAGAAAAAGAGCATTGGAAAGGAAGAAGCGTCATGACGCAAAAACTGTACCCACCAGTTTTGAAATAGGTCAGTTAGTCCTTGTCAAAACCAAGGAAAAATCAAAGAAAATAAATGCAGAAACAAAGAAATTCATGTTCGTATACCAAGGACCTTTCAGGATCATAGGAAAACCACATACCAATGCATATAGGCTAGAGTACCCTAAGAGTAAAAAGATATTAGGTCTCAGGAACGTGATCGACCTAAAGAAGTTCATAGGTAGTGAATGAATTCTGTAGGGAGGAGGTGGTTCTGTAACCTCAACACAGTGTGGCAGCTGTGCAGTCCCAGCTGTGTGAGATCTTCTTTCCTTTTCCGGTCTCACTCATTCTTCAACTTTCCTATCCACCTAAAATATCGACCTCTTCTTTCCAACACATTAAATTTTCCGTTATGGTTATCAAGCCAATAATAAACTAATGAATTCTGTAGGGATGAGGTTGTTCTGTAACCTCTACACAGTGTGGCAGCTGTGCAGTCCCAGCTGTGTGAGATCTTCTTTCCTTTTCAGGTCTCACTCATTCTTCATCTTTCCTATCCACCAAAATTTCGGCTCTTACTCCCAAATACTAAAATCTTCCGTTATGGTTATCAAGCCAATAATAAACTAATGAATTCTGTAGGGAGGAGGTTGTTCTGTAACCTCTACACAGTGTGGCAGCTGTGCAGTCCCAGCTGTGTGAGATCTTCTTTCCTTTTCAGGTCTCACTCATTATTCATCTTTCCTATCCACCAAAGTTTCGACTCCTTCTTTGCAATACAAAAATTTTCCGTCATGGCTATCAAGCCATGAGTTCTGTAACCATTCTATGCACCGATTAGTGAAAAAAAATACCTAATGTGACAAACCTATACTGACATAAACAACAGAGAAGTATGACGTAATTAAGATACAAATGTATTTGAGTAACAGTTATGTAAAGAACCCTGGTAATATTGTAAGTACAAGGTGTTGTTTTATTTGAAATGGTCCACCAACAGTAATTTAAAAAGATATACGAATTCGTGTACAAGCGGGATATGAAGTGGCAGTGAAACCTATTGTATGCTGTAGAGCTAACTAGTTAATAGTAAAAGAGATTGCTTAGTGTTGTGAAAAATATGCAGATAAGTTGTAAGAATGAACTCACCTTGTGTAGAAAGGAATGGCAGTGTAATAGAATTGAACAGTGTTGGTGGTTGAGACGTGAAGGACACGTCCCTGAAGTCTTTATAAGGTTGGAGATGGCTATTATTTTGGTGTTGGGTGTGCGGTGACACACCTACAGATATTGAGGTTATGTGTTGGGGGCGTGAATGCGACCATAGGTACCCTTATATTAGATGAGACAGAGCAGCTCATGGTGTCCTATAGGTTTAAGGAATTTAGCATTACGCTCGTCCATAATTACTTAATGCACTTTAGTGGTAGGTCGAGAGAGACTACCTGTGGTTTCAGTGTCCGATCAAGTGGAAATGGATTGCCACGTGAGCAAACTGATCAGCTGCAGTACACTATAGATACGAAATAAATGTGCTATCCTATGCGTTAAATGTTAATAGAGTAAGTGTTAAATAAGTACATACACTAGCAACATAATTGAGTAACATAATGGCAGATGTGAAACATTATTTATGGCTCATCATAAATACACTTCGAGGAAGTAAGTACATAATTGCAGATGTGGAACTGGCACAGCAGTAGAGGACCAATAAGTGGATTTAGTAGTCAACTAAACGTAGTGTGTTTGGAACACTCAGAACTGTACTAGTACCACTAGTTACTCACATGTACAAAGAAGCTGAGAAGACTACTACTAATCAAATATACTCATACTATCTCTAAGAATAAGGTAATCGAAGATGAGTCAGCTAAGTAAATAAAATACAAATGTATCAGGAATGTACCGAGCATTGGTTCAGTGTTCCGGCCCAGAAATGATAAATTGAGATGAAATAGGATTTATGATTGTATGCCTTGAGCATAAATTTTCTCTAGTACGTGACCAACGGCGTTTTGAGCCATTTGTTTATCGATTTTATGACAGTTAAGTAACCGCAAGAGTAAAATTGAAAAAGTTCTGTTAACTTTGTTCCAGTAACATATTGAAAGGTAAAATGTATATATTCCCATTTCATTGTGACCCACCCTTACATATTAAGTGAACAGAGTCTGAGGCACTCTTTTTGTTTGTTCTACAGGACAAACCAGAAAATTGCAGCCTCGTAGCTGCGTGAAAGCGTGGAGTGACTTGGACACAACTCACAGTGACCCCTCCCCTTTCCCCATGTAATTTAGAGTGAACGTGAAGGACGCACACCATAGCAACTTCCCCTCCTCTACCCTTGTGAATGGGAGTGTAGAACGCCAGCCAAAGCGGCTACAACCACGTGTGTAAAAATGAAATTGTCATGATTTGTGAAATTTTCTTTCAGGTTTAGAAAAGACTGCTAAGATATAATTATCTGTTTATGTATCATGAATAACTGTGTTATTTTCTTTGAATTTGTGTATGTAAAAAAGTATTTAATGGATTTAAGATTTTCATAATTTTTACATATTTTATGTGTTTGTCTGTCTAAGGCAATATGTATGCCAAAGCGTTTCATTGATTTTGCTTAAATTTTGAGTGATAATGTTGCTTAAGAGGCAGTGAACATGCCAGCAATTTAAATAATTGAAGTAGGTAATAACTTTTCTTTTAATATTTCTATATGTTTACATTTATATTTTAATTTTCACAGGGAGTTAAGCTGTACTCTTGCTTCCATTTTTGTAATTAATTTTTTTTCTTTCTTTTTCCCATTTACATTAAAAAAAATTAAGTAGGGGGTGATGTAGGGAAGCAGCCTACTCACGCCGTATAAAATTCACATCAGTCTTTCCATTGTGTGCCAGCCAGTCCACTGTAACTAGCTCTGACGTCATAAATGTTGCGCAATACTTTAAAAATCAAGTAAATAACCTGAAACGTTTCTAGCATGTCAGGAGTAATACTAAATCAATATGTGTAGGATATCAGTTCAATAACATTAACCATTTTCGAAATTTGGATGTTTTCCTGTAAAAATCATTGGCGCAACAGAAAAGAGCTAGAAACTTAAAAATTTATATTTAGATTCCTTTTGCATAATAATTTAGTAGAAACAGTATTCTGGATCTCACAAATTAAAATTTTAGTTGAAATTCGTGATTTTCTGGGTTTTCTCTTAAAAATTAAGGAAGCAAGATAGATTAAGTAGGCGAATAAATAAAGCTAGGATGTTTAAATTTAACTAGAAGGGAGATCCGCTATAATCATAAAGATGTGAGAAGTTTCAACTGAATAATTATAAAAGTATAGCGATAGCGTATCTCCAAAGAGCAAGTTCAGAGCTCGTCTACTGCGTTTAGTCTAATTAAATTAATTCTGTCGCCCAAAATATTTTACTTATCCACGTCAGACTTCTATTATGATTACTTACCAGTGTGCCGATTGCACATTTAAATTGAGAGCTTCATCGGCCATCAGCAAAGGAAGAAATGATTTATTCGATAACTTAAAGTGGTGCATTACTAGCCCAGCGGCTAGTAGGGGAGAGCCGATTTGATCAGGCGTTCCCATAGCCGTCCGCACCGCGGCTTTATATATAAGAACGCAGCGCGAGGGAAAAAGGCCCCAGTTCTCTCCAGACGCTGATTAGCGCACCATCTGTGCCGGGAGTCGCGTCGCATTGGTATCATTGTTATAAACAGCCTCGGATGCCGTAATAAGTTACTCGGGATACGCGTAACCATGAAATCGTTTTCGAGTGAAGGGTTAATTCTGGGATAACTTTAATGATCTATCTTCAGTTTGCGTATGTCGTATTTTCACGTGCCGCCGCGGGACAGACATTCTACCATTGAACATTATCATCAAATTATGGCGAGCATTCACTTAAACATTTAATTTGACAGTTATAGTTGCATCAGCGCATTAGACTGTGAACTGCTCTGGTAGTTGGATTGTGTGGATCATTTTAGAGAGAATCGTTTTTGATTATGAATCGCAGACAATCTCCTAATTCCTCAGAGCTATAAGCTGTAGCTATAAGTGTATTTCTCAGATGAAGTGGGCACTAGGAATTCTAATTACAGGCTTCACGTTTTCCTAATCACTTTCTGGTTGCCAATATTGTAGTTAGAGAGCCAGTGTTGAGAACGGCAAACAACATTAAATAAATAATAGGAACATTTATAATAACAATTATTCCACCCGCCGCCCCACATATGTTGCTAATCGGCCGGGAAATGCATCTTTTCTACATTACATTCTACATTTAATAACAATTATTACACCCGCCACCCCACAAATGGTCAGCTGATGCCCCCAATAAATATCAGTAGGGGAGTGCCTAAAGGAAGCCAGCTGTCAATGACTTTGTTTGTATTGTCTCTAGAGCCCCTACTTCGGATGCTAGCATACCAGATGACAGGTTGGACGCCCTTTTCGTGCATACGTGGATGACGTGATGGTTCTACTTCGCAATCCTGCTGAGATACCTCGACAGAAGGCTGTAATCGATGATTGTTGTCGCAGTTCAGGTGCAAAACTTAATGAATGTAAATGCAAGCTTTTTCCCTCGCGAGGTTTTGATGACATGGTTGTTCCATGGGCTACTACGGTGGATCGGCATACGTCTCTCGGTATTATCATTGATCGTTGTCCACTCAAAATGGGGCCGCTCAACTGGATTTCTGTTATGGGAAAAGTTCAGGGAGCATGACAGGCGTTCTCTTACTCTGCTCCAGAAAGTCCGGATGGTGAAGAGATATGTCTTATGCAAAGCTTATTACGTGGCCCCAGTTTATCCGCTTCCCTCGATGTGTAGGGCTGGGCCTGAGTTATATATGAAGGAGGACGCAGATGCTATATGTGCGTCGTACTGTTTTGACGATGACTCATGCAACTCGCACATTAACGCGCATTGATGTTGGTCTCATAAGTTATAACACATTAGTGACTTCTGTCTTGCGCTGAGCTATTCTGGGGCTGACATCTTATGGAGACCTGTCCTCACCATGAAATTCCTAAAGGCTCGTTGGGCTGCAGTCTGTTGCCTGAACCTCCTTGAAAGGGAATCAAATGTTCAAATGTGTGTGAGTTCTTAAGGGACCAAACTGCCGAGGTCATCGGTCCCTAGACTTACACACTGCTTAAACTAACTTATGCTAAGAACAACACACACACCCATTCCCGAGGGAGGACTCAAACCTCCGGCGGGAGCAGCCACGCAGTCAGTGACATGGCGCCTCTAACCGCGCGGCCACTCCATGTGGCGAAAGAGAATCCCCCCCACCAACATGGATGACAGTTTGGTTCAATATCAGTCTTCCGATTTTGCCGATGCGCGAAGCGTCCTTGTGGTATAAGGCAGTAAATTCCAACGAACCAGCGACTTTTCCGTTTTGCACTTAGGGACACGGATTTTTGTGGTCGTTATACGTCTCCAGGTACGATACAACTTCGCGTTGCTTGTGGAGGTCATATGGCAAACTGGTGTTAGATCGGGACACAATTGACCTTGTTTACTTGATCTTCTGAGACTGAATACAGTATGGACATATATTGCGCCAGGATTCTTCTTTCTTTCCACGGTCGAAAACCAATACCGTTATGTGGTTGCTGGGACACTTCGTTCATTGTGTTGTAGAAGGCGAGAGGGAAGATAACATGATCTTCATGTAGTACATGATCACTGCCTATTGGACATGCTTACGAATGCCTCGATATCGAGACCTCTTCGCCAACATGTTGAATCTTGTTTTCCGTCGGCAAGGTGTTGGTTAATTTAATTTTTCTGTGGTAAGTGTTTTTCTTTGTTATGTATGTTCCCATCTGTTTGCTTCGGCTTGTCCTCTCCTGGTTTTGACTCAGCACAATTCCAGTTCTATTGTAAAATGTTTATAGATGAAGTATAGTTACGCATGAGCGTATACAATTACTGCAATAAAATTGTTTTCCTTAGTTTGCTACTTCGAGTGTAATCTGGTTTCGTTTTCATTCTGCTTTTAGATTCTATTACAAACTGTAAAACATATAAAAATCAAAGTAATAAAGAAATTAAAAAATTACCAAAAAAAGATATAAAAATAGTTGTTGATACATGTCATGTGAGCTTGGCGGTGGTTGGTCGGATACGTTCATGATTTTTCCCCTTCCTCTTCTTATTTATTATTCTGTTATCTTAATTTTTTCACCCATTTGCAGCCTGCATTACATGATGACTTGACTATGGTCTACTGAAGTGTCATGATAGTATCATGTCACTCTGGTAATAAAAAAAGAAAAGAAGCAGGTAAGGCAACGAACTGCAGTGAGAATGGTAGTAGTTTCTCATATTAGTGGGTATAAAAATATTTTTTTCCTCTTCGTGTTTGTAACACATTCTGAGACCTCGTTAATCGTGAAAGTTCAGTACTTTTCTGAAATATTCGTTGTTATTTGCACCTAAGAGGGCGCTTTCCCAGTATTTAGTATCTTCGATTTCATGACTTCCATACGTTTAAGAAATGAAAGATGAAATTTAAAAAAAGGCTCAGTCGGATAGAGCGTCTGCCATGTGAGCAGGCAATCCCGCGTTCGAGTCCTGGTCAGGGCACACATTTTCTACCGTCCCCATTGATATTTATCAACGTCTGTAAGCAGCTAATTGTCTGGATTCATTGTAATTTCATTTCATATCCTGTTCCGCTCGCAAATAAAGCGAGGGGAAAACGACAATCTATGTGCCCCATATGAGCCCCAATTTTTTTGTATCTTATTTTCGTGGTCCTTACGTGATATGTATGTTGCCGGCAGAAAAGTGGTTCTTCAGTCAGCTTCAAATGCCGATTTACATCCGTGCAACCGTAACACACGTGTATCAATTGATTATATCTTCAGTCGAGTGCAGCAGCTAATATTTTCTAAAAAAAAGAAATTGCTGTCCCATTCTGTAGACATTATTTATGGTTTTCAACAAAGAACTGGTAATTTTATCTGTAAAGCCATATAAACGTACCTCTTTCTATACTAGTATCTCTGACTCTATAAATCAATATTACTCATATTCTTCTCTGCAATAGAAGAACTTGAATTTACCTCATTTTATATGTACACTAGAAATATCAGACGATAGTGAAATATAGCAGTTTACTCACGTTAATTATTTACACTTTTACATAAAAAGAAATGATTCGAAAGCCAAGATCGCTTAACTCCTGCTTACTGGATGACCTTGTAAGGTGGTGTGGTCTCCTAACCTTCATTTCCTACGTATTCCGTCCTCACAATCGTACTCGGCACATCAATACGCTTCATTCGAACCCAAACTCGATGAGGTAGAGTAAGTTTTGTATGAATTCATGTAAGCAATATGCAAATCTAATAAGTAAATCGCAAGTGCGCACCGAGGTTGAAAAAAGTTGAGGCATGATGGCCACAGGAATTTTCGTTCTAAAGAGGAAACTAGCCCACTGGGAAGACTGTCCCTTCAGAGGGCTGGGTCAACAACATACCTACTTCGGCCGAAGCGACCGCACATAGAGAAGACAACTTTTGCCAGAGCAAATGGATAATGGCCCCCATGTTCGACTTAAAAGCAAATTCCACTACATTGTGTGGGAGCGCCCAGAAAACGCATTTTTTCACAGACCGACTGCGTAGTTACGGAGTTCTCACAGGAGGACAGTATACACCTAACAGAGATGCTACAGATTTCTGCATTGGTCGACTCAAACGAAACGTCATTCTCCCGTTTAGAAGAGCAACGCTGACTGGTGGAATATTTCTGACGCAAAGAGTCAGAGGAGTGAGGGAAGACAGCGAATGATATACCCTTGCGACTTCTCCAGAAAAAGGGCCTGTTCTGTTGTCGCTCTTGGAGCGGGAACACATACCGAGAGCGAGTGCGCTCGTAAGTGTATGCAAAGAGCGAGGAACAAAGTCTCTCCTCAGTACTTCACTGGGAGAGCACCTCTGTCGATAGCGAATCAGATAGACACTCTATATTGAGTCACTCGCGATTAAGCGTTGTTTACTGTGTTAGCCGCCACACTTATTGTGCAGTGTGAATGGACAGAGTTATAGCTAAATGCCTGCGAGCGAATTTTTGAATGGCATTGTGGTAGACTGGTTATCTGACCGGTGTACCACGCCAATAGTTAGACTAGGGGCAGATAGGAGTCCTTGACTTCATGAAGGCATAGGGAGAGTTTAATTGGCAAAGATCAATCCAGATAGAAAGAGATAGTTGTGTTATTTGTCAGCAGTGGGCGACACAGGCGGCAGTCGTCGCAGCTCACAGTATTGTGTGCTACAGCGTATGTGAGTTCCATCTGTCCTCCCTAACGGTACACTCCACCACATTTCTCATGCGACAGCCTTCACCATGCCTAGAAAAGTTATTCAAGTTGTGTAGGCACGGCTCTCTGCCACTCGGTCGAGTAAATAACATTCTTAAAGAAAAGGGAGAAAAGAACCTTTCCATACTTTGTAAAATACAATATTCCGGCCCATAACAGGCAATCTACTGTTCTGAAAAGAACCCGGAAATTTATTAATTTTTTATATAAGAAAAAGTTTCACTTGATTTCTCAGAATTTTACACTAGTTACGTAAGAATACATAGAATATTTTTGTGTCTTTTCCTTACAGAGGACGACTCCAGAAAATATTTGTTGCTGAATGTTTTTCAAGCAGTTCTTGTTGGTACATTAGGAGGGTCTGTCTGACTTCTGTAGTAGTGTGAGTTGGAAATTGTTTCTTGCAGGAGCCAATGGGTACTTGTTGGATCAATCCATTGTGCGACTTGACAAAATATAACCCACACACTCACAACCTGTTTCAACACACTAAACATGCCATCATCAGATCTGTGAAGATATAACATGATAGGTTACACTATATTACACTATATACATTACTATTAGTACAGCAACACATACCTGAATGTAGCTTAACATGTACAAATCATTTGGATATAAAGATACATGAGACTGATAATTTGATATAAAATCATTGTCATAGAAATAAAATTAAAAACTAAAAAAGTTGATTTTTAGTTTTTTAATTTAATTTCTACAACAATGATTTTATGTATCAGCTGGTCTGTCTCATATATCTTTATATCCAAATGATTTATACATGTTAAGCTACATTCAGGTATGTGGTGCTGTGCTAATAGTAATGTATATAGTGTAACTCATGTAAGTCCTCCCCCAAACCTGTCATGTTATATCTTCACAGATCCGATGATGGCACCTTTAATGTGTTGAAACAGGTCATCCAGTGAAAGCATTTAAGCGATCTTGGCTTTTGAATTATTTCTAAAACATAGTGATCGCCCCAGGACACACTATGTGTTCATTGCAAAACTTTTATGGAAGTTATGCTCATTTTCTATGACATAGCAGAGGTCTGCTGATCCGCAAAGTCAGAGATGTGGTATACGTTCGTCTACAATTTTCTCATTTAAGCTTGTGAATATTATTCTTTCCTTATTATCATAAATATTTATTGTACTTTTTTGTGTCATGAAGAACATGAGGGTAAGTAGTAAAAAATTTTCCTTGAATACTTTGAACTTTTCGGTAAATAAATCTTACTCTTTTGTGGGTCATCAGTCTTCTGACTGGTTTTACGCAGGCCCACCATGAAGTACTCTCCCGTGCCCACCTCTTTGTCTCATAGTAGCACTGCAATCTATGCCCTCAATTATCTGATTATTGTATTCCAAACCTCTGCCCCCTACAGTTTTTACTCACTTCAGCTCCCTCTAGCATGGAAGCTATTCTATGATGTCTTAAAACATGTCCTATGATCCTGTACCTTCTTCCATACCTTTTTTTCTTTACCGGTTCTTCGGAGAACTTTCTTGTTCTGTACCTATTCGTCCAACTAATTTTCAACATTCCTCACATCTCAAATGCTTCGATTCTCTTCTCACTACCATACAGTACTGTGCTCCAAACGCACATTCTCAGAAATTTCTAATTCAAATTATATTTATGTTTAATACTAATAGACTTCTTTAGATCAGGGACACCGTTTTTGCCTGAGCCACTCTGATTTTTACGTCCTTGTTGCGTCCGCCATGCGTTATTTTCCTTCAGATGTAGCAGAATTCCTTAACTTCGTCTGCTTCGTAGTCACCAGTTTCGATGTTACGCTTCTCACTATTCTCATTCCTGCTACTTCTTGTTAGTTTCGCCTTTCTTTGCTTTACTCCCAATCCACATTCTGCACTCCTTAGATTGTTCGTTCCACTCAGAAGATTCTGTCATACTTCTTCATCTTCGCTGAGAATAGCAACGTCATCAGCGAAGCTTATCATTGATATCCCTTCACCCTGAATTTTAATCGTACTTCTTTCCTTGGTATTCCAATCTTACTGTTCCACTTTGTTTTTGTATGAGGGTTATCCCAAAAGTAAGGTCTCCTATATTTTTATAAGTACAGAACTCTGTTTGTGTGGCAGTTGGTCACACTGATATGAAGAGTGCTTCACGCACTTTGTGTAAACATGCGTACGCCGTGCTGAGGAGCTCAGTCTTGGCTTGGCAGCCGTTAAGAATGGAGCTCTCGTTGGATGTTACCGCCAAGTGCGCAATGTGCGCAGTTATTCGGTTTTTGAATGCAAAGCGCACTGCGCCGATTGAAATCCATCGTCAACTGACAGAAGAGTACGGTGAGTCGTGCATGGATGTCGAAAATGTTCGTAAGTGGTGTAGAGAGTTTGCAGCTGGTCGGAAGACCTTCAATTTCTAAGGAGACAGTGTTGAGGGTTGAGCCACTAGGACCACAATTAACGCTGACAGGCATGGCGAGACTCTGAAAAATCTCAAACGGTCAATTCAGAGCCGGAGAAGAGGAATGTGGAACAAGGGCGTGCACATTCTCCATGACAACGCCCGCCCACACATCGCTCGGCAAACCGTTGCCCTCCTGCAACAGTTTCAGTGGAACGCAATCACCGACCTACCCTATAGTCCTGACTTGGCGCCCAGTGACTATAACCTGTTCCCTAGGTTAAAAGAACATTTGGCCGGATGCGACTCCGCTCCGACGACGTGGTGAAAGAAGAGGTTCATAACTTTCGGAAGAGCATGGTGGCGACCTGATATGACATGGGCATACAGCGTCTACAAAACTGCATCGGCAGAAACGGTGATTATGTCGAAAAATTGCTAAATGTTCAAGCTGTAAACTGATGTAAACCATTGTAGAAATAAACAGGTCTGTGTACTTATAAAAAAGTAGGAGATCTTACTTGTTGGATTACCCTCGTGTATACTGTATGTTACCCGTTGTTCCTCGTAGCTTACTGGTATTTTTCTCAGAATTTCGAACGTCATGCACCATTTTCCACCGTAGTACGCTTTATCCAGTCGACAAATCCTGTGAACGTATCTTCATTTTCCTTCAATCTTGCTTCCATTATCAAACGCAACGTCAGCAGTGCCTCTCTAGTGCTCTTAGCTTCCTTAAAGCCTAAAAGATTGTCCTCTACCACATGCTCAATTTTCTTATCCGTTCTTCTGTATATTACTCTTGTCAGGAACTGGTTGGTTCAAATGGCTCTGAGCACTATAGGACTTAACATCTGAGGTCATCAGTCCCCTAGAACTTAGAACTACTTAAACCTAACTAACCTAAGGACATCACACACATCCATGCCCCAGGTAGGATTCGAACCTACGACCGTAGCGGTCACGCGGTTCCAGACTGAATCGCCTAGAACCGCACGGCCACACAGGCCGGCTCAGGAACTGGGATGCAACATCTGTTAAACTGATTCTCGCACTTGTCATCTCTTGCAATCTTCAGAAGTGTGTGGATGATATTTTTCTACAGTCAGATGGGATATCACCAGATTTATAGGTCTTACACATCAACTCGAATGGCAGCTTCTTGCCAATTAGCGCAAAGATTTTCGAAATTATAATGGAATGTTATCCATCCCCTCTATCTTCTTCGATCTCAAATCTTTCCATAGCTCTTTCAAATTCTGACTTTATTGCTGGATCTCCTGTCTCTTCATAGCAACTGCAATTTCTTCTTGTATCACGTCATCAGACAATTCCTGCCCCTCACATAGGCCTTCAATGTACTATTTCCATCCATCCACTTTCCCCCTGCTTTTAACAGTGGGATTCCCATTGTATTCTTAACGTTGGGAATCGAACCCTCCCGGCATCTATGCACAGATAAATTAGCCACATAATACATGCGTAAAACTTCTTTTCCCGGAATTGCCAGAATCGTGCACCTTACGACTTGCACATTATGTTGTTTTATTGGTCTACAAAAGGTGTACAAAGTTTGAAATAAACCTATTACCCCACCGTCATGGCCTCCCCTTGTTAGATTACGTCATGGTCAGACGGATATTCTGAAATAAGATGGTGGATGGTAAGGCTTACCCAGTAGCGGATGCAGACTCAGATCACAATTCAGTAGTGATGAAAAGTAGGCTGAAGTTTAAGAGATATGTGAGGAAGAATCAATGCTCAAGGAATGAAGAGATGCTCTTGAGTTCTCTGAGGTTTCGGATACAGCGATAAGCAATACTTCAGTAGGCAGTAAGAGGAATACACATCCTTAAGAAGGGCAATTACAGAAAATGGAAAGCAAGCCACAGGTACAAAGAAGGTATCTGCGAAGAAACCATGGCTAACAGGAAAAATACTTCATACGAGCGATGAAAGAGGGAAGTACAGAACTGTTCAGGGGAATTCAGGTTTACAGATAAGTAAATAATAAGTGCAGGGAAGTTAAGGGAAAATGGCTGGAAGGAAAATGCGAAGAAATCGGGAAAGAAATGATTGCGGGAAAAACTGATTCAACATGTAGAAATATTCGGTGAAATCAAACATTAATAGTGCAGTGGGAATGCAACTGCTAGACGGGGAGGAGAGAGCGGATAGGTGGAAAGACTACATTGAAGGCATTCATGAAGTGGAAGATATATCTGAAGACGTGGTAGAAGAAGAAATAGGAATCGATATAGGAGATATAGGAGGACCCACTACTAGAATCAGAATGTGAAAAGTCTTTGGAGGACTTACGATCGAATACGAAAGAAGGGGTAGATAACATCCCACCATAAAGTCTAAAATCACTAAAAGCACTTGGGATTGTGTATCAACAAAACGACTGTTCATGTTGGTCTTAGAATGCATGAGTCAAGCGATAAATCCTCTGACTTTCGGGAAACATCAACCACACATTTCCGAGGATTGCAAGAGCCAACAAGTGCGAGAATTATCGCACAATCAGCTAACAGCTCATGCATCGCAATTGCTGACAAGAATAGCATACAGAAGTATGAAAAGAAAATTGCGGATGTGCTAGATGACGGCTAGTTTTCCTTTTGGAAAGTACTAGAGAAGCAAACCTGACGTTGCGGTTGTTAATGGAAGTAAGACTGAAGAAAAATCAAGACGCGTTCATAGAACTTGCCGACCTGGAAAAAGTGTTCGACAATGTCAAACTGTGCAAGATGTTTGTAATTCTGGGTAAAATAAGTGTACGCTTTTGAGGAAAGACGCTTACTATACAATATGTACAAGAACCAAAGGGAACAACAAGAGTGGAAGACTAAGAACCAAGTGCTCAGTTTAAATGGCTCTGAGCACTATGGGACTCAACTGCTGAGGTCAACAGTCCCCTAGAACTCAGAACTACTTAAACCTAACTAATCTAAGGACATCACACACATCCATGCCCGAGGCAGGAATCGAACCTGCGACCGTAGCGGTCGCGCTGTTCCGGACTGTAGCTCCGAGAACCGCTCGGCTCAGTTTTTTTTTTTTTTTTTAAAAAAAAAGGTGTAAGACAGGGATGTGTGTACTGTGTGTGTGGGTATTTAACTGGTGAGCAAGAAACGACGGAGAGGGTTCCTGAGGTTGTCTGCATACCCGGGTACGTTCAACCGCTCCATTCAATTTGAAGAAAGACTCATCTGACCAGGCAACACGTTTCCAGTCGTCAACAGTCCAACGTCGGTGTTTACGGGCCCAGGTGAGTCGTAAAGCTTTGTGTTGTTCAGTCAACAAGAGTACACGAGTGGACCTTCGGCTCCGAAAGCCCATATCGATGTTGCTTCGTTGAATGGTGTGCACGCTGACACTTGTTGAGGGCCCAGCATTGATATCTGCACCTATTTGCGCAAGAGTTGCACTTCTTTCACGTTGAACGAGTCTCTTCAGTCGTTTTTGGTACCGTTCTTGCAGGATCTTTTCCTCCCACAGGTATGTCGGAGATCTGATGTTTTACCGGATTCCTGATAGTCGTGGTACAGTCGTCAAATAGTCGTACGGGAAAATTCCCACTTCATCGCTACTTCGGAGATGCTGTGTCCCATCGCCCCTGCGCTGACTATAACACCACGTATAAACTCACTTAAATCTAGATAACCTGCCACTGAAGCAGCAGTAACCGATCTAACAACTGCGCCAGACACTTGTCTTATACAGGGTGTTACAAAAAGGTACGGCCAAATTTTCAGGAAACATTCCTCACACACAAATAAAGGAAAGATGTTATGTGGACATGTGTCCGGAAACGCTTAATTTCCATGTTAGAGCTCATTTTAGTTTCGTCAGTATGTACTGTACTTCCTCGATTCACCGCCAGTTGGCCCAACTGAAGGAAGGTAATATTGACTTCGGTGCTTTGTTGACATGCGACTCATTGCTCTACAGTACTAGCATCAAGCACATCAGTACGTAGCATCAACAGGTTAGTGTTCATCACAAACGTGGTTTTGCAGTCAGTACAATGTTTACAAATGCGGAGTTGGCAGATGCTCATTTGATGTATGGATTAGCACGTGGCAATAGCCATGGCGCGGTACGTTTGTATCGAGACAGATTTCCAGAACGAAGGTGTCCCGACAGGAAGACGTTCGAAGCAATTGATCGGCGTCTTAGGGAGCACGGAACATTCCAGCCTATGACTCGCGACTGGGGAAGACCTAGAACGACGAGGGCACCTGCAATGGACGAGGCAATTCTTCGTTCAGTTGACGATAACCCTAATTTCAGCGTCAGAGAAGTTGCTGGTGTACAAGGTAACGTTGACCACGTCACTGTATGGAGAGTGCTACAGGAGAACCAGTTGTTTCCGTACCATGTACAGCGTGTGCAGGCACTATCAGCAGCTGATTGGCCTCCACGGGTACACTTCTGCGAATGGTTCATCCAACAATGTGTCAATCCTCATTTCAGTGCAAATGTTCTCTTTACGGATGAGGCTTCATTCTAACGTGATAAAATCGTAAATTTTCGCAATCAACATGTGTGGGCTGACGAGAATCCGCACGAAATTGTGCAATCACATCATCAACACAGATTTCCTGTGAACGTTTGGGCAGGCATTGTTGGTGATGTCTTGATTCGGCCCCATGTTCTTCCACCTACGCTCAATGGAGCACGTTATCATGATTACATACGGGATACTCTACCTGTGCTGCTAGAACATGTGCCTTTACAAGTACGACACAACATGTGGTTCATGCACGGTGGAGCTCCTGCACATTTCAGTCGAAGTGTTCGTACGCTTCTCAACAACAGATTCGGTGACCGATGGATTGGTAGAGGCGGACCAATTAAATGGCCTCCACGCTCTCCTGACCTCAACCCTCTTGACTTTTATTTATGGGGGCATTTGAAAGCTCTTGTCTACGCAACCCCGGTACCAAATGTAGAGACTCTTCGTGCTCGTATTGTCGACGGCTGTGATACAATACGCCATTCGCCAGGGCTGCATCAGCGCATCAGGGATTCCATGCGACGGAGGGTGGATGCATGTATCCTCGCTAACGGAGGACATTTGAACATTTCCTGTAACAAAGTGTTTGAAGTCACGCTGGTACGTTCTGTTGCTGTGTGTTTCCTTTCCATCAATAATGTGATTTTAAGTAATAAAATGATCCCTAACATGGAAAGTAAGCGTTTCCGGACACATGTCCACATAACATATTTTCTTTCTTTGTGTGTGAGGAATGTTTCCTGAAAGTTTGGCCGTACCTTTCTGTAACACCCTGTATAGGCGTTGCTGACCACAGCGCCGTATGTTGCCTGTTTCCATATCTCTGTATTGCCTTTGCGAGTTTCTTTGGCGCTTCAGTGTATTACTCACGTGTTCGTCCCTTCTCTGTGTAGAAACTATGTTTCATTAACTATATAATCGTGTTAACTGACTGGTACGGTGTTTTATCATTCTTTTCATGTGCAGTGTACGAGGGGTCCCTTGGTGGTTAAGTTACTCTGATCACTTTTCACCTACGCGGCATTCTGGCAGTCACGCCAACAGAGAGCGCTGATTACCTGCTACAGTCTGTTTTCATTCATTCAGGTTCGTTCCCTATTTATTTGTCATTCTAAAGTTATTCTGTGTACTCTGTAATCTCATTCTTATGTATGATATTATATTTTTATTTAAGATTTGCAACAAGAGCGTATCCTTTGGAACAATTTTATTACTATAATGACTTATACACCTATTAAGCCGACTACAGATTTTACCATCTGTATTTTTCTTTTTATTCTATATCGTATAATTATATGATTGAAAAATATGTGTACGTCTACGGTAGTGACATTTAACGAACTTACGACACAAACATTTTCGGGCTATTGCAGAGCAATCTGTTATGAACAGTAGCATTGTTAACAAAAGGACCGTAGTAGGTACCGTATTTTATATATATGCTGATTTTGTGTTTGTCTTTTAACGGTGTCAGTATGGCTCTGTCATATTAGGACATGTTTTTAAAACATGTAGCCTCCCCATATTTCAAGCACATAATTTTCACATGTATGTCAGTACTACTTTTTATTACGGCATACTTTATTGTTTTAAACTGTAGGCAATCCATTAGTTGTATGTGCGTTATTCCTATGTTTGCTGCAGATGAGAAGATGTTCATTGTTGACCGAAACCGGTAGTATGGGTACCAAACAAATTTGCG
Organism: Schistocerca serialis cubense; assembly: GCF_023864345.2. NCBI lineage: Eukaryota > Metazoa > Arthropoda > Insecta > Orthoptera > Acrididae > Schistocerca > Schistocerca serialis. The sequence goes on from NC_064641.1 coordinate 798,458,970, forward strand.
ATCATAGACGGTTATAGAGAAATACATGCTAGAAATGACATCAGCCAGAAACGTAACATCAAAAGTGGTGATCACGAAGTAGATGAATGCAAGGAATTCTGCTACCTATGCAGAAGAATAACCCATGGCGCAAGGAGCAAGGACATTAAAAGCAGTCTAGCACAGGCAAAAAGCCACTCCTGGCTAAGAGAAGTCTACTAGCATCAAACATAGACATTAATTTGAGGAAGAAATTTCTGAGAATGTACGAGGGTCGTTCAATAAGTAATTCCCCATATTTTGAAAAGCCATTAATATACATAGACAAACGTCCTTGTTGGTGCTTCACATTTGGTGTTTGTTCTGTGCGCCGGTGAAGTTTCGAACTGTTCTGGCAGATGGCAAAGCCGTAGTACACCGTCAAAATGTCGTGTACATACGACTCACGTTACAAGCAGCGTGCTGCAACTGAATTATTGTGTGCAGAAAAAGAAACCGTTGTGAACATCCATAAAGGTTTGTGCGCAGTGTATGGCGATACTGGAGTTGATAGGAGTACAGTTGGCCAATGGGTAAAGAAAGTTACAGCTTCAGGAAAGAAGAAATTCAAGACAGCCTCCTCTGACGGTAAAGTCATGGTGACAGTCTTCTGGGATTCTGATGGCGTCATTCTCGTGGATGTGATGCCAAGTGGGTTAACCATCAATTCAGAGGCATAGGTGAAGACCCTGAATAAACGCAAGAACCGTTTCCGACGTGTTCGACTGAACAAGAATCCAGCGAAAATCTTGCTCCAACATGATAATGCACGCCCACACACGAGTCTGAGAACCCAGGAACAAATCGCAAAATTGGGCTGGACATCACCCACCCTACAGTTCAGACCTGTCATCTTCGGACATCATCTCTCTGAGCCGCTTGAAGATTCTCTGTGGGAAACACACTTTGAAGATGACGAAAATGTCAGTCATGCAGTGAAAACATGGCTACGCCTGCAGGACAAGAGCTTTTACCGGCCGGGAACACATGCTCTTCCAATATGTTGGCGTCCGGCCATAGAACGTGATGGAAACTACGTTGAAAAATAGGTCTTGGACAAGACTTGTTGATGTATATTGTCACCAAATTCTGGCTCTTAACAATAAATATGCAGTGAGAAAAAAATGTGGGACATTACTTATTGAACGACCCTCGTACATTTGGAGTGTAGCATTGTATGGCAGTGATACGTGGACTGTGGGAAAATCGGAACAGAAGAGAATAGAAGCATTGGAGACGTCGTGCTACGAAATGCTCAAATGTGTGTGAATTTTTAAGGGACCAAACTGCTTAGTTCATCGTTCCCTAGACTTACACACTACTTAAACTGACTTAAACCAACTTATGGTAACAACAACACACACACACACACACACACCCATGCCCGAGGTAGGACTCGAACCTCCGGCGTGAGGGGCCTCGTAGTTAGTGACAGGGCGCCTCTAACCGCGCGGCCACTCCATACGGTTCGTGCTTCAAAAGATTGTTGAAAATTAGGTGGACTAATAAAGGAATGAGCAGGTTCTCTAGGGAATTGGCGAGGTAACGAATATGTGGAAAATACTGGCAAGAAGAAGGGGCAGTATGGTCGGACAGCACGGAATAACCTCCACGGGACTAAAGTGAGCTGTAGAGGATATAAACTGTAGATAATTCAGTATAAAGGTTCCAAGTGCTACTCTGAGATTAAAAGGTTGGCACAGGAGAGCGTGGCTGATCTCTCAAACCAGTCACAACACTGATGAATGGAGAGAAAAAAAACCGTTATATTGAATCAGTTCTTTCGAAGATCATTTCTTTTTCACTTTCTTAACCTCTTCCCTACAGTCATATGCCTTGGTTTCTCTGTACTACCTATTTATTTCGCCGGCCGCTGTATCCGAGTGGTTCTAGGCGTTTCAGTCCGGAACCGCGCTTCTGCTACGGTTGCAGGTTCGAATCCTGCCTCGGGCATGGATGTGTGTGATGTCCTTAGGTTGGTTAGGCTTAAGTAGTTCTAAGTCTAGGGGACTGGTGACCTTAGATGTTAAGTCCCATAGTGCTTAGAGCTTATTTATTTCATTCATAAGTGACATATATTTCTGTATTCCTGTCCTTCCCTGAGCGTTTTTGTGCTTCCTTCTTTCGTCGAGCAATTAATTTTCCAAGGTTTGATAGGCGTTTTCGTCCCTGTATTTATGTTTGTCGGTCCAAAATCTGTGGCTGGTTTTTTTTAGGAATGTCCACATCTCTTCAACCGAACTGCCTAGTGTGGTTTTCTGATCGCAGTCTGCACGTATGTAGCGAAGTTCAAACGCATCTCAGCATTCTTCACTACCCCAGTGCTTCCACACTGGTTCTTCTGGATGATTCTCTTAAGCTTCAATTTAGTTTCCAACATTACTAAATTCTGATATGAGGATGTATCGTCTCCTGGGTACGCTTTTCAGTCCAATATCTGATTCCGGTATCTTTGTCCGACCATGATGTAATACAGCTCGAATGTTGCAGTATTTTCGGGGCTTTTCCAAGTACACCTCTCCTCTTGTGATTCTTGAACAGATAATTCGTTATGACTAGCTGAAATCTATAGCACAACTCAGTGTTTCTCCTCACTCATTTCTGTTAACAAGCCCATTTTCTCCTGTAACTGCTTCTTCTACTCCTTCCCCTACAACTGCATTCCAGATCATAATTAGATTATCATCTCCTTTCGCATACTTAAATTACATGTTCAGTATCTTAATATACTTTCTCTATCTCTTCGTATTCTACTCGCGATGTTAATTTGCATACCTGAACTATAGTGTCGGTTTGCTATCGCTTCTTATGACAACAATCCCATCACTGACGTGTTCACATGCTCTCAAAGAGTTTCACTTTCTTATACCGTTTTGTGCTACTGTAGATATTACCCTCTGTTCTTTCAGTTTCACTTCGCCGATCCCTACTATCTTTAGACTGAACATTTGCGTTTCCCTTTTCAGATTTGCTACTTTCCCTACCACGTTCAAACATCTGACAGTTCACGCTCCGACATGTAGCCGTTGGCTACTCCATCTCTTTTCCTCATTGTCATCTCCCCTTTGGCAGTCTCCTCCTGGAGATCCGAATAGGGGACTAATCCGGAATCTTCTGTCAATGGAGAGATCGTCGTAACACTTTTTCAATTACAGGCCATATGTCCTTTCGCTACAGCTTATGCCTCTTTAAGCAGTCATTTCAGTTGCCTCTGCATCCTCATGCCGTTGATCATTGCTGATTCTCCCGCCTTTTAGGGGCAATTTTCTTCCCAAGGGGCAAGAGAGTGTCTGTCCACTCCACCGGCCTCTTTGACAAGGCCTTTGGAAAAACGAGGTTAACTTTCTATGTAGGAGGTCTTCGGCCGCCATTGCTGGCTAGGTTCGAACCCGTGACCCAGCAGGTTTCTCTTAGTAGTCAAAGAGGCTACCCATTTTATTGTGTGGTCAAATTATTATCTATGAACCTACTCGTTATGGGAGTTACTAATATCTTCCTTTGTCTTAATGTTTTTTCATTTAAATACTATTAGTAACAAAATTTTAAGATAAAATTAATCTTTGTGTATACTTCTCTTACAGCTTTGATTTGGACTTTGCTTATAGACCGCAATGAAGTGGATATACTTCAACAGGTAGGTGACGACAAGTCGGAATTTATTTTATATTTTTTTGTAAGATGTATGGATTTTATTCATCAGTAAAGTCGATTACACGTTGCCTGTAAATAGAGGTACTAAAGCCTTGCCTACAACAACAAAAAAAATAAATTAATTTTTCAAGTAAATCTTTTCCATATCAGACGCTGGCACCTAATTTTCTACATCTATCGCAAATAATGAAGTCTAGAATTCGAGTTAGTCAGAGCAAACAGTACTTGCTAAAAATACTCTGGTTCCGGTAAAATTTGCAAAGTACCTACTAACATAATACTGAGCACCTGTGTCGTAACCATGAACTCAGTGCAGTTCAAAGTAGCATACACAACACTCAATTGGGAACCGCTTTTCTTCAGGAGGGTTCTGGAACTTATGCCATTTCCAAATAATCCTCAAACGCATCCAGTTATCTAGTTAATGTCTCGTACGGAAACGTCAACATGTCATCCCATAAACAACTGTGGACTAACCTAGAACTCGAATCCAGTCATACACTAAGTAGTTAACTGTATCTTCAAACCTATATAGGAACTCCTATTAATTCCTTTAGAAATCAACTAAAGCAACTCTTTAAACTACAGGTGGTGAAGCTTCCACGCTAACTTACCCGTCTTCATCGTAACGTTAACCAGATTGTGCCCATATCAAACGAACACTCACTGTCTGACAACACTGCGATTCCGTGACCAAAACTGCCATTACGATAATATTATATTTGCAGGGATCATTATATTTGAACCAACGAGTAGCGCTACCACCATTTTTTAACATCAAATATTGTGTAGTAGTGCCGTTGGTGAATTTCTCACTGCCGGTCACGTTGTTGCACGGCTGGAAACAAACGGCACAGACATCTTGTAGTATCTTTCCACTCTTCTTCTATTTATACCAATTTTTCACAACAGCTCGTTTAAAGACATTACAGATATACATAACCATAACTATCCTTTATCTTAGAGAACATTTGCTGCGTAAATATTCTGGGGCGACGCACAGTGACACAAACCAGTTTTGCTCGTCACTGCGTCTCATTATGCAGTGTACAGTGGTTAAGAAGACTAGCTTCTTTCAAATTTCTTGCTGAATGTAAACCTATTCAGGCTATTAGATACGTCAAAAATTTTTGTGGAGCCACTCGTGAGAAACAGCATCGAAAAATGTATTTATCCGTTAAAACTGTGGAAGTTCGTAGAAAATGCATACCAACGGAGTCAGATACAAAACTAGAAGAGAAATTGAAAGTACCATGAGGCTCACTGGAGATAAATGAAAAGTCTTAAACACGGAAATGACTGAGCGCCTTTTGAAATTTCATCATAAGTATCATAAACCAGTATCATAAAGTATGATACAGAAAAATATTTTTCACTCCCTTAACAGCATAAACTAAATCACCGGAAAAAATTATGTCTTATGCAGTTGACACAAGGGTTATGAGCTACCGTTATCGAATCACTGACAGTCGAAATAAAGGTACCATTGTTACTCTGAACCAAATGTGTCGTCTTTAAAAATGGGGAAAAACTTGCTGCAGCAGTAACAGTCGTACTTCTTCAACTGCGTTCACAGCACATTCGAGAAATCGCAAGATGTGTGGAAAAATAGAATCTGTGTCTATTTGCTGAAGCTGGGGTGAAAGAAGAAGTTTACATATCAAACCTGAACAGAAGAGTAAAAGTCGTCTTCTTCTTCTTCGTCCTTCTCTTTCCTTCCTAGACTGAAGCCTGTTTCCTTCAGTACCCCAGAGCTTACCGCACCATCTTTTTCTTAGACGGCCAATATTTCTTTTCCCAGCTGGTAATTTATTTCTTACGACTTTCGCGACCTTACGTTCATGCATACTGTCTATGTGTTCCTTCCATTCACGCTTTCGGTTACGTACCTACTCAATAATAGACACCACTTTACATCCTTTTGTAATGTTTTAACTTCCCTCTGTATCTCGCAGTGTCTTCCTGTAATCCTTCGCAGAATTTTCGTTTCCGTGCTTTCTAAATTCCTTTTGTTTTTGATGTTTCTGGTTTTGTCGCAGCTGTCTATGTGATAATTGGTCTCACTATTGTTTTTTTGTCTTTGAATTTTTCCTGTATTCTTGTTTTTCCTAATGGAATCATTTAAGCACCCTGCTACTTTATTTACTTTCGCTGTTAGTTCTCTAACTTCTAGTTCAATACCAAGATATTTAAATGTCATTACCTGTTGAATAATTTTTCCATTCAATTCCAGTGTGTATTTAATTGGTTCCACGAAAGTGGTCATACATTTGGTTTTTCTAGTGGATATGATCGTATTTAGGTTTTTGGCTGCCAAGTTAAATATAAGTAAAGGTTTCTGCAGGATATCTACACTGTATGCCGGCAGAACTATATCCTCAACGTAACAAATGACTTTTATTCCTTCATCCCCCACTCTATAACCATTACCAGCGAATATCTTCTTTATCATCTCTCCATGAATATATTAAAAAGTAGCGGGCTCTGAGGGTCACCTTGTCTCATACTACTATTAGCTGCTATGCAGCTAGTTAATCTGGAATCAGTTTTCGCCTAAGTTTAAAGGAATCCCCCGTTTCTATAGCAGGTTAACGGCATCTGTTAACTGAACGCTATCCAAAGCTCGTCTGTTGTATAGAATTAACTTATACACAACCTGTCTAAGAATGGATACTGCATCTTTGCATGACCGACCGGATGTAAAACTATACTGCTCGTCTGCAAGAATTGCAATGCTTTTTATTTTATTTCCTCTTATTTTTGTTATGAGTTTACGAGCTGAACTCAGTAGATTTATCCCACTGTGGTTGTATGGGTCTATCTCCTTTTTGTACATGAGTATTACAACATTAGTTCTCCATTCAAATGGAATTTTATTACCAATTATTTCCTCCAACTTCAGTATTTCGTAGGAGATCTTATCTTCCCGTTGAAACTTCATATTTTTTAACAAACTTGCAGCTTCTTATACCTCTGCATATGACACAGTTAAATCGTCATTAATGTGTATGCTGATCTCTGATCTTTCTTCGTTTTCTGGTAATTTTTTACCTCTACAACTCTCTTTAATACTTAATGCACGATCCTCATTTATGTTATAAACTTTCACAATATCCTACACTGTCATGTCATTTTTCAAATTTGCTTCTGCAACGCAGAGAAGCTATGTTTTAAATACTTAGGGGAGAAGTAAATTAAAAATATAAGTAAATATAGAAGTGCAGAAAGTATAAATAATTAAGAAATTTGCTTCGACTGGAAAAATCGCGTATGGTCGAAACCTTCATTCTCTAACTGCCACAAACATAATCTGCAAAACATGTATTCTCTGCAGATTACGATAAAGAATGATGCTACATTAATAATCAGAAATTGTAGCAAAACTTTTATGCAAATGAGAGATCTAAACTGATGTATCTGTAGACTGTACGAGATAGCTGGGCAACCCCATGAATAAAACGTCAATACACTTATTTATTTAGTAGGTGAGAATCAAAAATGGTTCAAATGGCTCTGAGTACTATGGGACTTAACATCTGAGTTCATCAGTCCCCTAGAACGTAGAACTACTTAAACCTAACTAACCTAAGGACATCACACACATACATGCCCGAGGCAGAATTCGAACCTGCAACCGTTGCGGTCGCGCGGTTCCAGACTGAAGCGCCCAGAACCGCTCGGCCACACCGGCCGGCCCAAAGGTAAGAATCCAGTGTTGCCTGGGGATGTATTTATTTCGACTCCGAAAGGCAATACTCCTTCCTCCTCTCTCTGGCTACTTCCTCTCCCCCCACCCAGTCCATCTTCTTCTCTCCCTCCTCTCTTTCCACGTCCTTCACCAATCAATCACTGTCAATTTCCTCCTCTTTCGTTTCTATGTCCTTCTCTTTCCAACACCCTCCCCCCTCCCCCCTGTCGCTGTCCATCTACTCATCTTCTCTTTCTCTGTCCACGTCCTCCTCACCCTCTCTCTGTGCTGTACAATGACGAAATTGTGTAAGTACGTTCAGCGGCATTTCTCTGCTAAATGCATTGCGAATAGAGTTAGTATCAGACGAGTAGTAAATTCAAACGCCATGGACGATGCGACAGTTTTCCAAGCATCTCAGTGTTTATGACGTGATGTACCGTGAACGATGTGTCGCACAGTAATATAATTTTGCAAACTGGAGATTAGCGTGTTTAACAGAAGAGAAATTTTTAGGAAAACTTTAAATCACGATTTTTTTTTCGTGATCCGGTTTTGATGCATTAAAGTCTATACGGTGCATCAAGCTATGCTCCTGTTAGTGGCGAAAACCTCATGTAAATTCGTCTTTTTGTATGTTAATTAGTAGTATAGATAGTATGTACACCATAGTAAAATTGTACATATCTTTTGATTCGCTGTGCCTCTGTACTCCACAATATATCAAAAATATTTCTGTGTGGTCGTTGAATGTTACTAACCTCGTACAATTTTTGTAGCTGTGTCTCCGGGGCCCTACCGAGACATCATTTTGACGCCACACGCCGTATCGAAGACGAAGAAAGACGCCTATCGGCTTCCATGATCGTACCGTTCACAACGCGTGATGTGAACATGACGTTCAAAACAATAAAGTTCACCTTAGTCAGACAGAACTGTAAGTTACGCTTTTTCTTTACTGCAGTTGATTATAAGTATGTAAAGCTCTGCATTTATGTGGACTGTGGGTAAGGGAGAGGTTGAGGCATTTGCGAGAATTAATTCCGACAAAGTTGTACTAGCTGTTTTTCCTAGTTAGCTTAAATCAACTCCCAATGTGAGACGGCTTGCTGATTTACAAGCAAAAAAGCCGAAACCAGCCACCACTGAATACATTTAACTTATATATTCCACATTGTTCATTAAGGTACGTCTCAACAAGCTAAGTTTCTTTTTAGAAACTATGGAACCTACTTTCAGGAGTTGTTCTGTAATTAAAAAGGGTGGATAGCCAATCTAGCAGACGAATTTAAGCGGAAGCTCATTTAAATTACGTTCTATGAATAAATTCTGTTTCATAGCACCAGCACATTGACGATGTCTCGGAAACGCATCGGTACTGGTACAATTTGTTACAATAACCGACGGAAAACGTCATATTGGTGACTAAAGATGTACTTTATTTGAAGATATTCTTGTTTGGCAAACAAGTGTCCTAAAAGAACGATCTCATAAATTTTCTTTTATGCTCTACAGATGTCTCCGACTAAGCTAGCTTTCAACCCTTTTGCAATTGTCTCAGTCTTTTCTACATTTTTTATTCCGAGTTGTGGTTTTACCAGATAAGCGCGTGTTTTAAATATTTACTCTCATTTGTGTACTTGGGGCTTAAGGCTTCATTTGTAAATTATTGACTATGACGATTCACGTCTAACAGAACACCCTGATGTGTATCTAACATAGAATATTGCATAACAGACTTCGATTAAATCGATAAGGAAGGCACGGAATCATTTCGAAAGAGTTAAAAAAATGAAGATGGCAAGAGGTAAATCAGCATTCTCCCACTTCACAATTTCAAACGTTCAACTATTACACCACGATGACATCGCAGAATTCTGCAATCACTATTGTAAAACTTTTGAAAGCTTTATCCGCCGATAGGTCATCATGTGACGTTTGATTATAATACACTGAAGAGCCAAAGAAACTGTGACACCTGCCTAATATCATGTAGTGCTCTCGCGAGCACGAAGAAGCGCCGCAAAAGGACGTGACATGGACACGACTAATGTCTGAAGTAGTGCTGGAGGGAACTGACACCATGAATTCTGCAGGGCTGTCAATAAATCACTAACAGTACAAGGGGAGGAGATCTCCTTTGAACAACGCGTTGCAAGGCTTCCCACATATGCTCAATAATGTTCATGTGTGAGCAGTTTGGTGACCAGCGGAAGTGTTTATACTGAGAAGAGTGTTCGTGCAGTCACTCTGTAGCAATTCGTGACGTGTGGGGTGCCGTATTGTCCTGCTGGAATTGCACAAGTCGGTCGGATTGCACAGTGGACATAAATGGATGCAGGTGATCAGACAGGGTGATTAGTAGTGTCACCTGGCTTAGTCGTATCTGGAGGTATCAAGGGTCCCGTAGCATTCCAACTGCACACAAGCCACACCATTTCAGAGGCTGCACTAGCTCGAACAGTCCCCTGCTGACATGCAGGTCCATGGTTTCATGAGGTTGTCTCCATACCCGTGCACGTCCATCCCCTCGATATCATTTGAAACGAGACTCATGCGATCAAGCAACATGTTTTCTGTTATCAACAGTCCTCTGTCGGTGTTGACGGGCCCAGGCGAGCCGTAAGTTTTGTGTCGTGCAGCCATCAAGGGTGGGCCTTCGGCTCTGAAAGCCCATATCGATGATGTTTAGTTGAATAGTTCACACGCTGATACTTGTTGATGGCCCAGCGTTGAAATCTACAGCAATTTGCGAAAAAGTTGCGCTTCCGTTACGTTGAACGATTCGCTTCAGTCGTAGTTGGTCCCGTCCTTGTAGGATCTTCTTCCGGCCGCAACGATGTCAGAGATTTGATGTTTTACCGGATTCCTGATATCACGGTACACTCGTGAAATCATCATACGGGAAAATCCCCACTTCATCGCTACCTCAAAAATGGCGTGTCCTATCGCTTGTGATCCGACTGTAGCACCACGTTAAAACTCACTTAAATCTTTATAACCTGCCCTTGCAGCAGCAGTAACCGATCAAACAGCTGCGACAGACACTTGCTGTCACATAGAGGCGTTGTTGACCGCATTGTCGTATTCTGCCTCTTTGCAAATCTCTGTATTTGAATACGCGTGCCTGTACCAGTTTCTTTGGCGCTTCAGTGTAATAATTATAATTAACAGTACGAAGGAAGAGATATTTTTGTAAATGTTTCAGACTGCGTGTGGCATCAAAATGACCTCATGTCCTGTGTGTTGTTACCCGTGCGAGGAACGCATCGAACGCAGACGAAAATCGTTAGCAGCTCATGCGGATATCGATATAACGTGTGACGTCAAACTGGCGACACGTTTGCAGGAACGGGGTCCAAGAGAAATACGAGCCCTGCAACGAACATGTGACGTCACCCTAGTCGCCATGTGCTCCGTACTCCGCGATCACTTGGGTCCGTGCACGGACCACTGGGAATCAGTGAAAAGGAATCCGTTAAAAATCTGAACTTTTTGTGTGCTGTCGAGATCTCGCATGCTTTTAAACGCGCAGTTAAGAATTATTAAACTCTTCTAAAATATTTAAACGCTCCCCGCCGGAGACGGCTACTGCCACTCGGATGACATGCAGTGTCAGGTGCTGTGACGTACGCCCCGCGATTTGTCTTTCTGATGAACCCCGTGCAGGAAGTGTTGTGAAATGAGTGTTACTCGTGGTCTTAGGCGTCCGTAGTGCCACCGGTAAGAATACGACAAGCACAGGAAACAGCACGCTCGCGTTACCACCTGATGGCGGTTAGCTTCAGTAACGCGCCCTCTGAGCAGATGAGTGCGGCGAGCGGCGCGCCGTGTGCTCCACACATTCACACCGTCGATACAGGATAAACAGTTTATTCAGTCCGTTAAGGGGAGTCGTACCACCCAAAATGACTGAATGTGACATTTTACTTTCATTCATATTCTGAAAATACTCATATTTATGCTTAATTTGGTATTTGTTTTATTGAAATATTCGGATATTTACAATTTCAAATACGTATTTGAAAATAATCTACCCCTGACATTTCTGAGAATTTTGTTTTGCGTCTTTGGTGGAGACTAGATCTTCTGGCGACTTGTCAGCTGCAAAACTAGAGTGCATTAATCACGCGCAGATGGGTATGGGCACGAGACTACGTACACTAAAGCAATATTTTGGAAATAGTATGCTATCAGATGCTTTAAGTATAAGGCGTCGATAGACTGATAAAAAAACTGATCGAATTAGACAATGTTATGGTACGCCTATTGTACGGAAGCGCCAGAGAAACTAGTATAGGTAGCGTATTAAAATACAGACATATGTAAACAGACAGTAAACGGCGCTGCGGTCGGTAACGCCTATACAAGACATTGTCTGGCGCAGTTGTTAGATCGGTTGTTGCTGCTCCAATGGCAGGTTATGAAGATTTATGGAGTTTGAATGTGGTTCAATAGTCGGTGCACGAGCGATGAGGTACAGCATTTCCGAGGTAGCGATGAAGTGGGGATTTTCCCGTACCACCATTTTCCGAGTGTACCATGAATATCAGGAATCCGGAAAGATATCAAATCTATGACATCACTGCAGCCGGAAAAAGATCCTGCAAGAACGGGACCAACGACGACTGAAGAGAATCGTTCAATGTGGTAGAAGTGCAAGCCTTCCGCAAATTGCTGTAGACTTCGATGCTGGGCCCTCAGGAAGTGTCAGCGTGCGAACCATTGAACGAAACATCATCGGTAAGGGCTTCAGGAGCCGTAGGACCACTCGTATACCCTTGATGACTGCACGACACAAAGCTTTACGTCTCGCTTGGGCCCGTCAACACTGACGTTGGACTGTTGATGATTGGACACGTGTTGCCTGGTTGAACGAGTCTCGTTTCAAATTGTATCGAGCGGATGGACGTGTACGATATAGAGACAATCTCATGAATCCATGGACCCTGCATGTCAACAGGGCCGTTCAAGCTGGTGGATGCTCTGTAATGGTGTGAAACGTGTGCAGTTGGAGTGACATGGGGCCCCTGATACGTCTAGACGCGTCTCTGACAGGTCACACGTACTGAAGCAGCCTGTCTGATCATCTGCATCCATTCATGTCCTTTGTGCGTTCGGACGGAGTTATGCAATTCTAGCAGGACAATGCGACACCCCACTTGTCCAGAATTGCTACAGAGTGGCTTCCAGGAACAATGTTCTGCGTTTAAACATTTTCGCTGGCCACCAAACTCCCCAGACATGAACATTATTGAGCACATCTGGGATGCCTTGCAACGTGCTGTTGAGAAGAGATCCCCACCCCCTCGTACTCTTACGGATTTATGAACATCCCTTGAGGATTCATGGAGTCATTACGCTTCAGCACTATTTAGTCCATGCCCAGACGTGCTGTGGCACTTTTGCGTGCTTGCTGGGGCCCTACACGGTATTAGGAAGGTGTACCAGGTTCTCCATTGTAGAAGTAATAGGAATAATTTAGATGTTATGAAGACAGCTGTTTGGGCAATTTATTTCCACTAGCTGCCTACAGATGATGAAGCAATTCACAACCTGTGTTCCGCTGAGTGGTGTAAATATCTGAACTGAAATTAGGAATATTAATTAGAGATTTTGTCACACAAAAGCTGTTGTGCTTGCCACGAACCTGTGTTTCAGAGTCTTGTCCATCCAGATCTGTTGGAGAAGTGTCCGAAATGCAAAACACAAAGTGCCAACGAATTTTTTAACCAATGTTGCATGATCAAGCAAACCATAAAATGTTTTTGTTGGTGGATCGGTCTTCAAACTTGATGTTTATAGCACTGCTCTTACTTATAATGATGGTTACTCCGGGAAACTACAGGTTTTGGAGCATCTTGGAATTCATAAATGGTAAAATACAACTAAAAGTGTGGTGGACTTGGACCAAATGCGAATCATGAAGGTAGAGATTGCAGCAAAGAATATACCAAAACTAGCCAGATCCCAGGAAAGGAGGGTTGCAGTAAGTGCGGATGATGACACAGCACATTTTGTATGTATCTGTTGGCTGTGTATTATTTTTCTTTCTTTAAAACACAATTTTCTCCAAATGACATTTTTCTCTATAAGTGCCCTTTTTCTCAGAAGCTTCTAAATCTATACCTATGAATTATTTACCACATAACATATATATCGCACTGATGTTGTAGGTCTACTTTAGTAATACTTACTCTAAAAGTTAAAATTCAAGAAATTAAAATTTTGAAAATTTACATCAAGAAATTAGATGTTTAGGAAAAATTCATAATTTCTTTCCTAACTATCATTTTCAAGTGATTGTAGAGAAGTATATTCACAAAATATGAGAGAACATCAGGTAAATATCTCATGGTTATATGCTCCACTATTACTGAGAAAACGCTGCGTTTATATAGCCAATTTAACGTTGTAGAAATAGGTTGTTACGACTTCCCTTAAAAAGCAGCAGGAATACAGTCTCCCTCCTATTACTTTCTAACTCGATTCAGATAAAATTATAGGTTTAGCCACTTGAAAATGTTCCGTTTTCACTTTTCAGTGCCATCTCGTTCCTGATCTTTCTATACGTCCCTCCTTCCTCTTGGCTGGTACAGCATGGACGTATGCGGGATATCCTCCACGCTAATTCCTTGTAGGTGATATTTCTGCGATTTTTATTTTCTTCAGGTTTTTCAGTAACATTATAAATCTATAGCTGAGTCTTGATATCTTCATTTATTATGTGGTCTTCCTGCTAAAACCTCTAACTTTTCTGAGGACTTCGTTTCTGCTGCTTGTTATTATGTTTTTCAGGCATCCGTGACTTACATCCATATAACGATACAGGTGTATCCACGGATTTATAAAATCTTAATTTTGTTTTTTTCCTCGAGTGGATATGATCGTATTTAGGTTTTTGGCTGCTAAGTTAAATATGCGTAAAATTTTCTGCAGGATATTTGCACTGTATTCCAGAAGAACTGTACGCTCAACGTAACAATTGATTTTTATTCCTGCATCCCCCATTCTATACGAGTAACTTACGTCCCATCCTAAAAAATTAATGCTCTCTAGAACTCCTGCTCAAGTGATGTGTTATCTGTTATTGTTTATGAGGGGGTGAGGTATTTCCTATGAGAAGCCGCGATGTTAATTTTTTTCTTTGTTGCTATTCGAAGGTTAAATTCTCTTTTCTCTAATTAATGTAATTTATACGCTGTTTTTGTAGCTCGTCTTCACTTTCATCCAAAATTATAACATCATCAACGTGCATAGCGACACACACATATTTATTTTTATTGATCTGTATACCCATATATACTTCCTGGCTCCATTTGTTAATCAAATCTCTATAGGGCTAGTGTATATAAAAGGCAATGTCCCGGCTATCTTACTCAATGACTCCTCATTGCCGAGCCCAGATCGCTAAGGGCAGAAACTTGAAATTTGGAGAGGGTAATGATCTTATACTGTAGGCGTTATTTAAGAAGAGATTTTCCGAGATTCCGCCCCTAAGAGGGTGAAACAGAGATTGAAATGTTTTTTGAAAATACATCGCTAGCATGGCAATTTTGAAGCCAGACCTACGAAAACTGATTAGAAAGAAATATATCTTTCAATATTTTTGGAAATGAAATCCCTAAGGGGGTGAAATAGTAGGTGAAAGTTTTTATGACATTAAATCATTACGAACCAACTACTAAGGTGTTTTTGTAGCTACATCTATGAAAATTGGTTTTTCACTTTTCGGTACGAATTAAAAAGAAGGTGCTTCAGTGTTTTTGGAGTTACAACCCCTACGAGTGTCGAACAGGAGAAGAAATGTTTTATGAAGTATTTCATTACGAACACATTTTCAAAGCTAAACCAGTGAATACTTCCATTTGACTTCCCAAGTAGAAATAAAAAAAATACTTGTGTTACAGTTTTGGAAACTCAATCCACAAGGGGAAGTTTTGTGAAATATTTCACTGCATGAAAGCGTTTGTAAAACTAAATCTATGAATATTGAAATTTGTCTTCTTGGTTAGAAACAACAACAACAAAAAATACGTGTTTCACCGATTCTGGAAATTCAACCCATATGTGGGTGAAACAGGGAACGAATGTTATTGTGGAAATATCTCATTATGCAAACATTTTTGAAGATACGTCTACGTCAATTCGTATTTGGCTTCTCTGTTAGAAGTAAAAAAGTACGCATTACACTGTTCTTGAATACTCAGCCCCTCGGGAAGTTAAATGGGGGGGGGGGGGGGGGGGATATTTTATGAATGTATTTCGTTGTGAAAGCGTTTTTAAAGCTATATCTATGACTTATGATACATGGCTTATAGTTAGAAATTAAAAAATGTGTTTCACCTTTTCTGGAAATTCAACCTCTGAGGGGGTGAAACATCATCGCCCAGTCCAAGCCATTAGTGGATAAAAACTTTAAATTTGGAGAGAGTGTAGATCTTATTCCGTACATACCGTTTCAGAAGTGATTGTTCGAAATTATATTCATAATGGTGTGAAGTAAGGGATGAAAAACTTTTCGAAAAAATGTTGCTACTAAGGCAATTTTGAAGCTAGAACTGCGAGAACTGATATTTAGTTTTCCAGTCAGAAATAAAAAAAACATATATATATATGTGTTTCAGCGTTTCTGGAGGTTCACCTCTTAGGGTATGAAATGGAATATTGAAAATATTTAAGAAAATATTTCGTTTTATTTAAATATTTTAAAGGCAAATCTACGAAAATTATTATTTCATTTCTCGGCTAGATATAAGGAATACTTGTTAGGTGAAGAAATTTCTATGCTAACACCACCACAAGATCGCAGAAGACCTGATTAACAAAAATCGTGGACTGTAGCTACCAGAGTCGCTGTTTGGCCACAAGCACATTCGGCAAAAACCATGCTTCTATGACCTTAATTAGCGTGAAAAGTTTACGTGTTGCAATTTGTGAACAAAACAAAAATTCGATCAAAGAATAAAAAAGAAAAGTTTTGTCCAGACCATACAGTCTACGCGGGAAAATGAGTGGGCGCTAAGGCTTTTTTTGTGACTTATTAGTCTTCCCACTAGTTTGAAGCGGCCCGCCACGAATTCCGCTCCTGTGCCAACCTCTTCCTCTCAGAGTATCACTTACAACCTACGTCCTCAATTTTTTGCTGGATGTATTCCAGTCTCTGTCTTCCTCTACAGTTTTTACCCTTTACAGCACCCTCTACTACCATGCAAGTTATTAATTACTCTTCTAGCCAGTGTTTTCCACATATTACTTCCCTCGCTGATTCTGTGGAGAACCTCCTCATTCCTTACCTTAAGAGTTCACCTAGTTTTCAACATTCTTCTGTAGCATCACATCCCAGGTGCTTCGAATCTCTTCTTTTCCGGTTTTCCCACAGTCCATATTTCACTACCTTACAATGTTGTGCTTGGAACGTACATTCTCAGACATTTATTTCTCAAATTAAGGTCTATGTCATACTAGCAGACTTTTCTTGGGCAGGAATGCCCTATTGGTACGTCCATCATGGGTTATTTTGCTGCATAGGTAGCAGGATTCCCTAATTTCATCTACTTTATGATCACCGATCTGGATGTGTAGTCTCACTGTTGTCATTTCTGCTACTTCTGATTACTTTCATCTTTCTTCGATGTGCTCTCAGTCCATACTTTGTACGCATCAGACTGTTCACTCCATTCAGCAGATCCTGTAATTCGTCTTCACATTCACTCAAGGTAGCAAATGTCATCAGCGAGTCTTATCAGTGGTATCCTTTCATATTCAATTTTGATTCCACTCTTCAACCTTCCTCTTATTTCCGTCATACCTTCTTCAGCTGAGCAGTAGGGGCGAAAGACTACAACCCTGACTCATACCCTTTTTAATCCGAGAACTTCGTTCGCCGTCTCCCACTTATTGTTTTGTTTCCTCTTGGTTCTTGTACATATTATATATTACCTGTCTCTCCTCCATTTTACCCCTATTTTTCGCAGCTTTCGAACATCTTGCACCATTTTACATTGTCGAACGCCTTTTCCACGTCGGTAAATCCTATGATCCAGTCTTGGTTTTTCTGTAGCCTTGCTTCCATTATCAACCGCAACACTAAAGGTGCAGGAGTGCCTTTATACCGTTACTACAGCCAAACTGATTGTCATATAACACACCATCAATTCTCTTTCCCATTATCTGTATTTTATTGTTGTTAGAAACTCGGATGCATGAACCGTTCGTTAACCCGATTGTGCGATAATTCTCACTCTTGTAGTCGTGAACTTGTTATTGAAAAAAACCGTGCTTATTATTATCTAACTTCCACTGAATGCCGAGCCGTCTCAAGTCACACATACATTAACTGAATTTGGTGCAATGTTCAATCACAAAGAAACAACACAACGGAAATGTAACTACCATACTTAGCACTCTGTTGTCCGACGACACCACAGAGGTGTCGTGCGCGAAATAGCGGTCAACGGTCGGCGACACCACAGTGGTGTCGCGTGCATAGTATCGCGCAGTGCCCGGCGACGCCACAGTGGTGTCGTGAACATAGTATCGTGCAGTGGCCGGCATCAGCACTTTAGTATCTTTTGCATTCTGTCGGCGTTTTGTTTGCGGAACAATAGGTTACGCATGTCAACAATTTTTTTGTATTTATAAGTACTTGTGCCCTTTCATCATGGCAGACGAAAGAGACGATACGATTATTTACGATGAATACGCGGAGCAAATCTTGGAGGTTGCCACTACATCACGTACGTCTCATCGTGATCCGGTTGACAGACTTTCCGGTCACATTAGACAACACCAACTTATAGGCCTACGTATTTCCAAAACGAAGAAACTGCCATTTAAGTTCCAAAAACAAAACAAAAAAAAGAACAACCAATTTATTTTGCAAGTCTTGTGGAGTTGCGTTACATATCGGAGACTGTTTTGCTGCATATCATACGAAAGAGAAATACTAAGTACCAAAGACAATTCAAATAAACAAATATATGAAACAAACAACTTTTGTATTTATTTACGTATGTATATCTTCGAAGTTTCATGAAAGTAGGGGAACAAAGTTGAGAACTTATGAGAACTAACGATGAGATTAGTAAAACTTAACAATTTATAATCTCCCGATAATGTCAAGAACGGCCGGCGACAAGCCAAGTAATCCGAATTAGCACTACTGGTGCTAAGCGAATAAATTTGTACGAGACGTGCGGACGGCAAAGTGTTAAGATCGACAGAGCAGTGAATGAACTTTACTGAATCTCTCCGTTACATGGTAAGTGAGGTTAATGACTACAGGAGGTGGGATGGCGTGCTGTTACCCACACTGGCAAAAAGTTTAACAAACTAAGTTGGTTCCCGATTGACATTTATTCACAAACTGGAGCGTGCTCTTCAACTTCAGAAAATTTTTAAGGTGTATAAAGTCCAAAGACTATGTTTCCGCAAGGAGAACTGTTCGTCATTATATTAATCTTCAGTACTCAGAGACAAACTGTGATAGGATCTTCAATGTGCATTTCAACATTTTCGTAAAATTCCCTTCTTCTACTTCTTCTTCTAGTACTTCGGATTCGTATGGGTCAGGAGTCTTTAGAGTGAGCCGAATGGCTGACGCTCCAGCACTAGCTCGGTCCTTTTAAACTTGCGGACCGAGCCTCTGCGTATGCGGCCACAGATGCACAACGCGCCAGAGACATTGATCGGCGGCAAAGACGTACGACAATGCACGAGTTAGATCTGTAGCTGCATGGTCGATTCACAGTGAGAGGTCGATGTATCACTGCGAGCTATACTGTGGCGACGTCTTTGTAAGTTTATTCCTATTGTGGAAAAATGTGCTCATCACATATGTAACTCTGCGGACTTCACCGCAAAGCAAAATCCCTGAAACTGAACTGTTCTGGTGCATTATTCAGTTTTGATGTAGTGTCGTTATTTAATAGTGTTCACCGTTCAGACTCATTATCTTTCATTGATAAATTTCAGCTTTCTTTAAACATGTCATGAACACAACATACTTCTAATTTAAAAATGTATTTTTTAAACAGACTGACGGAGTCGCTCTTAGTAGCCAACTTGTTTATGGAGGACTTCGAGGAAAAGGCACTGAAATCTGCTAGTTTGAAGCCCACAGAATTTTGGAGGTACGTTGATTACAAAGTTGTAGTGTGGCCCCATGGTGATGATAAATTACAAGAATCATGTGAATTCAATCCGTAGGCAAATCCCGTTTACAAACGACATAAAAGAAAGGAATGTTTTGGTACGACGCAAGGACGATGGCACTTTAGGACATGCAATTTTTCGGAAAGCGATGCACATGGGGAAGCGACGCGTACGGGTTTATATTTACTTGCAACAGCTGCCACCATCCTACCCAAACAATGGGCGTTCTCAGAATTCTGGTGCACAGAGCGCATATCATTGCTGACTAGAGCAGTCTGGAGGTCGAGCTCCTACACTTGAAGAGAGTTTTAGAAGCCAGTGGGTATTCTCCACAGCAGATACAGCACTACGAATGAAAGCACCGGTGGGAACATGGAGTGCAGAAGAAGACACGTGAACTTTTAAATACATGGCTTTCCTGCCATACGTGGGAGTCCTGTCGTAAAATATAGGACAGATTATGTAAGTCTGCAGGCTTTCGTTGTCGTTGTCACTAAAGTTAAAATCTTCAGGACTGTTAGGCCGTGTTATATTTCCTCTAAAATAATCGACGTTTCGACCCCTCTCCTGGGATCTTCAGGACCTTCTGGTGTCCACTATTGCTAGCACGATAACAAAATGAGGAAACACAAGCAGAGTAAAGACACTCCGCAGAACCAGATAAAACTACGAAATCACAAGAAAAATGGATTTACTGCCGCCTTCAAATGTTTACAAGAAATCGGTGTCAAAATGTGTCAGAATTAAAATATCAAAGTTTGAGATTTTATTGCAATCTAACACGAAAAGTTAATCGAGAACATTTTATCCAAAAGTATCTCCCTCTCCTATTCCCTCCATTACTTCAAACTGCACATGTTAACACATAAAGATCAGCTCAGAAGCTCTCTATTATTTTATTTGAGATATAAGCATGTTCACAGCATTCATACATTTACATCTCGGCGATTATCATAATTCTCGTTACACTACATCGACATCAAACCAGACCAACTAAAACAATTCCAATCAAAAGAACACAACGAACATCGATTCCTGTCGTCCAATGACGCTGCTCACGCAACTGTAACGGTAGCTGTCCTTTTGTTTATCGACGAGATTATTTATCTGATGCGGATGAAATCTCTGTGGACGTTTCTTTTCTCTGTGGATCAGAGCATACCATTTCCACTAACTTCCTGGACTACTGGTTGGCGGACTCTACTGTTATGCTGAAACAAGTAGCAGATTCATCTCAGGTCCGAAACGTTCTTCTTGTCACTTCTG